>NC_044321.2:64918864-65532727 GCF_007474595.2 Lynx canadensis | reverse complement strand
AACCAAGAATTCTTTATCCAGCAAGGCTGTCATTCAAAATAGAAGGAGAGAGAAAAATTACCCAAGACAAACAAAAACTAAAGGAGTACATGACCACTAAACCAGCCCTGCAAAAAATTTTTAAAAAGACTCTCTGAGAGTGGGGGAGAAAAGATGAAACAAAAAAAGAGACCAAAAGCAACGAAGACTAGAAAAGACCAGAGAACATCATGAGAAACTCCAACTCTACAGGCAACACAATGGCAATTAATTTGTATATTTCAGTACTCAGTCTAAACATCAATGGACTAAATGCTCCAATCAAAATACATAAGGTAACAGAATGGATAAGAAAACAAGATCCATCTGTATGCTGTTTACAAGAGACCCATTTTAGTTTTTTTGAATGTTTATTTATTTTTGAAGGAGAGAGACAGAGAGAGAGAGAGAGAGAGAGCACAAGCAGTGGAGGAGCAGAAAGAAAGGGAGACACAGAGTGCAAAGCGGGCTCCAGGCTCTGAGCTGTCAGCACAGAGCTCAATGCGGGTTCCAACCCATGACCTAAGAGATCATGATCTGAACTGAAGTTAGATGCTTAACCAACTGAGCCACCCAGATGCTCCACAAGAGACCCATTTTAGACCTAAAGTCACCTTCAGATTGAAAGTAAGGGGATGGAGAACAATCTATCATGCTAGTGATTGCCAAAAGAAAGATGGAATAGCCATACTTATATCAATCTACATTTGAAAATAAAGACTGTAACAAAAGATGAAGAAGGGCATTATATCATAATTAAGGGGTCTATTCACCAAGAAGATCTAACAATTTTAAACATTTATGCTCCCAATGGGGTTTCCAAATATATAAATTATTTTATCAAAAACATAAAGAACTCTTTGTCAGTAATACCATAAAACTAAGTGACTTCAACACCCCACTTACAACAATGGACAGATCATCTAAACGGAAAAACAAGAAGTAAACACTGGCTTTGAGTGACTCACTAGACCAGTGGACTTAATAGATATATTCAGAACATTACATCCTAAATCAATGGAATACACATTCTTCTGGAGTCCACATGAAACATTCTCCAGGATAGATCACATACTGGGACACAAATGAACCCTCAACAAGTACAAAAATACTGAGATCATATCGTAGATACTTTCTGACCACAGTGCTATGAAAATTGAAATCAACTCCAAGAAAAAAAAAATTCAAAGACAACAAATACTTGGAGATTAAAGAACATTCTACTAAAGAAATAATGGGTTAACCAGGAATTTAGAGAGAAATTAAAAAGCACATAGAAGTCTATTAAAATGATAACACCACAGCCCCAAACCTCTGGGATGCAGCAAAGGTGGTCATAAGTGGAAAGTATACAGCAATCCAGGCCTTCCTGAAAAAGGAAGTAGGGTCTCAGATATACAGCTTAACCTTACCCATTAAAGAGCTGGAAAAAGAAGAGGAAATAAAATTTCAAACCAGCAGAATAAGGGAAATAATAAAGACTAGAGCAGATCAAAACCAAAAAATCAAAACACAAACAAAACAAAACAAAAACAAACAAACAACAAATAAAAAACTAACAAAAAAGTCCAGAACAGATCAATGAAATCAGGAGCTGGTTCTTTGAAAAAAAATGGCAAAATTGATAAGCCCCTAGCTAGTTTGATAAAAAAAAAAAAGGAAAGGACCAAAATAAATAAAATCAAGAATAAAACTGGAGAAATCACAACCAATAATACAGAAATACAAACATTAATAGCAGAATATTATGATAAATTATATGCCAATAAATTGGCCAATCTGGAAGAAATGGACAAATTCCTAGAAACATATAAACTACCAAAACTGAAACAGGGAGAAATAGAATATTTGAAAAGACCCATAACGAGTAAAGAAATTGAATTAGTAATCAAAAATCTCCCGAAAACAACCGTCCAGGGCCAAATGGCTTTCCAGGGGAATTCTATCAAATATTTAAAGAAGTGACATCTATTCTTTTGAAGCTATTTCAAAAATATAGATGTAAGGAAAACTTCAAACTCATTTCATGAGGTCAGCATTAAGTTGATTCCAAAACCAAAGCCCCCACTAGAAAGGAGAGCTACAGACCAATTTCTCTGATGAACATGGATGTAAAAAATCTCAACAAGAAACTAGCCAGCTGGTTAGGACAATACATTAAAAGAATTATTCACGATGACCAAGTGGGATTTATACCTGGGATGCAGGTCTGGTTCAATGTCCACAAATCAATCAATATCATAGATCACATTAATAAAAGAAAGGACAAGAACAATATGATCCTGTAAACAGATGCAGGGAGACCATATTTCTTTTTTTTTCTTTTTCTTTTTTTTTTCCAATATATGAAATTTATTGTCAAATTGGTTTCCATACAACACCCAGTGCTCATCCCAAAAGGTGCCCTCCTCAATACCCATCACCCACCCTCCCACCCCCCATCAACCCTCAGTTTGTTCTCAGTTTTTAAGAGTCTCTTATGCTTTGGCTCTCTCCCACTCTAACCTCTTTTTTTTTTCCTTCCCCTCCCCCATGTGTTCCTGTTAAGTTTCTCAGGATCCACATAAGAGTGAAAACATATGGTATCTGTCTTTCTCTGTATGGCTTATTTCACTTACCATCACACTCTCCAGTTCCATCCACGTTGCTACAAAGGGCCATATTTCGTTCTTTCTCATTGCCATGTAGTACTCCATTGTGTATATAAACAACAATTTCTTTATCCATTCAACATTTAGGCTCTTTCCATAATTTGGCTATTGTTGAGAGAGTGCTGCTATAAACATTGGGGTACAAGTGCCCCTATGCATCAGTACTCCTGTATCCCTTGGGTAAATTCCTAGCAGTGCTATTGCTGGGTCATAGGGTAGGTCTATTTTTAATTTTCTGAGGAACCTCCACACTGTTTTCCAGAGTGGCTGCACCAGTTTGCATTCCCACCAACAGTGCAAGAGGGTTCCCGTTTCTCCACATCCTCGACAGCATCTATAGTCTCCTGATTTGTTCATTTTGGCCACTCTGACTGGCGTGAGGTGATATCTGAGTGTGGTTTTGATTTGTATTTTCCTGATGAGGAGCGACGTTGAGCATCTTTTCATGTGCCTGTTGGCCATCCAGACGTCTTCTTTAGAGAAGTGTCTATTCATGTTTTCTGCCCATTTCTTCACTGGGTTATTTGTTGTCTGGATGTGGAGTTTGGTGAGCTCTTTATAGATTTTGGATACTAGCCCTTTGTCCGATATGTCATTTGCAAATATCTTTTCCCATTCCGTTGGTTGCCTTTTACTTTTGTTGGTTGTTTCCTTTGCTGTGCAGAAGCTTTTTATCTTCATAAGGTCCCAGTAATTCATTTTTGCTTTCAATTCCCTTGCCTTTGGGGATGTGTCGAGTAAGAGATTGCTACGGCTGAGGTCAGAGAGGTCTTTTCATGCTTTCTCCTCTAGGGTTTGGATGGTTTCCTGTCTCACATTCAGGCCCTTCATCCATTTTGAGTTTATTTTTGTGAATGGTGTCAGAAAGTGGTCTAGATTCAACCTTCTGCATGTTGCTGTCCAGTTCTCCCAGCACCATTTGTTAAAGAGACTGTCTTTTTTCTATTGGATGTTCTTTCCTGCTTTGTCAAAGATAAGTTGGCATTACGGTTGTGGGTCTAGTTCTGGGGTTTCTATTCTATTCCATTGGTCTATGTGTCCGTTTTTGTGCCAATACCATGCTGTCTTGATGATGAAAGCTTTGTAGTAGAGGCTAAAGTCTGGGATTGGGATGCCTCCTGCTTTGGTCTTCTTCTTCAAAATTACTTTGGCTATTCGGGGCCTTTTGTGGTTCCATATGAATTTTAGAATTGCTTGTTCTAGCGTCGAGAAGAATGCTGATGTAATTTTGATTGGGATTGCATTGAATGTGTAGATAGCTTTGCGTAGTATTGACATTTTGACAATATTTATTCTTCCAATCAATGAGCAGGGAATGTCTTTCCATTTCTTTATATCTTCTTCAATTACCTTCATAAGCTTTCTATAGTTTTTAGCATACAGATCTTTTACATCTTTGGTTAGATTTATTCCTAGGTATTTTATGCTTCTTGGTGCAATTGTGAATGGGATCAGTGTCTTTATTTGTCTTTCTGTTGCTTCATTGTTAGTGTATAAGAATGCAACTGATTTCTATACATTGATTTTGTAACCTGCAAATTTGCTGAATTCATGTATCAGTTCTAGCAGACTTTGGTGGAGTGTATCGGATTTTCCATGTATAATATCATGTCATCTGCAAAAAGTGAAAACTTGACTTCATCTTTGCCAATTTGGATGCCTTTGATTTCCTTTTGTTGTCTGATTGCTGATGCTAGAACTTCCAACACTATGTTAAACAACAGCTGTGAGAGTGGACATCCCTGTGGTGTTCCTGATCTCAGGGAAAAAGCTCTCAGTTTTTCCCCATTGAGGATGATGCTAGCTGTGGGCTTTTTATAATTGGCTTTCATGATGTTTAAGTATGTTCCTTCTATCCCGACTTTCTCAAGGGTTTTTATTAAGAAAGGGTGCTGAATTTTGTCAAAGGCCTTTTCTGCATCCATTGACAGGATCATTTGGTTCTTCTCTTTTCTTTTATTAATGTGATGTATCACGTTGATTGATTTGCGAATGTTGAACCAACCCTACATCCCAGGAATGAATCCCACTTGATCATGGTGAATAATTCTTTTTTATGCTCTTGAATTCGATTTGCTAGTATCTTATTGAGAATTTTTGCATCCATATTCATCAGGGATATTGGCCTGTAGTTCTCTTTTTTTACTGGGTCTCTGTCTGATTTAGGAATCAAAGTAATACCGGCTTCATAGAATGAGTCTGGAAGTTTTCCTTCCCTTTCTATTTCTTGGAATAGCTTGAGAAGGATACGTATTTTCTCTGCTTTAAACGTCTGGTAGAACTCCCCTGGGAAGCCATCTGGGCCTGGACTCTTATTTGTTGGGAGATTTTTGATAACCGATTCAATTTTTTCTCTGGTTATGGGTCTGTTCAAGCTTTCTATTTCCTCCTGATTGAGTTTTGGAAGAGTGCGGTTGTTTAGGAAATTGTCCATTTCTTCCAGGTTGTCCAATTTGTTGGCATATAATTTTTCACAGTATTCCCTGATAATTCTTTGTCTCTCTGAGGGATTGGTTGTAATAATCCCATTTTTATTCATGATTTTATCTATTTGGGTCATCTCCCTTTTCTTTTTGAGAAGCCTGGCTAGAGGTTTATCAATTTTGTTTATTTTTTCAAAAACCAACTCTTGGTTTCATTGATCTGCTCTACAGTTTTTTTAGATTCTATATTGTTTATTTCTGCTCTGATCTTTATTATTTCTCTTCTTCTGCTGGGAATAGGCTGCCTTTGCTGTTCTGCTTCTATTTCCTTTAGGTGTGCTGCTAGATTTTGTATTTGGGATTTTTCTTGTTTCTTGAGATAGGCCTGGATTGCAATGTATTTTCCTCTCAGGACTGCCTTCACTGGGTCCCAAAGCATTTGGATTGTTGTATTTTCATTTTCGGTTTTTTCCATATATTTTTTAATTTCTTCTCTAATTGCCTGGTTGACCCACTCATTCTTTAGTAGGGTGTTCTTTAGCTTCCATGCTTTTGGAGGTTTTCCAGACTTTTTCCTGTGGTTGATTTCAAGCTTCATGGCATTGTGGTCTGAAAGTATGCATGGTATGATTTCAATTCTTGTATACTTATGAAGGGCTGTTTTGTGACCCAGTATATGATTTATCTTGGAGAATGTTCCATGTGCACTCGAGAAGAAAGTATATTCTGTTGCTTTGGGATGCAGAGTTCTAAATATATCTGTCAAGTCCATCTGATCCAATGTCTCATTCAGGGCCCTTGTTTCTTTATTGACCGTGTGTCTAGATGATCTATCCATTTCTGTAAGTGGGGTGTTAAAGTCCCCAGCAATTACCACATTCTTATCAATAAGGTTGCTTATGTTTATGAGTAATTGTTTTATATATTTGGGAGATCCCGTATTCGGCGCATAGACATTTATAATTGTTAGCTCTTCCTGATGGATAGACCCTGTGATTATTATATAATGCCCTTCTTCAACTCTTGTTCCAGCCTTTAATTTAAAGTCTAGTTTGTCTGATATAAGTATGGCTACTCCAGCTTTCTTTTGGCTTCCAGTAGCATGATAAATAGTTCTCCATCCCATCACTCTCAATCTAAAGGTGTCCTCAGGTCTAAACTTAGTGTCTTGTAGACAGCAAATAGATGGGTCTTGTTTTTTTTATCCATTCTGATACCCTATGTCTTTTGGTTGGCGCATTTAATCCATTTACATTCAGTGTTATTATAGAAAGATACGGGTTTAGAGTCATTGTGATGTCTGTATGTTTTATGCTTGTAGCGATGTCTCTGGTACTTTGTCTCACAGGATCCCCCTTATGATCTCGTGTAGGGCTGGTTTAGTGGTGATGAATTCCTTCAGTTTTTGTTTGTTTGGGAAGACCTTTATCTCTCCTTCTATTCTAAATGACAGACTTGCTGGATAAAGGATTCTTGGCTGCATATTTTTTCTGTTCATCACATTGAAGATCTCCTGCCAATCCTTTCTTGTCTGTCAAGTTTCAAAAGAGAGTTCAGTCACGAGTCTTATAGGTCTCCCTTTATAAGTTAGGGCACGTTTATCCCTTGCTGTTTTCAGAATTTTCTCTTTATCCTTGTATATTGCCAGTTTGACTATGATATGTCGTGCAGAAGATCGATTCAAGTTACGTCTGAAGGGAGTTCTCTGTGCCTCTTGGATTTCAATGCCTTTTTCCTTCCCCAGTACAGGGAAGTTCTTAGCTATGATTTCTTCAAGTACCCCTTCAGCACCTTTCCCTCTCTCTTCCTCCTCTGGGATACCAATTATGCGTATATTATTTCTTTTTAGTGTGTCACTTAGTTCTCTAATTTTCCCCTCATACTCCTGGATTTTTGTATCTCTCTTTTTCCCAGCTTCCTCTTTTTCCATAACTTTATCTTCTAGTTCACTTATCTCTCTTCTGCCTCTTCAATCTGAGCCGTTGTTGTTTCCATTTTATTTTGCATTTCATTTAAAGCGTTTTTCAGCTCCTCCTGACTGTTCCTTAGTCCCTTGATCTCTGTAGCAAGAGTCTCTGCTGTCCTGTATACTGTTTTCAAGCCCAGCGAATAATTTTATGACTATTATTCTAAATTCACTCTCTGTTATATTATTTAAATCCTTTTTGATCAGTTCATTAGCTGTTGTTGTTTCCTGGAGATTCTTCTGAGGGGAATTCTTCCGTTTGGTCATTTTGGATAGTCCCTGGAGTGGTGCAGACCTGCAGGGCACTTCCCCTGTGCTGTGGTGTATAACTGGAGCTGGTGGGCAGAGTTGCAGTCAGAACTGAAGTCTGCCCCTGGCCCACCGCTGGGGCCACAGTCAGACTGGTGTGTGCCTTCTCTTCCCTTCTCCTAGGGGTGGGATTCACTGCGGGGTGGCGTGGCCCTTCTGGGCTACTTGCACACTGCCAGGCTTGTGGAGCTCGGGATCTGTCGTATTAGCTGGGGTGGGTAGGCAAGGTGCATGTGGGCAGGAGGGGCAGGCTTAGCTTGCTTCTCCTTAGGTGATCCACTTCAGCAGGAGCCCTGTGGCAGCGGAAGGGAGTCAGATCAGCTGCTGGAGGTGTGGCTCCTCAGAAGCACTGCGTTGGGTGTTTGTGTGGAGCAAGCAAGTTCCCTGGCAGGAACTGGTTCCCTTTGGGATTTTGGCTGGGGGATGGGCGAGGGAGATGGCGCTGGGAGTGCCTTTGTTCCCTGCCAAACTGAGCTCTGTTGTCCCGGCGCTCATCAACTCTCCCTCCCTTTGTCCTCCAGCCTTCCCTCTTTCTGAGCAGAGCTGTTAAATTATGACCTCCCAGATGCTAAGCAGGTCGGAACATACTCCGTCCAGCCCTTCCAGTTTTGCCAGCCAGACTCGTGGTCTCTGCTTTGCCGGCGGGTCGCCCCTAGGCCCAGCTCCCTCCCACCAGTCTGTGGAGTGCGCACTGCCTCGCCGCCCTTCCTACCTTCTTCCGTGGGCCTCTTGTCTGCGCTTGGCTCTGGAGACTCCATTCTGCTAGTTTCTGGTTATTTTCTGGGTTAGTTAGGCAGGTGTAGGTGGAATCTAAGTGATCAGCAGGATGCGCGGTGAGCCCAGCGTCCTCCTAAGCCGCCATCTTCCAGTCCATCCCAGGGAGAGCATATTTCTTGATAAAATATCAAAATACATCTTTGTTTCTTGATAAGAAACAAAGTAGGGATAGAAGGATCACACCTCAAGATCATGAAAACCATATATGAAAGACCCAGCGATAATTTCATCATCCTGAGCCGTTTCCCTCTAAGGTCAGGAACACGACAGGGATGTCCACTCTCACCACTGTTACTCAAAATAGTATTGGAAGTCTTAGCCTCAGTAATCAGACAATACAAAGAAATAAAAGGCATCCAAATCAACAAGGAGGAAGTCAAATTTTCACTCTTTGCAGATGACATGATGCTCTATATGTAAAACCCAAAAGATTCCAACAAAAACCTGCTAGAACTGATCCATAAATTCAGCAAAGTCACAGGATATAAAATCAATGCACAGAAATCGGTTGTATTTTTATAGACTGATAATGAAGCAGAAGAAAGAGAAATTAAGAAATATATCCCATTGTGAAAATATAGATCCCATTTAAAATTGTTCCAAAAACTATAAAATAACTTAACCAAAGAGATGAAAAATCTACACACTGAAAACTATAGAAAGCTTATGAAAGAAATTGAAAAAGACACAAAAAATGGAAAAAAATATTCCATGCTCACGTATTGGAAGAACAAATATTGTTAAAATGTCTGTCTACCCAAACCAATCTGCATATTCAATGCAATCCCTATTAAATAACACCTGCATTTTTCACAAAGCTAGAACAAACAATCCTAAAATTTGTAAGGAAACAAAAAAAGACCCCGAATACCCAAAGCAATCCTGAAAAAGAACACCAAAGCTGGAGGCATCATATTTTTGGACTTCAAGATGTATTACAAAGCTGTAATCATAAAGAGAGTATGGTACTGGCACAAGAACAGTCACTCAAATCAATGGAACAGAATAAAGAACCCAGAAGTGGACCCACAAACATATGGCCAACTAATTTTCGACCAAGCAGGAAAGAATATCAAATGGAATAAAGACAGTCTCCTTAGCAAATGGTGTTGGGAAAACTAGACAGCGACATGCAGAAGATTGAACCTGGACAACTTTCTTACACCAGACACAAAAATAAACTCAAAATGTATGGAAGACCTTAACGTGAGACAGGAAGCCATCAAAATCCTAGAGAAGAAAGCAGACCAATACCTCTTTGATCTTGGCCACAGCAACTTCTTACTCAACATGTCTTTGGAGGCAAGAGAAACAAAAGCAAAAATGAACTCCTGGGACCTCATCAAGATAAAAATCTACACAGTGAAGGAGACAATTAGTAAAATTAAAAGGAAACCAACTGAATGGGGGAAGATATTTTCAAATGACATATCAGATAAAGGGCTATTATGAAAGATCTATAAATAGCTTATCAAACTCAATGCCCCCCAAATAAATAATCCACTTAAGACATGGGGGGACATTTTTCCAAAGACACACAGATGGCTAACAGACACATGAAAAATTGCTCAACATCACTCATCATATGGGAAATACAAATCAAACCCACAATGAGATACCACCTCACATCAGCCAGAAAGGCTAAATTTAACAATACAGGAAACAAGAGATGTTGTTGAGGATGCAGAGAAAGGGGAATCCTCTTACACTGTTAGTGAGAATGCAAACTTGTGAAGCCACTCTGGAAAACAGTATGTAGGCTCCTCAAAATTTAAAAAATAGAACTACTTTATGACACAGCAATTGCACTACTATGTTTTTATCCAAAGGATACAAAATACTGATTCAAAAAGTCACATGCACCTCAATGTTTACAGCAGCATAATCAACAATAACCAAATTATAGAGGGAGCTCAAATGTCTACTGACTGATGAAAGGATTAAAATGATAATGAAGTTGTGGTATATTTATATTTATATTTATTTTTATATTTATGTTTATGACTATGTTCATATTCACACACATACACACTTATGAATGGATAACCAAGTAGTGATGCATCCACACACATACATATATGTGCAATGGAATATTACTAAGCCATCAAAAATAATGAAATACATGCAATGGAATATTACTCAGACATCAAAAATAATGAAATACTGCCACTTGTAACAATGTGGATGGAGCTGGAGTGTATTATTCTAAGTGAAATAAGTCAGTAAGAGGTAGACAAATACTGTATGTTTTCAGTCAGATGTGGAATTTAAGAAACAAAACAGATGAATATTTTGGAAAAGGGAACAATTGAGAGAAGCAAACCATAACTTTAGAGAATAAACTGAGGATTGAAGGAGGGAGGTGGGCTAGTGATGGGCTAAATGTCTCATGGGTATTAAGGATGGCACTTGTTGTGATGTGCACTGAGTGTTATATGTAAGTGATGAATAACTAAATTCTATACCCAAAACCAATTTTGCCATATATGAGAGGTAACTAGAATTTAAATAAAACCTTGAAAAAAAAGTATCCAATACCCCAAAAAAAACATTATCCAGTTAAAAATGGGGAGAAGACATGAATAGACATTTCTCCAAAGAAGAAATTAAATGGTCAACACACACCTGAGAAAGTGTTCATCATCACTTACCTTTAGGGAATTGCAAATCAAAACTAAAATGAGATATCAGTTTACTCCTGTGAAAATGGCTGAACTCAACAACACAATAAACAACAGGCATTGGAGAGGACGTGAAGAATGGGGAATTCTCTTGTGCTGCCTGTGGGAATGCAAACTGGTGTAGCCACTGTACTGAAGTTCCACAAAAAGTTCGCTATAGAACTACCTGTGATCCCTCCAGTGTACTACTGGGTGTTTACCCAAAAAATACAAAAACACCATTTAAAAGGGATACATGCACCTGAATATTTATAGCAATATAATCTATAATAGCCAAATTGTGGAAACAGCCCAGGTGTGCATTGAGTGATAAATGGATAAATAAGTTGTGGTATATATATATGATGGAATATTAGCCAGCTCTAAAAATATGAAATCTTGACACTTGTAATGATGTAGATGGAGCTAGAGAGTATTATGCTAGGCAAAATGAGTCAGACAAAGAAAGACATATACCATATGACTTCACTCATATGTGGAACTTAAGAAACAAAACAAATGAGCATCATGGAAAAAGAAAGAGGCAAACCAACAAACAGACTCTTAACTATAGATAAATAACTGATGGTTAGCAGAGGGGAAGTGGGTGGAAGGATGCGTTAAATAGGTGATGGGGATTAAACAGTGTTCTTGTTGTGATGAACACCAGGTGTCATATGTAAGTGTTGGATCACTAAATTACACACCTGAACCTAATGTTACACTATATATTAAGTAGTTAGAATTTAAATAATTTTTTTAAAAAACTTAAGAACATTAAAAATGTTAGCAAACCGAAAACAACACAATATCAAAAAATATGTATTAAGAATTTATAATTTACTAACAAAATGAAAAAATGGTTCAACACATATATAAATATATATATGTTTATATATATTTATATTTATATTTATATATATTTATATATATATATTTAATATACCATGTTAACAGAAAGAAGTAAAAATCCACACAATAATCTCAACTAATTTGGAAAAATAACTTGACAATATTCAACACTCCTTAATGATAAAAATATTCGACAAACTAGAAATAGGAAACTCCCTTAACGTAATAATCGCATTGTATTTTACCTCCCTAAAATTGACATAACAATGTACCACAGACTGACTGCCTTCACAGTATACATTTATTTTCTCACAACTCTGAAAACTAGAAGTCTGAGATCACAGTGACAGTACAGCTGATTTCTTCTGAAGATTTTCTTTTTGTCTTGAAGATGGCCATCTTCTCAGTGTTTTCACATATCTTTCCTCTGTACTTGATCACACTTATAATTCTAATTCTGATAAGGATACCAATCCTATTGGATTAGGACCCACACTAATTACCTCATTTGATTTTAATTACTTATCTAAAAGGTCTTTTCTCCAAATACTGTCGCATTCTGAGGCACTGGATGTTAGAACTTCAACATATTAATTTTGGGAGTAGTAATCCAATGTATTATAACTCCCCCATATTTATTTTCTTCTTGCATATAAAATGCATTCATGCATCACAAAATCCCCCAAAGTCTTAACCCATTCCAGCATAAACTCTAATTCTAATATCTAATCTAAATATTTTCTCAAAAGGTATGGGGGAGACTTAAGGTATGATTCTTCCTTGAGACAAAATTCCTCTTCAGCCATGAACTTGTGAAACCAGAGAAGATGTATGCTTCCCCAACTAAATGGTGTGACATTAATAGGGCATACATTCTTATTCAAAATTGGAGAAAATGTAAAGAATAAAAAGGTCTTCAGATGTAAGCAAAACCAAAACCCAGCAAGGAAATTTCCATTTAATTTTATCCTTCTTAACTGCATTCTTTATCTTTTGCATCCATTGATCAATGTCTCTATACCCTTGGCTTTGGGCAATAGCCATGCATGCATTCTTAGACCTGGGCAGAAGCAGCCTGGACCACTTAAATCTGCGTGATAGACCCAATCTTTGAAACCAAGGATTAGGTTCTGCCCTCTGAAATCAAGGAGATAGCCTTGCCATCCAGGTCTGTATCCTCTGGACCTGTGGTTGTGGTGACAGTTATGAAGACCAGTAAACTGCCTTTAGGGCCATTCTTCCCTTTTCTTAAAGAATAACACATTTTAAGCCAGATATCTCTTTTGCCCTTCCTGAAGAATCCAAGAAAGTTGATAGCTTTCTTTTATTTTCTCCCTTTTAGTATAATCTGGGCATGTTTCTGTTTGTATAAAATCCTAAAAGCCTTTTGTCCTCCCATGCTTTTGCTGGTATAAAACCCTAAAACCATGTTGCCTCCCATGCAAATCACAGAAGTCAAAACTATTAGACAACAGGCTGTTCCACAGATATTTCCTGGAAACCTGCATCTCTACTCCTGGATTCTGTTGAGATAGTTTATTGGACCTATGAATCACACCCATGATCTCATTAACAAATTGTTGGCCAACCACGTCTTTGATGTGTTCTCAGAAAATATTTTCACATTTTTTTGCAATATGAATGATATGAAAGTTTTCAAAATCTTCAAGTTCTGATTTCTTTTTAATAAGCAATATTCTCTTCAATTACCTATTTTCTTGAATTTTACTATGAAGAACAAGGAAAAACCAAGCCACATTAATACTTTAATACCAGAAATTTCAAAGATGTGTGAAGAAATTCCAATGTAACTTAAACACATTAAGACAAACTATTGTAAGACAAAAACAATCTATGTTAACAAAAATCATCCTAATCAGTACCCTAATTCATGAATTGATCTCTTGATTTTCTCAGTAGTGAACATTAGCCAGTGCTTGGTCATTATTCCTGATAGTATGGGTCACTAAATTATAGGCCATAGGTAAAACTGACCCTATCACCTGTTTTATAAATAGTTTATTAGAGCACAGCCACATTCATTTGTTTACATATTGTCTACATCTGCTTTCATGCTACAACAGCAGTGTTGTATAGTTTCAAGACTGTATATGCCACAAAGTTGAAAATTTTCCCATATGGTTCTTTACCAGAAAAGTTCGCAGAGACATGCTCTGTAGAAACATGACATAATATCATTTCCACACCAAAAATACTTAGACTAAACATGATCTCTTAAGTAGAAATAAGTTAAAATATATAATAAAATTATATAAATATAATTTTATATAATATAAATATAATATAATATATTATATTTATATAATATATAAATAAAAATATTAAAATTGAAAACACTTGAAGACTTATGATTTACATAGAAAATATGGAATAGCAATAATTCATTTATCATTTGTTACACACCATTTGGAAAAATTACTAAGGAAAATTACCTGATGCCACTAAATATATATTTTTGAATAAATAAAAAATATCTTCCTTGTAAATAAGTATAGATTGAGAGTACTATGTCATAATTAAAAAAAATAAATCTTCTATTGATAAATATTGATTTTTTTTGGTGTGTGTTTGCTTTCACATGCATTGCTGAAATGGAGTTCCTTTAAAAAATCCCTTAAAGCATATATACTGCTATTTCTCAGCATTAATATATAGAAATGGAATTTCTGAGTCAATAAGAATGCACACTAAACATTCTGATACTTGTCAAAATGCCATATGAAAACTTGCACCAGTTTATATTCTTTGTAACATCATGTTCAAATGGAAGCAGCATAGGAGAAAGATTTCAGAGGATGAACTCTGGAGTTAGATTGCCTGGTTGCAAATCTCAGGTCTGGCACTCATGAGCTGTGTGCCTTTGGACAAGTTACATTACCTCTCAATGTCTCAGTTTCCTTACTTAGAACTTGGATAGTAGAATATATTGGATAAGAAAGAACAAAATTCCTGAGCTGAATAACAAAGTTATCACAATTTTTCTACTTCCCACCAAATACTGAAACAGAATTCAGCCAAGTTCTTTGCCACTTTATACTTAGGATCACCATTTCTCCTATTTCCTGTAATATAGTCCTGATTTTAGCCTGATATGCTACCAGAAATACCTTTAATGTTCATATTTCTACCAACAGTTTCCTCAAGCCAATCTATGTTTTTTTTTTTTTAAATGTGAACTTCAAAACACTTCCAACCTCAAACCATTAACTAGATTTAAAGCCATTTCCACATTTTTAGGCATTTTTTTTTACAGAAGCATTCCATTTCAAAGTATCAGATCTGTATTAGTTTGCTAAGATTGTTAAGACTGACATAACAAAGTACCACAGAACTGAGTGGCTTAAATAACAAAAATTTGCTCTTATATTTCTGGTAAGTGTAACTTTTTATATTTATCTGAGGGGATTTCTTCTTATTTTAAGTTTCTATTTAAATTTCATTTAGTTAACATACAGTGTACAGGTGTAGAATATAGTGAATCAACAAAACTAAAAGGCAACCGGCGGAATGGGAAAAGATATTTGCAAATGACATACTGGATAAAGGGCTAGTATCTAAAATCTATAAAGAACTCACCAAACTCCACACCCTAAAAACAAATAATCCAGTGATGAAATGGGCAGAAAACATGAATAGACACTTTTCAAAAGAAGACATCCAGATGGTCAACAGGCACATGAAAAGATGCTCAACGTCATTCCTTATCAGGGATATACAAATCAAAACCACACTGAGATACCACATCACGCCAGAGTGGCTAAACTGAACAAATCAGGAGACTATAGATGCTGGAGAGGATGTGGAGAAATGGGAACCCTTTTGCACTGTTGTTGGGAATGCAAACTGGTGCAGCCACTCTGGAAAACAGTGTGGAAGTTCCTAAAAGCATTAAAAATAGAACTACCCTGTGACCCAGCAATAGCACTGCTAGGAATTTACCCAAGGGATACAGGAGTGCTGATGCATAGGGGCACATGTACCCCAATGTTTGTAGCAGCACTTTTAACAATAGCTAAATTATGGAAAGAGCCTAAATGTCCATCAGCTGATGAATGGATAAAGAAGATGTGGTTTAGGGGCGCCTGGGTGGCGCAGTCGGTTAAGCGTCCGACTTCAGCCAGGTCACGATCTTGCGGTCCGTGAGTTCGAGCCCCGCGTCGGGCTCTGTGCTGACTGCTCAGAGCCTGGAGCCTGTTTCCGATTCTGTGTCTCCCTCTCTCTCTGCCCCTCCCCCGTTCATGCTCTGTCTCTCTCTGTCCCAAAAATGAATAAACGTTGAAAAAAAAAAAAAAAAGAAGATGTGGTTTATATATACAATGGAATACTACTTGGCAATGAGAAAGAATGAAATCTGGACATTTGCAGCAACGTGGGTGGAACTGGAGGGTATTATGCTAAGTGAAATAAGCCAGGCAGAGAAAGACAGATACCATATGTTTTCACTCATAGGTGCATCTTGAGAAACTTAACAGAAGACCATGAAAGGACGCTATCAATAGAATGATGATGAAACCACAGAATGAAAAAATAATAAAAAATAAAGCAAACAATGTATCTGATAAGGAGTTAATACCCATAATTATACTTTTATTTCTTATTTTTAAAGTTTATTTATTTTTAAATTTTTTTTCATGTTTTCATTCATTTTTGAAGGAGAGAGAGAGACAGAGCATGAGCAGAGGAGGAGCAGAGAGAGAGAGAAGGAGACACAGAATTCGAAGCAGGCTCCAGGCTCTGACCTGCAGGGCTAGAACTCACAAACCGTGAGATCATGACCTGAGCCGATGTCGGACGCCTAGCCGACTGAGCCACCTGGGCGCCCCATGAAGTTTATTTATTTTTGAGAGAGAGAGAGAGAGAGAGAGAGCATGTGTAAGTGTGGGTGGGGCAGAGAGAGAGAGGGAGAGTGAGAGAATGCCAAGTAGGCGCTACACTGTCAGTGTGGAACCCGATGCAAGGCTTGAACTCATGAACCCTGAGATCATGACCTGAGATGAAGTCAGATGCTTAACTGATTGAGCCACCTAGGTTTCCCAGAGTATATATTTTTAAAAAGTCCTACACTCAATAACAAACAAACAAACAAACAAACAAAACCATATAGCCCCCTTTATAAAATGGACAAAGGGCATAAACATTTCTCCAGATATATACATATGGCTAATAAACACATGAAAAACGCTCAACATCACTAATCAATAGAGAAATGCAAATTAAAAACGCAATGAGAGCTATTTCATATCCTTTAAAATGATTATTATAAAAAACAGAAAAGCAAGTGTAGGTAAAAATGTGTAAATATTGAAACTTTTATGCACTATTGATCGTTGGGAATGTAAAATGGTGCTGCCTTCATGAAAAACATTATGGTGGCTTCTCAAAAAAAAGTTTATGATCCAGGAATTCCACATATGATATAGACACAAAATAAATAAAATACAAACTGAGACACATATTTATACATCCATGTTCATAGCATCATTATTCACAATAGTCAAAAAACAAAAAGTAACATCCATTCATGGATGAGTGGATAAGGAAAATGTGAGATCTATCTATATATCTATATCTATATCTATATCTATATCTATATCTAATCTATCCAGATAGATAGATAGATAGATAGATATGAGATATAATTCAGCCTTAAAGAGAATGGGAATTCTGGCATTTGCTACAAGATTAATAAACCTAAAACATGTTATGTGAAATGACAGTCACAAAAAGATTAATACTGTATGATTCAACTTATATGAGGCATGTATACAACTCAAATTCATACAGACAGAAAAGTAAAATGGTGGTTTCCAGTAGTTGTGAAAGGGGAAAATGGGGAGGCTATTTAATGCATATAAAGTTTCAGTTTAAGATAGAAAAAATTTTAGAGGTGGGTGGAGGTAAAGGCTGAATAATATTACATGTACTAATGCCACTGAAGTGTACACTTAAATTTTTTTAATATGATGATTTTTATGTTACGTATATTTTTCACAATGAACATGTCTCAAAGAAATACTGATAGTTCATTTGCTTTGTTCTTAAATTAAACATAGGAGTAAAATCATATGGTATTTTTCTTTCTTTCTCTGAGTTAACTTCACATGACATAGTAGCCTCAATACAAATGGTAATATCTCATGCTTTTTTATGGTGAAGTACACACACACACACACACACACACACATATCCCATATATTCTTTATCCATTCATCTATTCATGGACACTTGGGTTGCTTCCATATCTTGGTTATTGTAAATAAATAATGCTGCAGTAAACATAGAGGTGCATATATCTTTGCAAATTAGTATTTTATTTTCTTTGGGTAAGTACTCAGAGTGAAATTACTGGATCATATATATAGTCAATCTATTTTTAATTTTTTAAGGAACCTCCGTACTACTTTCCACAGTAGCTCTACCAATTTTCATTCCCACAAACAGTGCATGAGGGATTCTCTTTCTCTACATCCTCAAGAACCCTTGTTACTTTTTTGTCTTTCTGATTCTAGGCATTCTGACAGGTGTAAGGTGAGATCACACTCTGACTTTAATTTTTTAAAGTACTTATTTTTGAGAAAGAGAGAGACAGAGTGTGAGCAAGGGAGGGTCATAGACAGAGGAGGACACAGAATCTGAAGCAGGGTTCAGGCTCTGAGCTGTCAGCACAAAACCTGATGCAAAGCTTGAAATCACGGGCCATGAAATCATGACCTGAACCAAAGTCAGACGCTTAACTGACTGAGCCACTAAGGCACCCCTTTCATTGTGACTTTGATTTGCACTTCCCTGATGATTAGTGATGTTCAGCATCTTTTCATGTGTCTGTTGGTCATGTGCATGTCTTTGTAAATATTCTCTGGATCTGAAGTTACCTTGATTCCAAACAAGACAGAGACCCCACTTTATGGGAGAATTGCAGGTCAATATGCCTGATGAACCTGGATGCAAAAATTTTCAACAGGGTACTAGCAAATTGAATTCAATAGTCATTAAAAGAATTATTCACCATGATCAAGTGGGATTCATTCCCGGGTTGGAGGGCTGCAATCAATCAACCTGGTACCCACATTAATAAAAGAATGGATAAGAATTATATGATCCTGACAGTAGATGAAGAAAAAAAGCATTTGACAAAATACAGTATAATTTCTTAATAAAAACCCTCAAGAAAGTCAGTATAGAAGGAAAACCCTCAAGAAAGTCAGGATAGAAGGAAAAAAAAAACTTAATATCAGAAAAGCCTTTGTGAAAGGCCTACAGCTAATATTATCCTTAAAGGGAAAAACAGAGCTTTCCCCTTGGGCTGAAAGAAATGACAGGGATGTCTTGTTTCACCACTGTTGTTTAATATAGTGTTGGGAGTCCTTGCCTCAGCAATCAGACAGCAAAAGAAAATAAAACGTGTCCAAATAGGCAAAGAAGAAGTCAAACTTTCATTCTTCACAGATGACATGATTCTCCACATGGAAAACCCAAAAGATTTCACCAAAAAACTGCTAGAGCTGATACAGGATTTCAGCAAAGTTGCAGGATATAAAATCAATGTACAGAAATCAGTTGCATTTCTATACACCAATAATTAAGCAACAGAAAGAGACATCAGAAAATCAATTCCATTTACCATTTACAATTGCATCAAAATCCATAAAATATCTAGGAATAAATATAACCAAGGAGGTAAAAGATCTGTATACTGAAAACCATTGAAAGCTTATGAAATAAATTGAAGAATACATGAAGAAATGTAAAAATATTCCATTCTCATGGACTGGAAGAACAAATATTGTTAAAATTTTGGTACTACCAAAGACAATCTACACATTCAATGCAATCACTGGCATAATGGCACCAGCATTCTTCACAGCGCTGGAACAAACAATCCTCAAATTTGTATAGAACCATGAAAGACCCTGGATAGCCAATGTAATGTTGAAAAAGGAAACCAAAGATGGAGGTATCACAATCCCAGACTTTAATTTATATTACAAAGCTGTAATCATCAAGACAGTATGGTATTGGTGCAAAAACAGACAAATAGATCAATGGAATAGAATATAGAACCCAGAAATGGACCCACAAATACATGGCCAACTAATCTTCAACAAAGCAGGAAAGAGTATCCAATGGAAAAATGTCAGTCTCCTTAGCAAATGATGCTGGGATACCTGGACAGCATCAGGTAGAAGAATGAAATTGGACAACTTTCTTACACCATCCACGAAAGTGAGTTAAAAATGGATAAAAGACCTACATTTGAGAAAAGAAACCATCAAAATCCTAGAGGAGAAAACAGGAAGCAACCTCTTTGATCTAGGCGGCAGCATCTCCTTTCTTGACAGGTCTCAGGGGGCAAGGGAAATAAAAGCAAAAATGAACTATTGGGACATGATCAGATAAAAGTCTTCTGCACAAGAGAGGAAAATATCAACCAAACTAAAAGGCAACTGACAGAACGGGAGAAGATATTTGCAAATGACATAATGGATAAAGGGTTATAGCTAAAATCTATAAATAACTTACCAAACACAACAACAAAAAAACAAATAATCCAATGAAGAAGTGGGCATAAGACATGAATAGACAGTTTTCCAAAGAAGACATCCAGATTTCAAAAGGATACAAGAAACAATACTCAACATCATTCATCATCAGGGAAATACAAATCAAAACCACAATGAGATGGCACCTCACACCTGTGAGAATGGCTAAAATTAACAACTCAGGAAACAACAGATGTTGGTGAGGATGTGAGAAAGGTAAATCTTATTGCACTGTTGGTGAGAATGGAAACAGGTGCAGCCACTCTTGAAAACAGTGTGGAGGTTCCTCAAAAAATAAAAAATAGGGGAAACTGGGTGACCCAGTTAGTTAAGCGTCTGACTTTGGCTCAAGTCATGGTCTTGCCATCCATGAGTTCAAGCCTTGCATCGGGCTCTGTGATGATAGCTTCAGATTCTGTGTGTCCCTCTCTCTGCCCCTCCCCCATTCATACTCTGTCTGTCTCTCTCTCAAAAATAAATTAGCATTAAAAAATTAAAAATAGAACTACTCTATGACCCAGAAACTGTACTACTGGACTTTATCCAAAGGATACAAAAATGGTGATTTGAAGGGGCACATGCACCTCAATGTTTATAGCAGTGCTATTGAAATTATGGAAAGAGTCCAAATGTCCATCAACTGATGAATAGATTAAGAAGGTGTGGTATATATATACAATGGAATATTACTTGGTAATCAAAAATAATGAAATCTTACCATTTACAAAAATGTGGATGGAACTGGCGGGTATTATGCTAAGTGAAATAAGTCAGTCAGAGAAAGACAGATATCATATGATTTCACTCATTAGTGGAATTTGAGAAATGTAACACATGAACATAGGAGAAGGGAAGGAAAAATAAGATAAAAACAGGGAGGCAAACCATAAGAAACTCAAATGCAGAGAACAAACTGGGGTTTGATGGGGGTGATCAGGTGAGGGAGGTGTATTAAATGTGTGATGGACATTAAGGAGTGCACTTATTGGGATGAGCACTGTGTTATATGAAAGTGATGAATCACTGGGCTCTACTCCTGAAGCTAAGACTACACTGTATGTTAACCACGTTGAGAATAAAATACTACTACTATTACTACTACTACTGCTAACAATAATAATAACATTTTAAAAACTAACAAACAAAGAAAAAAATACAAATCCAAAACGGACTCTTAAATACAGGGAACAAAGTGGTTTTTGCAAGAAGAAAGGTGGGTAGGGGAATGGGTGAAACAGATAAAGGTTATTAAGAGGTACATCTTTTAGTTACAAAATAAATAATTCATGGAGATGAAATGTACAGCACAGGAAATATAGTCAAAAAGATGCTAATAACGTTGATTGATGGCAGATGATATGTACACTTAATCATGGTGACCACTGAACAATGTATAGAATTGTTGAATTAACATATTGTATGATCAAAAATAACAATATAAATGTATGTTAATTATACTTCATTAAAGGAAAAAAAACTAATAGAATTGGAAAAGACAAATAGACAAACAGTTTAATTGCTGTTCAAACCACTGTTCTGGAAGAAGAAAAAAAAAAGTAGTGTGAATAATACAGCTCTATGTGGATGGAGCTAGAATGTATTATACCTAGCAAAATAAGACAGTGAAAGACAAATACTATATGATTTCATTCATATGTGGAATTTAAGAAAAAAAAACAGATAAACACATTGGTGGGGGGAGAGGAAAAGGGAAAAAACCACAAGAGACTCTTAATTATAAAGAAAAAAGTGAAGGTTGATGGAGGGATGTGGGTGGGAAATGCACTAGATGGGTGACGGATATTAAGGAGGGCACTTGTGATGAGCACTGCATGTTGTAGGAAAGTGATGAATCATGGAATTCTACTTCTGAAACCAATATTGTACAATGTATTAATTAAATATATATTTTTTAATTCAAGATAAAAAAGAAAAAGTAACAAATTAAGTCTTACTATCAATAAAAAGCAGCTTTAATGTTGCAATTCAATGGGAGCTCTCTAAACAAAAAGGATGTAATAATAGAATAAAGCTTGAAACTTGAGAAAGGAGAGCATCAGATGAGTAAAAGTAGGGGTAAATATAACAGATGACCACACTTCTTATATTTTTTAAATCTAATTAGATTATTGAAACATAAATTATAACACAATATCATGTTGTGTTTAATGTCTATAGAGGCAATATTTAAGATAATTATATTTTAAAAGTGGGGGCATAGAGAAATTTAAGTAGGAATTTTCTTCACTTTACAAATGATTAAATGTCAATGCAAGTAGACTGTGATAAGTTTTTCATGAACTGTAACACCTAGTCCAAAAACAAAGAGATAAATGCAAAGTAAAACACTCTAAACACTATAGTAAATTAACATGGACTCTTTTTATATTTATATATTTTTTTTATTTTTATTTGAATATTGTGGAAACAAATCATTACATGAGTTTCAGGTGTACAACATAGTGATTCAACCTCTCCAAATGTTATGCTATGCTCATCAAAGGTCCAGCTACCACTGTCACAACACTATTGCAATATCATTTGCTATATTCCCTATACTGTACATTTTATTCCCATTGTAACTAGAAGCCTGTATCTCCCATACCCCTTCCCCCTTTTCACCCATCCAGCCAACTACCTCACCTCTGACAACCATCAGTTTGTTCCCTGTATTTTTTATTAAATTTATTTATTTATTTATTGAAAGAATGAGGGGTGTGGCAGAGAAAGAGAGAGAGAGAGAGAGAGAGAGAGAGAAAGAGAGAGAGAGAGAATCCCAAGCAGGCTTCACACTGTTAGCACAGATCCTGACATGGGGCTCAGACTTATGAATTGTAAGATCATGACCTGAGCTGAAATCAACAGTCAGACATTTAACAACAGACTGAGCCATCCAGGTGCCCCTTTTTCCCTCTGTATTTATAGGTGTGATTCTACTTTCAGTTATTTTGTTTATTTACTTGTTTTTTAGATTCCACATTGAGTAAAATCATATGGTATTTGTCTTTATCAGTTTGACTTATTTCACCTAGTGTAATATCCTGTAGGTCCATAAATTATTTTTAAAAATATACCTTAGTTAATTTAAAGAGGAAAATTGGTTTCAGAAGTATAATTCAGTGATTCATCAATTACATACAGCACTCAATACTCATCACAAGTGTCCTCTTTAATACCCATCACCCATCTAGCCCATCCCCCACCCACTTCCCTCCATCAACCCTCAGTTTGTTCTATATCATTAAGAGTCTGTTGTGATTATTTAAACTTTATAATTAAATATTTAATTATTTAATCATTTAAAAATAATGTTCTTCACTCATATGAGGACTTTAAGAGACAAAAAAGATGAACAAAAGAGAAACAAAAATAATATAAAAACAGGGAGGGGAACAAAACAGAAGAGACTCATAAATATGGAGAACAAACTGAGGGTTACTGGAGGGGTTGTGGGAGGGGGGATTGGCTAAATGGGTAAGGGGCATTAGTTATATGCTAACTAATTTGGATATAAATTTTAAAAAAATAAAAAAGAAAGAAAGAAAGAAAGAAACATTAATTTTAAAAAAAATAAAATAAAATAAATAAAAATATAAAAAAATGTTCTAAAGAATGTTTGAACATTTAAAAAGAATGCTGAAACATTTACCAGAAAGTAAAGAGAGAGAGAGATAACAAATGAACAAACAAAAAATGAATAATATAGAAATAAGCATTAACATAGCATTATTTTAAATACTTATGATTAAATAATTATATATTTAATTATAAAGTTTACATCATCACATTTAATCACATTAAATCACTAATTACATTTTTATTACATTAAATAAATATATTATTATCTTAATAATCTAAATTGTGTAAATACACCAATTAAAAGACATTGGGATTGGGGCGCCTGGGTGGCTCAGTCGGTTAAGCGACCGACCTTGGCTCAGGTCATGATCTCATGGTTCGTGGGTTTGAGCCCTGCATTGGGCTCTGTGCTGATAGCTTGGAGCCTGGAGCCTTCTTCAGATTCTCTGTCTCCATCTCTCTGCACCTCCCCTGCTCATGCTCTGTCTCTCTCTGACTCTCAAAAAAATAAAATAAAATAAATAAATGTTAATAAAAAGACATTGGGAAAGTGGGTACTAAAAGGATACAATAGTGTGCTGCCTATAAGAAACTGGCTTCAAACAAAATGTCGTAGGTAGTATATTCAAAGCAAACAGTGGAAAAAAAGATGTGTTGTGCAAACATCCAGTTAAAAACAAGAATGTCTATATTAATATCTGATAAAGTAGAATTGAGATGAAATAAAAGCAATAGAGACAAAAAGGCTTATTGCATAATGATTAAATAATCAATCCACCAGTAAAATAAACATTACTTAATATGTGTGTATCAAATAAGAGATACAAAATATATGAAACAAAAACCAACATATGTGAATGAAGAAATAGGCAATATCATAAATATAGTTAAGGACTCTAACACCCAAAAATCAGCAATAGTTATTAGACAAACAATTAGCCCTGAGTTAGAAGAACGAGATAATGCCATAAGCCCACAGGGTCTAATTAACATATAGAATGCTCAAGTGCCCATGGATCATCCATCTGTAAACTGAAAATTACAAAATGATAATGAAAGAAATAAGGAGGGCAAGGAAAAAAAAAAAAAGACGTTAGAGTGGGAGAGAGCCAAAGCATAAGAGACTGTTAAAAACTGAGAACAAACTGAGGGTTGATGGGGGGTGGGAGGGAGGGGAGGGTGGGTGATGGGTATTGAGGAGGGCACCTTTTGGGATGAGCACTGGGTGTTGTATGGAAACCAATTTGTCAATAAATTTCATATATATATAAAAAAAAAGAAATAAGGTCTAAATAAGTCGACATATTATATACATGAATTGGAAGATGGAACATAGAAAATATTTTAATTCTTTGCGAATTAATGTATACATTTAAATAAATTCTTATCAAAATACCATCAAGGTGTTTTGAAGACATACATAGATTTTTCTAAAATTTATGTGAAGTGCACATCTTAGAATAGCTAAAACAGTCTTCTAAAGCAAGAATGCAATACAAGGAATCACTGCACTGGACACTGAGTCTTATTATACAGTTACAGTAATCAATGAAGTGTAGAATTGGCAGAGAGATAGATATACTGAACAATGGAGTAGAGAATCTGAAAAGAGACCCACATAGATATGCTAAACTGATTTTGAAAAATGTTAAAAGGAATTCAATGGAGGAAAAATAACCTTTTCAGGAAATGGTGCTGAAGCAAGTGTACATCCATAGGCAAAAGGAAAACAAATCCCAACCAGTTTTCATCCCTTACACAAAAGTTAACTCAAAATGGATCATAGACTTATGTGACTTCTGTGTAAATCATAAAACTATACAGCTTTTAGAAGAAACAACTTAGAAGAAAACTAATATCTAGGGCTAGACATAGAGTTCTTAGAATAGACAACAAAAACACAAACCACAAAATGCAAAAATTGATAAATTGGACCACATGAAAATTAAAATATTCTACCTTATGAAAAATAATTTTAAGAGGATTAAAAACAAGGTAAAGACAAAGCAGTCAAGAATATCTAATGGGAAAAAGACAGTCTCTTCAAAAAATGGTGTTGGGAAAACTGGACAACAATATGCAATTGAATAAAACTGGATCACTTTCTTACACCACACACAAAATTAAATTTAAAATGGATTAAAGACATAAATGTGAGACCTGAAACCATAAAAATCCTAGAACAGAGCACAGATAGTAAAATCTCTAACATTGGCCATAGCAACATTTTTCTACATATGTCCTGTGGCAAGGGAAATGAAAGCAAAAATACACTATTGGGATTACATCAAAATAAAAATATTCTGAACAACAAAAGAAACAAAAACTAAAAGACAATGTACTGAATGGAAGAAAATATTTACAAATCACATATTATGTTAAAGGATTAGTATACAAAATATATATAGAACTTATACAAATCAACACTCCCACAAAATTATCCAATTAAAAATGAGCAGAAGACAGGGGCAACTGGATGGCTCACTTGGTTGAGCGTCCAACTTCAGCTCAAGTCATGATCTCACAGTTTGTGAGTTAGAGCCCCACATCGGGCTCTTGGATGACAGGTCAGAGTCTGGAGCCTGTTTCGGATTCTGTGTCTCCCTCTCTCTCTGCCCCTCCCCTGCTGTCTCTCTCTCTCTCTTTCTCAAAAATAAACATTAAAAAATGTTTCAAAAATGTTCAGAAGACATGAATAGACATTTCTCCAAAGAAGACATACCGATGGATAACAGACACATGAAAAGGTGCTCAACATCACTCATCATCAGGTAAATGCAAATCAAAAATGCAATCATTTATCACCTCACATCCCTCAGGGAGCTAAAATCAACAACACAAGAAACAATGAGTGTTGGTGAAGATGTGGAGAAAAATGAACCCTCTTGTGCTATTGATGGAAATGCAAACTCATGCTGCCTATGTGGAAAATAGTATGGAGGTTCTGCAAAATTTTAAAATAGAACTATCTTATGATTCAGTAATTGATATACTGGATATTTATCTCCCAAATACAAAAACACTAATTCAATGGTATACATGCACCCCTATGTTTATTACAACATTATTTACAATAGCCAAATTATGGATGAAGCCCTAGAGTCCATTGGTTGATAGATAAAGAAGTGGTATGTATGTATGTGTGTGTGTGTGTGTGTGTGTGTAATTCTGTTGTATTGTATATACATACAATGGAATAATATTCTGCCATAAAAAGACATGGATGGAGCTAGACAGTGTAATGCTAAGCATAATAAGTCAGCCAGAGAAAGACAAATACCATATGATTTCACTCATATGGGCATTTAAAAAAGAAAACAAATGAACAAAGGAAAAAAAAAGAGAGATAGACAAGCCAATAAATAGAATCAAATATTGAAAACAAAATGTAGGTTACTAAAGGAGAGGTGTAGGGGTAAAACAGGTGATGGGGATTAAGAGGTATACTTGTCATGATGAGCACTGGTTGATGTATGGAATTGTTGAGTCACTATATTGTACACCTGAAACTAATATTATAGTGTATGTTAACTATATTGGAATTAAAATTAAAAATTAAAAAAATATAATGATGCAAAATATTGTCAAAGCACATATCTAACAAAGGACTATTATTTTCTAAAATATATATAAGAATTTTCCAAAATCAACTATTGGAAAATGTAAATGTCAAGAACATACATTTTAACCGGAGTTTAAATAAATGACACATGAGCACATAAACATGTTTTCAAAATAATTAGACATTAAAGAAATAAAAATTGAAATCACAATGAGATACCACTAATCAGCAGTCTGAAAGGCCAAAAAATATAATGACAACATCAAATCTGGGAGATGTAGAGAAAATATGTGAATCATATATTGCTATTGGAAATATATAGTGATAAAGCACCTCTGGAAATAGTTTGTCAGTTTGTTTGTTATAAACTAAACATACACAAATCATACAACCTGAAAAAAATGTTTTCTTGGGCATTAATCCAACAGAAACAAAACTTTTAGCTTACTGAAAAACCTATAAATGAATGTTTATAGCAGCTTCATTCATAATTGACAAAAAGTGGTAACTCAGATGCTTTCAACAAGTGAATTATTAAACAAACTATATTTCATTGATACATGGAATACTACTAAGCAATAAAAAGCTATAAACTATTAATACTAGATTGAATCTTCAAAAGAAATTATGCTGAGTTGAAAATGATAGTTCAAAAGGTCACATACTGTAATATTCAGTTTATATAGATTTTTTTTTTAAATGACCACAATACAGAAACGGAGAAGAGATTCACAGTTGCCAGATGTTAGGTAGAAAAATAGATAAAAGGAGCTGCATATGTCTATAAAAGGACAAGAACAAGTACCTTGTGGTAATTGAACTGTTCTGTGTTTTAGCTTTATGGATGTTAGTATGATGGTGTTATTGTCATACAGTTTTCCCCCCATTTATTCATATAACAACTTTACTGAGGTGTACTTCATATGCCATATTCATCTATTTAAATTTAAATGATTAGATTTAATCAATTTAATCAATTTAAAATGAATGATATATGATTTTAAAACATATTTATAGAAATGTGCAACCATCACAACAATTTTAGAACATCACTCCTCAACAAAACACCCATACGCATTGATGGTCATTCTCCATTTTATCTCCAAATGTTCCAGCACTAGACAGCAACTTATCTACTTTATATCTCTCATTCCCTATTCTTGTTTTCTGATAAACTGAATATCATATGGTTTAGCTTATTAATCTCATGGGGCTACAAACTTTGTCTTTCTTGCTGTCAAAATATCTTATTTTTGAGAGCATCCTTAGACTTGAATACTTCCATACTCTGTTCCAAATAATGTTCATTTTCTTGGGGAGAGTTTTGGATCTGTGTGATTGGCCAGCCTCTCCCCCTGAGCAAAACCTCTCCACCACTGCTCAAAGAGTTAGAGACAAGGACAATTGCTTATCTCAAATTTATACTCCTGCCTTATAAGGAAGGTCCTGGCAAGGGCAGTAACCTCTGTTTTTGGCTTTCCTCTTCTGAAATGGCAGCTCTGCGCAAATGATCTTGGATGAGGGCAATCAAGACCACAGGATTTTCTAATTGTTGCACCTGGTATATTCTTGTGATTGTGGACTGAGTGGATTAAAGGAGGCTCCATTAGCCACATTCATTTGTAACTTAAAATTTTTCAACGTTTATTTATTTTTGGGACAGAGAGAGACAGAGCATGAACGGGGGAGGGGCAGAGAGAGAGGGAGACACAGAATCGGAAACAGGCTCCAGGCTCCGAGCCATCAGCCCAGAGCCCGACGCGGGGCTCGAACTCACGGACCGCGAGATCGTGACCTGGCTGAAGTCGGGCATTTGTAACTTAACTTTTGCAACACCAAGCTGGGCAGGGAGATGAAAACTGCTGGTGATTTCTCCCTCCTTGGTGTATACCATTGCTCTTGACTGGGAGCTGGAGGCAGTGGGAGTCCTGTTTTCTTGACCACACAAATCTACAGTGGAATTTACATACACTAAGCTGGGATGGGAATTTTCAGAAGAAATGTATGGAGGTTAAAGTGTCGCAGATTCTTGCTGATCCTAAGTAATTTTAGTAGTATTAGTTGAGTTAATGTTTCTTCATTTGCTGTAATACCCTTAAGATAATTTCTGGAGATTTTAAATGGCTGATTATGTATATGATATAAATGTATTTTTTGTTACAACTGTGAACAAATCTACTTTTCTAAATATAATCTTTAACTAAATATGCCTTTTCAATAACATAAAAGCACGAAATATTTAAGGATAAATTTATCAAAATGTGTACATAAGAGTTACATTTAATATTAACAATTTTTTAGAGATGGAAATGTTTTCCAAATTGATTTCTAGAGTCAACAGAATTCCACTCAAAATCCCAAAAGGCTCTTCAAAGAATATAAAAAGCACGTTTGAAAATGTATAATTAGGTATAAAAAATACACTAAAGAAGAACAAACAGAGAATTTATACTACCTAATTTCAAGATTACTCTAAAGTGAAATATTCAAGTGTGGTATTACATGATTTCACTCATACCTGGAATTTAAGAAACAAAATAGATGAACATATGGGAAGGAGAGGAAAAAGAGGAGAGAGGGAAACAAACCACAAGAGACTTTTAATGATAGAAAACAAACAGGGTTGATGGAGGGAAGTGGGTGGGAGATGGGCTACATGGGTGATGGGTATTAAGGAGGGCACTGGTTGTGATGAGTATTGGGTATTGTATGTAAGTGATCAATCACTGAATTCTACTCCTGAAACCAATTTTGTACTGTACTTTAACTAAAATTTAAATAAAAAATAAACCTTAAAAAGTGTGATATTAAAAATGTATACACTTGACTTTAATGAATTTTCAGTTAAGATGGCAAAGCAACTTGGATACCCTGATCTTGTCTCTTCCATTAAATGCAGCTATATTAGCACCAAAACATCTTGAATATCTAGAAAATTCATCTGATGATTAACATAACAATCTGATACCTTGAACCACAGAATTCGGCAGGTATGTGAGGTGGAGAGGTGAACTGGGGGAGAGAAAAGCTACAGAAGGTAGGGAGCTGTTTTTGCAAAAGGCAACAGAGAAAGAGAAAGGGGGAGAGTGCAGCATATCAGGAGAGTACAAAAAAAGCACTCACCTGAAAGTTGCTGGAAATAAAGTGAAAGAGAGTGAAAACACCTGTAGGGGACTGAACAAGAAATCTGCTCCCCAAAATCATTGATGGGATGAAAGGAGAGGGTTTCATTACCACCAGGATTCTATAAACAGTGGAAGGCAGAGTCTGAAGGTTAGGAGCTCAGTGCCTGGCAGAGCTTTGGTAAGAAAGTAGGGTGAATCCCCAGAAGCAGGCAATGGGATCTATGGGGTCCATTTGATGAGGGACCATAAGGCAAGCTGATGGCCAAGCACAAGCTAGCACAACCCCCACCCTTGCGTGCATTCATGCTCACACACACACACACATACACACACACACCTGGTATATGTGTAGCATTCTTCAGGCACTCCTGGCTGCCCAAGAACAAGGGAAAGGACAGAAAACCAATAGTTAAACTGATAGTCTTCATCAGTTTACAGGTATCTTAGTAACATTACAAGAAAAAAAAAACAATCTTATCAATAGCCTAATTTCCAGGAACTCCCTACTGTCTTAATGATAATTCTTTTCTAGAGGGTAAAACAACTTTAGCTTGACAATAGCTAGTCCTCCAGTATTCTGTGAGTCTTCTTTAGCATATGGAAATCCCTTTAAGAAACTTCCTCTTGATTTTATCTCTCCCAACTGCAGAGTATAAAACCAGTATAAAACAAACTAGAAAAACCTGAAGAAATGAATACATTTCTAGAAACATAAAATCTTCCAAAACTAAATCAGGACAGACTAGGAAATCTAAGCAGACCAATTACCAGTAATGAAATTGAAACAGTAATCAAAGAGCAACTGAAAAATAAAATTCAAGACCAGATGGATTCAGAGGTGAATTCTAGCAAAGCATTTATTGAGAAGATAATATTTATTGTCCTCAAATTATACCAGAAAACAGGAAAAGAACAAAATTTTCCAAATACATTCTCTGAGACCAATATTACCCTTATATCAAAACCAAGCAAACATAACACAGAAAAATAAAGATACAGGGCAATACCTCTGACCAACATAGTTGCAAAACTCCTTACCAAAAAATGTTATCAAACCACATTCAAAAATGCATTTTATACAAATCAAAACCACAATGAAATACCACCTCACACCTGTCAGAATGGCTAACATTAACAACTCAGGCAACAGATGTGGGGGAGGATGCTGAGAAAGAGGATCTCTTTTTCATTGTTGGTGGGAAGGCAAGCTGGTGCAGCCACTCTGGAAAACAGTATGGAGGTTCCTCAAAAAACTAAAAATAGAACTACCCTACAACCCAGCAAGTGCACTACTAGGTATTTATCCAAGGGATACAGGTGTCCTGTTTCGAAGGGACACATGCACCCCCATGTTTATAGCAGCACTATCAACAATAGCCAAAGTATGGAAAGAGCCCAAATGGCCATCAATGGATGAATGGATAAAGAAGATTTGGTATATATATACAAAGGAGTATTACTCGGCAATCAAAAAGAATGAAATCTTGCTATTTGCAATTATGTGGATGGAACTGGAGGGTATTATGCTAAGTGAAATTAGTCAGAGAAAGACAAAAATCATATGACTTCACTCATAGGAGGACTTTATGAGACAAAACAGATGAACATAAGGGAAGGGAAACAAAAAGAATATAAAAACAGGGAGGGGGACAAATCATAAGAGACTCATAAATATGGAGAACAGAGGGTTACTGGAGGAGGTGTGGGAGGGTAATGGGCTAAATGGGTAAGGGGCATTAAAGAATCTACTCCTGAAATCAGTGTTGCATTTTGTGCTACTTTGGATGTAAATTTAAAAAAATAAATTAAAAAAATATATATATACATAAATCACTTGGAAAAAAATGCATTTTAAAAGGTCATTTACTATTATTAAATTAAAATTATTACAGGGAGGCAAGGATGTCTGAATATTCACATAATAATCAATATGGTACACCATATCAACAAAAGAAATTATGTAAATTATATGATAATCTCAACATATGCAGAAAAACCCATTAGAAAAAATTCAATATCAGTTCCTGACAAATCTCTCAACAAAGTGAGTTTAGAGGGAACATATATAAACATGATGAAGGCCATATATTAATACTGGTAACATTATACTCTATGATGCAACACTGTGAGCTTTTCCTATATGATCAGGAACAATACATGAATATCCATTTTCACCACATTTATTCAATATAGTACTGGAAGTCTTGGTGCTAGCAATTAGACAAGAAAAACAAATGAAGAATCCATATTGGTAAGGAAGAAGTTAAATTGTCAGTATTTGCTAAAAACATACTATAAATAGAAAACCCTAAAGAATCCACAAACTATTAGAACTAATAGATGAATTCAGTAACATTGCAGGACACAAAATTAAGACCCAGAAATTAGTAACATATCTACACACTAATAATAAAGTACCAGAAAGAGAAATTAAGGAAAACATTCATTGAAGACAGGAAGACATCAGTAGAATCCTTAACAAAGAGATATGGAGTAACAACAGATATAAAGAGCTTGTTAAATGAATAGAGAAACAAACTTTATGGAATAAACAGCAGGCTGGAAGAAGCAGAGGAACAAATTAATGGCCTAAAAGACAGAGTAGAGGAAAGTAATCAAGCAGAACAAAAGAGAAAAAAAGAATGCAAAATGATAATAGACATAAGGAAGTCAGTGACTCCATCAAATATAACATTCCTATTATAGGAGTCCCAGAAGAAGAGACAAAAGGTGGCAGAAAATTTATTTGAAGAAATAATAGTTGAAAATGTCTTTAATCTGGTAAAGGAAACAGATATACAGATCCAGAAAGCACAAAGAACCCCCCAAAAAATCAACTAAACCAGATCCACACCAAAATATATTATAATTAAATTAACAAAACATAGTGATAAAGAAAAAAAAATATTAAGCAGAAAGACAAAAGAAGAGAGTAACATAAAGGGAAACCCCATAAAGTTATCAGGGAATTTTTCAGTGGAAACAGCAAGCCAGAATGATATATTCAGAGTGCTGAAAAAGAAAAAATCTGTAGCCAAGAATAATCTATCCATAAAGGCTATCATTCAGAAGAGGAGGAGAGATCAAGTGTTTCCCAGACAAACAAAAGTAAAGGAGTCCATGACTGCTAAACCAGCACTGCAAGAAATATTAAAAGGGACTCTTTGAGTGCAAAGGAGAGATCAAAAGTGACAATATGAAGGTAGAAAATACAAAATCAGTAAAAAATGAATATTCTATAAAAAAATCATCAAGGAACTCACAAAATAAAAAGGATGTAAAATATGACAATATATACCTAAAACGTGGTGACGAGTAAAGAGCAGGTTAAAACTTAAACTATCACCAACACAATATAGAGTGTTATATGCAGAAGATGTTATATGCAAACCTCATCATAGATATGCAAGCAATAAGAGAAATTAATCCAAATATATCACTAAAGAAAATAAGCAAACCATGAAAGAGAGAAAGACAAGAAAGGATCAGAAATAATCTTTAGATATAACAACAAAATAAATAGTAAAATGATATTAAGTACATATCTGTCAATAATTATTTTGAATGTAAATGCAATAAATGCACCAATCAAAAGAAATAGTGTGACAGAAAAAAACATAAAACAAGAACCATCTATATACTACCTATAGACAGCTCATTTCAGACCAAAAGACGCCAACAGATTCAGCATGAGGTCATGGAGACACATCTATCATGCCAATGGATATCGAAAGAAAGCCAAAGTAGCAATTCTTATATCAGGCAAAACTGATTTTACAACAAACGTTGTAACGATAGACAAGGAATATGCTATATAATAATAAATAGGACAATCCTACAAAAAAGATATAGCAATTGTAAATATTTATCCCTTCAGTATGGAAGTATCCACATACATTAAACAGTTAATTTAAAAAAATGAAAAAAAAATTATAATACTGCCCTAATAGTAGAGGACTTTGACATCTCGCTTACATCAATAGACAGATCATCTAAACGGAAAATCAGTAAAGAAAAAAATGACTTTGAGTGATTCACTTGAACAGATGGATTTAACAGATATATTCAGGATATTCCATTCTAAGACAGCAGGATATACATTCAGTACAAATGCACATGTACATTCTCCAAAAATAGCTTACATATTAAGGCACAAAACAAGCTACAACTAATTAAAAATATTGAAGTCCTACTATGCATTTTTTGTGACCACAATATTATGAAAGTAGAAATTAACAACAAGAAAAAATCTGGAAAGAATTCAAATGCATGAAGTTTAAACAATATACTACTAAACAATTAACGGGTCAACCAGGAAATCAAAAAAGAAATTAAAAAGTTCAAGAAAGCAACTCAAAATAAAAGCAAACAAAAAAAAAAAAAAAAGACAAAACAAAACAAAACAAAAACAAAACAAAACAAAAAACAACCCATGGTCCAAACCTTTGGGATGCAGCAGAAGTGGTTCTAAGAGGGAAGTTTATAGCCATACAAGACTGCCTTAAGAAGAAAGAAGAAACTTAAATAAAAACCTAAACAGAAAACAAACAGAACCAGAAACCAACAGAAGTAAGAAAATGATAAAGGTTAGAGTAGAAATAAATAATATAGGAACTAAAACAAAACAAAGCAAAAAACAAACAAAAACAGTAGAAGAGGTCAATGAAACCAAGAGCTGGTTCCTTGAAGAAATAAATAAAAATGATAAACTCGTAGCCAGACGTATCAAGAAAAAAAGAGAAAGGATATAAATAAATAAATCAGAAATGAAAAAAAGGAAATAAAAACCATCACCACAGAAATAGAAACAATTATGAGAATATTTTAGAAAAGTATAAACAAACAAATTGGACAACCTATAAGAAATGGATAAATTCCTAGGGACATATAAAATACCAAAAATGAGGGCCTGGGTGTTCAGTTGGTTGAGTGTCTAACTTCGGCTCAGGTCATGTTCTCATGGTTCGTGGGTTCAAGCCCTGCATCTGGCTCTGTGCTGACAGCTCAGACCCTGCTCACAGCATGAAGCCTGCTTCAGATCCTCTACCCACCCCCATCCCTGCACCTTCCCTGCTCACACTCTCTCTCAAAAATAAATAAACATTAAAAAGTTCTTAAAAAATAAACTACCAAAAGTGAAAGAGGAAGAAGTAGAAAATTTGAACATAACAAAAATGAGCAAAGAAAGAAATCAGTAATTAAAAATTCCCATGAAACAAAATCCAGGATCAGATAGGTTCACAGGTGAATTCTACCACACATTTAAGTGAGAGTTAGTAACTATTCTCAAACTAATCTAAAAAATAGAAAAGGAAGGAAAAATTCCAAACTAATTCTATGAGGCCAGCATTACTCTGATACAAAAACCAGATAAAGATGCCACTAAAAAAAAGAACTACAGGCAAATATCCCTGAGGAACATAGATGGAAAAATCCACTGCAAAAGTATAGCAAGCCAAATCCAAAGTATATTAAAAAAAAAAAAACACTTTCACCACATCCAAGTTAGATTTATTTCTGTGTTGGAATAGTGGTCAATATTTGCAAAGCAATCAGTGTGATACATAACATCAAAAAGGAAAAGAATAAGACCAATATGATCATGTCAATAGACACAGAATAAAGAATATGGCAAATTACATCTATTCATGATAAAAGCCCTCAATAAAGTAGGTTTACAAGGAACACACCCTCAAGATAATTAAAGCCATATATTAAAAATGCACAGCTAATATCATGCTAAATGGGGAAAAGTGAGAGTTTTCTCCTAAGGTCAATAATAAAACTAGGACGTCCATTTTCACTACTTTTATTCAACATAGTACTGGAAGTTCTAGCCACAGCAATCAGACGAAAAATATTTTTTTTAATGCATCCAAATCAGTAAGGAGAGAAGTAAAATTTTAACGATTTGTAAATGACATGGTACTTTATATAGAAAACTGCAAAGATTCCATCCCCAAACTGGTAGAATTGATAAATGATTTCAGTAAAGTCACAGGATACAAAATCAATGTACAGAAATCTCTTTCATTTCTATAGAGCAATGATGCAGCAAGAGAAAGAGAAATTAACAAAACAGTCCCATTTACAATTCCACTAAAATAAGATACCTAGGGAGGAACTTAAATCAAAGAGATGAAAGATGTGTACTCATAAAAGTATTAAAAAAACACTTATGAAATAAATTGAAAATGACACAAAGAAATGGAAACACATTCCATGCTCATGGATTGCAAAAACAAGTATTGTTAAAAAGTCTTTACTATCCAAAGCAATCAACACGTTTAATGCAATCCCTGTCAAAAACAACAAAACATACTTTGCACAGCTAGAACAAATAATCCTTAAGTTTGTATGAAACACAAAAAGATGTCAAATAGCCAAATCAAACTTGAAATAGAAAAGCATACATTTTAACAATATTTGTTCTTTCAAGCCATGAAGATGGGATATTTTTCCATTCCTTTGCGTCAACTTCAATTTCTTTCACAAGTGTTTCATAGTTTTCAGAGTACAGATCTTTTACTTATTTGTTTATGTTTACTCCTAGGTATCTTATTGATTTTGGTGCAGTTGTAAAAGGGATCTTTCCTCTATTTCTTTTTCTACTGCTTCATTATTGCTGTATAGAAGTGCAACCAATTTCTGCATATTGATTTTGTATCCTGCGACTTTACTAAATTTGTGTATCGGTTCTAGCAATTTTTGTGGAGTCTTTCTGGTTTTCTACATAGAATATCATGTCATCAGTGTCTAGTTAAAACTTGAATTCTTCCTTGCTGATTTGAATGTCTTTTATTTATTTTTGTTTTCTGATTGCTAGTCCTAGAACTTCCAGGACTATTTTAAAAAACAGTGGTGAAGGTAGATATCCCTGTCTTGTTGCTGACCATAGAGGAAACACGCTCAGATTTTCCCAATTAAGGAGGATATTAGCTGTTTGTCTCTCATAAAAGGCCTTTATGATGTTGAGATATGTTTCTCCTATCCTTAATTTCTTGATTTTTAATTTTTTTTAATGTTTATTTATTTTTTGAGAGAGAGGGAGAGACAGAGCGTGAGCAGGGGAGGGTCAGAGAGAGAGAGGGAGACACAGAATCTGAAGCAGGCTCCAGGCTCCGAGCTGTCAGCACAGAGCCCGACATGGGGCTTGAACTCACAACCCGTGAGATAATGACCTGAGCCAAAGTTGGACGCTCAGCCGGCAGAGCCACCCAGGCGCCCCAATTTCTTGATTTTTTAAAATCAAGAATGTATGTTGTACTTTGTCAAATGTTTTTTCTACATCTCTCGAGAGGATTATATGTTTTTTATCCTTTCTTTAAACATTGTGATGTATTATGTGGATTGATTTGAACATACTGAACCACGCTTGCAGCCCAGTAACCAGCCTGCTGCCTCAGTAAGCAATGGGTCCCCTAGCTCACAACAGACCCAGGCACCCTGCGGTACAGACAAAAAAAACAAAAAACCAAAAACCAAAAACCTGTGGTTTAAAAAGTAGCTAGCATATGAAAGGGTCAGCCCTACAACTCCACAAAATGAAGAGGGAGTTGCTGGAACTCTATATGGGTAGGAGAAGCTGACAAACAGGGTCTGCACTCACCCTATGCCTTGAAAGCTCAAATTAGTGCATATTTTGGGTATCCTAACTGGCCTGCCCCCTCAGTGAGAACCTTTAGGTGCATCCAAAAGGTTTTGGACCAACTTGTCTTATATATATATATTTGTGTATATAAAATATGAATACATATATATTTATGTATATAATATATTATATATCATATTAAGTATATATGTGTATATATATATATATATATATATATAATGGAATGTTATTCAGCCATAAAAATAATTAAATCTTACCATTTGCAATGAAATTGTTGGAGTTACAGAATACATTGTTAAGTGAAATATTTCAGTCAGAAAAAGACAAATACCATATGATTTCACTCATATGTGGAATTTAATAAAGAAAACAAATGAAAAGAAGGAAAAAAAGGAGACACATAGAGACAAATTAGGAAATGGCTCTTAATTATTGGAAACAGTGATGGTTACTAGAGCGGAGTGGTGTAGGGAGATGGGTTGAATAGATAGTGGGAATTAAAGAGTGCACTTTAATGAGCACCAGGTAATTTATGTAATTGTTGAATCAGTATATTGTAAACATGAAATTAATAAAACATTTTATGTTAAGAAAAAATATTGCTTTTGTTTCATCCCAAATAGTTTGGACCATTGCATTTTTATTTTCATTTCCATGGATTTAATTTTTTTTTTATGTCTCTATTGACCCATTGGTATTTTAGTAGCTTCTTGTTAAGTCCACATATTTGTATTTACAATTTTTCGTGTGATTGATTTCTAGCTTCATATCTTTGTGTTTGGAAAAGATCCATGGTATAATTTAAATATTCTTTAATTTATTGTAACTTGTTTTGTGGTCTATGATATGATATATTCTGGAGAATGTTCCATGTGCTCTTGAAAATAATATGTATTCTCTTGTTTTTGGATGGAATGTTATTTATATATTCATTATGCCCATCTTGTCCCAAGTGTCATTCAAAGACACTGCTTCTTTACTGATTTTTTTGTCTGGTTGATCTATCTATTGGTGTAAGTGAGGTGTTAAAATCCCCTGTATTATTGTATTACTATAAATTTCTCCTTTTAATATTGTTAATATGTGCTTTATATATTTAGGTGCTCCAATGTGGGGTGTATAGATTTTTACAATCGTTATATTATCCTGGTTGATCGAGTCCTTTATCATTATGTGATTCTCTTCTTTGCCTCTTGTTGTAGTCTCTCCTTTTCATTTAGTTTTCCTGAGGTTTTAGTATCTATTTTTTCTAAGTATGGCCACTCTATTTTTTCTTTGTTTCCATTTGTAAGGTACATATTTTTCCATCCCTTTACTTTCAGTCTGTATTCGTCTTAAGATCTGAGGTGAGTATCTTGGGGACAGAATATAGATGGGTCTTATTTTCTTTTTTTTCTCTTTTTTCTTTTCTTTTCTTTTCTTTTCTTTTTCTTTTCTTTTCTTTTTCTTTTTCTTTTCTTTTCTTTTCTTTTCTTTATCCATTCCACCACCCTATGTCTTTTAATTGGAGCATTTGGGCCATTTACATTCAAAGTAATTATTGATAGGTATGTACTTATTGTCATTTTGTTGTTTTCTGGCTGTATTGTTGTGTTTCTTTGTTCCTTTCTTCTTCTCTTGCTCTCTTTCTTTGTGATTAATAAGTTTCTGTGGTGCTCTGTTTGCTTTCTTTCTCATTTTTGTTTGTGTATATACTATAGGTTTTCAGTTTGTGGTTACCATGAGGTTCATACATAACATTCTAAGTGTATACCAGTCTAAATTAAGTTGAAGGTCATTTGTATTTAAACACATTCTATGAAACCTTATTCTTCTTTACTTCTCTTCCACATTTTATGTATATGCTGTAACATTTTAAATCTTTTTATTCATTATTTTCTTAGATCAAATTATGGCCTTTTCTTTTCCATTCAATGAAGTCCCTTCAACAGGTTTTTTTTGTTTTTTGTTTTTTGTCTTTTGTTTTTTTTTTGTTTTGTTTTGTTTTGTTTTGTTTTTTTTAAGGCTGGTGTAATGCTGATAAACTTATTTACTTTTTGTTTGTCTGGGAAACTCTTTATCTCTCCTTCAATTCTAAATGGTAAACTTGCTGGACAGAGTATTCTTTGCTCTAGTGTTTTGGTTTTTGTTTTGTTTTGTTTTGTTTTCCATTCAGCATTTTGAGTATATCATGGCAGTCCCTTCTAAAATGTAAAGTTTCTGCTGAAAAATTGCCTGACAGTCCTCTGGCTTTTTCTTATATATAATTTTTCTTTTGTCTTTGTGCTTTAAAAATCCTTTCTTTATCTTTTGACATTTTAATTATTATGTGTCTTGGTGTGGACTTTCTACAGTTCATTTTTTGGATTTTTTTCTGTTTCTTGAAACTGGATATCTGATTCTTTCCCTAGGTCAAGAAAGTTTATAGATACTAGTTTTTTATATGTTTTCCACCAAGTTCTTTTCATTCTTCTGGGACCCATATAATGCAAATATTTGTTTTCTTGACATTTTCCAAGAGATACCTTAGCCTATCCTCATTTTCCAATAATTCTTTTCACTTTTTGTTATTCAGCTTGAGTGGCTTCCATTACCCTATCTTCCACATTGCTGATATGTTCTGCATCTGTGAATCTCTTTATCCCCTCTAGTGTACTTTTCATTTAAGTTATTATATTCCTCAACTCTGGATGGTTCTTTTTTTAATATTTTTTGTCTCCTTACTGAAGGTCTCATTGAGTTATTCCACTCTTTTTTCCAGGCCAGTGATCAGCTTCACAATCATTATTTTAAATTCTTTATTAGGCATATCATTTTTTTCCTTACATTTAGTTTTTCTGAGGTTTTGTCATGGTCTTTCTTTTTTTTTAATTTTTTAAATTATTTTATTTTATTTTTTATTTTTTAAAATTTACATCCAAATTAGCATATAGTGCAGCAATGATTTCAGGAGTAGATTCCTTAGTGCCCCTTACCCATTTAGCCCATCCCCCCTCCCACAACCCCTCCAGTAACCCTCCATTTGTTCTCCATATGTATGTGTCTCTTCTGTTTTGTTCCCCTCCCTGTTTTTATATTATTTTTGTTTCTCTTCCCTTATGTTCATCTGTTTTGTCTCAAAGTCTTCCTATGAATGAAGTCAATGATTTTTGTCTTTCTCTGACTGACTGATTTCACTTAGCATAATACCCTCCAGTTCTATCCATGTAGTTGCAAATAGCAAGATTTCATTCTTTTTGATTGCCTAGTAATACTCCATTGTATATATATACCACATCTTCTTTATCCATTCATCCATTGATGGCCATTTGGGCTCTTTCCATACTTTGGCTATTGTTGATAGTGCTGCTATAAACATGGGGGTGCATGTGTCCCTTCGAAACAGCACACCTGTATCCCGTGGATAAATGCTTAGTAGTGCGATTCCCGGGTCATAGGGTAGTTATATTTTTAGTTTTTTGAGGAACATCCATACTGTTTTCCAGAGTGGCTGCACCAGCTTTCATTCCCACCAACAATGAAAAAGAGATCCTCTTTCTCCGCATCCTCCTTAACATCTGTTGTTGCCTAAGTCGTTAATGTTAGCCATTCTGACAGTTGTAAATTGGTCTTTCTTTTGAAGCTTATTCCTATGTATGCATTTTGTCCAACTTTCTGTGTTCATTTCTATGGATTAGTCAGAACAACTAATCTTGCAGGACTGGTCTTGTGTATGTCATCCCCTATGTAGGTGATGTGTGCTTGGTGACTTTTTCTGACTGGATGGAGCTGTGGCTATTGTGGGGTTGGGGTTCTCCTGAGGCTGTCCATGAATTTGGTACCCTGGAAGGACAGCTAAAGCTAAAATGTGTACAGGTCTGGGTGGTTCCTGAGCTCTTCACAGAGCAGGTGTTTTCGAAAGACAACTAAAGCAGAAGTGGTTGCGAGCTGGGGTGTCAGAGGGAACACCTGTGCAGGATAACTGAAGCTGAATTAGGTGTTATTTGGGGTTTTAATGAGCTCTTCACACAGCAGGTGCCCTGGCAGGGTGACTGGGGCTTAGATGGATTGAAAGATAGAAGATCCTGATGTTTTATGCACATTGGGTGCCCTGGAAAAACAGCTAAATCAGAAGTGGGCAGACCTCTGGTTCTATGTGCTAAGGGCACTCTAGAAGGACATCTGAAGCTGATTTGGGTGCAAGCTGGGGGATTCCAGGGTGCTCTGTGCTGGGGGTTCCCTAGCCGGGTGGCTGCAGCTGAAGTGGGCGTAGGCCAGTATGTCCCAATGTTTTATGCACAGAAGTCATTTTGGCAGCTAAAGCTGAAATGTGTGTAGACCATTGTGTTCCAAGGATTTTCAGAATGAGAATGCACTAGAGGTGCAACTAGATATGAGGCAGGGTATATGTCAAAGAGTCCAGGGATGCTTTGTGCAGGGTGTTACCTACCAGGATAGCTAAAGCTAAAGTGGGCACATGCTGTTTTTGTCCTTGAGCTCTCTAAGTAAAATGTGTCCTGGCTGGACAGATTAAGCTGAAGTGAGTACAAGCTGGGATGTCCTGGGGCTCTCCACACTGAAGGTGTCCTTGTGTGACATCTAAAGTCAAAGTGGGTACCATCTGGGGTGTCCCAAAGTGCTTAGAACATGAAGTGTACTGGCAGAGGTACTGGAGATAAAGCTGGCATAGGTGGGGCTGTTTTGGGGCACTCTGTTCAGGGGCCGCCCTGTGGCCATCTTGGTGGAATGGATGGAACTGCTTTGGATGAGCAGCTTGGGCCTCACTGAGGAAGCAGGCCAGTTAGGATACCCAAACCATGCACTAATTTTTGCTTTCATGGTGTAGGGTGAGGGCAGACCCTATTTGTTAGTCTCTCCTACCCAGATAGAGTCCCAGAAACTCCCTCTTCATTTTGTGAAGTTGTAAGTCTGACTCTTTCATATGCTAGCTATTTTTGAAATCACAGCTTGTTTTTCTGTACCCCAGGGTGCCTGGGGCTGTTGTGGGCTAGGGGACCCAATGCTTACTGAGGAAGTAGGCTGGTTAGGGCACCTGAGCTCTGTTGCCATTCATGTTAGTAAAGTGGAAGGAGAGCATAAACTGTGTCCAAAAGCCCTGCCCACCCAGAGAACATTCCAGCAGGTCTCCTGACATTTGGTAAAGTTCTGGAGCTAGTTCTTTTATATACTAGTTGTTCTTTTAATCCAAAGTTGCTATTTTATGCCCCAGTGCATCCAGGGCTGGCGAAACTAGGAGACCTGGGGCATGAGAAATCAGCAAGCTGGCTATCACAACTTTACCCAGCTCCAGTCTGCACTTTCAAGGTGGAAGAGGGAATATAAATTACATCACTTTCCAGTCTTTCTCACTCAGAGAGAGTTCCAGCAGCTTCTTTCCCATTTGGCAGAGCTCTGGAGCTGATTCTTCCATATGCTAGCTGATTTTTTAAACTGTGGCTTTTTATATGTGTCCAAGGAAGACAATATACTGCAGGTCCCTCAATACTATCCCTCCCCACTGTGGTTTGCAGTATGGGGGTAGGAGTTTCTTTCATTACTGTGTCTTCATCATTCTTGATGTGCTCTTGCTATACCATTTTGATGTCCTCTCTTTTTTTTTTTTTTGTGCAGAAACTGTTTAGTGAGACTGCAGTTCAGCTTAAGGAGGAATTCCTCTATAAATAGGTATAATTTGGTGGAAGAGATGAGCTCAGCGTTTTCTGACATTGCCATCTTGGACCAGAACCAGCTCTTATATTTTTATTACACTGATTAGTGTCTTTCTTTTCATTTCAGCATGAAAACTCTTTCAAAAATTTCTTGGAAAACAAGTCCATTGGTGATAAATTCCCTAGATTTTGTCTGTCTCAGAAAGCCTTTATTTATCCTTCAAATTTGAAGGGTTACTTTGCTGGGTAAACTATTCTTTTCTAGCATTTTTCATAGTTCTACACTTTGTGTATATCATGTCACTCTCTTCTGACTTATAGTGTTTCTGCAGAGAAATCTTCTGCTGACCAAATGGGGGTTCCTTAGTAGGTTACTTTTTTTTAACCTTTGGCTGATTTTAAGTCTATTTCTTTATTACTGATTTCTGATTGTTTCATTATAATGTGTTTTGGAGAAGTTCTTTTTGCATCAAGATAATAGGATGTTCTATTAGCTTGGTGGATTTGTATTTCTAAGTACTTCCCCGTGTTTAAAACACCTTCTGCAATTATTCCTTTACATAAACTATACATCCTTCTCTCACTCTTCTTTTGGAATTCCAATTATTTGAATTTTTGCCTTTATGATAGTATTTGATAGCTTTTGTGTGGTTTCTTCATTTAAAAAAATCTTACTTCTCTCTCTTCTTGTAACTGAATTATTTCTACATTCCTATGCTCCTTATGATTTCTTCTATCTGTCCTGTTATCAATGATCTCTATCACATTATTTGTCTCATTTTTTGAATTCATTGGATCCAGAATGTGATTTCTTTTTTTTCTTATAATTTCAATTCCTTTGGTAAAGGAATCTTTAATTTTATTAATTTTATTCCTGACTTCATTGAATTGCCTTTTGAGTTTACTTGTAGTTTATTAACATTTCTCATAACAGCTATTTGTTACTTGTAGTTTATTAACATTTCTCATAACAGCTATTTGATATTCTTTATCTGATAGGTCACAATATTCTATGTTTTGGGTTTGGTTGCCAAATTAGCATTTTCGTCTTATTACTGTATTCTTTGATTATTTTTTTAATTTTATTTTTTTTAATTTACATCAAATTAGTTAGCATATAGTGCAACAATGATTTCAGGAGTAGATTCCTTAGTGCCCCTTACCCATTTAGCCCATCCCGCACCCACAACCCCTCCAGTAACCCTCTGTTTGTTCTCCATATGTATAAGTCTCTTCTGTTTTGTCCCCCTCCTTGTTTTTATATTATTTTTGTTTCCCTTCCCTTGTGTTCATCTGTTTTGTCTCTTAAGATCCTCCTATGAGTGAAGTCATATGATTTTTGTCTTTCTCTGACTGACTAATTTCACTTAGCATAATACACTCCAGTTCCGTTGTATTTGCTTTTGCATTTGAAGTAGACAATACTTCCTTAACAAAACTTTTATGCTTTCTTTTGTTCTTAAAGTTCAAAAAACTGGCTATTACCAGTCTTTTTTCCCCAGAAGGTGGCAGTATAACACAAGTTTGTGGTTTCTGTCTAACCCACCAATCTTCCTCGATTAATTGAGCACCCTGTGTAGACTATAGCTTACTGTCTTCAATACACTTAGGAATGTGCACAATTTGCTTGCAGCAGAAAGGGGGGAGCATGGACTTAACAGATATATTCAGAACATTCTATCCTAAGACAGCAGAATATACATTATTTTAAAATACACATGGTATATTCTCCAGAATAGAACACACACTAGTCTACAAAATAAGTCTCAACAAATTCAAAACAGTCAAAATCATATCATGCATCTTTTTCTGACCAAAACATTATGAAACTGGAAATAAACCAGAAGAAATAAATCTGGAAGGAAAACAAACCCATAGAGGTAAAATTACATTCTATGAAACAATGAATGAGTCAACAAAGAAATTAAAGAGGAAATAAAAGAATACATGAAGAAAAATTAAAATGCAAACAAAATAGTCCAAAATATTTAGGATGAAGCAAAGTGGCTCTAAAAGGGAAGTTTATAGCAATACAGGACTATCTCAAGAAGCAAAAAAACTCTCAAATAAACAACCTAATCTTACACCTAAAGGAGTAGTAAAAGAAGAAAAAATAAAACCCAAGACCAGCAGAAAAGTCATAATAAAGATTACAGCAGAAATTAAAGAAATGACAACAACAACCAGAGACAAATAAATAGAACAGAGGGAAGAAACAAGAAACTTTTTCCTTAAAAAAGATTAGCAAAATTTATTAACCAATAGGCAGACTCTTTGAGAGAGAGAGGGAGAACTCAAATATACAAAAGCAAAGGAAAGATAAATAAAAGGCAACACCACATAAATACAAACAAGTGTAAGAGAATATTGTGAAAAATTATATGCCAACAGAATGGACAATGCATAAGAAATGGATAAATTCCTAGTAACATATAACCTCCCAAAACTAAATAAAGAAGAAATAGAAAATTTGAAAAGACTGATTATGAACAATGGAATTGAATCAGTAATAAATACATAATACACAAAAGTCCAGAACCAGAAGGATTCAAAAGCTAATTCTACCAAACACTTAGAGTTAATAACCATTGTTTAAAAAATATATACAGGAGAAAGAAAAAACTTTCAAATACATTCTTTGAGATCAGAATTAACCTGATACCAAAACCAGATAAGGACAACACACACACACACACACACACACACACACACACACACACACACAAATAATTGAAGGCCAATGTCTCAGAGGACCATAGATGCAAAAGAATCCTCAATAAGATACTAGCAAACCGAATGCAACAGTACATTTAAAAACATTCACCACAAACAAGTAAGATTTATTCTGAGAAAACAAGGGTGCTTCCATATTCTCAAATCAATCAACATGATGTATCACATCAATAATACAAACAGCAAAAAGCATATGATTATTTCAATAGACTAGTAAAAAACACTTGACAAAGTACAACATCCATCCATCATAAAAACCCTCAACACAGTAGTGGGAACATATCTCAACATATTATGGTATATTAAAAAAATAAAACAGCAAGTATCATAATCAATGGGGGAAAACTGAGATCTTTTTCTCTAATGTCAGGAACAAGACAAGGATGTCCACTCTCACCAATTTTATTCAACATAGGAAGAGAAATCCTAGCCACAGAAATCAAAAAAAACAAAAAGAGATTAAATATGTGTAAATTGGTAAGGAAGAAGTAAAATTAATTTTTACATATGACATGATATTATATATATATAATGCTAAAGGTTACACAAAAAACTACCAAAACTGAAAAATTCAGTAATGTCACAGTGTACAAAATCAATGTACAGATATCTGTTGCATCCTTGTACACTAATAATGAAGCAGCAGAAACAGAAATTAAGAAAAAAATCGCATTTACAATCGCATCAAAAATAGTAATGGACCTAGGAATAAACCTAACCAAAGAGGTGAAAGACCTGTATTCTGAAAACTATAAAACAATTATGAAAGAAATGGAAAGTGACACAAAGAAATGGAAAGATAATCCACACTTACAGGTTGAAAGAATAATGTTCTTCCAAAGAAATCTATGCAGTCAATGCAATCTATACAAAAATATGAACAGAATGTTTCACAAAACTAGAACAAACAATGCTAAAATTTGTATGAAACCACAAAAAACCTGAATAGCCAAAGAAATTTTGAAAAAGAAAACAAAATTAAAGGTATCACAATTTCAGACTTCAAATTACACTACAAAGCTCTAGTAATCAAAACAGTATGATGCTAGCACAAAAATAGACAAATAGATCAATAGAAAAGAATATAAAAACCCAGAAATAATATGGTCAATTATTTTGACATGGAGGGAAAAAATATACAATGGGAAAAAACAGTCTCTTCAACAAATGGTGTTGGAAAAACTGGACAGTTACATGCAAAATAATGAATCTGGACCACTTTGTCACGTCATATACAAAAATAAATTCAAAACGGAATAAAGACATAAATATTGGACAGGTTTTATGGTTATAAAAATCCTAGAACAGAGTACAGGCAGTAATTTCTTTGACACTGGCCCTAGCAACATTTTTCTAGATATGTCTCCTAAGGCGAAGGAAATAAAAATGAAATTAAATTATTGGGACTTCATCAAAATAAAAAGTTTCTTCATGGTGAAAGGAAAAATAAACAAAACTAAAAGGCAATTTACCGAATTTACAAATGACAAAACTGTTAAGGGGTTAGTATCCAAAATATTTAAAGAACATACACAGCTTAATGCCAAAACCGCCAAATAATCCAATTTTAAAAATGGGCAGAACACATTAACAGACATTTCACGAAAGAATACATACAGATGGCCCACAGACACATGAAAAGATGTTCATCATCAGTATCCGACAAGGAAACACAACTCAAAACTTCATTGAGATATTACCTCACACCTGTCAGAATGGCTAAAATGAACAACAGAAGAAACAACAGATGTTGGCAAAGATGTGCAGAAATAGGAATCCTCTGTTGGTGCACTGTTGGTGGGAAAACAAACTGGTGCAGCCACTCTGGAAAAAAATATGGAGGTTCCTCTGGAAGTTAAAAATAGAGCTACCCTACAACCCAGTAATTTAAATATTTGGTGTTTATCCCAAAAATATGTAAAAAAACCCCACTTATTCAAAGGGTACATGCACCCCTATATTATTTACAATAGCAAAATTATAGAAATGGCCTAAATGTCCATCAAAAGATGAATGGGTAAAGAAGATGTGGTATACATATACCTTGGAATATTATTCAGCCATAAAATGGAATGAAATCTAACCATTTGCATCAACATGTAGGGAACTAGAGATTACAATGCTAAGTAAAACAAGTGAGTGAAATAATGACAAATACCATATGATTTCACTCATGTGTGGAGTTTAAGAAACAAAACAAAGTAGTAAAAGAAAAAAAATATGAGAGAGAGGCAAACCAAGAATTAGTCTCGTACCTATAGAAAAGAAACTGATGGTTACCAGACAAGAGATGAGGCGGATGGGTGAAATAGGTGACAAGGATTAAAGAGCATACTTACCACGTGAGAACCAAGTGTAGAATTTTTAATAACTCTATTGTCCACCTGAAACTAATATAACACTGTATGTTAACTATACTGGAGTTACAATAAAAACTTAATAAAAAATAAAAATTAATAAAAATAAAAAATGCTAAAATAGAGCTACAGTAATTAAGATAATATGATATTGGCATAAGGAGACACATATAAATCAGTGGGATATAATTTAGAATGCAGATATAAACCCTTACATTTGTGGTCAACTGATATTTAAAAAGAGTGTCAAGACAGTTTAATCTAGAAATAATATATTTTTTCTTTTTTTGAAAAATTTAATTTATTTGTAGTTAAACCTGAATTTCTTCCTTGTTTCAAGGTTTTATTTAAACTCCAGTTAGTTAACATATAGTGTAATATAATTTCAGGAGTAAAATTTAGTGATTCATTACTTACATATAACACCCTTTACTCATCTCAATAACTGCCCTCCTTAATACCCATCATCTATGTAACACATCCCCCTCTCTTGTCCCCTCAGGTTGTTCTCTACAGCTGAGAGTCTGTTTTATAGTTTTCCACTCTCTTTTCACCCCCTATATTTATCCTTTCATTTCTTATATTGCACTTAAGAGTGGAATCATACGGCATTTATCTTTCTCTGACTGAATTAGTTCAATTAGCATAATACACTGTAGTTCTATAAACATTGTGACAAATGGTAGCATTTCATTTTTTGATGGCTGAGTAATATCCCATTATATATATATATATATATATATATATATATATATATATATATATACCACATCTTCTTTATGCATTCATCAATCAACATTTGGGTTCTTTCCATAATTTGGCTATTGTTGACAATGCTGCTGTTATAAACATTGGGTGCATGTATCACTTCAAATCAGTATTTTTGTATCCACTGGGTAAATACCTAGTAGTGCAATTTCTGGGTTGTAGGATAGTTCTATTTTTAACTTTTTCAGGTGGCTGCACCAGCTTACATTGACACCAACAGTGCAAGAGAGTTCCCATTTCTCCACAACCTCATCAACACCTGTTGTTTCCTGTGTTCCTAATTTTAGTAATTCTGACAGATGTGAGGTAATATCTCATTGTAGTTTTGACTTCTATTTCCCTGATTATGAGTTATGTTGAGCATCTTTGCATGTGTCTATTTGCCCTTTTTATGTTGCTGTTCAGTATTCCCGAAACCATTTTTTGAAGAGACTGTCTTTTTCCATTGAATATTCTTTCCCACATTACCAAAAACTAGTTGACCATATAGTTGCGGGTCCATTTCTGGGTTTTCTATTTCGTTAAATTGATCTATATGTGTTTTTGTGCTAGTACCACACTGTCTTGATCACTGCAGGTTTGTAATATAGTGTGAAGTTCAGAATTGTGATTCCTCCAGTTTTGCTCTTCTTTTTCAAGATTTCTTTGGTTATTTAGGATCATTTTTGGTTCCATACAAATTTCAGGATTGTTTGTTCTAGCTCTGTGAAAAATGGCCGTGGTATTTTGAAAGAGATTGCATTAAATGTGTAGATTTCTTAGGGTTGTATGGACATTTAAAAATATTTGTTCTTTCAATCCATGAGCATAAAATGTCTTTAAATTTCTTTGTGTCATTTCAATTTCTTTCATCAGTGTTTAATAGTTTTCAAAATACAGGTCTTTTACTTCTTTGGTTATGTTTATTTCTAGGTGTCTTATGTATGGTTTTTGGTATAATTATAAATGGGATTGCTTCCTTTGTCTTTCTGGTGGGTCATTAATGGTTGAATGAAATGTAACAGATTTCTGTATATTGATTTTTTATCCTCTGACATTACTGAATTCATGTCTCAATTCTAACAATTTTTTGGTGGAGTCGTTCAGGTTTTCTAAATAGAATATCATGTTGTCTGAGAATAGGGATAGTTTGATTTCTTCCTTGCCAATTTGGATGCCCTTTATTTCCTTTTGTTGTATGATTGCTGTAGCTAGGATTTCCAGTACTATGTCAAATAACAATGGTGAGAATGGACTAACTATTGGCAATTTAGTCCATTTTATTGTTAAGTGATATTCTATCATATGGTTATATCACATTTTTAACACATTTATCAATTTATTGTCATTTAGGGTATTATCCACTTTTTTGCTATTATGAATAATACTGCTATAAACATTTGTGAGCATTTTTTTTCCTCTGGACAAGTTTTTTTTTTTTTTTCATTTCTTTTGTATGTATACCAAAGAGTAAAAGTGCTGTATTATAGGGAAAGTCTATGTTTCACTTTCAAGGAACTGCCAACATGTGTTTTAGGTTACTGCAGAATTTTATATTCTTATGAGCAGTGTGTCAGGCTTCTAATTTCTCAATTTACTCTTCAGTATAATATATTCTAGCTCCATCCATGCCAATGAAAATGGCAATACGTCATTCATTTTGATGGCTGAGTAATATTCCAGTGTGTGTGTGTGTGTGTGTGTGTGTGTGTGTGTGTACTACTTTATCAATTCATCAGTCGATGGACATTTGGGCTCTTTCCATAATTTCACTATTTTTGGTAGTGCTGCTATAAACATTGGGGTGCAGGAGTCTCCTTTGAATCAGCATTTTTGTACCCCTTGGAAAAATATCTAGTAGTGCAATTACTGGGTCATAGGGTAGTTCTATTTTTAACTTTGGAGGAATTTCCATATTGTTTTCCAGAGTGGCTGTACCAGTTTGCATTCCCACCAACAGTGTAAGAGGGTTCCCCTTTCTGCCCATCCTCCCCAACACTTGTTATTTCCTGAGTTGTTAATTCTAGCCATTCTAATAGGTGTGAGGTGGTATATCATTGTCGTTTTGCTTTGTATTTCCCTGATGATGAATGATATTGAGCATCTTTTCATGTGTCTGTTGGCCATCTGGATGTCTTCTTGTCTGTTGATGTCTTTTGCCCCTTTCTTCACTGGAGGACTCATTCTTTTGGGTGTTGAATTTGCTAAATTCTTTATAGATTTTGGATACAAACCCTTTATCTAATATGTCATTTGCAAATATCTGCTTCCATTCCATTAGTTGTCTTTTAGTTTTGTTGATTGTTTCTTTTGCTGTCCACAAGTTTTTATCTTGATGAGGTCCCAATAGTTCATGTTTGCTTTTGTTTCCCTTGGCTCCAGAGACATGTCTAGTAAGAAGTTGCCAAGGCAAAAGTCAAAGTGACTGTTGCCTGAAATCTCCTCTAGGATGTTGATAGTGTCCTGTCTCACATTTAGGTCTTTTCTCGATGTTGAATTTATGTTTTTGTATTGTGTAAGAAAGTGGTCCAGGTTTATTCTTCTGTATGTCTCTGTCCAGTTTTCCCAGCATCATTTGCTGAAGAGACGGTCTTTTTAGACATTTTAACAATATTTATCCTTCCAATCCATGAGTATTGCATGTTTTTCCATTTCTTTGTGCCATCTTCAAGTTCTTTCATAAGTGTTCTATAGTTTTAAGGGTACAGATCTATTACCTGTTTGGATAGGTTTTTCTATACATCTTATGTTTTTATTTTGGTGAAATTGTAAACGGGATTGATTCCATGATTGCTCTTTCTGCTGCTTCATTTTTGGTGTATAGTACTGTAGCTTATTTCAGTATGTTGATCTTGTATCGTACAACATTACTGAATTCATGTACCAATTCTAGCAATTTTTTTGTTGAAGTCTTTTGAATCTACACAGATTATAATGTCTTTTGGGAGTAGTTGAAGTTTGACTTCTTGTTGCTGATTCCTTGCTGGATGCCATTTATTTCTTTTTGTTGTCTCATTACTGAGGCTAGGACTTCCAGTACTATGGTAAGTACCAATGGTGTGAGTGCACATCCATGTCCTTTTCCTTTCCATAGTAGAAAAGCTCTATTTTTCCCCATTGAAGATGATATTAGCTGTGGATGTTTTTATATGTTTTTTAAAAAATTTTAACAGTTTATTTATTTTTGAGAGAGACACAGTGTGAGCAGGGGAGGAGCAGAGAGAGAGGGAGACCCAGAATCCAAAGCAGGCTCCAGGCTCTGAGCTTTCAGCATAGATCTCAATGTGGGGCTCAAACGCACAGCCATGAGATCATGACCTGAGCTGAAGTCGGATGCTCAACCAACTGAGCAACCCATGCGCCTGGTATATGTTCTTTATGATGTTCAAGTATGTTTCCTCCATCCCTAATTTCTCAGAATTTTTATCAAAAATAGATGTTGTGTTTTGTCAAATGTTTTTTCTGCATCTATTGAGAGGATCATATGGTTGTTATCCTTTTATTAATGTGATATATCACGTTGATTGATTTTCAGATATTGAACCAGCTCTGCAGCCCAGGAATAAATCCCATGTGATTGTGGTGAATAATTGTTTTTAATGTACTGTTGGATTCAATTTGCTAGTATCTTGCTGAGAATTTTTGAACTCATGTTCATCAGGTATATTGGTTTGTAAGTCTCCTTTTTAGTGGGATCTTTGTCTGCTTTTGGAATCAATTTAATCAATTTGAACTCATAGAATGAGTTTGGAAATTTTCTTTCCATTTTCGTTTTTGGATCTGTTTGTGAGTAGTAGGTATTAATTCTACTTTACATGCTTGGTAAAATTCTCCTGAAAAGCCATGTGGCCCTGGATTTTTGTTTATTTTGAGATTTTTTATTACTCATTACTTTCTATTTTGATATTGGTTTGTTCAAGGTTTCTATTTCTTCCTGTTGCAGTTTTGCTAATTTGTATGTTCCTAGGAGTTTATCCATCTCTTCCACATTGATCAATTTGTTGTCATATAATTTTTCATAATATTCTCTTATATTTGCTTATATATCTGTGGTGGTGTTTGTGATTTGCCCTCCTTCATTTGTGATTTTATTTATTTGAGTCCCTTATCTTTTCTTTTTCATATGTCTGGCTAGAGGTTTACCTATTTTATTAATTTTTTCATAGAACCAGCTCTTAGTTTCGTTGATATGTTATACTGTTTCTTTAGCTTCTATAATATTTATTTCTGTTCTAATATTCATTATTTCCCTTCTTCTGTTGGCTTTCAGCTTCATTTTTTGTTCCTTTCCTAGCTCCCTTAGGTGTAAAGTTAAATTGTGTATTTGAGATTTTTCTTGCTTCTTGAGTTTGGTTTCGATTGCTATATATTTCCCTCTTATGACCACTTTTGCTGTATCAAAGGTTTTGGACTATCATGTTTACAATTCATTTGCTTACATGTTTCTTAGTATTTCTTATTTAATTTCCTGGTTACCCATTTAGTCTTTAGTAGGATGTTCTTTAACCTCCATGTATTAACAGCTTTTCCAAATTTCTTCTTGTGATTGACTTCAAGTTTGATAGTGTTATTGTCTAGAAATATGCATGGTATGATCACAATCTTTTTGTATTGAAGCTTGATTTTTGCCCCAGTATGTGCTCGATTCTGGAGAAAGTTTCAAGTGAATTTGAAAAGAATATGTATTCTGCCACTTTAAGAGGAAAAATTCTGAATATATATATCTGTTAAGTCCATCTGGTCAAATGTGTCATTAAACACCATTGTTTCCTTGTTGATCTTCTGCTTAAATGATCTCTCCATTGGGGTTAGTGGGTGTTAAAATCCCCTATTATTTTTATCAATGAGTTTCTTCATATTTGTTATTAATTGATGCATATATTTGGGTTCTTCAAGGTTGGGGGCATAAATATTTATGATTGTTAGATCTTCTTGTTAGATAGGCTTTTTTATGATATAGTAACCTTCTTCATCTCTTGTTACAGACTTTGGTGTGATATGTAGTTTGTCTAGGGGCGCCTGGGTGGCTTGGTCGGCTGGGTGTCTGACTTCGGCTCAGGTAATGGTCTTGTGAGTTAGACCCCCACGTCAGGCTCTGTGTTGACAGCTCAGAGCCTGGAGCCTGTCTCGGTTTCTGTGTCTCCCTCTCTCTGCCCCTACCCTGCTTGCACTCTGTCTCTATCTTTCAAAAATAAATAAATATTAAAAAAAAAAAAGAAAATCTAGTTTCTCTGGCATCACCTGGGTTGCTCAGTCGGTTGAATTTCTGACTTTTGATTTCAGCTCAGGTCATGATCACACAGTTTGTGAAATTGAGCCCCATGTTGGGCTCTGCACTCACAGCATGGAGCCTGCTTGGGATTCTCTCCCTCCCTCTCTTTATGACCCCCCCCCCACAAAATAAATACACTTTAGAAAAATAAATTAAAATCTAGTTTGCCTGATGTAAGTATGGTTATTTCAGCTTTTTTATTTTTTTGGAGTCCATTAGCAATATAAGTTGTTCTCCATACACTCACTTTTAATCTGCACATGTCTTTAGATCTAAAATGACTCTCTTGTATGCATGATATAAATAGGTCTTCTTTTGGTCCATTCTTTGTGCCTCCTGGAATTGGATGTCTCTTTCCTTCCCCCAATTAGGGAAATTCTCAGCTGTTATTTCTCATATTAAACTGCTGCCCATTTTCCCCTCTTTCTTCTTCTGGGACTCCTATGTTATGAACATTATTATGTTTTATGTAGTCACTGAAATCATGAAATTTACCTTCATGGTCACATATTTTCCTTTCTCTCTAATTTTCAGCTTCATTATTTCCTATAATTTTATCTTCTGTATCAATATTCATTCCTCTGCTTTTTATATCCTCATATTCATTACAATCAATTGGGTTTGTATCTTGGATATAGCATTTTTAAAAAAATTTTGGCCTGACTAGTTTGTAGGTTCTTTATCTCTGTGGTAAAGGACTCCCTGTTGTCTTTGATGTTTTTCTCTAGCCCAGGTAGTATCCTTATGATTATTGTTTTACATTCTGGTTTAGGCATATTACTTATATTTGTTTCTATTAGATCCTTGGCTGTGACTTTCTCTTGTTCTTTGTTTTGGATTGAATTCCTCTGTCTTGGCATTTCCTGTAGGTCTCTTCTTCTGTGTTAGGAAAGCCTGTTATGTTTCCTGCTTCTGAGTGTAATGGCTTTATTAAGAAGAGATCATATACTGTTCAGGGCCTGGTGCTTCAGGAAGTGTCTCTGGTGTATGCTGTGTGCACTCTACTGCTATGTTTTGGCTGATTTTTCCTTCAGGACAGTCATCTGAAGAGTTTCTCCTTTTCTGAATTGGATAGTGTTGGACCTTGTCTAGTGTGGGTGGGTTTTGACTAAGTGTGTTTTGGTCTGCCTTTTAAAAGGAATTTAGATTATATTTCTAGTATAGCTGAAGATTTGCAACCATTATAGTCAGTAGACATGGTACATGCAGGGAGTATGTGCTGATCTTCTGCAGGAGACTTTTACTTCTGCTCTGCTCTGGCACATGTGCCCCAGTAAAAAAAGACTTGCAAAGTGCTGGTGGGCAGAACTCAGTGTAATTGGCTCAAGCTTCCACTGAGGGTGCTCTGTTGCTCACTGAAGTTCATATGATAGTGGGAAAATTTTATCATCCTACTTTTTCATCCCTAGAGGAGGGAGTTCAAGCCTGCTGCTGTTCAGGAGGCCCTCACAGAAGAGCAAACAATCTCCCTTATTGTGTCCCAGGCATTTCCCAGATCGGTACCTTCATGCTTTCTGTGTCCGGGCTTTCTCCCCACCCAGTGGTGCACTGCTTCTGTGTTTTGCCTTAGTCAGATAAGCTGGATTTAAAACTCCACATGTTATTTATTTATGTATTTACTTCCTTATTTACTTATTTATTTAATATAATTTATTGTCACATTGGTTTCCATACAACACCCAGTGCTCATCCCAACAAGTGCCTTCCTCAATGTCCATCACCCACTTCCCCCTCTCCCCCACCCCCACCAACCCTCAGTTTGTTCTCAGTATCCAAGAGTCTCATATGGTCTTCCTCCCTCCCTCTCTTTAATTTTTTCCACTTCCCCTCCCCCATGGTTTTCTGTTACGTATCTCAAGATCCCTATGAGTAAAAACATATGGTATCTGTCTTTCTCTGACTGACTTATTTCGCTTAGCATAATACCTTTCAGTTCCATCCACTTTGCTGCAAATGGCCAGATTTCATTCTTTCTCATTGCCAAGTAGTATTCCATTGTATATATAAACCACATCTTCTTTATCCATTCACCACTAGATGGACACTTAGGTTCTTTTCCATAATTTGGCTATTGTTGAAAGTACTGCCATAAACATTGGGGTACAAGTGCCCCCATGCATCAGAACTCCTGTATCCCTTGGGTAAATTCCTAGCAGTGCTATTGCTGGGTCATAGATTAGTTCTATGTTTAATTTTCTGAGGAACCTCCACACTGTTTTCCAGAGCGGCTGCAACAGATTTCATTCCCACAAACAGTGCAAGAGGGTTCCAATTCCTCCACATTCTCACCAGCATCTATAGTCTCCTGATTTGTTCATTTTAGCCACTCTGACTGGCGTGAGCTGGTATCGCAGTGTGGTTTTGATTTGCATTTCCCTGATGAGGAGTGATGTTGAGCATCTTTTAATGTGTCTGTTGGTCATCTGGATGTCTTCTTTGAAAAAGTATCCACCCATGTCTTCTACCCATTTCTTCACTGGATTATTTGTTTTTCGTGTGTGGAGTTTGGTGAGTTCTTTATAGATTTCAGCTATTAGACCCTTAACAGATATGTCATTTGCAAATATGTTTTCCCATTCCATCAGTTGCCTTTCAGTTTTGTTGATTATTTACTTTGCAGTACAGAAGCTTTTTATCTTCATGAGGTCCAAAAGTTCATTTTTGTTTTAATTTGCTTGCATTTGGAGATGTGTCAAGTAAGAAATTGCTGCAGTTGAGGTCAAAGAGATTTTCCCCTGCTTTCTCCTCTAGGGTTTTGATGGTTTCCTGTCTCACATTCAGGTCCTTCATCCATTTTGAGTTTATTTTTGTGTGTGGTGTAAGAAAGTGGTCTAGTTTCATTCTTCTGCTATGTTTCTGTCCAGTTCTCCCAGAACCATTTGTTAAAGAGACTGTCTTTTTTCCTTTGGATACTCTTTCCTGCTTTGTCAAAGATTAGTTGACCATACATTTGTGGGTCCAATTCTGGGTTCTCTATTCTATTCCACTGGTCTATGTGTATGTTTTTGTGCCAATACCATGCTGTCTTGATGGTTACAGCTTTATAGTAGAGGCTAAAATCTGGGATTGTGATGCCTCCTGCTTTGGGTTACTTCCTCAATATTACTTGGCTCTTTGTTTTGTGTGTGTGTGTGTGTGTGTGTGTGTGGTTTTATACAAATTTTAGGATTGTTTGTTCTAGCTTTTAGAAGAATGCTGGTGCAATTTTGATCGGGATTACATTGAATATGTAGATTGCTTTGGGTAATATTGACATTTTGACAATATTTATGCTTCCAGTCCATTGAGCATGGAATATTTTTCCATTTCTTTGTGTCTACTTCAATTTCCTTCATAAGCTTTCTATAGATTTCAGTATATATATATATATATATATATATATATATATATATATTACATCTTTGGTTAGGTTTATTCTTCCTAGGTATTTTATGTTTCTTGGTGCAATTGTGAAAGAGATCAGTTTCTTTATTTCTCTTTCTATTGCCTTATTATTGGTGTATTCAATTTGCTAGTATCTTGTTGAGAATTTTTGTATACATATTCATTAGGGATATTTGCATGTAATTCTCTTTTTTTGCTGGGTCTCTGATTTGGGAATCAAAGTAATTCTGGCTTTATATAATGAGTCTGGAAGTTTTCTTTCCCTTTCTATTTTTTGGAAAAGCTCTGAGAAGGATAAGTATTAACGCTTGTTAAATGCCTGGCAGAATTCCCCAGGGAAGCCATCTGGTCCAGGACTCTTATTTATTGGGAGATTTTTGATAACTGATTCATCTTCTTCACTATTTATGGCTCTGTTCAAATTTTCTATTTCTTCCAGTTTGAGTTTTGGTAGTGTGTGGGTGTTTAGGAATTTGCCCATTTCTTCCAGGCTGTCCAGTTTGTTGGCATATAATTTTTAATAGTATTCCTTGATAATTACTTGTATTTCTTAGGGATTAGTTGTAATACATCCATTTTACCTCTTGATTTTATCTACTTGGGTCCTTCTTTTCTTCTTGAGAAGCCTGGCTAGAGGTTTATCAATTTTGTTTATTTTTTTCATAAAACCAACTCTTCATTTTATTGATTTCTTTCTACTGTTTTTGGATTCTATATTGTTTATTTCTGCTCTGATTTTTATTATTTCTCTTCTTCTGCTGGGTTTGGGCTGTCTTTGCTGTTCTGTTTCTATTTCCTTTATATTTGCTGTTAGATTTTGTATTTGGGATTTTTCTTTTTTCTTGAGATAGGCCTGGATTGTAATGTATTTTCTTCCCAGGATGCCTTTGCTGCATCCCAAAGGGCTTGGATTGTTGTATTTTCATTGTCATTTGTTTCCATATATCTTTTAATTTCTTCTCTAAGTGCCTGGTTGACCCATTCATTCTTTAGTAGGGTGTTCTTTAACCTCCATGCTTTTGGAGGTTTTCCAGTCTTTTTCCTGTGGTTGATTTCAAGTTTCATAGCATTGTGATCTGAAAGTGTGCATGGTAGGATCTCAGTTTATTTATATTTATTGAGAGCTGTTTTGTGACCCAGTATGTGATCTAGCTTGGAGACTGCTCCTTGTGCACTCGAGAGGAAAGTATATTATTTTTTGGAGGGATCCAGAGTTCTAAATATATCTGTCAAGCCCATCTAGTCCAATGTATAATTCAGGGCCATTGTGTATTTACTGATTCTGTGTCTAGATGATCTGTCTGTCCATTGCTATAAGTGGAGTATTAAAATCCCTTGCAATTACCACATTCTTATCAATGAGATTGCTTATGTTTGTGATTAATTGTTTTATATATTTGTGTGATTCTGAATTCGATTCATAGACATTTATAATTGTTAACTTTTCCCGATAGATAGACCCTGTAATTATTATGTAGTGTGCTCCTTCATCTCTTGTTACAACCTTTAATTTAAAGTCTAGGTGTCCGATATAAGTATGGCTACTCCAGCTTTCTTTTGACTTCCACTAGCATGATAGATAGTACTCCAGCCCCTCACTTTCAATCCAAAGGCATCCTCAGGTCTAAAATGTGTCTCTTGTAGACAGCAAATAGATGGGTCTTGTTTTTTTTTGTTTTTTTTTTTTTTCCATTTTGATACCCTATGTCTTTTGGTTGGAGCATTTAGTCCATTTACATTCAGAGTTATTTTTGAAAGATATGGGTTTAGAGACATTGTGTTATCTGTATGTTTCATGCTTGTAGTGATGTCTCTGATCCTTTGTAGTCCTTGCAACATTTAACTCACAGAATCCCCCTTAGGATCTCTTGTAAGGCTGGTTTAGTGGTGATGAATTCCTTCCCTTTTTGTTTGGGAAACCTTTATCTCTCCTTCTATTCTGAATGACAGGTTTGCTGGATAAAGTATTCATGGCTGCACATTTTCCCTGTTATCACATTGAAGATTTTCTGTCGTTCCTTTCTGACCTGCCAAGTTTCAGTAGATAGGTGTGCTACTACCCTCATGTGTCTACCTTTTTACGTTAAGGCCCGTTTATCTCTGGCTGCTTTTAGAATTCTCTCTTTATCCTTGTATTTTGCCAGTTTCACTATGATATGTCCTGCAGAAGATCGATTCAAGTTATGTCTGAAGGGAGATCTCTGAGTCTCTTGGATCAATATCTGTTTCCTTCCCTAGATTAGGGAAGTTCTCAGCTATGATTTGTTCAAGTACACCTTCAGCCCCTTTCTCTTTTCTTCTTCTGGAATTCCTATTGTATGAATACTGTTCCGTTTGATTCCTTCATTTAGTTCTCTAATTGTGCCCTCATAAACCAAGGGTTTTTTTTTATCTCTCTTTTACTCATCTTCCTCTTTTCCCATAATTTTATCTTCTAATCACTTATTCTGCCCTCTGCCTCTTAAATCTGTGCTGTGGCCTCCTCCATTTTATTTTGCACCTCATTTATAGCATTTTTTAATTCATCATGACTATATTTTAATCCCTTGTTCTCTGTAGCAATGGATCCTCTGCTGTCCTGTATGCTTTTTTCAAGCCCAGCAATTAATTTCATGGCTATTATTCTAAATTCTTGTTGAGTAATATTGCTTAGATCTGTTTTGATCAATTCTTTAACTGTCACTTCTTTCTGGAAATTCTTTTGAGGATAATTCTTCCTTTTTGTCACTTTTACTAGTTTTCTGTCCCTTATGAGTTTTAAAAGCTTGTTTTGTGCTCTTCACCTGCAAGCACTGATATATTAAAGTGGGGGAGGCCATACACTGTCCCAGAACTTGTCCTTCAGGAGTTGTTTTTTTGGAGAGTGTTACTTGCTCTCTGTTGTTGTCACTTTTGTTATTTTATTTCCCTATTTGTATTGATGTTTTGGACCCTCCACCAGGTGTGCTTTGGTTTGTTCCTTGAAGTAGACCTGTAAAGAAAAACAAAGAAATAAACAGAAGACAAAAACACACAAACAAATAAACCAACCAAACAAACAAACAAAAACTAAAAACTAAAAACAATCCAAAAGTAAAAAACCAGAAACACCAGCTAAAAATAAAGAACAGGGTAGGGGCACCTGGGTGGCTCAGTCGGCTAAGCGTATGACTTCAGATCCGGTCATGATCTTGCAGTTTGTGGGTTTGAGCCCTGTGTCAGGCTCTGCGCTGACAGCTCAGATCCTGAAGCCAGCTTCGGATTCTGTGTCTCCCTCTCTCTCTCTTCCCCTCACCCACTCATGCTCTATCTCTCTCTGTATCTCAGAAATAAATAAATATAAAAAAAATAAAAAATAAATAGGGTAGAGTCAGTGTTGATGGAGGAACTCAGAAAAATGACAGGGGTGAGGAAAAAGAAAAAAATAAACATTGACCAGGGAGAGAGACTCAAAGGCTTAATGCAGAGAGAGAGAAAGAAAAATAAGGAAGGAGGCAGGGAAAAATAAATGAAGACAGAGTTACTCAGAGAACTAAATGGCTTATTCCAGAGAGAGGGAAAGGAATGTAAAGAAGGAGGTGTAGAACATGTATCAAGAGAATGGATTAAATATGTTTGTTTAAACAAATCAATAACCAGAGTAACCAGCCTAGAGGAGGGAAGAGATAAGGAGGAGAAATCAGGGTAGGGGGGAAAATATGCCTATATATCCAGAATTGTCCAAGAATTGATCCAGGCAATGCTGCAGTGCTGGTCTGGAGGAGCTGTCCATCTAGTTCCACAGCATCTGTCCTGCTCCAGTAGATAACGCATTTACCCAGCATGGAGGTGTGTGGTTTGGTGTAGGCTAGTCCCGCCTCTACTGTGGGCCCCACAGATCAATCCCTGAGGACCCGTCCTGGTGTTGGTTGGGAGAAAAATGGCGACCCCCCCCCCAGTCTCTTCTCAACAACCCAGTGTCCCAAATAACTCCTTTGGAGCCATCCTCACTGTGCCCTGGATGCATACAAGGCTGCCTGTCTGGCTCCGCCTATCCCTTTGCCCCAGGGACTTGGCTGGGAATTAATCTCCTGCTTTGTGTGCCCCAGTACTGGGGAAACATCTCCAAATGTGAGGTCCCGGCTGGTTTTTTCCTGTGCTACAGCCCTTCAGGGGAGGGGACCAGTTTCTCTTGTTGCAGACCGCACCCCTGATCTACCACTGAAAAATGGGAGTGGCTCCCCTCCTCCCTAGGTGTGCAATCAAGGAAGCTGGCCCAAGTCCAAAGATGGGACCTTCAGTTAGAGATCCTCTAACCTGCAGTTATAGATGGGATCCCTCTCCATCACAGTCTGAGATTGTTTTCTCTTGCCCAAATACAGTCCTACACTTTCCCAGCCTCTATTTCTCTTTCCTTTGTCTCTCCACAGAGGGAATCCTTCCCCTCCATGCCTACACAGCCTATTTTATCTCCCCCAGTTCGCAATCACCCACCTATGGTCTTTCAAGTTGTCCCATTTTCTTCCTGGTAGATTCAGTCTCTTTTCCTCCCAGTTGTTGGGGTTCAAAGTCTTTTGACTTCAGCCCTTCTTTGTTTAGGAGACACAGGAATTATGGATCCCCCACTTCTCTGCCATGTTGGCCAAGCCCCTAATTTCTCTAAATTCAAATCCACTAATGTATCTGTCTGATTATTCTCCTGTAGCTCCAACTCCCTATCTAACCAAAGAAGGAAAATCATGTCTAAAACCAGATGATGATGTCAGCACATTTTAGACCTACCTTATTCTGGTCTCTCTTTTGATAAGCAATTAAGCATCTAGCCAGAAACAAAGGTGGCAAAGTGGGACTTCTAGGATCCAGTATGATATGCTAAGCAACCTAGAAGTAGTCTTGGCTACCTTTGCATGTGGAAATAGGCAGAAAGACCTCCTTCATTATGAGCAGAGCCAATAAACCCGCCAAAATTTATTTATTTATTTATTTATTTATTTATTTATTTCATTTGGAGAAAACTGGTAGAGTGTTGACCTAGACAGACACCCATAGGGGTGAGAGAAATTGTAGAAGAATAAGCTTCTTGAGAAGAGATTCTAGGATGCTGGTAGAGCAAAAAAAGTGAGTTTGGAAACAGTATGAGAAACATTTCCAACACCATCCCTTCCTCAAAATGACACAATGTTGGGCTGAACAATAGATAGCAACCACACTAATTGGGGGATAAAAGAGCAGGGAGTGGGTGCCTGGTTACCATAATTGTGTGGGACACAATTGGAGAAACTAGTTTCTTTCCAGCAGCACCCAGAATACTGTAGAGGCACATCAGTGACTAAGTGAAGGGAGGAGATTGAGAAAGACAAAATGTTGTACATAAAAAGACTGTACAGTGATGTGGCTTCTGCTGGCTGCACACAGGATTTCAGCAGAAAGTCCTTCTAAGAGCCTTTGAAAGAATGCGACTTCAGTATCTCTTTACCAGGCCCAAGAGCACCTCCAAATTCTGAATGCAAAAGCCAGTATCCCTTGACTATTTGGCTAGCTACACTGTGCACTCAAAATTATAGTGGTAAGAGTCCTGTAAAAAGAGTATTATCAGAGAAAAACAACAGGACTCATGGTAAAGGGAGAAACTACAAACTTCAAATATAACACCACTTTTTGGAAAACAAAGGAGAGATTTCCAGCAGGCAACCAGATGAGTTTTAAGAGATAAAGAGACATAAAAACTTAAGAATTCTGCCACAAGAGGGAGCAAGATGTGTGGAGCACGTGCATTTAAACAAGATCAAACTAAACCATGCCTATAACAGAAACAGTAAAGAGCATATCCCATTGAAGACAGGTAATAAAGGTTTGATAGGTGTCTACTATGTCAAGTAGGAAAGTAACAACTCTGAGGAACATGAAGAATCAAGGGCACATGTCATTACCAAAGATAATATTGATTCTCCAATGAGCAACCTCAAAGGCATGGTATTTTGGGATCTAGATGATAACTCAAAATAGTTGTTTTGAGAAAGCTCAATGAGCTACAGGAAAACACTAAAAAGCAAGTCAATGAAATAAGGAAAATATTTATGAACAAGGTGAAAAATGTAACAAAGAGATAGAAATCATGAAAAATAACAAAGGAATTATTGAGCTGAAAAGTGCAATGAATGAAATGAAAAATGCAGTACAGCACCTCTACATCTGAATATAAGAAATAGAAGACAGGGATACCTGGGTATCTCAGTTGGTTCAGCATCTGACTCGACTTCAGCTCAGGTCATGATCTCATGGTTTGTGAGTTTGAGCCACATGTCAGGCTCTGTGCTGACAGTGCAGAGCCTCCTTGGGATTATCTCTCTCTCTCTCTGTCTTTGCCACTCACGCTGTCTCTGTATCTCAAAATAAATCAATAACAACTTAGAAAAAATATTTAAAAAAAGAAATAGAAGACATACTAAGGGTAGAGGTCAATAATGTTGAAATAAATGAGTCAGGGTGAGAAAAACAACAAAAGTTTGATCTGTGGAACTTCATGACACATACAAGTATTAGAATTATTGTGGGGCGCCTGGGTGGCTCAGTCAGTTGAGCGTCCGACTTCAGCTCAGGTCATGATCTTGCAGTCTGTGAGTTCAAGCCCCATGTCAGGCTCTGTGCTGACAGCTCAGAGCCTGGAGCCTGCTTCAGATTCTGTGTCTCCCTCTCTCTCTCTGCCCCTCCCCTGCTCATGGTCTCTCTCTCTGTCCAAAATAAATAAACATTAAAAAATTTTAAAAAAAGTATTAGAATTATTGAGATTACAGAAGGGAAGGGAGGAAGACAGGGGCAGAAAGTTTATTTAAGTAAATAATAGATGACAAGTCCCCAAACCTTGGGAGAGTCTTGGACACTGAAATAAACAAAACTAATAGTTCACCCTGTTATCTCAATACACACAATGTTCTCCAGGTTACAATATAATGAAAATAAAAAATTAAGGATAGAGTATCCTAAAAGTAGGCAGAGAAAGAAAGATTGTAAGCTACAAAGGAATACTGATTAGCCTATCAATGTATTCCTCAGTAGAAACCCAGAGAAACTGACCTGGAAAGAGTAGAAAACCTATGGGATGTGGCAAAAGAAGTTCTGAGAATAAAGTGTAGAGTGATAAATGCATTTTTGAAAAAAAAAAAAAAACAAGAATAGCTCTAATAAACAATCCAGCCTTACACTTGAAGGAACTAGAAAAAGAAGAACAAAATAGATGCAAAATTAACAGAAGAAACAGAATAACAAAGATCAAAGTAGAAATAAATGAAATAAAGAGCACAAAAACAATAGAAAAGATCAGTGAAAGTAAGATCTCATGATTTGAAAAGAAAAAATTTACACCCATTTAGCTAAGGTGAACTGAGAAAAAAGAAGACAGATAAAATCAGAAATGAAAGAGGAAACTGCAAATGACATCACAGAACTAAAACTATCATAGTGCTACCATGAATAATTATATGCCAACAAGTTCGATAATGTAAAAGAAATGGAAAAAAATACGTAAAGGATACAACCTCCAAAGACTGAATCATAAATAGGTAGAAAAATCCCAACAGTCTAATAATAAGGAAATTGAATCAGTATTTAAAAAACCTTCCAACACAGAAAATCCTAGTTCTGAGTGGTTTCACTGGTAATTTCTACCAAACATTTAAAGAGAATTAATGCCAATCCTTCTCAAATTCTTTGAAGAAATTGAAGAGGAGGGGACACTTCCATACTCCTTTTATGAGACCATTATTATCCTATTATCAAAATAAGATAAGGATAGCAGAAAGAAAATTATAGACCAATATCTCTGATGAATATAGATTCAAAACTTTGCAACAAAATATTAGCTAAATGATATAAAGAACTCATTAAAAAGATTATATGCCATTACAAAATGAGATTTTTCCCCAGAGTGCAAAAATGGTTTCACATATTCGAATCAATAAATGTGATATAGTACATTAATAGAGTGAAAGATAAAAATTATATGGTCATCTCAATAGATGCAGAAAAAGCATTTAACAAAAGACCATGTATTTTCATGATTAAAACCTTCATGGAATTGGGTATTGAAGTCACATACCTTAACATTGTAAAGACCCTAACAAAGAAACCCACAGCTAGCATCATATTCATTGCTGAAATATGAAAAGTTTTTCCTTTTAGATCAGAAAGGAAACAAGTATGTCCACTCTCACCACTTATTCAACAGAGTACTGGAAATTTTAATTCCGGTGTGTGGTCAAGATTAATAAATAAAAGACATCAAAATTGAAAAAAAAAATGGTATTATTCACATATGGTATAATTTTGTATACAGAGAATTCCAGACTCAACCCAAAATCTGTTAAAACTAACCAACAAATTTAGTAAATTAGGAGACTGTAAAATTAACCTGGAAAATCAGTTGCATTTCAATATACTAATAACAAAATTTCTGAAAAATAAATAAAACTATCCCATTAAAATAACATGAAAAATGACACAATATTTAGGAATAAATTTAACCAATAAGGTAAAATATCTGTACAATGAAAACTATAAGACCTTAGTTAAAAAAGAAAAATTGAAGAAAAGAGCAAAAAACACACAAAGATACTCTGTGTCCATTATTTGGAAGAATCTATATTGTTAGAATATCTATAATGTCCAAACCATCTAAGAGAGAAGTTAAGATGGTAGAGTAGGGGTACACTAGCCTTGCCTCATCCTTAGAATACAGCTAGATAAATATCAAAACATTTCTAACACCCAAGAGATCAATCTGAATGGTGAGAGAAAAAGCTGCACAACTAGGGAAAGAAAAAAAAGCCACATCATGGAAGGTAGGAGGTGCAGAGACATGATTCTGGGAAGAAACTAATTGCAGGTACTGTGGAGGGGAGGGAACCTTGATCTTGGAGAGAGGAAAGAGGGAGTGATACATAGAGAAACAGAATGAAAGTGGCCCACAGGGAATTTCACATGAGAAACCCTTACCCAAAACCATTGACTGGAAAAACTAGAACGCCTGAATATTGCAATTTTTTCCAAGTATTGGAGCACAAACTCTGAGTTGGAGAAGTCCATGCTACTACTGGGTTGAGACTGGTGGTCATAGTGGTGCTCTTGTAGGGAAGGAGGGCAAAGGCTCATGAGTGGACAGACTGCATGGTTTGAGGATACCCCCAGGTCCCCTTCTTGTAGTGCATTTGGGAGAGTTGGCATGGCCTCTCTGGGGACAAAAGAACTGGCAGATGCCAACGTGTGGCCCCTTTATTAGCATAAGAACAGATACACCTGTAGAGTGCAACAAACCTTGGTACCAGCTTTTTGCTGCATTTCACAATAAACTCCACTGCATGATTGTGTGAACTGGCATCAGCCACAGCATGGCAAGTCCTTCCCCAAAAGGAACAGCACGGGTCCATGCATGGCAAGAAATCCCTAAAATTTGGAGTTTGGAGTTTTGAAACCAAGTCATGCATTTGAGATAAAACACAGGAGTACTCTGTTGCCTCGCAAGCAGATAGCTCAAACACAGTGTGAAGGCAGGGATCTGATGGAAGCCAGGGACACAAGAGAGGAGATTGTTCACCCTTCTGTGAAGATTAACTGAACAATGGTGGGTGGACTCTCCCTGATCTGGGAAAGAGAGTGGGGCAAAATTATTTCCCATGCCCACATCTGCTCATAAACACTGACCAAATTCAGTGAGCAACATAGCACAATTCAGTGGAGGCCAGAGCCGCTTACATCAAATGCTGCTGCTTTGCACCATACAGGTGCATCTCAACTAGGGCAAGTCCACCCAAAGCATCAAAACTCTATCACGGAAAACCAGCACAAACCCCTCACATGACAAATCTACTGGTCACAGAAGGCTGTAAAACTTGAGTTCTAGAAGAAATAAGATTTAGCTTTATTTATTTATTTATTTATTATTTTGGACCTCTCTTTAATATAACCACTACTCACAGAATTAGGAATATAAGAAGCCTTTTTACCAATGACACAAAATAGACAGTGACCTACACAAAATGACAAAATAGAATAATTCACCCAAAAAGAAAGAACAAGAAAAATCATGGCCAGGGATTTAATCAATACAGATATAAATAAGATGACTGAACCAGAATTTAAAAGAATTACAAGGATACTAGCTGGGCTTGAGGAAACCATAGAAAATACTAAGACATTCTTTACTGCAGTGAAAAAATGACTGAAAACTACTCAAGTCAAAAATTAAAAATTTTATAACCGAGATGTGAACCTGAGTGGATTCCAAGACACCAAGGATGAACAATAAGATGAGTGTATAAGTATGATAGGACATAAAATATGGAAAATATGAAGCTAAGAACTACAAAGAAAGTTATTGGATGACAAATGTAGACTTAGCGAACTTTGTGACTTTTTAAAACATAATAACATTTTATTATAGAAGTCCCAGAATAAGAGAGAGAAAAAGGGACAGAAGGTTTATTTCAGCGAATTATAACTAAAAAAATCCTTAATCTAGAGAATAAAACAGACATCAAAATCCAAGAAGGATAGAGAACACCCACAAAATTCAACAAAAGTCAGCCATCACCAAAGCATATCATAATCAAGTTCATAAAATACACAGACAAGGATAGATTCCTGAAAGCAGTGAGGGAAAAAGGTCATTAACTTACAAGGGAAGACAGATAAGATTTACAACTGATCTAGCCACAGAAAATTGGCAGGCCAGAAAAGAGTGGAATGGTATATTAAACATGGTGAGTGGGAAAATTATGCAGCCGAGAATAGTTTATCCAGCAAAGCTGTCATTCAGATTAAAAGGAGAAATAGTTTCCCAGAGAAGCAAAAACTAAATGAGTTCGTGACCACTAAACCACCCCTGGAAGAAATATTAAAGGGCACTCATTGAATGGGAAAGGGAAGAAAGACCAAAAGCAACAAAGACTAGAAAAAAACAGAGAACACCACCAGAAAATGAACTTTACAGGTAATTCGATGGCACTAAATTTGTCTTTGAATAATCACTCTACAATATGTGCACTATGTTTTCTACAATATGTGCACTATTTTATGTTGTCACCAACAATATATGAAGTTTCTAATTCTTCCACATACTCACCAAACACTTGTTATTCTCCATTTTTAAAATTAGTATTATTATAGCCATTCTAGTGTGTGAAATGATATTTCATTGTGCTTTCTATTTACATTTCCTAATGGCTAACAATGTTTTGCATTTTTTAATGTGTATATTTGGCCACTGTTGTATCTTCTTTAAAGAAATGTCTGTTCTGATCTCTTTTCCATTCTATAACTTGGTTATTTGTCATTTTATTATTGACTTCTAATGCCTATCTGTATATGCTGGATACAAGTCCTTTATCAAATATATGATTTACAAATATTTTCTTCCATTATATGATTTATCTTTTCAATTTTTTGATAGTATCCTTTGAAGCACAATTTTTTTTTAGTTATGGTGAAGTCTAATTTTTCTTTCTTGTTTTCTGCTTGTGCTTTGGCTATCATATCTAAAGAGTTTTGCCTAATCCATGGTCACAAAGAATGACTCATATTTTCTTCTAAGAATTTTGTAGTTTAAGGTACTATATCCTGGTACATGACCCATAATAATTTTAATTTTGTATGTGTTATGAGGAAGGAGTTCATCTTCATTTTTTGACATATAGGTTATGTGTTGTTCCTGTACACTTTGTTGAAAAAGTTATTATTGGTCATTACATTATCTTGACACTTTTGTTAAAGTTATAAATATTAGAGTTTGTTTATGGACTGTCAATTCTCCACAATCAATCTAAAGGTATATTCTTATGCCAGTGCCATACTGACTTCATTATTTTAGCTTTGTAGTGAGCTTTGGAAATGGCAAGTAAAAGTATTACAAATTAGATATTATTTTTAACATCAAATGATTATTTTGAATAATCACTATGAATATCACTTTAAATATAACTTTTTTAATCTATCACCCTGAATATCACTATGAATTTTAGAACAATTTGTCAGTTTCTGAAAAAAACTAACTGGGATTTTGATAGGGAATATGTTGTGTCTTTAGATCAATTTGGTGAGTATTTTAATATTAAGCTTTTTTATCCATGAACATGGGAAATCTCAATTCTTAAGCTTCTTTACTATCAAAAATGCTTTCTAATTTTCATAGTATAATTATTAGAAATCTTCTGTTATTTTATTGTCAAGTATTTGCTTCTTTTTGATGCTATTGATTATGAATTTAATTGTATGGGTTTTTTACTGCTCATGTGAGGAATAAAGCAGATTTTTATATATTAATCCTGTAACTTGTTTACTTGCTTAAATTTTTATTAGTGCATATAGGTTTGTAGTGAATTTCTTAGGATTTTTTGTGTATAAGATAATTTCATCTGAAAATAGCTTTTTTCTTTCTTTTTATTTTTCAATCTTGATGCTTTATATGCAATTATTTGATTATTTTTCCTGTCTGAAACCTCCAGTATAATGTGGAATAGAAGTGACAAAAATATACAATCTTGCCTTGTTCCTAACCCCAGTGGGAAAGATTCAGACTTCCAAATTTAAGTGTGATATTTGCATTGAGTCTTATTGTAGATGTTCTTATCAGATTATGGAAATTTGCTAATATTCCTAATTTAATGAGAGTTTATATTAAGACAAGATATTTGAAATTTCCATTTTTTTTGCATTTATTGAGAAGATGATATGGCTTCCATTATATTTTGTCTGATTACATCATGTGTTACATTGATTTTTGGATGTAAAATCTATCTTTCATTTGGTAGATAAATCATACTTGGTAATTTTGCATAATCATTTTATACATTGCCACATTCAGTGCACTAGTATTTTGTTGACAAATTTTACATCTGTATTTACAAGAAATATTGGTCTTCATGTTTGTTTTCTTGTGATGTATTTCTCTGATTTGGGTAAATGAGAAATACTAGATTTATAGACTGTTGTTAGCAGAACACATTTATCTATGTGTTTATTTTTGTTCCAGTACCATACTTATTTGATTACCACAGCTTTGTAATATAACTTGAACACTGGAATTGTGGTGCCTCCAGTTTTACCTTTTTCAAAATTGCTTTGTCGATTCAAGGTCCACATAAATTTTAGTATTTTTTTATATAGTTTTGTGAAAAATGCTGTTAATATTTTGATAGAAATTGCATTAAATGTGTAGATTATCTTGAGTAGTATAGACATTGTAACAATATTTGTACTTCCAATTCATGAGCATGGAATGTATTTCCAATCCTTTATGTTATGCTCAATTTCTTTCATCAATGTCTGTCTCTTTCTCAAAATAAATAAATAAACAATGTTTTATAGTTTTCATAGTAGAGGTCTTTCACCTCTTTGGTTGGGTTTATTCCCAGGTGTCTTATTGTTTGGTGAAATTGTAAATGGGATTGTTTTCTTGATTTCTCTTTCTGCTGCTTCATCATTAGTGTATAGAAATGCAGTGTGTATTTCTGCACATTGATTTTGTATCATGTGAATTTACTGAATTAATTCATCAGTTCTAGCTGTTTTTTTATGGAGTTTTCAGAGTTTTCTATATATAGCATCATGTCATCTGAAAGTAGTGAAAAGTTTTACTTCTCCATTACTCATTTAGATGCCTCATTTCTTTTTGTTCTCTAATTGTTGTTGCTAGGACAGCCAGTACTATGCTGAGTTAAAGTGGTGAGAGTGGACATCCTTGTTTTGTTCCTGATGTTAGGGGGAAAGTTCTGTTTTTCCCCATTGAGTATGATGTTAGCTGTGAACTTTTTATATATGACTTTTATTATATCGAGGTATGTTCCCTCTAAACATACTCTGTTAAGGTCTTTTACCATGAATGCATGTTGTACTTTGTCAAATGCTTTTTCTGCATTTATTGAAATGATCATATAGTTTTATCTTTTCTCTTCTTGATGTGATGTATCATGTTGATTGATTTGCAAATATTGAGTCACTCTTGCATTCCTGTAACAAATCCCTCTTGATTGTGGTGCATTATATTTTTAATGTATTATTTCATTCTGTTTGTTAGTATTTTGTTGAGGATTTTTGCATCTATGTTTATCAAAGATATTAGTCTGTGGTTCTCTTTTTCTGTGATATCTTTATTTGGTTTTGGTATCAGGGTAATGCTATATAGAATAAATTTAGAAGTTTTTCTTTTTATTCTATTTTTTAAGAATAATTTGAGAAAATAGGTATTAACTCTTCTTTAAATGTTTGGTAGACATTCCCTGTGAAGCCATCTAGTTCTGGGCTTTTGCTTGTTGAGAGTTTTTTTGACTACTGATTTGATCTCCTTGCTGGTAATCAGTCTATTCAAATTTTTTTCTTTCTTCCTGCTTCAGGAATTAAGATTTCTTCTAGAAATTAATATCTTCAGAATTCAATTATTCTAGGAATTCAATATTTTCTAGTTTTTTCAATTTTTTGGCATATTCTTTATCATAATATTCTCTTACAATTGTATTTCTCTGGTATTGATTTTTATTTCTCCTCTGTAATTTATAATTTTATTTATTTGTGTCTTTATCTCTTTTTTTTTTTGATGAGTCTGGAGAGAGGTTTATAAATTTTGTTCATATTTCCAAAGAACCAACTCCTGGTTTCATTGATCTGTTCTATTGTTTTTTTAGTTTCCATAGCATTTATTTCTGCTCTAATCTTTATTATTTCCTTCTTTCTGCTGGTTTAGGGTTTTGTTTGTTGTTTTTCTGTCTCCTTTAGGTGTAAGGTTAGGTTGTTTATATTATTATTTTTTCTTCCTGAAGTAGCTCTAAATTGTTATATACTTCCCTCTTAGAACCACTTTTGCTGCATCTCAAAGGTTTTGGACCATTTTCATTTGTTTCCATGTCTTTTTGGATTTCATCTTTGATTTCTTGTTTAACTGATTTCTTAGTAGCATGTTATTTAGTTTTTAAATGTTATTCTTTGAGAGAGACAAACAGAGTGTGAGCAGGGGAAGGGCGGAGAGAGAGAGGGACAGAATCTGAAGCAGGCTCCAAACTCTAAGCCATCAGCACAGAGCCCAGAGTGGGGCTCAAACTCATTAACCACTAGATCATGACCTAAGCTGAAGTTGGAAAGTTTAACCCAATGAGCCACCCAGGTGCCCCTAGAAGCATGTAATTTAAACTCCATATATTTGTGGTCTTTCCAAACTTTTTCTTGTGGTTTATTTCTAGTTTCACATTGTTGTACTCAGAAAAGGTGGATGGTATGACTTTGCTCTTTTTGAATTTATTGAGACATTTTTGTGGCCTAAAATGTATTTTGTTCCGGAGAATGTTCCCTGTGCATCTGAAAACAATTTATATTCTGCTCTTTTAGAATGGAGTGGTCTAAATATATTTGTTAAATCCACCTAGTCCAATGTGTCATTCAAAGCCACTGTTTCTTTGTTGATGTATTGGTTGGATGACATGTTTGCTGATGTAAGTGGGGTTAAATTCTAGGCTACAGTTTTAATTATTACTCAATATTTTTACTTTTTGTTGATCTATTAGCTTTGCGCAGTGGCAGTATCGTAGCCAATGAGGTTTATCCGAGGCGCGATTATTGCTAATTGAAAACTTTTTGTTGATCTATTTAAATTTTATAATTTTCTTTAGTCAGTTTTGTTTGCTTGTGTCTTTTTAATATTTTTCCATTTCATAAAAGTCAGATAAATTTTTGAAACACTGTTGTTTATAATGTTTTCTTATAGGGGCGCCTGGGTGGCTCAGTCAGTTGAACCACCGACTTTGGCTCAGGTCATGATCTCATGGTTTGTGAGTTCAAGCCCCGCATCAGGCTCTGTGCTGACAGCACGGATCCTGAAGCCTGCTTCTGATTCTGTGTCTCTTCTCTCTGCTCCTCCCCCACTCATGTTCTGTCTCTCTCTCTGTCTCAGAAATAAACACAAAAAAAATGTTTTCTTATAATTTATTTATATAAATTTGGTAGTAGTTTAATGCTTGATTTTAATAATTTGATTTTTCTTTTTTGTTTGTTAGTTTCTCTAAAACTTCATATTTTTTTTTTCCTATTTGCAGAGAACTATATTTTGATTTTTGGTCTTTCTCAGGTGTTTTTCTATTTTCTATACTACTTTTTCTCCATAACTTTGATTTTGCCCTTACTCTGCCCATTTTGATTTCAATTTGCTCTTTTCTCGTTTCTTTCTTAAGTTGGGAAATAAAGTTATATATTTAATATTGTCTTTTTATTGTTGCCATTTCCAGCTATGAATTAATTATCTTTAAGCATTAAGTTAGCTTCATCTTATAAATTTTTGTATGTTGTGTCTTTGTTGGATCCTTTCTCCATTTTCAAAGAAACAATGTTGCTTCTCTCTTTCCTTTTCTTTCTTTTATTTTTGCATCTCTCTTTTCATTCATTAGTCACACTCCCCTATGACAACAGCCAAAAAGTTCTCAATTTTTTTTTTTTTAAATTTTTTTTTTCAACGTTTTTTATTTATTTTTTGGGACAGAGAGAGACAGAGCATGAACAGGGGAGGGGCAGAGAGAGAGAGAGACACAGAATCGGAAACAGGCTCCAGGCTCCGAGCCATCAGCCCAGAGCCTGACGCGGGGCTCAAACTCACGGACTGTGAGATCATGACCTGGCTGAAGTCGGACGCTTAACCGACTGCGCCACCCAGGCGCCCCTAAAAGTTCTCAAATTTTAAAGACCCATTATATTTAATTGGGCTTATAGAGCAACTTCATACAACAACCTCATCTGAATGTCTTTAGCTTAATTACATTTACAAGGTCCATTTTGCCATGTAAGCTAACATATGCCCAGGTTTTGGGGATTAGAACATTTATTCTTGATAAATTGAGCTTTGAATATTACAAAGGAGGGTGAATGCTACAAACTGAATTACCTCTTCCATAAAGTTATGTATTAAAGCCCTAACCCTAAATGTGAAAGTATTTGGAAATGGTGCCTGTTGGATTAATTCAGGTCTGATGATGTCATTAAGGTAGAGGCCACATGATGGAATTAATACCTTTATAAGTATAGAAAAAGACAAGGGTCCCCTCTGTTTTCACCATGTGAGAACACAGCATCATAGTGGCCATTTCAAACCAGGAAGAGAACTGTCATCAGACACAAAATGACCCAGCCCCTTAATCGTGCACTTCCCAGCCTTAAGAAATATGATAAATAAATGTTTCTTCAAGTCACCTAGTTTATGTTATTTTGTTAATGTGACCTGAACTGATCAAGACAGTAATTATTATTAGAAGCAAATTGCTGCTGTAACAAATACCTAAAAAATATAGAAGCAGTTTTTGAACTGAGTAATGAGTAGAAGCTGAAAGAATTTTGGAGTGAATGCTAGAAAAATCTAATATTGCTATCAATATACCACTAAAGGTGATTCTGGTAGGAACTCAGGAGGGAAAGAGGAGAGATATAAAGAAAGCTTCCATCTCCTTAAATAACACATACATACTCATATACAAATATTGGTAGGAAGATGAACAGTAAAAGACATTCTGATGAGGTGTCAGATGAGAATAAGAAATAGGTTATTGGACAATGGAGAAATGGACATACTTATAATAAAGTGGCAAATAACTTACCTGAATTGTTCTCATGGTCTAGCATTTTGTGGTAGTATTTGCAAAGAATATAATTAAATATTTAGCTGAGCAAATTTCTAAGCAAAATGTGAAAGACTGGTTTGATTCTTCTTGACTGCTCATAGTAAAATGCAAGGAGAAATAAATTGAAGAACAAATGAAAAAAATCTAAAACCTAAAGATTTTGAATATCATCAACCTATCCTTTTATGAGACAGACAGAGAGAGAGAGAGAGAGAGAGAGAGAGAGAGAAAAGGTTCTGGTGGGAATACATAAATTTATTAGAATGAGTGTGAACAGACTTAATCTGACACCCCAGCCTTAAAACTGCCAGCTTGAACTAAAAGGGCCTGTGATGGGATGTAATGAAGAGTGATGGGCTACTTAGATTCCACTACACAGGATAACATATCTATCCAGTAGTGAACTTATATATTCTTCAATAAAAAAAGAGAGTAGCTTCAAAGAAGATTCAGAGATCATTAGGGCCACCACTTCAGTTTCAATAGACCAGACAGTTTCTAAACAAAGTTTTCTTTGCGCAGACTATAGGAATCATGGTAACAAGGACTCACAGTGTCCTGAGGGTCCATCCCTCCCCTGGAAGAGTCCTTGATACATGGTTCATGCCCAGAAAAGCCACAAAGTAGATAGGATCCCTGAAAATAATTATGGTGACCCATTGACTCTTTGGGTGACTTTGTCACCCCAGTGAGTCTGGAGGGCAGAGCATCAAATTGAAGACAATTATTCTTGAACCTCATTATGTCTTTGGATTTGACTTGCTATGTTTTAGACTTTCTCTTGGAACACATAACACCTTCTTAGTGTAACCAAACCAAAGTGAGTTCACTCCTCGGTGAGTCAGAAACTGCACCAGGTTGAGTTGTTACACAAAGAAACCTTTATTTGCAACAAAAGAGGAAATCATGGGGAATAACTTCCAAAGTCATTACCCCCTAAGCAAGGGTAAATGAGTTTGTTTTATTTATGCTTAGGATAAATGTTTAGGTATGGGAGCCTTGCTATCATATGTAGAGGCAGGCATAAAATTATACATGTGTGTTAAGGTAACATACCTATATACACATTGTATGTTATGTAAAGGAGGCTTGTGTTCTTCCTTGGACAGAGATTTTAGTATTATAATGAGATATAAGTAGTCATAAGTAATTCTAGAGGTCATTCCATGGTCTATCTGTGCAGGCACTAATCAGAGGTTAAATTTAAACTGGCCTTCATGGTCTGGGTTGGCTGGAGGTCTTGTTAGAGCAGTTGCTATTGCTGGAGGAGCGATTTCACTTTCCATTTGCCTGAGTTAATGAGATAAGCTGTAATGTGGGACAAAGGGTGGTGAGTACGAGCAAGTAGGCAGTAGATGTCAGGTGTTGGGGCCTAGCTGGAGACATTTCCCTCCTATTTATACCTTTTAAAATGGGATTGTCTATCCTATGCCTGGCCCACTATTGAATTTTGGAAGCACATAACTTGCTTGGTTTCACAGATTCACATCTTGAGAGGAATTTTGCATCAGGATGAATTATACTTTGAGTCTCACCTATACCTGATTAGGTAATATTCATTTGAGATTTTAGACTTCAGACTTTAGAGTTGATGTTGGAAATAGTTAAGAATTTTAGGACTGTTGCAGTAGAATTAATGTATTTTGCATGTGAGAAGGACACAAGTTTGTGGGGGGGACAAGTGTGGAATGCTATAGACTAAAATTTGTGATCCTCCAAAATTCTTGATCAGAAACCCTAATCTCTAATGTGATGGTATTTGGTGGTGGGGCATTTGGGAGGTAATTAACCTTAGTAATGTCATGAGAGTGGGCCCCCATGATGAGATTAGTGCTTTTATAAGAAGAATAGTAGAAAGAAACCTCTCTTTGATATATGAGGATACAGTAAGAAGACAACCATCTGAAAATTAGGAAGAGATTCCTCAACAGGCACCAAATCTGGCAGTGCTTTCAATTTAGACTGTCAAGTCTCCACAACTGTCATAAATTTTTGTTATCTAAGCCACCAAGTCTAGGCTGTTTTGTTATTTAAAAAATATGAGGAGAACAGTAGTTTTATACTTTTTATATTTCCAATCATAGCTACCTTTATATATAGTGTGTTCTTTTTACCTTATATAATTACTCATTATCTATTTTTTGTTTATTTGTTTTGAATATATAATTACTCATCTGTTTAATTGTGTATTTATTTGTTTTGAATATGGTTGGCACAAAGTTACATTATTTTCAGGTGTACAACATAGTGACTCAACTTCTCTATATATTATGCTATACACACCACAAGTGTATCTACCATCTGTCACCATACAATGTTATTACAATATCATTGACTATATTCCATATGCTGTGCCTTTTACTCCCATGACTAGAAGCCTGTATCTCCCACTCCCTTTCACCCATTTTGCCCGTTCTCCACTCCTTTTCCTCTGGTTACTATCAATTTGTTTCCTGTATTTATAAGTCTGGTTTTGCTTTATGTTTGTTTATTCATTGTTTTTTGTTTTTTGATTCCACATATGAATGAAATCATACTGCAAATGTTTTGTATTCAATATTATATTACCTTCAAAGGTTTAGTTGACAGTTGCTTTCTCAGCTACTGAGGAATTGGAGTAAGAGATAGTGGGCCAGGAGGAGCCAAGATGGCAGAGCAGCATGGAAGCTTTCTGTGTGTCTCATATCCATGAAATACAGCCAGACCAACACTAAATTAAACCATCCTACATACCTATAAAACTGATTGGAGGATTAACACAACAATCTGCACAACCTGAACCACAGAATTCAGCAGTTACATGGCATGGAGAGGTGAATTTGGGGAGCGAGAAGCGGCAAAAGTTACGGAACCGCTTTTGCGGGTGGAGAGAGGATGCAGGCTGGGGAGGGGGAGAGAACATGGGAAAAGCACCCTTCCCCAAAAGCAGCTAGAGAAAGTGCAAAATTGGAAACAGCTGCAGGGACTAAACTAAAAAGGGAGAAAGGAGAAAGGAGACGGCTTAAATTCCATTAAGACTGGAAACAAGGGGAGCACAAAGGCTGTGACTCCACAGCTCTATACCTGGCAGTGCTCTGGTGGGAAGGGTGAATCCCCAGGAACAGAGTGGGGTCTGGGAGGTTCTTGGGCCACACAAGGAAAAGTGGTTCCCCTGCCGTAAGGACATTTGGTAGAGACTGTTGAAGCCACCTGGTCCCAGAAGACCCCAGAAGGTGGCCAAATTCGCTGGTGCTGGGGCAAGGTCATTAAGGGTGAAGCCTGCTGCCAGATGTGTGTTGTGATTTTCCATAATCCCTGAAACACTGCTGCACTGTCTTGCGAACTCTTTCTGGGCAGGCTGGCACCTGGCCATGGTCTCAGGGCACTGGCAGCAGCAGGGTCCAGCAAGCATTTCTGGGTGCAGCCGATATTCGGCCATTGTTCATTTGGCCATTGCTCAGTGAGACCCTCCCACAGAGGGGCGGAACAGGTCAAAGCTGCAGTCCTTCTGAAGTAAGGGGCCAGGAAAACAGCCGTATCTGAGACAAAATTTGGGAGAGGGGTACTGCCTGGGGCCTGGTCACGGAGAGTGAAAAAGCGGGGAGTGGACAAAAGCTGAAGACAGAGGACGGGTGGGCGATTGTTGATCTGGTAGAACAGACTGGGTAGCTGGGTGGTGCCATTTTCACTGCTTCTGCACATGTGCATATGCATCTACAAACCCCTCAACAATCCACCCCGGTAGGCTAGCAGCGCCATCTAGTGGAGAGCAGAGCTGTTACACTGAGCTCCTTCCAACTGGGCCAACTTTGCACTTCAAGAATACAAGTCTCACCACCCGCTTAATTTATGGACTATAAAGAGCTACATAGACTGACTTCTAGGGGAAAACAAAACAATTTCAGTCCTACTTCAATCTCTTAGCAGGTTCATCTATTCAATTTTCTTTCCTTTTTTCTTCTTTTTCTCTTGTGCAATTATTTTCCTTTTCTTGAATACAGAAAGAGAAAAAAATTCATTTTTATTTTCAATTTTTATTAAAAACATTTTCATTTAATTTTTGTTACTGTATTTTTTATTTTTGTGTAAATTTTTTTCAAATTCTACTTTACTTCCATCATTTTATTGTAGTCTACTTCAGAGTATTCACCTTTTCAAATTTTCAAACAATACACTTTTTTTCTTTCTTTTCCTTTTTTACTCTTTTTCTTTTCTTTTCTTTTTCTTGAATGCAGAAAGAGAAAGATTTCATTTTTAATTTCAATTTATATTAAACTATTTTATTTAATTTTTATTACTATACTTTTTGCTTTTATATAAATTTTTTCAAATTATATTTTCGTCCATCACTTTATTTTAGTCTACTACAGTTTATTCACTTTTTAAAATTTTCAAACAATTTCTTTTTTTACCTTATTTTATCTTTTTCCTTTCTTGTTTTTCTTAAATACAGAAAACTAAAAAAATCATATTTATTTTTAATTTTTATTAAAAATATTTTCTTTATTTTTCTACTATATTCTTTACTTTTGTGTAGAATTTTTCAAATTCTGTAATACCCCATCATCTCATTTTAGTCTACATCAGTGTATTCATTTTTCAAATTCTCAGACGTTTTCCTTATTTTTTTCTCCCCCTCCTTTTTTTTTTCTCTAATCTGTCAAACCACTTTCAACACTGAGACCAAAACACACCTAGGATCTAGCATCATCTATTCGAGTGTGTGTGTGTGTGTGTGTGTGTGTGTGTGTTTAATTTTAATTTTAATATTTTTTTAATTTTAATTATTTTTTAATTTCAATGTTTCTACCTCACTAATTCCTTTTCTCCCTTAAAAATGACAAAAATGAAGGAATTCACCCCAAAGAAAGAGCATGAAGAGACGACAGCCAGGGATTTAACCCACACAGATACAAGCAAGATGTCTGAACCAGAATTTAGAATCATGATAATAAGAATACTAGCTGGAGTCAAAAAAAGATTAGAATTTCTTTCTGCAGAGATAAAAGAAGTAAAAAATAGCCAGAATTAAATTAAAAATGCTATAACTGAGCTGCAATCACTGATGGATGCAGAGGCAGCAAGGATGGACGAGGCAGAACAGAGAATCAGTGATATAGAGGACAAACTTGTAGAGAATAATGAAGCAAAAAAAAAAGAGGGAGATTAATGAAAACAGCATGATTTAAGAATTAGAGAAATCAGTGACTTATTAAAAAGGGACAACATCAGAATCATAGGGGTCCCAGAAGAGGAAGAGAGAGAAATAGGGATAGAAGGGTTATGTGAGCAACTCATAGTGGAAAACTTTCCTAACCTTGGGAAAGACACAGACATCAAAATCCAGGGAGCACAGAGGACCCCCCCCCCATTAGATTCAACAAAAACCGACCATCAACAATGCATATCATAGTCAAATTGACAAAATAATCTGGCAAGGAGAAAATCATGAAAGCAGCAAGGGAAAAAAATTCCTGAACATACAAGGGAAGAGAGATCAGGTTTGCAGAAAATCTATCCACAGAAACTTGGCAGGCCAGAAAGGAGTGGTGGGATATATTTAGTGTGCTGAAATAGAAAAGTATGCAGTGAAGAATTCTTTATCCAGTAAGGCTGTCATTCAAAATAGAAGGAGAGATAGAAAGTTTCCAAGACAAACAAAAATTAAAGGAGTTTGGGACCACTAACCCAGCTCTGCAAGAAATTTTAAGGGGGACTTTCTGTGGGGAGAAAAGATTAAAAAAATATAAATAAATAAAAAATAAATACATATATAAATAAATACCAAAAACAACAAAAGATTAGAAAGGACCAGAGAACGCCACCAAAAACTCCAACTCTACAAGCATCATAATGGCAATAAATTAATATCTTTCAGTACTCACTCTAAACGTCAATGGGCTCAATGCTCCAATCAAAAGACGTAGGGTAACAAAATGAATAAGAAAACAAGAGCCATCCATATGCTGTTTACAAGAGACCCACTTTAGACCTAAAGACACCTTCAGATGAAAATAAGGGGATGGAGAACCATTATCATGCTAATGGTCAACAAGAGAAAGCCGGAGTAGCTATTCTTATATCAGACAATCTAGACTTTAAAATAAAGACTGTATCAAGAGATGCAGAAGGGAATTATGTCATCATCAAGGGGTCTATCCACCAAGAAGACCTAACAATTGTTAACATTTATGTGCCAAATGTGAAAGCACCCAAATATATAAATCAATTAATCACAAACATCAAGAAACTCATGGATAGTAATACCATAATAGTAGGAGACTTCAACACCCCACTCACATCAATGGACAGATCGTCTAATCAAAAAATCAACAAGGAAATAATGGCTTTGAATGACACACTGGACCAGATGGACTTAACAGATATATTCAGAACATCATCCTAAAGCAGCAGAATATACATTCTTCTTCAGTGCACATGGAACGTTCTCCAGAATAGACCACATACTGGAACACAAATAAGCCCTAATTAAGTATAAAAAGTTCAAAATCATACCATGCATATTTTCAGACTACAACGCTATGAAACTCAAAATCAACCAAAAGAAAAAATTTGGAAAGGTAACAAATATTTGGAGACTGAAAAGCATCCTACTAAAGAATGAATGTGCTAACCAAGATGTTAAAGAGGGCATTAAAAAGTATATGGAAGTCAATGAAAATGATAACATCACAACCCAAAACCTCTGGGATGCAGCAAAGGTGGTCATAAAAGGAAAGTATATAGCAATCCAGGCCTTCCTAAAGAAGGAAGAAAGATCTCAGATACACAACCTAATCTTACGCCTTAAGGAGCTGGAAAAAGAACAGCAATTAAAACCCGAAACCAGCAGAAGACATGAAATAATAAAGATTAGAGCAGAAATTAATGCTATCAAAACCAAAAAAAGCAGTAGAACAGATCAATGAAACCAGAAGCTGGTTCTTTGGAAGAATTAACAAAATTGATAAATCACTAGCCAGTTTGATCAAAACGAAAATGGAAAGGACCCAAATAAATAAAGTTAAGAATGAAAGAGGAGAGATCACAACCAACACAGCAGAAATGAAAACAATAATAAGAGAATATTATGAGCAATTATATGCCAATAAAATGGGCAATCTGGAAGAAATGGACAAATTCCTAGAAACATATATATACACTACCAAAACTGAAACAGGAAGAAATAGAAAATTTGAACAGACCCATAACCAGTAAGGAAATCGAATTAATAACCAAAAATCTGCCAAAAAAAAAAAAAAAGAGTCAAGGGCCAGATGGCTTTTCAGGAGAATTCTACCAAACATTTAAGGAAGAGTTAATACCTATTCTCTTGAAACTGTTCCAACAAATAGAAATGGAAGGAAAACTTCCAAACTCTTTCCATGAAGCCACTATTACCCTGATTCCGAAACCAGACACAGATGCCACTAAAAAGAGAACTATAGACCAATTTCTCTGATGAACATGGATACAAAAATCCTCAACAAGATATTAGCCAATGCATTAAAAAAATTATTCACCACGACCAATTGGGATTTATACCTGGGGTGCAGGGCTGGTTCAATATCCACAAAACAATTAATGTGATTCGTCACATCAATAAAAGAAAGGAAAAGAACCATATGATCCTCTCAATAGATGCAGAGAAAGCATTTGACAAAATACAGCATCCTTTCTTGACAAAAATCCTCAAGAAAGTAGGGATAGAAGAAGCATACCTCGAGATCAAAAAGCCATGTATGAACGACCCAATGCTAATATCATCCTCAATGGGGAAAAACTGAAAGCTTTCCCCCTAAGGTCAGGAACAAGACAGGGATGTCCACTATCTATCTATCTATCTATCCATCAGTCTCCCTGTCCCCCCACATATATTATATACCTATCTAGATATATGTAAATCTATATATGTCATATATATACATATCTACATATCTTATATTTATAATAGATATTATGATAGAATTATTCTACCTACTGTCATCTATTTTTTGAATATTTTTGATGTTTATTTTATTTTTGGGAGAGAGTGAGTATGAGCAGGGGAAGGGCAGGGGGGGAAGCACGGAATCTGAAACAGGCTCCAGCACAGTCAGAACAGAGTCCAACATGGGACTCAGACTCAGGAACGGTGGGATCTTGACCTGAGCTGAAGTCAGACACTCAACTGACTGAGCCACCCAGGCACCCCTATCGTTAATCTATTAGTTGAAAGCTCTAGCTGTCTAAACTTATTTTAAAGAATCGTCTTATGTGCTTGTGGAGGATTGCAAATTTATAAATTATAGGGCAAGGTGGCAGACCATAAGTTAGGCAGGATTTCTATGTACATTCTTGATATGGAATCCCTTCTTTAAAAAATCTACTTTTACTCCTAAGACCTTCAATTGATTAGGGGCCACTCGGTGCCTGAGTCGGTTGAGCATCCAACTTCAGCTCAGGTCATGATCTTATGGTCCCTGGGCTCCAGCCCTGTGTGGGCTCTGTGCTGACAGCTCAGAGCCTGGAGCCTGCATCTGATTCTGTGTCTCCCTCTCTCTGCTCCTCCCCTGCTTGCACTCTGTCTCTCTCTCTCTCTCTCTCTCAAAAAATAAGTAAACATTAAAAAATAATTAAGAAGAATAAAAAAGGACCTTCAAATGATTAAATTACGCCAAACCACATTATCAAGAACAATCTGCTTTACATATAGTTAACTGATTGCAAGTGTTAATTACATGTGCAAAATATTTTCATAGCAACACCTATACTTAATTTTGATGAAACAACTGGTTGCTATAACCTAGCCAAGTTTGATATGTAAAATTAAATATCACAATAACAAATAAAATAAACTTTTAAAAGGAAAAACAAGTATAAATCATTGAAATTTTAAAAACTGGTGAAAAAGTTAGCAGCAAAGTGGGCAGAATTAATTGGAAAATTATTATTTTGGGAAGTATATCTGAAGAAATTATGCAGGTATTCAAGGAAATGGAAATTGAAAGAATAGTTAAGAGACAAAGACAGAGTAAAAAAATTCTAATATATGTCTAAATGCAAACCCATAAGGGACAATAAAATGAAAGGAGGAGGGTAATATTTGAAGACAAAAATGACTGAAACTTTTCCATAAAGAATAGAAGATACAAATGCCCAGATATTAGAAGCATAATGTATCAAACAGAAACCAAACCCAATACTACACACACCTTCTACTGTCAGCAAATGTTGAGTGAGACCACTAAGGGAAAGCTACATCAGTTACACTAGTCACAACTAAAACCAACAGAGACAATGCAAAAAGCAACTATCTGAGGGCTCAGGAGGGTCTAGGGGAAAAAACTCTACCAATTCTATAGAATCTTTTACATTTATTATTTCACCTCATTCTCCTAATATCAAAATAAAATACCTTACAAGGAAAGAATCTACATACAAATAGCTCCCATAAACATAGATACAAATGTGTTACAAAAAATATTAGTAAATCAAATATAGCAGTATATAAAAGGAATAATAGATTATGAACAAGGGTCATTTATAGCAGGAATGCAAGGCTAGTTCAATATTAAAAAATCAGTAAGTGTAATTCACCATACAAAGGTTAAAACATAACCATATTAGTAGATACAGAAATTCATTTTATGTAATTCAACATTCTTTCATGATTAAAATTTCTTAGAAAGCTAGGAATCAACCACACTTCCTGAAGTTGATAAAGGGCATTATGGTATTCTGTGATTATTGTCACAAAATATTACAAAGTTAGTGGCTTGAAACAATGTATTTATATTAGTTTACTGTTCTGGTTTTTAGAAATCCAAAATGGTTTTCACCAGGCTAAAATAAAGGCTAAGCCCTGGAGGAGAATCCATTTTTTGTACCTAGCTTCCACAGGCTGCCTATAGTCTTTTGCTCATAGCCCCCTTCCATCTTCAAAGCCATCAATAGCCAATTATGTCTCATGTTGCTTAATTTTGATATGACTCTTTTGCCATCCTCTTCCATATTTAAAGGACTTTTGTGATTACACTTGGCTGACCTGGTTAATTTAGAATAATCTCATTATTATTAAGATCAGTTGATTAGCAACACTAATTCAATTTGCAACGTTAATTTTCCCTTGCCATGTAACATAAATTATTCATAGGGACCTGGAATTAGGGCATGGGAAGATTTGGGGGAAATTTTGCTGACTACAGCATATACAAAATCCCCACAGTAAACATTTTAAAACAATTTTTTTAATGTTTATTTATTTTTGAGAGAGAGAGAGAGGCAGTATGAGTGGGGCAGGGTCAGAGAGAGAGCCAGAGACACAGAATCTGAAGCAGGTTCTAGGCTCTGAGCTGTCAGCACAGAGCTCGACCCCGGGGCTCAAACCCACGAACCATGAGATCATGACCTGAGCCAGAGTCAGACGCCCAACCGACTGAGCCACCCAGGGTGCCCATACAGTACACGTTTTAGTAGTAGTCTAAATACTTTTCCTCTAACACTCTCAAGAAAGGTGCCTCTTCTTTGTGGTCCCTTAGCATCTCTACCCAGCACTTACTCTAGTCTAATGTGTAATTGCTGGTTTGTTTGTTTGTCTTTCTAGACATGATACATTACTTACTAGTGTATACCAGATCAGTGCCTGGTAAATAAAGTTCTTAATAAGCACAAGTTCTAGAAAGCAGCATCTACAAATGATGTATGACTTAAGAAAACTATCAGGATGGGTTATTACATGGGTACTTTTCCTTCCTCTGTAGAACTGGTGACTGTGTCTTTTTAAATAATAAAGGAAGGGTTGGTTTCCATGGTCCCTGTATCATTCAAGCACACAGAACATACTTATTTGGGTAGAAAAACTATAGAAAACATCTTGCTATGGTGCTTTCTTTCTAACAGTGTCTTACTTGGCACTAATAGGTAACCCATTTAGAAATTCTATATCAACATGAAAAGAGGGAAAAAATAGGTTGGGAGAGACAATATGATTCATTTTTAAAAGTATGGTTGTACTGACATTGCATTATGTATAAAATGTACAAAATATTGTTTATATAAATAAGTTATTCCAGTAGCTTATATTTACTTGGCAATTGTGTGTTTTTTTTTTTTTAGAGAACTAAGTGTAGGAAAAAATATCACTGAATTTAATAAAAGTGGCATGCATGTGTAAGCCCAAACCATGGATATTGCATGGAGGTCACTTTGGAGAAACTTTTTAAACAGTAGTTTGTATTAGAATGAAAGCTCATATTTTGCAGATTTACAATTACCATTTTATAATATTTAATATATAAAATGAATTCAGTGCATATGTAGTCTATGATGGCAAATGTACAAAAAAAAAAAATCCCAAAACCTCAGCAGTCAACATACAAAACAAAATCCCAACACCTGTATCCATCTCTGGGCTCCTTCCCTATTCCATATCTCTAGTCTCCTCTAGGAACATGTATTATGATTTTTTTAACAATAACCATATCACTCATATCTTTTTTCCTGAACTTTGTCTCCTATTTCTTGTTCTTGACTCACTGCTATGACTAGTATGTGCACTAAAAAGCTTTAAAAAAATATCGCTTTTTTTCTAGATTTCTTTTCTTTTTTGATTTTTTTTTCTAGATTTTAAAGAGACTTGTTCCAAAGTTTCATTATTCAGACTAATGCTAGCTATAGATTTTTCATGTATTTCTTTTATTAGATTAAGAAATTTTCTATTTTACTAAGAATGTTTTTCTTAATAAAAAATGTTGAATAATTTAAAAAAAGAGAGAGAGAGAGAGATAGTGGGCCAGCTAAGAATGTGTGTAGCTGAACAGCAAGAAGTGCTTGATTACTTTTGGATTATTCCTTAAAATTGCCATTTTAGCAAGATAGAGCTTTTGGTACCCACTGATTATAACTGTCAGCTAAACTTTCTAGCAAAGATAAATTTGAGGCAGTCATGAAACAAGGAGGCAAATTAAAAATATCAGAATTATTATGTTTTTTTAATAATGCAAAAATTGCAATCATCTACATGGCCTTTCTAATTGATAATGGTGGCCTGGGTTTTCATGTTATATTCAAGCATAAATTCAAATAAAACACAATTGTTAGTTTGATATATTTGTATCAACTCAGATGCTCGGGGAATCCACATAGACATGGAAATTTCAAAGATAGGCAAAATAAGCTATATATGTCATTCTGAACTAAGCAGAAGGCAATAAAGGTCTGGGAATTCAGAAAAAATGAATGCACTTCACAGGACAATAAGAAGAGCAGGTGTTTGGTAATTAATGTTTGCCCTACCATGCAGATGGGTCACTGAAATAAAATTTATCTCTGTTAATAACCTTTATTCTGGGAAAGGCACCCAATTTAGGTTCTTCTGTTTGGTTAATGGAGAAACAAAAGTTTCTTTTGAGCCCGCAAGGTCTCAAGTCCGTTCAGCTCAAAATAAACCACATTCCCAAATAGCAAACTATGGGGGATGATGCTAACCTGAACCCTTCGAGAGCAACAAAATCCGTCATCCATTGTTGATAGGAATGAAAATGTCATAGTCACTTTAGAAGATAGTTTGAAAGTTTATTTTTAATATAAACTATATTCTTACAAGGTTAACCAACAATTGTGGTACCTGGTAGTAACACAAAGTAGGTGAAAGCTTGTCTGTACAAAAACCTGCATATGGATATTTATAGCAGATTTATTCATAATTTCCAAAATGTGGAAGGGACCAACTATGTCCTTCAATAGGTGAATGGATAAATAAACTGTGGTTCATACAGATAATGGTATATCATTCAGCACCAAAAACAACAACAACAAAAAAAAACCCCACAAACCAATAAGCTATCAAGTTATGAAAAGACATGGAGGAAACCTAAATACATATTATTAAGGAAAATAAGCCAATTTGAAAGGCTGTGTACTGTATGTTTCCACAAATAATACATTTGGAAAATGCAAAACTATGGACACAGCAAACAGACAAGTGGTTGGTAGGAATTAGGGAAGAGGGAGGGTTGAACAAGCACAGAACAGAGGATTTTTAGGGTGGTAAAACTACTCTGTGTGATATTATAATGGTGGGTATATTTGCCCAAATTCGTAGAATGTACAAAACCAGGAGTGCACTCTAATGTAAACTATAGACTTTAGATGATAATGATATGTTAATATATGTTTATCAATTATAACAAACGTACTACTCTAGTGAGAAACATTGATAATAGGGGAGGCTATGCATGTGTGGAGGGAGTGATGTATGGGAAATTGCTTTACCTTTCACTCAACTTTGCTGTGAACTCAAATTTTTCATAAATAAACCATTGAAAATACACAGACAGGGGCACCTGGGTGGCTAAGCCGGTTGAGCGTCCAACTTCAGCTCAGGTCATGATCTCGTGGTTCGTGGGTTCGAGCCCCACGTCGGGCTCTGTGCTGACAGTTCTGCACTGACAGCTTGGGGCCTGGGGCCTGGAGCCTGTTTCAGATTCTGCGTCTCCCTCTCTCTCTGCTCCTGCCCTGCTCACACACTGTCTCTCTCTCAACAAAAAATAAAGATCAAAAACAAAAATTAAAAAAAACACAAACAGTAACATGCTTATATTTTTATTTTATTTACCATACTTTTAAATTGTTTTACATTTTAAATTAATTTCACACAAAAATAAAATTCTGGTGGGTTAAAAAAAATAATGACAGTCCATTGACCAGTGGAAAAGTGACATAAAGCAGAGGTACCTACAAAAGTTATTTTTACAACAAAACTTTTCCTAATAACATAGACTAGCCTAATCTAGTATATTTGCATTGTATTTGTAATCATTAGAACAGTGTTTCCCAACCTTCAGTGAATATAAGAAATCCCTGGGGGAGGGGCACCTGGGTGGCTGAGTTGGTGAAGAATCCTACTCTTGATTTCAGCTCGGGTCATGCATGATCTCACAGCACGTCTATTCGACCCCCGGTCAGGCATTGGACTGACAGTGCAGAGCCTGCTTGAGATTCTCTCTCTCCCTCTCTCTGACACTCCCCCACTTGCTCTGTCTCTCTCTCTCTTTCTCTCTCAAAAATAAGTAGACACGTAAAAAATAAATAAATCTCTGGGGGAAATTTTTAAAGTACTAAATCCTGGACTTGCTCCTCTCAGAAATTCAGATTCCACACTTGAGAAATACTTTTCTAGGCTACTAAGATACTCGGCATTTGGAATTTATTACAAGAATAAGCTATCCAGAAAAAAAAGTATGTCTTTTTCCCATTTTTTTAAGTTTAATTATTTGATAAAGAGAGAGAAAGAGAGCAAGCAGGGGAGGGGCAGAGAGAGAAGAAGAAAGAGATAATCCCAAGCAGGCTCCCCACTGTCAGGGCAGAGCCCAGGGCTGGACGCTATCTCACAAACTGTGTGATCATTACCTGAGCCAAAATCAAAAGTTGGACCTTAACCAACTCAGCCACCCAGTCACTCCTGTACTTTGGAGACACCTTTTAAAAACCACTTAAAGACCAAAGGGAAATTTTAAAACACTTTAAAAGTTTTTGTGATATTTTAATGTAAATGGTAAAACATTCTTTCTTTTTTTTTAAGATAAAAATTCTATTATCTGCAGTTGTCAACTGTGCTATACGTGGAGATTCATAGACTAGTTTGTTTTACATCATTTTTGTTATTTGCCTTTTTTTAAAAGAAGAATTAATCACAGTACTTCTAATTCAAATCTTTAGCAAACAAAAATGAAACAAACATGAGTTTGATAGGCTGATATTTTATTTTATTTTTTAAACATGAAATTTATTGTCAAATTGGTTTCCATACAACACCCAGGGCTCATCCCAACTGGTGCCCTCCTCAATCCCCATCACCCCACCCGCCCCTCCCTCCCACCCCCCATCAACCTTCAGTTTGTTCTCAGTAATTAAGAGTCTCTTAGGGCGCCTGGGTGGCTCAGTCAGTTAAGCGTCCGACTTCGGCTCAGGTCATGATCTCGCGGTCTGCGAGTTCGAGCCCCGCATCGGGCTCTGGGCTGATGGCTCAGAGCCTGGAGCCTGCTTCCGATTCTGTGTCTCCCTCTCTCTCTGCCCCTCCCCCGTTCATGCTGTGTCTCTCTCTGTCTCAAAAATCTCAAAAATAAATAAACGTTAAAAAAAAAAAGAGTCTCTTATGTTTTGGTTCCCCCCCCCCTCCAACATTTTTTTTCTTTTCTTCCCCTCCCCCATGGTCTTCTGATAAGTTTCTCAGGATCCACATAAGAGTGAAAACAGATGGTATCTGTCTTTCTCTGTATGGCTTATTTCACTTACCATAACACTCTGCAGTTCTATCCACATTGCTACGAAAGGCCATATTTCATTCTTTCTCATTGCCAAGTAGTATTCCATTGTGTATATAAACCACAATTTCTTTATCCATTCATCAGTTGATGGACATTTAGGCTCTTTCCACAATTTGGCTATTGTTGAGAGTGCTGCTATAAACAATGGGGTACAAGTGCTCCTATGCAACAGCATTCCTGTATACCTTGGGTAAATTCCTAGCAGTGCTATTGCTGGGTCATTGGGTAGATATATTGTTAATTTTTTGAGGAACCTCCACACTGTTTTCCAGAGTGGCTGCACCGGTTTGCATTCCCACCAACAGTGCAAGAGGCTTCCTGTTTCTCCACATCCTCTCCAGCATCTATATTCTCCTGATTTGTTCACTTTAGCCACTCTGACCAGCGTGAGGTCGTATTTCAGCGTGGTTTTGATTTGTATATCCCTGATGAGGAGTGACGTTGAGCATAGTTTCATGTGCCTGTTGACCACCTAGATGCCTTTTTTAGAGAAGTGTCTATTCATGTTATCTGCCCATTTCTTCACTGGATTATTTGTTTTTCGGGTGTGGAGTTTGGTGAGCTCTTTATAGATTTTGGATACTAGCCCTTGGTCCGATATGTCATTTGCAAATATCTTTTCCCATTCCGTTGGTTGCCTTTTAGTTTTGTTGATTGTTTCCTTTGCAGTACAGAAGCTTTTTATATTCATGACGTTCCAATAGTTCATTTTTGCTTTTAATTCCCTTGCCTTTGGGGATGTGCCAAGTAAGAAATTGCTGCGGCTGAGATCAGAGAGGTTTTTTCCTGCTTTCTCCTCTAGGGTTTTGATGGTTTCCTGACTCACATTCAGATCCTTTACCCATTTTGAGTTTATTTTTGTGAATGTTGTAAGAAAGTGGTCTAGTTTCATCCTTCAGCATGTTGTTGTCCAGTTCTCCCAGCACCATTTGTTAAAGAGACTGTCTTTTTTCCATTGGATGTTCTTTCCTGCTTTGTCAAAGATGAGTTGGCCATACGTTTGTGGGTCTAGTTCTGGGGTTTCTATTCTATTCCATTGGTCTATGTGTCTGTTTTTGTGCCAATACCATGCTGTCTTGATGCTTACAGCTTTGGAGTAGAGGCTAAAGTCTGGGATTGTGATGCCTCCTGCTTTGGTCTTCTTCTTCAAAATTACTTTGGCTATTCGGGGCCTTTTGTGGTTCCATATGAATTTTAGCATTGCTTGTTCTAGTTTCGAGAAGAATGCTGGTGCAATTTTGATTGGGATTGCATTGAATGTGTAGATAGCTCTGGGTAGTATTGACATTTTGACAATATTTATTCTTCCAATCCATGAGCAGGGAATGTCTTTCCATTTCTTTAAATCTTCTTCAATTACCTTCATAAGTTTTCTATAGTTTTCAGCATACAGATCTTTTACATCTTTGTTTAGATTTATTCCTAGGTATTTTATGCTTCTTGGTGCAATTGTGAATGGGATCAGTTTCTTCATTTGTCTTTATGTTGCTTCATTGTTAGTGTATAAGAATGCAACTGATTTCTGTACATTGATTTTGTATCCTGCAACTTTGCTGAATTCATGTATCAGTTCTAGCTGACTTTTGGTGAAATCTCTCGTATAATGTATAATATCATGTCATCTGCAAAAAGTGAAAGCTTGACTTCATCTTTGCCAATTTTGATGCCATTGATTTCCTTTTGTTGTCTGATTTCTGATGCTAGCACTTCCAACTCTATGTTAAACAACAGCAGTGAGAGTGGACATCCCTGTCGTGTTCCTGATCTCAGGGGGAAAGCTCTCAGTTTTTCCCCATTGAGGAGTATATTAATTGTGGGATTTTCATAAATGGCTTCTATAATGTTTAAGTATGTTCCTTCTATCCCGACCTTCTCGAGGGTATTTATTAAGAAAGTATTCTGAATTTTGCCAAATGCTTTTCTGCATCAACTGACAGGATCATATGGTCCTTATCTTTTCTTTTATTAATGTGATGTATCACATTGATTGATTTGCGAATGTTGAACCAGCCCTGCATCCCAGGAATGAATCCCACTTGATCATGGTGAATAATTCTTTTTATATGCTGTTGAATTCAATTTGTTAGTATCTTTTTGAAATTTTTTGCATTCATATTCAACAGGGATATTTGCCTATATTTCTCTTTTTTTTCTGGGTCTCTCTGGTTTAGGAATCAAAGTAATTCTGACTGCATAGAATGAGTCTGGAAGTTTTCCTTCCATTTCTATTTTTTGGAATAGCTTAAGAAGGATAGGTATTACCTCTGCTTTAAATATCTGGTAGAATTCTCCTGGGAAGCCATCTGGTCCTGGACTCATATTGGTTGGGAGATTTTTGGTAACTGATTCCGTTTGTTCGCTGGTTATGAGACTGTTCAAGTTTTCTATTTCTTCCTGTTTGAGATTTGGAAGTGTTTGAGTGCTTAGGAATTTGTCCATTTCTTCCACGTTGTCCAGTTTGTTGGCATATAATTTTTCATAGTATTCCCTGGTAATTGTTTGTATTTCTGAGAGTTTGGTTGTAATAATTCCATTTTCATTCATGATTTTATCTATTTGGGTCCTTTCAGTTTTCTTTTTGAGAAGCCTGGCTAGAGGTTTATCAATTTTGTTCATTTTTTCAGAAAACCAACTGTTGGTTTCATTGATCTGCTCTACAGTTTTTTTTAGATTCTATATTGTTTATTTCTGCTCTGATCTTTTTTATTTCTCTTCTGCTGGGTTTTGGGTGTCTTTGCTGTTCTGCTTCTATTTCCTTTAGGTGTGCTTTTAGATTTTGTATTTTGTATTTTTCTTTTTTCTCCAATAGCCCTGGATCACAATGTATTTTCCTTTCAGGACTGCCTTCGCTGCATCCCAATGCATTTGGATTCTTGTATTTTCATTTTCATTTGTTTCCACATATTTTTAAAATTTCTTCTCTAATTGACTGGTTTACCCATTCATTCTTTAGTAAGGTGTTCTTTAACCTCCATGCTTTTGGAGGTTTTCTAGACTTTTTGCTGTGGTTGATTTCAAGTTTCATAGCATTGTGGTCTGAAAGTGTGCCTGGTATGATCTCAATTGTTTTATACTTATGAAGGGTTGTTTTGTGACTCAGTATGTGATCTAATTTGGACATTGTTCCATGTGCACTTGAGAAGAAAGTATATTCTGTTTCTTTGGGATGCAGAGTTCTAAATATATTTGTCAAGTCCACCTGATCCAATGTATCATTCAGGGATCCTGTGTCTAGATGATCTATCCATTGTTGTAAGTGGAGTATTAAAGTCCCTGCAATTACCACATTCTTATCAATAAGGTTGCTTATGTTTGTGATTGTTTTATGTATTTGGGGGTTTCCATATTCGTCACATAGACACTTATAATTGTTAGCTCTTCCTGATGGATAGTCCCTGTAATTATTTTATAATGCCCTTCTTCATCTCTTGTTACAGCCTTTAAAGTCTAGTTTGTCTGATATAAGTATGGCTACTCTAACTTTCTTTTGACTTCCCATAGCATGATAGATAGTTCTCCATCGCCTCACTTTCAATCTGAACATGTTCAGACACCTTACTCTAAAATGAGTCTCTTGTAGACAGCAAATAGAAGGGCCTGTTTGTTTATCCATTCTGATACCCTATGTCTTTTTTTAGAACATTTAGTGCATTTACATTCAGTGCTATTACTGAAAGATATGGGTTTAGAGTCCTTGTGGTGTCTGTAGGTTTCATGCTTGTAGTGACGTTTCTGGTACTTTGTGATCCTTGCAACGTTTCACTCATGGAATCCCCCTTAGGATCTCTTGTAGGGCTGTTTTCATGATGATGAACTCCTTTAGTTTTTATTTCTTTGGGAAGACCTTTACCTTTCCTTCTATTCTGATTGACAGGGTTGCTGGATAAAGAATTCTTGGCTGCATATTTTTTCTGTTCATCACATTGAAGATTTCCTGCCATTCCTTTCTGGCCTGTCAAGTTTCAGTAGATAGGTCTGCCACTAGTCTTATGGGTCTCCCTTTATATATTAGAGAGTGTTTAACCCTAGCTGCTCTCAGAATTTTCTCTCTATCCTTGTATTTTGCCGGTTTCACTATGATACGTCATGCCGAAATTTGATTCAAATTATGTCTGAAGGGAGTTTTCTATGCCTCTTGGTTTTCAGTGCATTTTTCCTTCCCCAGATCAGGGAAGCTATGATTTATTCAAGTACACCTGCAGCCCCTTTCTCTCTCTCTTCCTCTGCTGGAATTCCTATTATATGGATATTGTTCCAATTGATTGCATCACTTAGTTCTCTAATTCTCCCCTCATACTCCTGGATTTTTTTATCTCTCTTTTTCTCAGTTTCCTCTTTTTTCATAATTTTCTCTTCTAATTCACCTTTTCTCTCCTCTGCCTCTTCAATCCGAGCTGCGGTCGCCTCCATTTTATTTTGCACCTCATTTATAGCATTTTTAGCTCCTCATGACTATTTCTTAATACCTTGATCTCTGTAGCAATAGATTGTCTGCTGTCCTCTATACTTTTTTCAAGCTCAGGGATAAACTTTATGAATTAATTTAATTATTATAAATTCTTGTTGCGTTATATTGCTTACATGGTTTTGATCAATTCGTTAGCTGTTGCTACTTCTTGGAGTTTCTTTTGAGGAGAATTTTTCCGTTTCATCATTTTAGATAGTCCCTGGGCTGGCCCCAAACTGCAGGGCACTTCCCCTGTGCTGTCTTGAGTAACTTGTGTGGTGGGAGGGGCCGCAGTTAGACCTGATGTCTGTCCCCAGTCCACTGCTAGGGCCACAGTCAGACTGTTGTTTACCTTATCTTCCCCTCTGCCAGGGGCAGGACTCACTGTGGAGTGGTGTGGCCCTTGTCTGGGCTACTTGCACATTGCCAGGCTTGTGGTGCTGCTTCTATGTGATCTGACGTATTAGCTGGGGTGGATCTGCAAGGTGCACATGGTCAGGAGGGGCAGGCTTAGCTCACTTGGCCGTCAGTGGTCCCCTGTGCGAGGGACCCTGAAGCACTGGGAGGGAGGCAGACCCCTCGGAGGGATGGATCCACAGAAGCACAGCATTGGGTATTTGCACAGATAAGCTGATATTTTAAATAATATCTTCTGAATTCTGTTAACACATTGCTGACTCCTTATGTTTCTGTGGTGGGCCAGTAAATATAGCATAAATTTGTTCTCTCAACTTACACAGGCTTGTCTAAGAAAGTTATCCAATAATTCCTTAACAATAACCTCCAAACATGAAAACAAATCCTGTGTCTATAAATTTTGTTTCACTGAATATCTCCATGAACTTCATTTAGTGAGTTGATTGTCTACAGATATTGATTTTACTAAACATTGATCAGCTAAATAACATTGATCCTTTTTTGCAAAATAACACTGGGGTACCATACCATAAGAATAAAATTAAAAGGATACAGGTTTTTAAAACTATCTTATGACCTGTTTTTTTGGTGATATCAAGTGGTTATAATGACACCACCATTGCAGAACAAGTGCTCTAATTCATTCATACTTACCTTTTGTTACAATTGTGAGCTATTTACTGTTTAGCACTAGTCTGAGTTTGTGAAAAAAAATAATAATTGTTCATTAAAATTATTGCACTCTTTTCTCAGTGTTGTATATTTGTCTAGTTCTTTTCTATTGGCATTGTACAGAATTCACAAAAATGAAATTTGGTCATTTTAGGGAGTTGAAAAGATGCATCTTTTATATGATAAATGCAACATTATCATATGTAAACCTCATTTACTATGGAATGTATTCCTGTTTCCAGCTCATTAAATGAATAAAACATATTTTCATGTTCCAGTAGGCATCACTGTTCTGTATCTAATGGAATAATCTTTAGAAAAAAAGAAAAACAAGACATAAAGTGATAAAATAATTCCAAATAGAATGGAATGAAAATATGTTGCTAGAAACATCCCACCAAAATATTAAGCTAAACTAGGAAAGATAAAACTGGGATGAGGAAGTGGGTCTTCTTAAGATACTAAATCATTTGCCTATTAAAACCTACTAAATATGTAATAGGTGATCCAGTTGTTTTTCATGCTTTAATTAAATCACCCTAAAATTTTTTTACAAAGTATTATAATGAAATCAAATAAACAAGTAGATATCCTTTTTTACCTTTTCTGTTTGATGGAAAATTCAAATAATTAATTTTGTTCTTTCTGAAAGAATTACCTGCCAGTCTACAAATGGACTAAATATTTTCAAAGATGTTGTTATCTAACCATGAGGCATTCTTGACCATCATCCAAATTCACACCCATTCATTTTATTCTAAGCCTTACTAATTAAGCTTCAGTAGCCTTTCATATATAATAAGAATGGTGCAAGAATGCTTGAACCAGCTCAAACCTAAAAATACAGACAACCAGGGACACTTGGCTGGCTCAGTCAGAAGGGCAAGCAACTCTTGATCTCAGGGTCATGAGTTCAAAACCCATGTTGGGTGTAGATATTAAATAAATAAATGAAAACTTAAAAAAAGATACAACCAAACATTATCTCCACTTGCCCACAGTGATGGTACCTCTTAACCAAAGGCTCTTTGAAAATCTGATGAAACATACTAAAAACACAATAAAAACAAAAACAAAAAAAACAAAAACTGATATCTAGGAGAATGACCAAGAGCTCACAGAAGGAAAAACTTCATCAATAGCACAAGATGTCTTGATTTCACTGTTAGTAATGACTATAATAATAGTACCTTATATTTGTATAGCACACAGTACTTTTGCATACATTATCTCAATAGCTATGCAAGTAGAAATCACGCCATACTTTTTCTATTCCAGGATTGATCTGTTTATGGAAATACAGCTGCCTGAAACAATGGACCACATTAACGATATTAACATAAGAGGTACATATTGAGTTAGAGCCTATATCTATATAAACTTTTGTCTCTGAAAACAAAAGCAAAAACTTTGTTAGAGCACAACAATGATAGATTCTACTGTATACCAAACAACCCATGCTTTTTTATATGAACTATGGTCTGCTGTCCATATACTTATTTAAACTCTTTATGATGCAAATTATATTTTAAGCCCATATACCCACTTAAATATTGCAATGTAAAATATTTTTCCCACTGGGTAAAGAAGTGGTTCTTGTATTTTTTTTATTGCTAATGCATTCACATAAATTCAAATTCAGAAGGTACAAAAGAGCATAAAGTAAAAATAGGTCTCCCTCCTTCCCATTCCTTGTTGAAGCCACCTAGATCTCCTCCTTCAAGGCAGCCACAGTAATCTATTTCTTTTGTCACTTCACAAAGATAATCAGTGTATGTTTAAGCACCAGCACACTTTTTTTTAGTATAAATTCTACCAACTTCATCATTCTGTACTTTGCTTTTTCCATTTAACAATATATCTTTCAGATAATTGCATTGAAGTAGGGAAAGAACCTACCTTACTGTTTCTTGCATCCAAATATAAATTTGTATACTATTTCTCTCTAAACAGTTGTCCCAATATGGTAGCCATTAGACATAGGTGGATATTGAACACTTGATGTGTTTGTCTGTATTGGTTTGTACTATAAGTGTAAAATAAAACAGATTTCAAAGAATTTGTATTAAAAAATAAATTAAAATATCTCAATATTTTTATGTTGATAACATGCTGAAATATGTTGGATTTTTTTGTTAAAAACATAATTAAATTTTATTACCTGCTTGTCTTTTAATTATTTAATTATTTATTTATTTATTATTTTTTATTATTTTTATTTTTTTTTGTCTTTTAATTATTTTAATGTGATTATTGGAAATTTTAAAATTATGCATGCAACTTACATTGCATTTCTATTGGATAGCACTGATATAAATGGAGTTTCATTTATTTAAGCAGTCCCTATTAGTGGACATTGAGAATCTTTTAATTCATTTGCTATTGCAAACAATACTGACATTATTAACATTTTTTAAGGTTTTACTTTTCTTATTTATTTTTGAGAGAGGAATCAAGTGAGCAAGGGGCAGAGAGAGAAGGAGATAGAGAGAATCCCACAAGGGGCAGAGAGAGAGGGGGAGAGAGAGAGAATCCCACCCAGATTCCACACTGTCAGCACTGGGCCTGAAGCAGGGCTCTAGATCACCCAATGCGGGGCTTGAGTTTACCTTACACGGGGCTCAATCCCATGAACCGGGAGATCATGACCTGAGCCAAAGTAGGATACTTAACTGACTCAGCCACCCAGGTGTCCTAACATTATTAACATTTTAAATTATATTTTGTTGGGCAGATGGAATTCCTGCAAACAAAATGTATGCATATTTTATATTTTGCAAATTATTGCTAAATAGTCCTCTATAGAGGTTACACAAATTTTCACTCCCATCAACAATGTATGAGCATATGTTTTTTCCATACCTTGACAAAAATGTCAATATTTTTTTCATCTTGGTCTTTGTACTGTGACATTTGCATTTTTTGTGGTATTAAGTTACATTTTTTTATATTTTGAGTATGGTAAAACATTTTTTTCATATTTTAAGCATTTCATTTTATGTAAATTAATTCATTTATCAAATATTTATGGAGTGAATACAATATTCCAAATTTTTTATAAATTTTATAACATAAGAGTGAACAAAACAAAAATATCTCTTTTCATACTGTTTAAATTCTGGTGTAAAAAATAGTATATTAGAGGGAGAAAAATGAAATGGGAAAAAGAAAAACTATGGCAGATAGAACAGATTTCAAATGTAGTTTAAGTGGAGTATGACCTTTCTCTTAATTTTCCTTTTTGAAATTTTAATTATTTTTCTCTTAACTCTTTATAATTACTTCTTTCTAATAACATCACCCCTGTCACAAACACAAACAATATACATAAGAATGTTCTTCCTCACACACACACACACATACACACACACACACACACACACATCTTGAATGCTCAAAAAAAGTTTAGAGCAATATAAGTGGAACTTACCTAATAATTCTTCAGCCAGGAAGAAGAATTTGAGCCAAATTCTGAAGGATGATTTGAATAGATGGAAAAGAACATACATTATAATGCAGAGGATAAAATAAACCTCACATTTTGAAGAAAGATATGTCTAACCAAGACGAGGTAAAATTTTGGGGGAACAGTTAAAGGGAAGATTGATTAGAAAAACACAGGGCAAGACTCTGGAAGGCTTTATGGCTAAGGAATAGAGACTATAACTGACAATGGGGAGCCACTGAGAGTTTGTGTACTGTAAAATGACAGGTTAAGAACATTATGTCAGAATAATTATTTTAGTATTTTCTTATTTATGGTTTATAAATATTCCAGTACCTGCTTTACTTTTCATTTTCTAAACTTATTGATATCCTTGTATGTCTCCTAATATAGAACTCCAAACAGAGCTTCAAATTTGCTCATATTCTGATAGCCTGAGATAATGACTACAGTGTTCAATAAATTTTAAATCCATGTTTCAGATTGAACAGTTTGAACTCCAACTTAAGGAAGATGGAGCTTCTTGATTATTATAGAAAGTAAATGTAATGACTTTTTCAGTTGCAACCATGAGAGCTTAATTTTTTTCAGTAATAAGTGCATCTATAAAAATATTAAAGAGATTGAAGAAAAAGATGTGTTTGAAAAAAATGAATTACTGAAAAAAACTAAATTGTTATGACTAAAATATTAAGTGTACAAAGTCATTTCAAGAAACGTAGAGATTCAAGCCTAAGGAATTTACTCAGATTGGCAAGATGTCATATTTATTTTTTGATACTTATTCAACTCTTATTTTGCACATTTGACTTGTTTGAATTATTAAATGACTGTGTTATGTTCTAGTTTTATAGTATTCTGCCATATTCCAATTTCATGTGCATATTCTGTATGTGCACTATTAGACTCCTTTTCTAAGATATGATTAATAGTGTCTAGTTATCAATATTTAATGAATTGCTAGCAGAAGGAGAGTGTTGAAAAATTAACAGGAGACTAGATAGGGTCCTCTAACTAAAATGACTACTAATTCTACTTGCCTTTTCATTGAAACTAAGCTTGCATAAAAGTAAAAGTTTCCTACATTTTTGATTTGATGGCCCTGGAATATATTAGCCAAGTTAGACTTCCTCATCTTATGTGAAACAGAACTAAAATTGGACTTCCTTTTCTGGGCTATTATTATAAATCCTGTGAAGCTATCAAATTCTTTCCAACTGTCAAATGTATTATTCTTGTTAACGTGACAACCTTTGCTCTAAAGATCATAGATAAACTAAATTGTTAATAGTCTTGAGCTCTGAATAAAGGAGATAATGCCAGGATTGAATAAGCCAGGCATAGTGAGAAATATATTGGGTCAGCAACTAAGGCTTAAATATCCCTGTAGGAGGAAACTTGGAATCTATCCAGCCAAACACACTTGCTAAAATTAATATCATAATGTAGCTCTACACCAAAGACTACAGGAATATGATGTAGGAATCATCAGATCATGTTTTCTGAGAAACAATATACAATATCTATGCAGGAGAACCTTTTCGCTGGACTGGGGATAAATGGCTGTTTTACATTTTAAATCTATGTACAATGTTGGTGAGATTGTAAATTGATATGGCTATTGTGGAAAATAGTATGGAGATTCCTCAAAATAAAAATGGAGCTAACATATAATTCAGAAATCTTACTTCGGGGTACATACCAAAACAATTAAAAGCAGGTTATTGATGAGACATGTACACACACATGTTCATAGAATCACTATTCATAATAGGCAAAATATGTAAACAAACTAAATGTCCATCAATGAATGAAAGAATAAAGAAAATGTGGAATACAAATACAATAAAATATTATTCAGCTCCCAAAAAGGAAGGAAAACCTGCCACTGGTGACAACATGGATGAATCAAGGGCACATTACACTAAGTGAAATAAGTCAGATAGAGTAAGAAGTACACCATATGATCTTACTTATATGTGGAATCTTAAAAAGTTGAACTGATAAAATTAGGGTGTATTACAGTGGTTGCCAGGGGCTGAGGAATGAGAGACATGGGGAAATTTTGGCTACAGGGCACAAACTTTCAGTTACAAAATAAATAATTTCAGGAGATCTAATGCATAGCATGGTACTATAGTTAATAATAATTTTTTCATACTTAAGATTTACTAAGAAAGTATATCTTAAGTGTTCTCACCACATAAAAAATGGTATGAGGAAATGGATATGTTAATTAGCTTGATAGTATTAATCATTTCACACTACATATCAAAACATCGGATTGTATACTTTAAATATATACAATGTGTATTTGTCCATCATACCTCAGTAAAGCAGGAAAAAATGAAATAAAACATTTCTTTCTTCTCTGCTCTGTTCTATCTTTTCCCAGGATATCTATACTTTTGAAAATATTTTTCCTAACTCTGAAGGTTAAGATAAGTGATTTCAATAAACATAGGGTATTTGCTCTAAAATTTGTAACCATATTGATTTTCAGGCTTTTATCCAAGGAATAAATATGACTATAGACACAGGTTGCATATTCTGAACACTAAAGTTTACTCTAAGAGATTTCATCATGTGCAGGAGTAAAAATGTGATTAGCCCAAGAATATTGTGAATGTGGTCACCATCCAAGTTCCTCCATCCTGAAGGCATGCTGTATACATCTGCTATATATTTTAGTATATTTTATTAATACGTGGACATTTCTTAACTATTTTTTACTAAATATAAGTGACATTACATTCTGAATTTTTTTAAATAAAACGTTGGAGTCCATGTTAGTGAAACACTACAATTAATTGAAGATAAACCTGTGCATGTAAATTATATGCTACTCTCTTTTTATGCTGCACTTGTTAATTGTGATCTCATACTTAATATATTAGATTTAAAAATAATTTCAAGGAAATTTAATGTGATGTACATCTTCCTGTCTGTGTGTGTCTATCTCTGTGTGTACATGGATACATGCATATGTATCTGCATAAGATACAAAAAGAGTGATAGATGAATGTAATATACAATGAAAGAAGGAAGAGCAATGCATGTTCCTATCCACACAATACAAATACTTTAACAAAAATAGATCCTAAGAGTTTATACTATACAATCTGTTATCCAGATTATACTTATATTACTTACATATTTTTTCACTTTTATTTTATTTTATTTTTTTCAATATATGAAGTTTATTGTCAAATTGGTTTCCATACAACACCCAGTGCTCATCCCAAAAGGTGCCCTCCTCAATACCCATCACCCACCCTCCCACCCCCCATCAACCCTCAGTTTGTTCTCAGTTTTTAACAGTCTCTTATGCTTTGGCTCTCTCCCACTCTAACCTCTTTTTTTTTCCTTCCCCTCCCCCATGGGTTTCTGTTAAGTTTCTCAGGATCCACATAAGAGTGAAAACATATGGCATCGGTCTTTCTCTGTATGGCTTATTTCACTTAGCATCACACTCTCCAGTTCATCCATATTGCTACATAGGGCCATATTTCATTCTTTATCATTGCCATGTAGTATTCCATTGTGTATATAAACCACAATTTCTTTATCCATTCATCAGTTGATGGACATTTAGGCTCTTTCCATAATTTGGCTATTGTTGAGAGTGCTGCTATAAACATTGGGGTACAAGTGCCCTTATGCATCAGTACTCCTGTATTCCTTGGGTAAATTCCTAGCAGTGCTATTGCTGGGTCATAGGGTAGGTCTATTTTTAATTTTCTGAGGAACCTCCACACTGTTTTCCAGAGTGGCTGCACCAGTTTGCATTCCCACCAGCAGTGCAAGAGGGTTCCTGTTTCTCCACATCCTCTCCAGCATCTATAGTCTCCTGATTTGTTCATTTTGGCCACTCTGACTGGCATGAGGTGCTATCTGAGTGTGGTTTTGATTTGTATTTTCCTGATGAGGAGCGATGTTGAGCATCTTTTCATGTGCCTGTTGGCCCTCTGGATGTCTTCTTTAGAGAAGTGTCTATTCATGTTTTCTACCCATTTCTTCACCGGATTATTTGTTTTTCGGGTGTGGAGTTTGGTGAGCTCTTTATAGATTTTGGATACTAGCCCTTGGTCCGATATGTCATTTGCAAATATCTTTTCCCATTCCATTGGTTGCCTTTTAGTTTTGTTCGTTGTTTCCTTTGCTGTGCAGAAGCTTTTTATCTTCATAAGGTCCCAGTAGTTCAGTTTTGCTTTTAATTCCCTTGCCTTTGGGGATGTGTCAAGTAAGAAATTGCTACGGCTGAGGTCAGAGAGGTCTTTCCCTGCTTTCTTCTCTAGGGTTTTGATGGTTTCCTGTCTCACATTCAGGTCCTTTATCCATTTTGAGTTTATTTTTGTGAATGGTGTGAGAAAGTGGTCTAGTTTCATCCTTCTGCATGTTGCTGTCCAGTTCTCCCAGCACCATTTGTTAAAGAGACTGTCTTTTTCCCATTGGATGTTCTTTCCTGCTTTGTCAAAGATGAGTTGGCCATACGTTTGTGGGTCTAGTTCTGGGGTTTCTATTCTATTCCATTGGTCTATGTGTCTGTTTTTGTGCCAATACCATGCTGTCTTGATGATTACAGCTTTGTAGTAGAGGCTAAAGTCTGAGATTGTGATGCCTCCTGCTTTGGTCTTCTTCTTCAAAATTATTTGGCTATTCGGGGCCTTTTGTGGTTCCATATGAATTTTAGGATTGCTTGTTCTAGCTTTGAGAAGAATGCTGGTGCTATTTTGATTGGGATTGCATTGAATGTGTAGATAGCTTTGGGTCGTATTGACATTTTGACAATATTTATTCTTCCAATCCATGAGCATGGAATGTTTTTCCATTTTTTATATCTTCTTCAATTTCCTTCATAAGTTTTCTATAGTTTTCAGCATACAGATCTTTTACATCTTTGTTTAGATTTATTCCTAGGTATTTTATGCTTCTTGGTGCAATTGTGAATGGGATCAGTTTCTTTATTTGTCTTTCTGTTGCTTCATTGTTAGTGTATAAGAATGCAACTGATTTCTGTACATTGATTTTGTATCCTGCAACTTTGCTAAATTCATGTATCAGTTCTAGCAGACTTCTGGTCGAGTCTATCGGATTTTCCATGTATAATATCATGTCATCTGCAAACAGTGAAAGCTTAATTTCGTCTTTGCCAATTTTGATGCCTTTGATTTCCTTTTGTTGTCTGATTGCTGATGCTAGAACTTCCAACACTATGTTAAACAACAGTGGTGAGAGTGGACATCCCTGTCGTGTTCCTGATCAAGGAAAAAGCTCCCAGTTTTTCCCCATTGAGGATGATGTTAGCTTTGGGCTTTTCATAAATGTTTTTTATGATCTTTAAGTATGTTCCTTCTATCCTGACTTTCTCGAGGGTTTTTATTAAGAAAGTGTGCTGAATTTTGTCAAAGGCCTCTTCTGCATCGATTGACAGGATCATATGGTTCTTATCTTTTTTTTTGTTAATGTGATGTATCACGTTGATTGATTTGCAAATGTTGAACCAGCCCTGCATCCCAGGAATGAATCCCACTTGATCATGGTGAATAATTCTTTTTATATGCCATTGAATTCGATTTGCTAGTATCTTATTGAGAATTTTTTCATCCATATTCATCAGGGATATTGGCCTGTAGTTCTCTTTTTTTACTGGGTCTTTCTGTGCTTTAGGAACAAAGTAATACTGGCTTCATAGAATGAGTCTGGAAGTTTTCCTTCCCTTTCTATTTTTTGGAATAGCTTGAGAAGGATAGGTATTTTCTCTGTTTTAAATGTCTGGTAGAACTCCCATGGGAAGCCATCTGGTCCTGGAGTCTTATTTGTTGGGAGATTTTTGATGACTGATTCAATTTCTTCGCGGGTTATGGGTCTGTTCAAGCTTTCTATTTCCTCTGGATTATCTTTTGGAAGTGTGTGGGTGTTTAGGAATTTGTCCATTTCTTCCAGGTTGTCCAGTTTGTTGGCATGTAATTTTTCATAGTATTCCCTGAAAATTGCAAACGCTTTGGGATGCAGCGAAGGCGGTCCTGAGAGGAAAATACATTGCAATCCAAGCTTATCTCAAGAAACAAGAAAAATCCCAAATACAAAATCTAACAGCACACCTAAAGGAAATAGAAGCAGAACAGCAAAGACTGCCTAAATCCATCAGAAGAAGAGAAATAATAAAGATCAGAGCAGAAATAAATGATATAGAATCTATAAAAACTGTACGGCAGATCAACGAAATCAAGAGTTAGTTTTTTGAAAAAATAAACAAAGTTGATAAATCTCTAGCCAGGCTTCTCAAAAAGAAAAGGGAGATGACCCAAATAGATAAAATCATGAATGAAAATGAATTATTACAACCAATCCCTCAGAGATACTTACATATTTTTTGCACCCGGCACTATTCTAAGTAAACAATTTACCTGCAGACCTTAGCTTATTTCTAACAATACATTTATAATACATAATATTTTTTCACCCAATTTAAAGACAAGAAATTTGAAAAATAAGGAGTTTGTCTAACTCATCCAATACTATTTACTTAAAAAACATTGGAACCAGAATTTGAACCTAAGAAGTTTCAGCCTAGGGTTCATGAGTGCTTCTCCAGTGCTTTTGCCTCACCCACTCCTTTTCTGTTATTGAATTTATCAAAAATTTCATTATGTTCTTATCCCCCAAAAGTGTAGAAATTTTCCATTTTATTTCTTTTATTTTGGTGGTTATTTTATAGGCTTACATGTGCATCTTGCTTAAGAAATCCAAATTAATTCAGATTTCAATTATGTTCAGTTTCAATATAAGAGATTTAAAGCACTTTATTCTAAAACTGTATTCTCCTTAACTTCACTTAACATTATAATTGTCTAGTATTTTATCATCACTTATTTTTTGTAGTACATCAAACAAATTTCAACTTTATTTTTAAAACTCCCCATATTAGTCACTGTTGTGACTATATAGCCAATGCTTATATAGATTTAGCAATATGCTAAATAATTTCATTTTCACTGTTGCTTCTTTTTTATAAAATAGATTTATTGAGATGCAAATAACATATGATAAAACTCAACAATTTAAACTGTATAATACCGTAATTTGGGTATATTCACAAATCCATGCAATCATGACCACAATCAATAATGAGAGAATATTTCTGATACCCTGAAAAGGTATAAAGGTATGATTTTTACCAGCCAACTCACCATACTATACTTCCCAGATCTAAGCATCACTAATCTACTCTCTTTTTCTATAGATTGGACTATTATGGCCACTTTGTATACAAAGAATAATACAATATACATTTTTTGTGTCTGACTTGTTTTATTTAGCATAATATTTTAAATGTTAATCCATGTTGTAGAATATATCAGTATTTCATTCCCTATTGTTGTGGAATTATGCTTTATTGTAGAATTACCCGTTGTTGCTGAATTCCATTACATGGATATTTCCAGTCATCATGTGATGCACACTGATGTCGTTGCCACTTTTGGCTATTTTGAATAATGCTGCTAGAAATATTTATGTACAAGTTTTCTGTGTTTGTGTGTGTGTGTGAGCATATGCTTTCATTTATCCTAGGTAGATGCTTATGCATGGAAATTCTCAGTCCTTTGGGATCTTTGTAATAATTTTTTTAAGAAACTACCAAAACTGTTTTCCAAATTGTTTGCATTATTCACATTCCTGTCAATATATATGAGGGTTCCAATTTTTCCATATCCTTAACAGCACTAGATCTTGTCTGTTTTTTTTTCCCTAGCCACCATCGTATGTAAGAAGTGTCTTCTCTTTGTGCTCTTTATTTACCTTTTCCTAATGACTAATGACATAAAAAAAACTTTTCATGATCTTTTTGATCATCTGTATATCTTCTTTGAAAGAAATATTTAGTCAGACTTTTGATTACTTTTAACTGTTTTTTTATTTTTATTATTGCATTGTCAGAGTTTTTTTTAAATATCACCTACATACTATTTCTTTATCAGATATATGATTTTCATATATTCACCCGAGATTTCATAGGGATTGCACTGAATTATTAGATCAATTTGGAGAGTATTGACATATTAACTTTTATAATCGAGGAACATGGGATAATTCTCTATTTATTGTAGTCCTTATTTTTTCTCAAATATGGTTTCTGGTTTTCAGAAACAAACTTTCCAATGTTGTTTATATTTATTTTAAATTATTTTGTTATTTTTGTTGATATTCTAAGTTGAATTATTTTATTAATTTCATTTTCAGATTGTTCATGCTAGTGTGTGGAATTACAATAGAATTTTTTGAGAGAGAGAGAGAGAGTGGGGAGGGACAAAGGGAGAAGGAGAGAGATAATCCTAAGCAGGCTCCATGCCTAGCATGGAGCCTGATGTGTGGCTTGATCTCATGACCATGAGATCATTACTCGAGCTGAAATCAAGAGTCGAATGCTTAATTGACTGAGTCACCCAGGTGCCCCATACTAGATTTTTGTTTGTTGATCTTATATCCTGAAACCTTGATTCATCTGTCAGTTATAATAGTTTTTAGCGGTTTCCTTGAGCTTCTGTGCATACAAAACCATGCCATCTGCAAATACAGATTTACTTCTTCATGTCCAATATGGGTTGCTTTTTAGTTCATTTTATTGCCTATTCCCATGACTAAGACATTAAATATAAGGCTGAATATATGTGGGCAGAACACACATCCTTTTTGTAAGATATCTGGCATAGAATAAGATGTTAGCTGTGGAATAATATCCTTTGATGACCACTTTCAGGTTGAAGGAGTTCACCTATTTCAGGTTTGTTGAATTTTTATCATGAAATTGTGTTGGCTATGGTAAAATGTTTTCTATTGTCTCTGACATGACAGTGTAGGTATTGTCTTTTATTCTATTAATATAGTTTATTATAACATAATATTTGTGTTAACCTTAACTTCCTGAGATTAATACCACTTAATGATGTCATACAGTTATTTTTATATGATGCTAGACTCAGTGTTCTAATATTTTGCTGTGGATATTGGCATCTATACTCATGAGATACATATTAGTATGCTATTTTCTTGTGGTATCATTGTTTGGATTTTATATCATGGAAATATTGGCCTCATAGAATCAGTTAAGAAGTGTTTTATCATCTTTATTTTTGGAAGAGTCTGTGAAAAATGGGTGTTATTTTCCTAAAGTTTAGTAGAATTCACTAGTGAAGGCATCCAGGAATTATGTGAAATTTTGGATTGCTAATTAATCTTATTATGGTTATAGGTCAATTTATTTTTGTATTTCTCCTTTTGTCAGTTTTACTTTTCAATTGTTTCTTTGTAGGAATTTGTCCATTAACTGAAAGTTATATAATTTGTTACCATAAGTTACTTGTAGTATTCAGTTAAAAACTGTTGTGTTCATAAGCTTGGTTGTGATGGTCACTTTTTTTTTTCCTCCAGAGTTTAGTAGTTTTAGCCTTTTTTTTTTTTAACAGTAGTTTTAGCCTTTTAATTCTTGTCTAGAGATATGTTACTTTATTAATCATTCAAAGAACCAAATTTTCTTTTTCTTTTTCTTTTTTTTTAATTTGAGTATAGTTCACATACAAAGTTACATTCGTTTCAAATGTATAATATATTTATTCAAGTTCTCTTTACATTATGTTGTTGTCACAAGTGTAGCTACCATCTTTCATCATATACCACTGCTAAAATATCATTGACTATATTCCCTATGTTGTGCCTTTTATTTCCATGAATTGTTCAATCCATAACTGGTAGACTGTATCTCCAATTCCCCTCACCCATTTTCCTCACCCCCTAACCCCTCTTCCCTCTGGAAACCACCATTTTGATCTTTATATTTACAGATCTGATTATGCTTTTTGTTTATTTATTATTTTTTTCAGATTTCATATGAGTTAAATTACATGATATATTTTTTCAGTCTGAATTATTTAATTTGGCATATTACCCTTTAGGTCCATGCATGTTGTTGCAAATGACAAGATCTCATTCTTTATATGGCTGCATAATATTCCATTTTATATAAGACTTCTTCCTTATCCATTCACCTATTGATCAGCATTTACATTGCTTCCATATCTTGATTATTGTCAATAATGCTGCAGTAAACATGGAAGACATATCTCTTTTTGGATTAGTGTTTGTATTTCACCAGGAAAACTGGATAGCTACATGAAAAGTAATAAAAGTGGACCCCTGTGTAACAACATACACAAAAATAAACTCAAAATGGATTAAATACTTAAAAATTATATAAGAGAACACAAGCAGTAATGTCTCTGACACCAGGAAGAGCGAAATTTTTCCAGATAGGTTCTCTAAGTCAAGGGATGAAAGCAAAACTAAAATATTGGGCTACAATTAAAATATAAAATTTTGTACAGTGAAGGAAACCATCAACAAAACAAAAAACCTTCTGAATGATGATATTTGCCAATAATACATCTGGTAATGGGCTACTATCCAAAATATATGAATAGCATGTACAAATCGACACTAAATACTATGATTAAAAAATAGGCAGACAACCCTAGCAGACTTTTTTTTCTGAATAAAACATACAAATGGCCAACAGACACATGAAAAGATGCTCAACATCACTCATTATCAGGGAAATGCTAATCAAAACCACAATGAGCTATCACCTTACACCTGTCACAATGGTTAAAATAAAATTTTTTTTAAAAAAGACAAGAAATAGCAACTGTTGGTGAGGAATTGGAAATAAAAGAAACCCTTATGCATTATTGTTGGAAATGTAAATTGGTAAGCCCGCTGTGGAAAACAGTATGGAAATTCCTCAAAAACTTAAAAATAAAAATACCTGTGGTCCTTTAACTCCACTACTAAATATTTACCCAGAGAACCAAATTTTAATTTTATTCATTCTATTGTTTTCTTAATCTCTGCTCCATTTATTTCCACTCTAGTTTTTGTAATTTCCTTCCTTCTGCTTCAGTTGGGTTTAATGTTCTCCTTTCACCTAAAGTGGAAAGACAAGTTTTAAATTTACTGTTATTTTAAAGGTAAGCTGTAACATTTTAAAATGCAGCCCTAACTTTTCCTATAAGCATTACTTTAACTCTATCCCATATGCTATTGTATGTTGTGTCGACATTTTAATTCCTTTCAATACATTTCCTCCTTTTTTTTTTTTTTAATTTTTTTTCAACGTTTTTTATTTATTTTTGGGACAGAGAGAGACAGAGCATGAACGGGGGAGGGGCAGAGAGAGAGGGAGTCACAGAGTCGGAAACAGGCTCCAGGCTCCAAGCCATCAGCCCAGAGCCTGATGCGGGACTCGAACTCACGGACCGCGAGATCGTGACCTGGCTGAAGTCAGACGCTTAACCGACTGCGCCACCCAGGCGCCCCCATTTCCTCCTTTTTGTTAGCAAATTCTTCTTTGACTCATTGATTATTTAGGGTTGTATGACTTATTTTTAACATCTTTGTTATTTTTCTATATATTTATCTTACTAATTTCTTCTTTTATTTTTTAATGTTTATTTATTGTTGAGAAGGAGAGCATGAGTGGGGGAGGGGCAGAGAAAGAGGGAGGCACAGAATCTGAAGCAGGCTCCAGGCTCTGAGCTGTCGGTGCAGAGCCCAATGCGGGGCTCAAACCCACCAACCATGAGATCATGACCTGAGCTGAAGTTGGACACTCAATTGACTGAGCCACCCAGGTGCCCCTATCTTACTAATTTCTAATTTTACTCTATTGTGATTGTAGAACATATTTGTTATGATTTCAATCATACAATTTAAATTAACAGTTTTATACCCCACTGCATGATATTTTCTGAAACATGTTACATATACACTTCAAAAAAATGTGTATTCTCCTCTTAGTAGGAGGAATTTTCCATAGATGTCTATTAGGTATAACTGCTTTTTGGTGTCTTTGAGGTCTGTTTCCCTGCTGATGTTTTGCTTCATGCATTTTGGATCCCTGTTGTTTGCTGCTGTATTAGTTTCCTAGGGTTGTCATAACAAAATATCATAGGCCCTAAGACTTAAACAAAATGAATTTATTATTTTGGAGGCAATATTTGTTTTTTCTAATGGTCATGGTGTATGAATCTAATCCTGGCCTCACTCCTTGGCTTGTAAATGGATGTTTTCTTCCAACATCTTCTTTCTGTCTGTGTCTGTGTCCAAATTCATTTTATTTTTTATAAGATCAGCAGTCCTATGGTATTAGGGCCAAAATTAATGACATAATTTTAACTTTATTGCCTCTTTAACAAATATTTCTTTTTTTTTTTTTTAATTTTTTTTTTCAACGTTTATTTATTTTTGGGACAGAGAGAGACAGAGCATGAACGGGGGAGGGGCAGAGAGAGAGGGAGACACAGAATCGGAAACAGGCTCCAGGCTCCGAGCCATCAGCCCAGAGCCTGTCGCGGGGCTCGAACTCACGGACCGCGAGATCGTGACCTGGCTGAAGTCGGACGCTTAACCGACTGCGCCACCCAGGCGCCCCAGAAATATTTCATCATATATGGCTACATTCTGAGATATTGGAGGTCAGGACTATAGCATATGAACTTTTGAGGGGATGCAATTTAGCACATAAAAGGTGCATTTGCATTTATAATTCTTATGTACTCAATTAATTGACCATTTATGATTACAAATGCCCCTATCAGTCTCTAGCAACAATTTGTGTCTTAAGTCTATTTTCTTTGATATTACTATAACCACTCCTACACTTTGTTGACTACAGCTTGCATGGTAAGGCAGTCTCTGACTTTTTATGGCAAAACTATTTGAGTCTTTCTGGATTGAATATACCATATGGGTAGATTTTTTTAAAAAAAAATTATTCTGCCAATCTCTGCCTTTAGGTTGATGCTTTTAATGCATTTATATTTATTGTAGTTCCTCATATGATAGGGCTTAAGTCTAATATTTTTTTATTTATTTTCTATATATCATGTCTATTTGTTATTCTGTTCATCTATTGTTCCTTCTTTTGTTTTAATAGATGTTTTCTAGTATACCGTTTTAATTCCTTTTGATTTTTCCCCTGTGATTTTTAAATTATATTTTGTAATTATTTTCTTACTAGTTGTGCTGGGGATTATAGTTAAGTTTTTCCTGTATAAGAATCTATTTTGGATGGATAACAACTTAAATGCAAAGATGTACAAAAAGTTTGTTCTATATAGCTCCAATCACTCTTTTCTTTCTTTGATTACTATCATAAACATTATATGTTTATACATTGTATGACAAACACTGGTTAATAACCATTGCTTTATGAAATTATTTTATAATGCACATAAGGGACAAAAGTATTACAAACAAAAACTATGTTTATGTTCTCTTTTAAATTTAGGTATGGAAATACTTTTATGTTAAGATAACATATCATTTTTCATTTAAAATATTTTCTAAAGTTTTTATTTAATTTCCAGGTAGTTAATACACTGTATAATATTAGTTTCAATCGTATAATATAGTGATTCAACACTTCCATAAAACACATGGTACTCATTACAAGTGCACTCCTTATTTCCAATCACCTATTTAAACTATCAGCCCTACACACCTCCACTCTGGTAATTCATCACTTTGCTCTCTATAGTAAAGAGTCTGTTTCTTGGTTTGCCTCTGTCTCTCTTTTTGCATTTGCTCTTTTGTTATATTTCTAAAAAATCTACATATGAATAAAATCATCAGGTATTTGTCTTTCTCTCACTGACTTATTCCATTTGCCAAAATATTTTCTCACTCTATCCATGCCATTGCAAATGGCTAGAGTTCATTCCTTTTTATGGCTAAATAATATTCCATCATATATGTATACTGCATCTTTCTTTTCCATATATCAGTTGGTGAGCACTTGGGATCACTCCATAATTTGGTTATTGTAGATAGTTCTGCTATAAAAATTAGGTTGCATGTATCCATTCAAATTAGTTTTGTATTCCTTGGGTAAATACCTAGTAGAATGATCGGTGGATTTTAAGGTATTGTAATTTTAACTTTTTGAGGATCCTCCATGCAGTTTTCCACATTGACTGCCCCAGTTGGCATACCCACCAATCGTTCAAGAGTATTCCCCTTTCTCCACATCCTCACCAACACCTGATGTTTCTTACATTGTTGATTTTAGCTATTCTGCCAGGTGTGAGGTGATGTCTCATTGTCGTTTTGAATTGCATATCCCTGAGGAAGAATCATGTTGAACATCTTTTCATGTGTCTGTTGGCCATCTGTATCTCATCTTTGGAAAAAATGTCTATTCACTTCTGCCCACTTTTTTTTTTAACGTTTATTTATTTCTGAGAGAAAGAGACAGAGGGTGAGGGGGAGAGGAGCATAGAGAAGGAGACACAGAATCAGAAGCAGGCTCCAGGCTCTGAGCTGTCAGCACACAGCCCAACGCAGGGCTCGAACTCATGAACCGTGAGATCATGACCTGAGCTGAAGTTGGACGCTCAACCGACTGAGCCACCCAGGTGCCCTTCACTTCTGCCCACTTTTTTATTGTATTATTTGATTTTGGGTGTTGTGTTTCACAATTTCTTTATATAATTTAAAGATTATCCCTTTATCAGACAAGTCACTGCACATGTGACCTGTCTCCCATTCCATAGGTTGCATTTTAGGTTTGTTGATTATTTCCTTCACTGTGCACAAGCTTTTTATTTTGAGGTAGTCCCAACTGTTGAATTTTGCTTTTAGTTCCCTTGCCTCAGGAGACATATCCAGTAAGAACTTGCGACTGCTGATCTCAAAGAAGTTACTATATCTGTTCTCCTCTAGAATTTATATGGTTTCATTGTTCACATTTAGGTCTTTCATCCATGTTTAAATTCTTTTTGTGTATGGTATAACAGACTGGTCCAGATTAATTCTGTTGAATCTTGCTGTCCTGTTTTCTCAAAAACATTTGTTGAAAAAAATACTTTACTCATATTGAATATTATTCCCTTCTTTGTCAAAGATTAATTGAACATATAATTGTGATTTCATTTCTTGGTTTTCTACTCTGTTCCATTGATCTAAGTGTCTATTTTTGTGCCAGTACCATAATGTTTTGATCATTATAGCTTTGTACTATAACTTTTTTAAAAAATATACTTTATTTTGACATTGGTTTCCATAGAACACCCAGTGCACATCCGAACAAGTGCTCTCCTCAATGCCAATCACCTAGTTTTCCATCTTCCCCACCTTCCATCAATCCTCAGTTTGTTCTCAGTGCCCAAGAGTCTCTTATTGTTTGCCTCTCTCCCTCTCTGTTTGTAACTTGTTTTCCCTTCCCCTCCCCCATGGTCTTCTGTTACATTTGTCAAGATCCACCTATGAGTGAAAACATATGGTATCTGTCTTTCTCTACCTGGCTTGTTTCACTTAGCATAATACCCTCCAGTTCCATCCACATTGCTGCAAATGGCCAGATTTCATTCTTTCTCATTTCCAAGTAGTATTCCATTGTATACATAAACCAGATTTTCTTTATCAATTTGTCAGTTGTTGGACACTTAGGCTATTTCCATAATTTGGCTATTATTGAAAATGCTACTATAAATATTGGAGTATATGTGCCCCTATGCATAAGCAGTCCTGTATCCTTTGGGTAGATTATTACCAGTGCTATTGATGGGTCATAGGGTAGATCTATTTTTAACTTTTTGAGGAACCTCCACACTGTTTTCCAGGGTGGCTGCATCAGTTTTCATTCCCACCAACAGTACAAGAGGTTCCCGTTTCTCCACATCCTCTCCAGCATCTATAGTCTCCTGATTTGTTCATTTTAGCCACTGTGACTGGTGTGAAGTGGTATCTCAGTATGGTTTTGATTTGTATTTCCCTGATGAGGAATGACCTTGAGCATCCTTTCATGTGTCTGTTGGCCATCTGGATGTCTTCTTTGGAAAAGTGTCTATTCATGTCTTCAGCCCAGTTCTTCACTGGATTATTTGTTTTTCGGAAGTGGAGTTTGGTGAGTTCTTTATAGATTTTAGATACTAGCTCTTTATCCAATATGTCATTTGCAAATATGTTTTCTCATTCCGTTGGTTGTGTTTTAGTTTTGTTGATTGTTTCCTTTGCTGTGCAGAAGCTTTTCATCTTCATGAGGTACAAATAGTTCATTTTTGCTTTTAATTCCCTTGCCTTTGGAGATGTGTTGAGTAAGAAATTGCTGCAGCTGAGGTCAAAGAGGTTTTTTCCTGCCTTCTCCTTTAGGGTTTTAATGGTTTCCTGTCCCACATTCAGGTCTTTCATCCATTTTGAGTTTATTTTTGTGACTGGTGTAAGAAAGTGGTTTAGTTCCATTCTTCTGCATGTTGCTGTCCAGTTCTCCCAGCACCATTTGTTAGAGACTGTCTTTTTTCCATTGGATATTCTTTCCTGCTTTGTCAAACATTACTTGGCCATATATTTGTGGGTCAAATTCTAGGTTCTATATTCTATTCCATTGGTCTATGTGTCTGTTTTTGTGCCAATACCATAATGTGTAGATGATTACAGCTTTGTAGTAGAGGCTAAAGTCTGGGATTGTGATGTCTTCCGCTTTGGTTTTCTTCTTCAATATTACTTTGGCTATTCGGGGTCTTTTGTGTTTCCATACAAATTTTAGGATTGCTTGTTGTAGCTTCAAGAAGAATGCTGGTGCAATTTTTATTGGGATTGCATTGAATGTGTAGATAGTTTTGGGTAGTATTCACATTTTAACAATATTCTTCCAATCCATTAGCATGGAATGTTTTTCTTTTTCTTTGTATTTTCTTCATTTTCCTTCATAAACTTTCAGTAGTTTTCAGCTTACAGATCTATGACATTTTGGGATAGGTTTATTCATAGGTATTTTATGGTTCTTGGTGCAATTGTGAATGGGATCAGTTTCTTTCTTTGTCTTTTTGTGTTTCCTTATTGGTGTATAAAAATGCAACTGATTTCTGTACATTAATTGTGTACCCTGTGACTTTACTGAATTCATGTATCAGTTCTAGCAGACTTTTGGAGGAATCTTTTGGGTTTTCCATGTAGAGTATCATGCCATCTGAGAAAAGTGAAATTTTGACTTCACGTTTGCTAATTTTGATGTCTTTTACTTCCTTTTGTTGTCTGATTCCTGATGCCAGGACTTCCAATACTATGTTAAACAAGGGTGGTGAAAGTGGGCATCCCTGTCATGTTCCTGATCTCAGGGGGAAAGCTCTCAGTTTTCCCCATTGAGGATGATATTAGCTCTGGGCTTTTCATAAATGGCCTCTATGATGTTTAAGTATGTTGCTTGTATCATGACTTTCATAAGGGTTTTCATCAAGAAAGGTTGCTGTATTTTGTCAAATTTTTTTATGCATCTATTGACAGGACCATATGGTTCTTACATTTTCTTTTGTTAATGTGATGTATCACACTGATTGATTTGTAAATATTGAACCATCCCAGCAGCCCAGGAATGAGTGCCACTTGATCATGGTGAATAATACTTCTTATATGCTGTTTATTTCGACTTGATTGTATCTTGTGGAGAATTTTTGCATCCACATTCATCAGGGACATTGGCCTGTAGTTCTATTTTTTTGATAGATCTTTGTCTGGTTTGGGAATCAAAGTAATGCTGGCTGCATAGAATGAGTCTGGAATTTTTCTTTCCATTTCTATTTTTTTGAACAGGTTGAGAAGGATAGGTATTAACTCTGCTTTAAATGTCTGGTAGAATTCCCAAGGGAAGCCACCTAGTCCAGGACTCTTATTTGTTGGGAAATTTTTGATGACTGACTTAATTTTTTTACTAGTTATGGTCTGTTCAAATGTTCTATTTCTGCCCGTTTGAGTTTTGGTATTGTGTGGGTGTTTAGGGACTTGTCCATTTCTTCCAGGTTTCCAGTTTGTTGACATATAATTTTTCATAGTATTCCCTGGTAATTGCTATTTTTTCATGGATTGGTTGTAATAAATGCATTTTCATTTGTGATTTTATTTGAGTACTCTCTCTTTTCTTTTTGAGAAGCCTGGCTGGAGGTTTTTCAATTTTTTTTTAATTTTTTCAAACAACCACCTCTTGGTTTCATTGATCTGTTCTAGTGTTTTTTGGATTCTATATTGTTTACTTCTGCACTCATCTTTATTATTTCTCTTCTGCTTGGTTGGTGGTGTGTTTGCTGTTCTGCTTCTAATTCCTGTAGGTGTGCTGTTAGATTTTGTATTTTTTTTTACTTGTTTCTTGAGATAGGCCTGGATTGCAATGTATTTTCCTCTCAGGACTCCCTTCACTGCATCCCAAAACATTTGGATTGTTGTATTTTCATTTTCATTTGTTTCCATATATTTCTTAATTTCTTCTCTAATTGCCTGGTTGACCCATTCGTTCTTTAGTAGGATGTTCTTTAACCTCCATGCTTATGGAGCTTTTCCAACTTTTTCCTGTGTTTGATTTCAAGTTTCATAGTATTGTGGTCTGAAGGTGCACATGGTATGGTCTCAATTCTTTTATATTTATTGACGGCTGTTTTATGACACACTATGTGATCTGTCTTGGAGAATGTTCCATGTACACTTGAGGAGAATCTGTATTCTGTTGCTTTGAGATATAGAGTTCTAAATATATCTGTCAAGTCCATCTGGTCCAATGTATCATTCAATACCCTTGTTTCTTTACTGATTCTGTGTCTAGATGATCTGTCCATTGTTGTAAGTGAAGTGTTAAAGTTCCCTGCAATTACCATGTTCTTTTCAGTTAGATTGGTTATGTTTGTGATTAATTGTTTTAAATATTTGGGTGTTTCTGAATTCGGTGCATTGACAATTATAATTATTAGCTCTTCCTGATGGATAGACCCTGTAAGTATTATATAATATGCTTCTTCATCCTTGTTACAGCCTTTAATTTAAAGTCTAGTTTGGGGGCGCCTGGGTGGCGCAGTCGGTTAAGCGTCTGACTTTAGCCAGGTCACGATCTCGCGGTCCGTGAGTTCGAGCCCCGTGTCAGGCTCTGGGCTGATGGCTCAGAGCGTGGAGCCTGTTTCCGATTCTGTGTCTCCCTCTCTCTCTGCCCCTCCCCCGTTCATGCTCTGTCTCTCTCTGTCCCAAAAATAAATAAACGTTGAAAAAAAAAATTAAAAAAAAAAATAAAGTCTAGTTTGTCTGATATAAGTATGGCTGCTCCGGCTTGCTTTTGACTTTCATTTACCTGATAGATGGTTCTCCATCCCCTAACTTTCAATCTGAAGGTGTCCTCAGGTCTGCAATGAGTCTCTTGTAGGTAACAAATAGTTGGGTCTTGTGGTTTTTTTATCCATTTTGATACCCTATGTCTTTTGATTGGAGCATTTAGTCCATTTACATTCAGTGCTATCATTGAAATATATGGGTTTAGAGTCATTGTGTTATCTGTAGGTTTCATGCTTACAGTGATGTCTCTTGTCCTTTGTGGTCCTTGCAACATTTTACTCACAGAATCCCCCTTAGTATTTCTTGGAAGGCTGGTTTAGTTTTGATGAATTCCTTCAGTTTTTGTTTGTTAGGGAAAACCTCTATCTCTCTTTTGTTTCTGAATGACAGGCTTGCTGGATAAAGGTTTCTTGGCTGCATATTTTTCCTGTTCATCACATTGAAGATTTCCTGCCATTCCTTTCTGGCCTACCTAGTTTCAGTAGATAAGTTTACTACCCCCCTTATGCTTCTACTTTTGTTTGTTAAGGCCCGTTTTTTCCCAGCTGCTTTCAGTATTCTCTATTTATCCTTGTATTTTGCCAGTTTCATTATGATATGTCATGCAGAAGATCGATTCAAGTTACATCTGAAGGGAGTCCTCTGAGTCTCTTGGATTTTAATGCCTGTTTCCTTCTCCAGATTGGGAAAGTTCTCAGCTATATTTTTTTCTTTTTTTTTTTTTTAATTTTTTTTTCAACGTTTATTTATTTTTGGGACAGAGAGAGACAGAGCATGAACGAGGGAGGGGCAGAGAGAGAGGGAGACACAGAATCGGAAACAGGCTCCAGGCTCTGAGCCATCAGCCCAGAGCCTGACGCGGGGCTCGAACTCACGGACCGCGAGATCGTGACCTGGCTGAAGTCGGACGCTTAACCGACTGCGCCACCCAGGCGCCCCAGCTATAATTTTTTCAAGTACACTTTCAGCCCCTTTCTCTTTCTCTTCTAGAATTCCTATGATACAGATATTGTTCCATTTGATTGTATCACTTAGTTCTCTAATTCTCCCCTCTTAATCCTGGATTTTTTTCATATCTTTCTCAGCTTTCTCTTTTTCCATAATTTTATCTTCTAATTCACCTATTCTCCCCTCTGCCTGTTGAATCCACACTGTGGCCAACTCCATTCTATTTTTCACCTCATTTATAACATTTTTAATTCCACATGACTATTTTTTAGTTCCTTGATCACTGCAGTAATAGATTCTCTGCTGTCTTCTACGCCTTTTTCAGGCCCAGTGATTAATCTTGTGACTGTTATTCTAAATTCCTGTTAAGTTATGTTGCTCATATCTGTTTTGATAAATTTTTTAGCTGTCACTTCCTGGAATTTCTTTTGCGGGGAATTCTTACTTTTCATCATTTTGGCTATTTTTCTGTTCCTTTTGAGTTTTAAAATTTGTTATGTGCTTTCCATCTGCATGCACTGCTATATTAAAGGAGGGTCATACACTGTCCATGGCCTGGCCCTTCAGGAGGTGTTTTTTTGGAGTGATACTTGCTTTCTGTTGTTGTGACTTTGGTTATTTCATATCTCTACTCATAGTGATATTTCAGACCCTCCATGAGGTGTGCTTTGATTTGTTCCTTGAAGTAGCCATAGGACATGAAGGCTGGGCCATAGGGGACAGGGAGACAGGCTCTGCACCAAGAGATGATGCTTATGATGCTGCACTGTGCTGTCCCTCCATTCTGGGATCCCTTTGTAATATAACTTATAGTGTGCAACTATGATGGTCAGGTTTGCTTTTCTTTTTCAAGGTGGTTTTGGCTATTCAGGGTCTTTTGTAGTTCCATAAAAAAAATTAGGATTGTTTGCCCTAGCTCTGTGAAAAATGTTAGTGGTATTTTGATAGAGATTGCATTAAATGTATATATTGCTTTCAGTAGTATAGATATTTTAAGAATGTTTGTTCTTCCCATCCATGAACACTGATCATCTTTCCATTTATTTGTGTTATATTCAATTTATTTCACCAGTGTTTTATAGTTTTCAGAGTAAAGACCTTTCAACTCTTTGGTTAGGTTTATTCCTGGGTATTTTATTGCTCTGGGTACAATAGTAAATGATATTGATTCCTTAATTCCTCTTTCTTTTGTTTCATTATAGGTGTATGGAAATTCAGCAGATTTCTGTACATTGATTTTGTAGCCTGCAAATTTAATGAATTGAGTTCTAGCAGTGTTTTTGTGGAGTTTTCCAGGTTTTGTTTATATATTATCATGTCATCACTTCTTCCTTGCCCATTTGGATGCATTTAATTTCTTTTAGTTGTGTGATTGCTATGGATAGGGCTTCCACTAATATGTTAAATAATAGTGATAAGTGTGGGCTCCCTGTCTTGTTCCTGACCATTGAGGAAAACCTCTCAATTTCCCCCCATTTAGGAGTATATTAGCTGTGGGCTTTTCATAGACAGTACTTATTATGTTCAGGTATGTTCCCTCTAAAACTACTTGGTTGAAGGTTTTTATAACAAATGGATGTTTTACTTTGTCAAATGATTTGTCTGCATTTATTGACATGATCATATAATTCTTATTTTTTCTTTTATTTGAGTGATATTTCATGTTAATTGGTGAAATTGAATAATCTTTGCAACCCAGGAAAAAAATCCCACTTGATAGTGCTGAAGGTTTTTGTAAATGTATTATTGGATTCTGTTTTATACTCTTTTTTTGATAATCTGTGAGTCTACAGTCAGCATGGAAATTGACCAGTAGTTCTCTTATTTAGTGGAACCCTTAACAGGTTAAGTGTCATGATAATGGTCTCATGGAATGAATTAGGAAGTTTTCCTTTGTTTTCATTTTCTGAAAATAGTTTGAGAAAAATAGGTATTAAATCTTCTCTAAAGGTTTCATACAATTCACCTATGTATCCATTTTGTCCTAGACATTTTTTTCTCTCTTCCTCCTAGATCTGGATGTTTGTTTCATTCCCCAGATTAGGGAAATTTTCAGCTATTACTTCTTGAAACAAATTTTCTGCCCTCTTTTCTCTCTCCTCTTCTTCTCGGACTGCTATAACATGAATGTTATTACATTTTATGGTGTAACTTCGTTCCTTATATCTACTCTCGTGTTGCATAAATCTTTTTTCTCTCTTCTTTAGCTTCATTATTTTCTGCTATTTTATATGTTAAGTCATTAATTTATTCCTCTGAATCTTGCAGCCTCCTATTAATTTCATAATGTGTTCTGATCTCATTTATTGATTACTTTTTAAATCTTTTTACTGATTCCTTTTAAGTATTTTTTCTCTGTGGTAATGGTCTCACTGATGTATTTTTTTTCTCAAGCCTAGTGAGTATCCTTATGATTGTTGCTTTAAATACACCATCAGGAATATTACTTATGTTTGTTCACTGCGATCTCTGGATGTGGGACTTTTGTTTTTTTCATTTGATATTAATTCCTCTGGTGTTGAATTTTGTCTAAGTCTATACCTTCATCTCCATGTTAGAAAACCAGTTATATAACCTGTTCCTGAAAGTAATGGCCTTATGAATAAGTCATGTGTTGTCCAGAGCATAGCACTTCAGGGAGTGTCTCTAGTGTGTCCTGCCTGCACTTTACTGTTGTGTTTTGGCTACTATATCTTTCAGGCCTGTCCTCTGTATATGATCTTGCCTACTTTGGGAAATATTTGGTCCCTGGCCTAAATGTGGTCAGTTTTAACTAGGTGTGCTCTGGTCTGCTTGTGAAATGAGACCTGTTACCTCTGCCCCCAGACCTGAGGTCATGCAGAACTCTCTGGTTGGGAGATGTGTTGTAGGTAGGGTTTTGTGCTGATATTATGGGAAAGAGTCCCCTCATGCTAAGACTGAGGAAGATTTGATTGAGAAGGACCCTTCCACCATAGCACAGGGGCATGGTCCTTGGTGTCAGCAAGAGAGGCACCCAGTGTCATTGTTGTGCTTATTCCCACACGTGGCTCTCTTTTTTTATGCTGAGGGGCAGAGGAGGGAAATGACACTGTTACAGATCCAGGCTGGATCACTGCTGGAAAAAAAAAAAAAACAAGCAGCACTCTATCTTGGTGGATCAGAGTTTTATTTTATACCAGTAAGCTCAGAGGAGATCCTTCTCCACAGATCTGAGCCTGAGCACAAGCATGGGGGACAATTTATCATCTGTTACTTCTGCATTCAACGTTAGTAGTAATTTGGTGTACATAGCAAGCAGGGCAGGAAGAAGAACCCGGAAGAGGAGTCTCTAAACTAAGAACTAGAGCTTATGTTATTCCCATCTGCCATCTTATGGTATATAACTTAACTTATTTTCCCAACAATACCAGACAGGTCCTTTGTTCATAGAGATACATTATAGCAAATTTTGCCTCTCAAGGACACACTTTAATAAAAGGGAATAATCTCCCACTGTGTGCCCCAGGTACTCTTCACATCACTGTTTCAATGTTGTTTGTCCCCTAGTGGTTTTCTTGCCTTCTCTCCAGGAGCTGTGCAGTGCTCTCCAAGCCCACTGATCTTTAAAACACCAGGCTTTGAGCACTGCTTGATGCAAGAACTCATGAAATTCAGCCCCTCTTGTTTTCCAAGCCAATGGATTAGGGGAAAAGTTATCCGTGTGCATTCCACTGTGTGTTTCTCTCTTTCTCATTCTATAACCAGGGCTCCTTCCCCTCCATAGCACCCAGGATCCATTTCTGCCCTAAACCAGGTCTCCAAATTTCCTATCTTTTTTGATGTGACTTCTTCTCTCTTTAGTTTTTGAGTTTGTTCTTTCAGTCTTTGAATCAATTTCTGGGGGTATTTAATTAATTGATAATTAATTGATAATTAAAATGACTTTATAATTATCTAGTTGATTAGGATCTAATTAGGATTAGATGAGCCTAGGTTCTTCCTCTTTTGCTGCTTTCTGCTCCTATGTGATTTAATGATTTTAAACAATCATACAGAATGTATTTAGATTGTGTCTATAATTGAGATCAGTTAAATATCATTGAATGCTTGCAACTTCAATTTAAAAAAGAAAAAAAGGAAAATTGCCATGTACCTATATTAAGCATAGAGATGATAGATTGTGTTCATTAACAAGGTCATGGATTGGAGGAACAAATATTGCTAAAATGTATATACTACCCAAAGTTATCTACAAATTTAATGCAATACCTATCAAAATATGAACAGCATTTTTCACAACACTTGAACAGATTCTCCTAAAATTTATATGGAACTAGAAAAGACCCCAAATACCCAAAGCAATTCTGAAAAATAAAAGAAAACCTGAAGCCATCACAATTGCAAACTTCAAATTATATTACAAAACTGCAGTGATTAAAACAGTATGGTACTGGGGCAAAAATAAACAGATCACAGGAACAGGACAGAAAACCCAGAAATAAACCCATAATTCCATGATACATTGATCTTTGACAAAGCAGGAAAGAATATCCAATGGGAAAAAGACAGTCTCCACAAGAAATGGTGTTGTGAAAACTATTCAGTTACATATGAAAGAATTAAACTGGACCGTTTTCTTATACCATACACAAAAAAATAAACTCAAAATAAATTAAACATCTAAATAAACATAAATGTGAGACCTGAAAACATAAAAATACTAGAAGTGAACACAGGCAGTAGCTTCTTTGACATCAGTCATAGCAAATTCTTTAAGACATGTTCCTGAGGCAAGGGAAATAAAAGCAGATATAAACTATTGGGACTTCCTCAAAATAAAAAGCTTCTGAACACCAAAGGAAACAGTAAATAAAACTAAAAGGCAACCTATAGAATGGGTGAATATGTTTACTAAGGGCATGTCCTATAAAGGTTTATTTTCCAAAATATATAAAGAACTGATACAACTCAACACCAAAAAATATATAAAAAATAATGCAATTAATATGTGATCAGAGCATATGAACAGGCATTTTTCCAAATAAGACCTCCAGATGGGCAAGAGACACATGAAAAGATGCTCAACATCACTCATCATTAGGGAAATACAAATCAAAACTACAATGAGATGTTGCCTCACAGTGGTCATAATGGATAAAATCAACAACACAAGAAACAACAGGTGTTGGCGAGGATGTGGAAAAAAAACCTTCATGCACTGTTGGTAATGCAAACTGGTGCAGCTACTGTGGGAGACTGTATGGAGCTTCCTCAAAAATTTTTAAAATGCAATCTCCCTTCTATCCAGCCATTGAACGAATGGGTATGCCCAAAGAATAGACAATACTAATTCAAAGGGATACATGCATCCCAATGTTTGTTACATCATTACTTACAATATCCATAGAGATATAGAAGCAGCATAAGAATATTTTGATAGATGAATGGATAAGGAGAAATTACATATATATATATATATATATATATATATATATATATATATGGATATTATTCAGCCAAAAAGGGGTGAGATCTTGCCATTTTGAAGGACATGGATGGAGCTAAAGAGTAAAATTCTAAATGAAATAAGTCAGTCAGAGAAAGTCAAATAACATGATTTCACTAATATATGGAATTTAATAGATATAAACCCAGAAGCAAAGTGGGGGAAAGGGAGAGTGAGAAAAGACAAGAAACAGGCTCTTAAGTATTGGGGAAAAAAATGATAGTTACCATTGGAAAGGCGAGTGGGGGGAAGGGTTATATAGGTGATGAGGATTAAGGATTGCACTTGTGGTGATGAGCACTGGGTGATGTATGTAATAGTTGAATCACTATATTGTACACCTGAAACTAAAGAACTCTGTATGTTAACTATCATGGAATTAAAGTAAAATAACCTTAAGTTTTAAAAAAACAATTACAAAAGGCTGTGTTCTGATTTAAAAAAATAATTGATGCAGAAATTACTGGTAGATGAAAGTTCTTCTAGAATAATAAAGGTCAAAAGTTGGCTTCAAAAAATTTAGCCAGGCAAACATAAATTTAGTGTATAAAACATAAAGAATATGTGTCAGAAATCTTTTGCTGTAATTCCCTATAATATCTCGGACAAATTATTAACCTTCCTCAGTGTCATATACTGATTTGTAAGACTACATAAGAATACTTATGTCATTCCAATATCATAGGGTTGTTGTGATGATCACATAAAATCGTGGGCATGAACAAACTCTATAAACCCTATCACAGTGATAGCACTGTATGAGCACTGCCTGGGTTTGTTGATTTTGGTCATCTTTGTGTCCTATAAATTTTCCCTATTCTTACAAATATCTTGGTTACTTTTTCTCTTTGTATAATAGTGTAGATTTACAGACTTTGCAAAGTAAAACAAACTGTAGCATTAAATACAATATTTGATTTGCGAATTTGAAGGTTTTGAGAATATCACAGTGTGAAATGACTATTGGTGATATGTTTGTATGAAGTGAACAGTTTACATGTGTGATTTGAAGGACACAATAAAACTTGCCTTTCTACTATCTTCCCCACTAGCATATTTCCATGAAAGTATTTTTGTGGTTAAATATTTGACCTCTGTGGGTGTTTTGCTTAAATACAAATATTTTAACCTGCCACTCATTATAATATCACATAGTAGTTGAATGAGTTTATAAAATTAACTAGTGGAGATTGGAGCAGGAAGAAAATACAGACAAATTAAATTTTGGAGGCAATTGGAGGAGTGAAATATCTAAAATACAAATTGGTTTTTAAGGAAGAAAGCTTAGTAGATAAACTGTGAAAACCCTGGGCTGCTGGGAGGTTGCAGGAAGTGTTTGAGTTATTAGTGGTTTAATGGGGGTTGGGAAAAAGAAAGACAGGTCACTAAAAGATGAGATGGAAGCCACCAGAACCAAACATTTCTATTCACATTTTTTTTTCTTTCATGCTAAACCTGCTTCACAAATTCCTTGAAGTAGACATCTGCATCAACAAGCTTTTATTAGGCAAAAAAAAAAAGTTATATCTTATGTTCAACCTATAGAGAAAACCAAAGAATTTAGCAATCTCTCTACCTACAAAGATTTTTTTTAAATGCAGTGCTTTCTTGCTATCCTAATCTGATCATGCAACTTTAGCCATAAATGGCAGGCAGAAAAATCTAATAAAACTACTTTTGTATACCAAACAATACAAGATCCACTCAAGGTAGCACCAATCTCATAATCTACAAATTCCCATTTTATTAAGTCCACTAAGGAAAACAGTACCAAAGTTCCCTTTCAGTGACACTGGAGTTGTGAGCGGTTTTCCATCTGATTGCAGTACTTTCTGTTAATGAAGGGATCTCCTCACAAAAGCTGCCATTCAACTGTCCAGGCTGAGGTGCTTAGGCATTCTGGATGCAAAAGCTCTCAACCATTGGAAGCACTTCAAACATCTCATTCAAGGTTTAGAATTCTTTTGTTGGTAGGTAGGGTCTGTGAGATTAAAGTGGAAAGACTATCATGAATACAGGACCATGGGACCTTTTGAATTAAAGCCTAGAAATTCCATCTGGCTCATATCTGAATAGGTAGTTTCTTTTAAACCTCCTTGTAAATTACAAAATTTATATGGCAATATCTTCTCATTTATAATGATGCATTTCATCTACCATATATTTGGCCTTATTTGACTATAATTTGAGAATTATAACTAAAGTAAAATGCTATACAATTTATTTTTTTATTCAAAACAACTCAGAAGGTGAAAATATTTCCCAACATATTTTAGGTTTGGGTGTGTGAAGCTACCTTTTGTAGATTAATTTTTCATCCTAGATATTATTCCTATAATTCCCATGAGCTGCTCCTGGGTTAACAGTAATATCTGGAGCTATGGTTTCACTCTGAATAACTGTTTCCCATAATGTTATTTTATTTGAAAGCCATAAACCAATATAGCATTAAAATTAACCATACTTTAGGTCATAATACACATATTTAAAAAGCCAAAGATTTATTAACTAGTGACAAATGAATATATATTTATAAGGTAATTATAGTTTTGTTTGTTTGTTTTTTACATAATGTGATAGAAATTTGCTATAACCACAATAGATGACCTCTGGGTTGTATGATTTTTTATTTCACCATATGGAATTCTGTTTCCTTCCTTTTTAAATATTGCCAATTTGTTATACTAGCCTGATCATTTCTTCTACAGATTCATACTTTTCTTATCAGGTAAAAGTAACTTTTGAAGAAGACACTCATGCCTCACTCTAAAGCCCTCCGTGGTGCTAAGAGACCTACCTCAAGTGAAAGAAGCTCATAGCTAAATTATTTAGGATTCCTTGGCGATGTTCCAAAATTTAAATTCTTGATGTTATGTTCAAGTACTTAGAAAACAATATTTCATACTAAGAAACCAGGGTAGACCCAACGTACTTTCTCCAAACAAATTTGATGTGCAGTTTATTTTTGGTTGCAGTGACACTCTCTTGGGTGAAATACCTGTCCATAACTTTTGCCTATTTTCTAATTGGATTGTTTAGATACATTTGAGTATTGAGAGCTTTTTATATCTTCTATATACTCATCCTATGTTGGATATGTGGATTGTGAATATTTTATCAGTCTTTATTTGTCTTTTCATCCTCTTCATGGGTCTTTTGGAGAACAAAAGTTTTCAATTTTTATGAGGTTACAATCTGACTTCTTTTTTTAATTTAATGGATTGTGGTTTCAGTAATAAGTATGAGAACATTTTTTTTCCCTAGCCCTAGAAGCTAAATTTCTTCCCATGTCACTTTATCGGAAGTTTTAGTTTTACATTTTACACTTAAGTTTGTGATCCATTTTGAGTTAATTTTTATAAAAGATATGAGACTTAGGTCAAGTTTCTTTTGATTTCCTTATGAATATCTACTTGTGTCAGCCCCATCTTTGAAAAGTCTGTACTTCCTCTATTGAGTTGCTTTTAATTTTGTAAAAAAAAAAAAAAAAAAAAAAGTAGTTGAGAATATTTGCATGGACCTATTTATGGATTCTCTACTTTTTTCCATTGATTTATATGTCCATGCCTCCGCAAATATCACACATTTTCTTCATAAATTTTCTTTTTAATTATTTTTTAATGTTTATTTTTGAGAGAGACAGAGACAGAGTGCAAGTGGGAGAGGCACAGAGAGAGAGAGAGAGAGAAAGGCACAGAATCCAAACCAGTCTCCAGGCTCTGAGCTGTCATCACAGAGCCCTACATGGGGCTCAAACCCATGAACTGCTAGATCATGACCAGAGCCAAAGTCGGACACTTAACTGACTGACTTTTTTCCACACATCTTAATGTAGCTTTATAGAAGTTTTAGAATTGAATAAAGTGTTTCCTCCCACTATTCTTTTTTGTAAAAGAGTGTTTTAGCTATTCTAGGGTCTTTCGTTATACATTTTATAAGAATCTTGTCTAAGTCTACATAAATCCTTGTTGGTGTGATAGTAATTTTATTAAACTGGTATATCAATTTGAGGAGGATTGTTATCTTTTCTAGATTGAGTCTTCTAATCAATAAACATACGTCTGTCCATTTATTTAGGTCTTTGATTTTCTTCATTATCATTCTGTAATTTTGTAGCATACAGATCCTGCCCATAGTTTGCTAATTTTACATCTAAATATTTCATATTTTTGGAATGATTGTAAATGGTGTGGTATTTTTAATTCTGATACTATGCTGAACTAATATATAGAAGTTATTTATAAATTACTTGAAATTTTCTACACAATTATATCATTTGCAAATAAGGAGGCTTTCGTTTCTTGTTTTTCAAGCACTCTGACATTTATGTATTTAGTTGTTATTATCTATTTAGCTAGTTATGTCTTATAAAAGTCAGGAGAAGTTTTAGTACTATTTCAATAACAGTTATGAGAGTAAAAATCCCTTATTTGTTCTCGATCTTGATACTTAAAAATTTTTCATTGATTTTTTTTTATTTTTGAAAATTCCTTTACAACTATCAGAGAAATGCAAATCAAAACCATAATGAGATATCAGCTTACACCTGTCACACTGGTTAAAAACAAAAGGACAAAAAATAACAAGTGTTGGAAATGATGTGGAGGAAAATGAACCCTCACAAACAGTTGTTAGGAATGTAAATTGGTATAGCCACTATGGAAAACAGTGAGGATGATCCTCAAAAAATTAAAATATAAATAGCATATGATACAGTAATTCCACTACTGGGCATTTACCCAAGAACACAGAAACACTAATTTGAAAAGATATATGCTCCCTCATATTTGTTGCAGCATTATTTGTAATAGCCAATATATGGATAAACCTGAGTCCATTGATAGACAAATTGATAAAGAAGATGTGCTAGATGGATAATCACATACTATATATATATATATATATATCACATATCACATGATATATATATATGGCAAATATATGATTGAAACCATAAGTGGAATAAAAAATTAATAAACAAATAAAAAGCAAATTCAGACCTGTAAATACAGAGAACAAATGGATGGTTGCCAGAGGGGAGGGGTTTGGGGGAGGAGAGTGGGAGACACAGGCGTACAGTTATGGAATGAATAAGTCATGGGGACAAACAGGCACAGCATAAGAAAGCTACTCAATAGTATTTTTTAACGGAGACTTTTATTAGTTTCAGGTGTACAATATAGTGATTTAACAGTTCCATACATCAATGGGTGCTCATCAGGACAAATGTATTCCTTAATTCCCATCACCTATTTAACCCATTCCCCCAACCTCCTCCCATCTGGTAACTATCACTTACATCTCTATAATTAAGAGTCTGTTTCTCAAATTGTCTCTCTTTTTCTCTTTTTTACCCTTTGCTTGTTGATTTTCTTTCTTAAATTCCACATATGAGTGAAATCATAGTTGTTTTTCTCTGACTTATTTCTCAGCATTATACTCTGTATCTCCATTCATGTCCTACCAAATGGCAAGATTTCATTATTTTATATATATATATGACTGTGTTTTCCACAGTGTCTGCATCAGTTTGCATTCTCACTAACAGTGCACAAGTGTACTTTTTTCCCCATATCCTCTACAACACCTGCTGTTTCTTGTGTTGTTGATTTTACCCATTCTGACAGGTGTGAGGTGATATTGGTATTTTCATTTGCATTTCCCTGGTGATAAGTGATGATGAGCATCTTCTCATGTGCCTGTTGGCCATCTGATTATCTTCTTTAGGCAAATGTTTGTTAATTTCTTGTGCCCATTTCTAATCAGATTATTTGCTTTATGGAGCCTGATTTTTATAAGTTCTTTATTTCAGATACTAGCCCATTATTGGTTATGTCTTTTGCAAATATATTCTCCCATTCTCTAGGTTGTCCTTTAGTTTTGTTGATTGTTTCATTTGTTGTATAGAAGGTTTACTTTTAATGAAGTCCCAGTAGTTTATTTTTTTATTTTATTTTCTTTACCTAAGGACACATATCTAGAAAAATGTTACTACAGCCAATGTCAAATAATTTACTTCCTGTGTTCATTTTTAGGATTTTTATGGTTTCAGGTCTCAAATTTAGGTCTTTAAATACATTTTGAGTATACTTTTGTGTTCTGTGTAAGAAAGTGATCCAGTTTCATTCTTGTGCATGTTGTTGCCCTGTTTTCTCAACACAATTTTTTGAAGAGACTGTCTTTTTCCCATTGGATATTCTTTCCTGCTTGGTTGAATATTAATTTATAATACACTTTTGGGTTTATTTCTAGGTTCTCTATTCTGTTCTATTGACCTATGTGTATCTTTTTCTGCCAGTACCACACTGTTCTATTACTACAACTTTGTAATGTAGCTTGAGGTCCAGAATTGTGATGCCTTCAGCTTTGGTTTTGTTTTTCAAGTTTGTTGTTGTTGTTGTTGTTGTTTTTGTTTTTGTTTTTTTGCTATTTAGAGTCTTTTGTGGTTCCATACAAATTTTGGGACTGTTCTAGCTATGTGAAAAATGCTGGTGGAATTTTTCTAAGGATTGCAATAAATATGGAGATGGCTTTGAGCAGTATATACATTTAAAAATATTTGTTCTTCCTATCCAGGAGCATGGAATCTTTTTCCATTTTTTTGTGTCTTCTTCAATTTCTTTCATCAGTATTTTATAATTTTCAGAGTACAGATCTTTCATCACTTTGTTTAGCTTTCTTCCTAGGTATCTTATTTTTGGTGCATTTTAAATGGAATTGTTTTCCTATTTTCTCTTTCTGCTGTTTCATTACTGAATATAAACATATTTCTGTACATTGTTTTGGATCCTGCAATTTTACTGAATTCATTTATCAGGGAAGTTTTTTAGTGGAGTCTTTTGGGTTGTACATATTATCAAGTCTTCTGCAAATAGTGAAAGTTTTACTTGTTTCTTTCTAATTTGGATGAATTTTATTTAATTCTGTTGTCTGATTGCTATGGCTAAGATTTCCAATTCTATGTTGAATAAAGTGGTAAGAGTGGACATCTTTGTCTTGTTCCTGACCTTAGGGGGAAAGGCCTCAGTTTTTCCCCATTAAGGATTGTGTTTGTGGAATTATCTCTAGAGAGTGCATTGTAAGTCCTCAAGGGTAAATGAGGTAATTGATGAAATGTCAGCAAAGTTCTGGTCTCAAGGCTGCCACTATGAGACACAGAGCCCCATGATTCCCCAAAGGACAGTTTAAATACAATACCTGCTGTATTCCCTGCTGTAACTCCCTGACAGTCCTTGAAACCACATGCACTCCCTTCATCCCTTCATGTAGCCACCAGAAGTATGTCTGGCTAATGTCTAAAAATCCTTTGTTCTCTCTTTCCTTGTTTTGATATTCTTCGATACTTCTTTCTACATAAAGACTATGTGCAGTCTGCTGCTGCTACTGTTTCACTGGCAGAGGTGGCCCTGCATTTCTGCTGGGTCTAAGTGTCTGAGAAATTTTTCTTCAGGGCATGGCTATGAGTGATGCCCAAACAGCGACCAGCAGAATCTAATGGCTCCTGGCTGCACACCTCATCTCTCAAACCCAAAAAGGGACAAGGATGTCCACTCATTCAGGTAGGAACTACAGGCACTCAATGCCCACGATGAGATGAGAAAAATATCCCTAATCCTTTCTGTTTCTATCTGGCATAGATAATCCCTTGCCTTCTTGTTTCTTTTGCTCTCACTGTTCTTCCTTCCTAATAGACTCAGGTTATTCCAGCTGTATATGAGGGCCTCTCCCTCACTCATTTCCTGAGTTAATGACTATAATGATTATAGCCAACTGTCTCTGGCTAATCTACCTCAGGATGGAGACTAACAAATATTCTCAAGCAGCTGCTGAAACTCCTTTTGTTTCAGGGTAGTTCCCTCTCTTTTCCAACCCAACGTGGACTGCCCATTTCCACTTGTTGGTAATAACACAAATAAATGAAATAAAATAAAATAAAATAAAATAAAATAAAATAAAATAAAATAGAAAAAAAATGTATCTGCTCATCTATGCAAGCTGACAGACTTTAAGACTGGGAGACCTCTTTATCTGTCTTCTGGGTTCTTATCCATCTCCAACCTTCTTAGTGGCACCTCACCTCTTCTGCCTTTCTTTCCCTCCTCCTATCTCTAAACCATTTCCGGTGCAACCTACATGACTGACTTCTACATCTTCTGGGTGTCTCTGGCACCCTGTGATTCTCTTCCTTCCCTCACTGCCCTCACTGTCAAGGATTGAAGAACACTTCCTTAATCTTAGATGGCCCACTTCAGATTTCCTTACTGCTGCCTCAGGTAATAACTTGACAATGATAAACAGATGGTTTAAGTTTTAAATGGACCCAGATAAAATATATTTGGTGTTTAAAATAATTTAAGTTTATTGATTTAATTGATAGATGTGCATTTAGAATTATCAACATTAAATATAAAACTTTTTCTACCTAGGTTTACTGAAGATCAAATAAGCTCATGTTATCTCTATTGCAATTTGTTAACAAAAAGATGACTTAAAATGATAGCTAATTATGTCTCAAAGGTTTTTATAGGTAATTGTTTTTTTTAATATATGAAATTTATTGTCAAATTGGTTTCCATACAACACCCAGTGCTCATCCCAAAAGGTGCCCTCCTCAATACCCATCACCCACCCTCTGCTCCCTCCCACCCCCCATCAACCCTCAGTTTGTTCTCAGTTTTTAAGAGTCTCTTATGCTTTGGCTCTCTCCCACTCTAACCTCTTTTTTTTTTCCTTCCCCTCCCCCATGGGTTTCTGTTAAGTTTCTCAGGATCCACATAAGAGTGAAAACATATGGTATCTGTCTTTCTCTGTATGGCTTATTTCACTTAGCATAACACTCGCCAGTTCCATCCACATTGCTACAAAGGGCCATATTTCCTTCTTTCTCATTGCCACGTAGTATTCCATTGTGTATATAAACAACAATTTCTTTATCCATTCATCAGTTGATGGACATTTAGGCTCTTTCCATAATTTGGCTATTGTTGAGAGTGCTGCTATAAACATTGGGGTACAAGTGCCCCTATGCATCAGTACTCCCGTATCCCTTGGATAAATTCCTAGCAGTGCTATTGCTGGGTCATAGGGTAGGTCTGTTTTTAATTTTCTGAGGAACCTCCACACTGCTTTCCAGAGCAGCTGCACCAATTTGCATTCCCACCAACAGTGCAAGAGGGTTCCCGTTTCTCCACATCCTCTCCAGCATCTATAGTCTCCTGATTTGTTCATTTTGGCCACTCTGACTGGCATGAGGTGCTATCTGAGTGTGGTTTTGATTTGTATTTCCCTGATAAGGAGCGACGTTGAACATCTTTTCATGTGCCTGTTGGCCATCCGGATGTCTTCTTTAGAGAAGTGTCTATTCATGTTTTCTGCCCATTTCTTCACTGGGTTATTTGTTTTTCGGGTGTGGAGTTTGGTGAGCTCTTTATAGATTTTGGATACTAGCCCTTGGTCCGATATGTCATTTGTAAATATCTTTTCCCATTCCGTTGGTTGCCTTTTAGTTTTGTTGGTTGTTTCCTTTGCTGTGCAGAAGCTTTTTATCTTCATAAGGTCCCAGTAATTCACTTTTGCTTTTAATTCCCTTGCCTTTGGGGATGTGTCGAGTAAGAGATTGCTACGGCTGAGGTCAGAGAGGTCTTTTCCTGCTTTCTCCTCTAAGGTTTGGATGGTTTCCGGTCTCACATTCAGGTCCTTGATATCCATTTTGAGTTTATTTTTGTGAATGGTGTGAGAAAGTGGTCTAGTTTCAACCTTCTGCATGTTGCTGTCCAGTTCTCCCAGCACCATTTGTTAAAGAGGCTGTCTTTTTTCCATTGGATGTTCTTTCCTGCTTTGTCAAAGATGAGTTGGCCATACGTTTGTGGGTCTAGTTCTGGGGTTTCTATTCTATTCCATTGGTCTATGTGTCTGTTTTTGTGCCAATACTATGCTGTCTTGATGATTACAGTTTTGTAGTAGAGGCTAAAGTCTGGGATTGTGATGCCTCCTGCTTTGGTCTTCTTCTTCAAAATTCCTTTGGCTATTCGGGGCCTTTTGTGGTTCCATATGAATTTTAGGATTGCTTGTTCTAGTTTCGAGAAGAATGCTGGTGCAATTTTGATTGAGATTGCATTGAATGTGTAGATAGCTTTGGGTAGTATTGACATTTTGACAGTATTTATTCTTCCAATCCATGAGCAAGGAATGTCTTTCCATTTCTTTAAATCTTCTTCAATTACCTTCATAAGTTTTCTATAGTTTTCAGCATACAGATCTTTTACATCTTTGGTTGGATTTATTCCTAGGTATTTTATGCTTCTTGTTGCAATTGTGAATGGGATCAGTTTCTTTATTTGTCTTTCTGTTGCTTCATTGTTAGTGTATAAGAATGCAACTGATTTCTGTACATGGATTTTGTACCCTGCAACTTTGCTGAATTCATGTATCAGTTCTAGCAGACTTTTGGTGGATATAGGTAATTGTTAAGATAGCTTTCAAGGTCTTTGAAACTTTAAATTGGATTAAATTCATTGGACATTCAGACATTTTCCAAATCAGATGAAATGCTGAAGCATTAATTATTAAACATAGGTTTAGGTTTTTGACTTATTGCCAAGAAACTAAGAGTATTTAAATCTGTTAAAAAAGCTGCTTTATGCTTAGGTGATTCATAAGTTTGCCATCTAAAAAAACTCTGATGTAACAAGACAGTTCACAATTGATTACTACTTAGTTTTCACTGGAGGCTAAAGTTTCTAAGAGTTAAAATTCTGCCTAGTGTAATTAAGACTGATAGTTATAGGAAAGCAACTCTGCATGTAGAAAAGTAGGAGATATGTAAAATCTCATATAAGGAATGGGAATACTTTTTTTTGAAAGTTAAAAAAAAAAAGGAATTTTGCCCTAAATAAGACTAGTTTGGAGGGAAGTGTCTTAGGACAAAATCTAAAAGCAAAGAAAAGTAGAAAGTTTGTGAAGGAAATTTTTGGAAAATAATTTTATGTATTGTTAAGATACACTGATACAAGATTAAAATTCTGCTTTTCTCTCTCTGTTCAAAAGACAAAACTTTCTTGTATTATAGATCTATTTTTGATAAAAAAATAAAGTAAACAAAGGTCTTTTCTCTTTTGTCTGTCAAGAAAACCAAAGTTTTATGTTTTGTCTTTATCAGGTCTTTGATTACTTAGTTAAAACTTGTCAATGTTAAAGAATCTAGGTTTTACTAACAATTATATAACCCTACATATTTGCCTTTAGAATCTCTTATTGCCACCTTGGTTAAATAAATAATTAAGATTTGTAATTATCTGTAATCCTATTTGGGATGTGTTTTATAACTTTCTAAGGTTTTAACAAACTTCCCAAGATTTAAGTTGTAAATGAAATCTTTTTGACCAGTTGGGTCTTTTTATTTGATGTGTTACTTAAAATACCCTGTCAAACAAATAATTGTAAATCTTAATTTGTATTGCTTAAGTAAATGCTATAATTACTCAATTATATCTGTAATTCCTAAATTTTAATATGCTCTGATATAAGGTCATCACTTTGTATTCTGATTATCAAAATGTTATATGTCACAAAAATAAACAAATTTCCTTATGAATTATATCATAATAAACTCTCATATCAGATTGTTAATCATGTCAATTTTTAAGTCTTTTGTCATGTATAATTATTGTTCTGATGCTCTAATAAGATGTATTTCATCTTCAAGGAGATTTATAAAAAAGGACTTTTAGGACAAATACAGGTATTTAACATCTTTAAGATCATACAGCAAATGGGTAAAAATTTTGAGAATTAAAAAGCTGCATTCAAACTAAACAAGAATTAGTAACATGGGACTAAATAAATGAAGGAAAATTATAGTTTTTATGACTCTTGTTGAAAATATTGCCAGTTCTCTAATGTTTGCTCTTCCACATTAAGGAAACGTTCTCTTAAGATACCCATAACATGCAGAAATATAATAAAGTATTCATTTGTAAACAAACCAAAACATTTAACTTTTCTTCCTACCTAAACCATCTAAAATTCAAAACCTCTCAGTAAGTGTTCTTTCTTTCATGGCAATTACAGTTATTTGATGAGTTCAATAAAAATCTGTTTTTCTTATAATAGGACACCATTAAAAATACTCATTATTTTACCAAGATTTTAACTAAAAAGTCATATTTTGAAACGTCATGCATAAACTCAAATATAACCAAACATTTAAAAAAAACTAAAATTAACTTTATAAAACATAAAGCCCCTTAAAAATATTTGCCTAATACCTTACTTGCAAAATTCCCAGCAACCTTACCAGGTAACTGAACAATGTCACTTATCATTCTTTTTTCACCAGAACACACACTCTCCATCCAAACAATTTTCTATTCCTCTTTCTCAAATAAAAAATGTCATTCATTTCTTCCCAGAATGCCAACAATTTCCCCCTCTCTACTTGCCCCACGGAGTAAATCCTTAGAATCTAACAGCCAATCAATTATGGTAAATTGATATTACACACATATTATCTTTTGGTAAAACTCAGTGTATACATGTATCTACAGACACTTTTTATGGATACATATGGGCTTCTGTCCAGAGGAGGGAACACACCTCACATGACATTTCTCATTTATTTATACATTTTACAATTCTGGGTGTACCTAAAAAGATCAAAACTAATACACAACAATTGCAACCCTTCTTACAACAATGGAATGTACACCACTCCACTGGAATTCCTTATAACCCACAAGGTCAAGCCATCGTGGAACATGCAAATGGCCTCCTAAAGTTATTTTTATTAAAACAAAAAGGAGAAAATGCCACCTTTAGGGCCAGATCAATGAAAGCCCTATTCACATTAAATCATTTGCAATTAGACAGAAACTTTCACTCTCAAACATTTTCAAATGGAACAGGAGCTACCAAAACCCAAGGTATGGTATAGATTGCTTAGTGAGGGCTAACCTGGAAGGGTTCAGTGCAATTGTTAATCTAGGGAGAGGTTATGCTGATGTGCTTTCTCCTCAAGGTCCTGTGTGGGTACTTGCTTGGTTAATAAAACCACATCATGAGCTGGAATGAGGGACTCAAGAATCCAATACCAAACTTCAAACTGATGACAGTGACCCCTCCCAGCGGGATGTCAAATCCAAAGAAGAAGAAGATTAATCACTCAGTCATCTGAGACATCTCCTGGGGTGAAGTTAAAAAATTAACCTCATGGGTCAAAGACGTTCTAATCAACATGGGCATGCCTGTGACCCCTGAAAATATGTTCCTATCCGTCAACCCTTGCCTTACCGCCGATTCAGCTAATGTGTCTATATTCTTTACCTGTTACTTCTGCCCACTCACACTCTGACTTACTGGGCTCATCTTCTTTTTTTTTTTATTTTTTTTTTATATATATGAAATTTATTGACAAATTGGTTTCCATACAACACCCAGTGCTCATCCCAAAAGGTGCCCTCCTCAATACCCATCACCCACCCTCCCCTCCCTCCCACCCCCCATCAACCCTCAGTTTGTTCTCAGTTTTTAACAGTCTCTTATGCTTTGGCTCTCTTCCACTCTAACCTCTTTTTTTTTTTTTCCTTCCCCTCCCCCATGGGTTTCTGTTAAGTTTCTCAGGATCCACATAAGAGTGAAACCATATGGTATCTGTCTTTCTCTGTATGGCTTATCTTCTTAGCCCTCCTATGTTTGATTTAGTCTCTTGGGAAGATCCTGAAATTCCTTACTTATGTAATGACTCCTCTATTACTGGAGGACACTAGATTCCCATTAACGCTGATGATTTATCTAACTATTGATCCCACAGGCTCTCAATAAATTGGACTTTTTCTCACGTTGACATCTCTCTATGTTTATATTATAATCCTAGTACTTGCAATACTAATCAAAGCCTCTGTGACCCTCTTCACAAACAATGGTATAAGAATAGCATACTTAAAACACCAGAAAATTAATCTTGGGTAAGTACTATCAAATGTCAACATTTTTTTTCTCACAATAGGAGTACGAAGAAACCTAACTGAGGGAAAATGAGTACCAAAATATCCAGTGCCACTATGTACCAGACAATGGCTGGCAATGGAGTCCTATGATGGCTTCTCATGGGACCTCTGAGGTTCTTTTAATTTTACACAAATATCCTTATTTAACAGTACAATATTTGAAAATTGGGGACCCAAAGGACTGATGGTGATGAAAAGTAGTAGAACTTGGGAAGGACATATCTGGAATTGGTCACTTCCTTTCCATTATGACGCTTCTAACCCCATATGGAATCCCCGATTTGTGGGTCCGGTACTGAGACTTAAATACTCCACTAATACCTATTCCACTATTAAAACTTCCTCTTGGAGGATTGGCCTGCCATTTATTCAAAGAAAATTTAGACATGGTTCCACTACATTTTTTTTTAATTTTTTTTTCAACGTTTTTTATTTATTTTTGGGACAGAGAGAGACAGACATTGAACGGGGGAGGGGCAGAGAGAGAGGGAGACACAGAATCGGAAACAGGCTCCAGGCTCCGAGCCATCAGCCCAGAGCCTGACGCGGGGCTCGAACTCACGGACCGCGAGATCGTGACCTGGCTGAAGTCGGACGCTTAACCGACTGCGCCACCCAGGCGCCCCGGTTCCACTACATTTATACATGACAAATTTAACTGGTCCTATGATGTTAACAGTACTCTTATATGTACTACAAGGCCATACGTTTTCTTACTTGCATCTGCAGCTCCAAATTTTAATGACACATATACTATTTTCATGGGGAACAAAATATGGGTGACCCTCTGTTTCTCTACTACAAACATATCACATTTACATATAACTTTTGTCTATATAGCCAAAGAAAAGGCACAACTCTGGTTGCAAGTCCAATTAAATCGGCCTTGGCAAGGGGGGTCCAAGTTGTAAGAGCTTGTCTCTGCATTAGAAGAAAGAAAGAGAACCAAAAGTTTTGTAGACAGTTTGTTGGTGGCTATTTTGGCCATTACAGCACTTGCAACAACAGCAGCTGCTTCCTTAGCTATCTTATTACAGACCACACACCAAATAAATCAATATATGCAAAATACTACATTAGATTTAGAAGAACAAGTTAGGATTGATCAACAAATCCTTGCCTGACATCAAACATTAGAAGCCGCTATTGTCTGGCTAGGAGAACATCAACAGGCTTTATGGACCAGATCACAACTTGTATGTGACTCAGGTTTCACAACCTACTCTATCATTCCCACTTTATACAATGGGCCCTGGAATCAAATACATCTACATCTTAATCAGGCATTCCACTCGCCCCTGAAAGTCTCCATTGAGAACTTAAAAATCAGATTGCAAAAACAATTACAAGAGCTTTAACAAGAAAGTCAGTAGGCCACAACTGACACTCTCAATGATATTTCTAAATGGATCAACCCAAAAAATGGGTTCTCTGGTTCAATCTACACTCCTGGTTTAACACTATTGTAATACTACTAATAATCTTGTTTTGTTGTTGTTGTTGCTGTTGTTGTTGTTGTTGTTGCTGTTGTTGTTGTTGTTGCAGTTGTCAAATTGATAGCTCTTTGATCCTCTAACAAATCACCCAAGTTGTTCTTCACCAATACCCAGATTCTCACCATTTCCATAACAATGCCTGGTCCTGCTAATAAAAAACAAAAGGGGGTATATGTGCAGCTATATCTAGAGAGTGCATTGTAAGACCTCAGGGGTGAATGAAGTTAATTGCTGAAATGTCAGCAATGTTCTGATTACAAGGCTGTCAAATGTGATAGCATTATGAGACACAGAGCCCCATGATCCCCCAAAGGACAGCTTAGATACAACACCTGCTGTAACTCCCTGACATTCCTTGAAACCACACACACTCCCTTCATCCCTTCATGTAGCCACCAGAAGTATGTCTGACTAATGTCTGAAAATCCTTTGTGCTCTCTTTCCTTGCTTTGCTATTCTTTGATATTTCTCTCTAATGAAATATGAAATAGACTATGTGCAGTCTGCTGCTGCTGTTTCACTGGCAGAGAAACATACTTCATACTTACTCAACCTCAGTGTCTGAGGATTTTGCCTTCAGTGTGCCACAACAATGTTAGTTGTGGATTTTTCATAAGTGTCCTTTATTATGTTGATGTATGTTCCCTCTAAGTCTAATTTGTTGAGGGTTCTTATCATGAATGGATGTTGTACTTTGTCAAATGTTTTCTGCATATATTTATTTATTTTCATATTTTAGCTTTATTGAGATATGACTGATAAACAAAAATGCATAAATTTAATGTATAGATGTTGAGAGTTTGGACATATGCATACATTCATGATACATTACTACAGCCAATGTACTACACATAGTCATTACCTCCACAAATTTCTCTGTGTTCCTGTGTTTGTGTGTGTGTGTGTGTGTGTGTGTGGTAAGAACACCTCCTGTGACAATGTATAGAGTTTTTGAATCAGTATGTTGTACACATGAAACTAATGAATGTAACATTGTGTGCCAACTCTATGTCAATTAAAAACCCAACATGAAATCTATCTTCTTAGCATATTTTAAAGTGCATAATACCATATTGTTAGCTACAGGCATTATGTATAGCAGATTCCCAGAACTTATTCATCTTGAATAATAGAAACATTATAGACATTAAAAAAATTACCTATTTCCTCCCCCACTCCCCCCCCCGGCCACTGGCAACCGCATTTTATTCTGTACTTCTATGGGTTTGATAATTTTAGATGCTTCACTTGTGGAGTCATGCAGTATTTGTCCTTCTGTGATTAGCTTATTTCAAATTCAGCATAATATTTTTTTGTTTTGTTTTGTTATTTCAGGCAAGAGAATAAATCCAATTCTGTGAGTCTATATTGGTATGACACCCCTATGTGAAAATAAAAGTGGTAAAATGTCAATGTAGATTCTGAACAGAGACTTTTATAGGGTAAACTGCCACAGCCCCAGTGAAAGCATGAAGACATAAAACGCTTATTGCTTGTATTTACAAAGCAATCCAGGGTTGTAAGGACAGTTTTTACTTTAGCCTCTTGTCCAAGCGCTAACCAGCTGTTTGTGAAAAGTCTGTGGACCCCAATGGGTCCTTTGTTAATGGACACATATGCCACTTTGAAAACACAGCATAATATCCTGTAGGTTCATCCATGTTGTGGATTGCAAGATTCCTTAAGGCTGTATAATATTCCAGTGTGTGTGTGTGTGTGTAGCACATTTTCTTTTTTCATCTGAATAAATATTTCATGTGTACTTGAAAAGAATATATATATTTTTATTGGTAAATTTTTGAATTCTAAATATATAATCTAAGTCATGTTCATTAAGCATGTTGCTGAACTCTTATACATATTTACTGATTCGCTTTTTCTATCACACATAAAGGTATTTTTTTAATCTCCACCTTATAGTATTTTAAAAAAATATTTTCTTTTTATCAGGTTTTTCTTTATAATTTTAACATTACAGGCCTATATGTGTACATGTTTTAAAATGTTACATCTTCTTCGTGATGCATTTCTTCCTTTACAGGTACTGCTTTCTTGCCTGTAAGCCTGCATTGCCATCACTTACTGCTATTGTTATACAAGCTTCCTTTTGGCTTGTTTTCATAGTATATATTTTCCGTTGGTTTATTTTTAAGTCTTCTGTTTTGCTGACATGTGTGGTTTTTCTCTGATGAGCATGATATGATACAATTGTGCTATATTCAGTTTGACAATCTTTGTCTTTTGATTAGTCAGTCTACTTATTATCAGGATAATTACTGATATTTGGTGTTAAATCTAACATTCACTATATTACTATTGCTTCCGTCCTTTCCTGTTCTTTTTATATTCTTGCACCTCCCTCACTTTCTGCCAAGTTTTTGGATTAAGTATTTTTGCTTGGGTTGTTTCATGGACTTTTATAATTATTGTATTGGTTATCCAGTAAATATTTTTTAAAGTTTTTATTTAAATCCCAGTTATTTAACATACAGTGTAATATTAGTTTCAGGTGAACAATAAAGTGATTCAACACTTCCATACAACACCTCGTGCTCATCACAGCAAGTGCCCTCCTTAATCTCCATCACCTATTTAACCTATCCTCCCACCCACCTTCCCCTTGATAACCATCAATCAGTTCATCAGTTTGCTCTCTACAGTTAAGGGTCTGTTTCTTGGTTTGCCTCTCTCTATTTTTTTTCCTTTACTCAGTTGTTTTGTTTCCTAAATTCCACATATGCATGAAATCATATGGTATTTGTCTTTCTCTGACTGACTTATTTCATTTAGCGTAATGACAAGATTTCGTTCTTTTCTATGACTGTTCAGTTGGTAGACACATGGGATGTTTCTATAATTTGGCTATTGTGGATAATGCTGCTATAAACCCTGGGGTGCATATATCTCTTTGGATTAATATTTTTGCATTCTTTGGGAAAATACCTAGTAGTGCAATTGCTGGATCATAGGGTAGTTCTCCTTGAACTATTTAAGGAACTACATACTGTTTTCCAGAGTGGCTGCACTAGTTTGCATTCCCACCAATAATGCAAGAGGGCTCCACTTCCTCCACTTCCCTGTCAACACCTGTTGTTTCTTGAGTTTACCCATTCAGACAAGTATAAGATGACACCTCATTTTAGCGTTGATTTGCATTTCCCTGTGGTAAGTGGTGATGACCACCTTTTTATGTGTCTGTTGGCCATCTGTATGTCTTCTTTGGAGATATATCTGTTTATGTCTTCTGCCCATTTTTAATTGGATTATTTGTTTTTTGAGTGTTGGTTTTTATATATTATATATAATTTGGATACTAGCCCTTTATTGGATATGTAATTTGCAAATATCCTGTCTAATTCCATAATTTGTCTTTTAGTTTTGTTGATTGCTTTCTTCACTGACTAGAAGCTTTCTATTTTGATGTAGTGCCAATAGTTTATTTTAAATTTAGTTTCCCTTGGGGCTCCTGGGTTGCTAAGTCAGTTAAGCATCCAACTTCAGCTTAGGTCATGATCTCACAGTTCGTGAGTTTGAACCCCACATTGGGCTCTGTGCTGACAGCTCAGAGTCTGGAGTCTGCTTCAGTTTCTGTGTCTCCCTCTCTCTCTGCCCCTCTCCTGCTTGCACTCTGTTTCTCTCTCTCAAAAATGAATGAACATTAAAAAAATTAGTATACCATGCCTAAAGGAGACATATCAAGAAAGATGTTGTTAGGGCTGATATCAGAGAAATCACGGCCTGTCCTCTCTTTTAGGATTTCTATGGTTTAATTGCTCACATTTATATATTTTTTCCATTTTGAATTTATTGTGGTATATGGTGTAAGAATGTTGTCCATTGCAATATTTTGCATATAACTGACCAGTTTTCTGAATACCATTTGTTGAAAAGACATTCTTTTTCCCATTGTATATTCCTTCCTGCTTTCTCCAAGATTAATTGACCACATAACTGTGAGTTTATTTCTGGGTTTTCTGTTCTGTTCCACTGAACTGTGTCTACTTTTGTGCTAGCACCATACTGCTTTGATTACTACAGCTTTGTATTATAACTAGAAGTCTGGAAATGAAATACCTCCTGTTTGCTTTTCTTTTTCAAAATTGCTTTGGCTCTTTGGGGTGTTCTGTGGTTCCATGCAAATTTAGGATTGTTTGTTCTAGCTCTGTGAAAATGCTGGTGGTATTTTGATAGGGATTGAATTTAATGTGCATATTGCTTTGGATAGTATAGACATTTTAACAATATTTGTTCTTGAAATACATGAGCATCTAATGTCCCTTCCATTTCTTTTTCTTATCTTCAATTTCTTTCATCAGTGTATAGTTTTCAGGGTATGGGTTTTCAACTCTTTGGTTAAGTTCATTCCTGGGTATTTTATTATTTTGGTACATTGTAAATGGAATTGTTTCCTCTTTTTAAAGTTTGTTTGTTTGTTTATTATTTATTTATTTATTTATTTATTTATTTATTTTTAAGTAACGTCTATACCTAAGGTGGGGCTTAAACTCACAACCCAGAGATTAAGAGTCCTGTGCTCTTCTGACAGCCAGCCAGGCATCCCAGGATTGTTTTCTTCATTTCTCATTCTCTGCTTCATTATTAGCATATAGAAATATAATAGATTTCGGCACATTAATTTTTTTCTGCAACTTTGCTGAATTCAGTCATCAGTTCTCGCAATTTTTTGGTGGAATAATTCCTGTTTTCTATATATAGTATCATGTCATCTGCAAGTAATGAAAGTTTTACTTTTTCCTTACCCATTTGGGTGTCTTTTATTTCTTGTTCTTGTTTGATTGTTGTGGCTGGGACTTTCAGTATTATGTTGAACAACAGTGGTGAGAGTGGACTTCTCTGTAATCTTCCTGACCTTAGAAGAAAAGCTCTCAGTTTTTACTGATTGAATATGATGTTAGTTGTGTTTTTTCATATAAGTCCTTTATTAGTTTGAGTTATGTTCCCTCTAGATCTATCTACTTTGTTGAGGGCTTTTATCATGAATGAATGTTGTTCTTTGTTAAACGCTTTCTCTGCATCTATTGAAATTATCCTATCATTTTTATCCTTTCTCTTGTTGATGTGGTGTATCATGTTGATTGATTTGCAAATGTTGAAGCACACTTGCAACCTAGGAAAAATTCTCATTGAACATAGCAAATGCTGTTTTTAAAGTATTGTTACATTTAGTTTCCTAATATTTTGTCTAGGATTTTTGCATCTATGTACTTCAGAGATACTGTCCTGTGGGTTTTTGTAATGTTTTTATCTGATTTTGGTATCAGGGTAATGTTGGCCTCATTGAATGAATTTTGAAGTGTTCATTCTTATATGTTTTGGAACAGTTTAAGAGGATATTAATTCTCCTTTAAATGTTTGGTAGAAATCACCTAGGAAGCCATCTGGTCCTGGACTTTTGCTTGTTTGGTGTGTTTTGATTACATATTCAATTTCATTGCACATATTCAGTCTGTTCAAATTTTCTATTTCTTTCTGCTTTAGTTTTAGTATTTTATATGTTTCTAGGAATTTATCCATTTGATATAAGTCATCTAATTTTGCATACACTTTTTCATAATGTTCTCTTACAATTGTTTGTATTTCTGTGATGTTGGCTGTTATTTCTCCTCTTTCATTTGTCATTTTATTTATTTAAGTATTTCTATTGATTTTTTATGAGTCTGGGTAGAGATATATTGATTTTGCTGATCTTTTCAAAGCACCAGATCCTAGTTTCATTGATCTGTTGTACTGTTTTTTGTTTGTTTTTTTCTATATCATTTATTCATGATATAATCTTTATTATTTCCTTACTTTTCCTGGTTTGGGGTTTTCTATAGTCTTTTTCTTGCTCATTTAGGTTTAAGGTTAGGTTGTTTATGTGAGATTTTTATTACTTCTTGATTTAGACATGTATTGCTATGAACTTCCCTCTTAGAACTCCTTTTGCTGCCTCCCAAAAATTTTGAATCATTTTATTTTTATTTTCATTTGTTCCCATGTAATTTTTCATTTACTCTTTGTTGTCTTCATTGGCCATTGTTGAGTGGCATGTTATTTGGCCTTCATGTGTTTGTTCATTTTCCATATTTTTTCTTGTGGTTGATTTCCAATTTCATAACATGGTGCTCAGAAAAGATGCATGGTATGACTTTGATTTTCTGAATTTGTTGAGACTTATTTTGCAGACTAACATGTGGTCTATTCTAAATAATGTTCCATGTACACTTGATAAGAATGTGTGTTTGTTGTTTTAGGATGGAATGTTCTGAATTTATCTGTTAAGTCCATTTGGTCCCAAGTGTCATTCAGAGCTACTGTTTGCTTGTTCTTTGCCTGTTTGGATGACCTGTCCATTGATGTAAGTGAAGTGTTAAAGTCTCCTACTATTATTGTATTACTATCTATTACTTTCTTTACGTTTGTCATTTACAGTTTCATGTATTTGAGTGCTGTCATGCTGAGTGCATTATATTTATCACTGTTATATCTTCTTATTGTATTGGTCCATTTATGATTATATAGTGTCATTCTTGTCTCTTATTACATTTTTTGTTTTAAATTCTAATTTTTTCAATATAAAAATTGCTGGTCTGGTTTTCTTTTGATATATATTTTCATGGTAAAGTTTTCTCCATCCTCTCACTTTCAATCTGCAGGTGTCTTTAGGTCTGTAATGAGTCTCTTGTAGGCAAAATATAGATGTGTCTTCCTTTTTTTTTTTTTTTTGCAGTCTGTCACCTTATGTCTTTGATTGGAGCATTTAGTCCATTTACATTCAAAGTAATATTGATAGATGTGTATTTATTGCCCTTTTGTTACTTGTTTTGTAGTTGTTCTGTAGTTTTTCTTTAATCCTCTCTTCTCTTGCTATTTTTATGGTTTGTTGGATTTCATTGGTATTTTATTCAGATTTCTTTCTTTTTTATGCTTGAATATCTATTACTCATTTTTGACTTGTGATTACCATTAAGTTTGTATATAACATTTTCTGAATATAGCAGTCTATATTAAGTCCCTGGTTAATTAAGTTTGAGCCAATTTTTACTCCTCTCCCACCATGTTTTAGATGTATGATGTCATATTTTACATCCTTTTATTTTGGGACTCCTTTGAATGATTTTTACAGATATACATATTTTTAGTACTTCTATGCTTCTGACTTCATACTCTCACTTCTGGTCTTCCTTTCCACTCCAAGAATCCACTTTAATATTTCTTGCAGAGCTAGTCCTTTAGTTTTTATTTGTTTGAGAAATGTTTTATCTGTCTTTGTATTCTGAATGAAAACCTTGCAGATTTTCTTGTTTTTATTTTCATTTGTTTCCATGTAATTTTTAATTTATTCATTGATGTCTTGGTTGACCATTGTTTAGTGGCATGCTATTTAGTGTTCATGTGTTTGTGCATTTTGAATGTATCATGCCACTCCTTTCTGGCTTCAAAAGTATCTACTGAAAAAATCCCTGATAAAGTTATGAGCTCTTTACATAATTTGGCTAGTGTAGATAATGCTGCTATGAACATTATCTATGTGTTTATTTGTGTGTATCCCTTTGAATTAATATTTTTGGATTATTGTGTAAATACCTAATAGTTCAATTGCTGGATCATAGGATAGTTCTATTTTTAGTTTTTGTTTTTTTGTTTTTTTTTTTTGAAACACCATAGTTTTTTTCTGGACCACTTTCTTACACCATACACAAAAATAAACTCACAATGGATTAAACACTTAAATGTGAGAACTGAAACCATAAAAATCCTAGAGGAGAACACAGACAGTAACCTCTTTGATATTGGTCATAGCAACCTCTTTCTAGATATGTCTCCTAGGCAAAGGAAACAAAAGCAAAACTAAACTATTGGGACTTCATCAAAATAAAAAGCTTCTGTACACATAGGAAACAATCAGCAAAACTAAGAGACATTCTACAAAATAAGAGAAAATATTTGCAAATGACATACCTAATAAAGAAAGGGTTAGTATCCAAAGTACACAAAGAAATTATAAAACGCAATACCCAAAATACAAGTAATCCAGTTAAACATTGGGAAGAACCATGAATAGGAATTTTCCAAGGAAGACATACAGATGGCCAACGGATATTTGAAAAGATGCTCAACATCACTCATCAGGGAAATTCAAATCAAAACTACAGTGAGATACCACCTCACAACTGTCAGAATGGCTAACATCAACAACACAAGAAACAATAGGTGCTGGCAAGGATGTGGAGAAAGGGAAAACCTCCTGCACTGTTGGTGGGAATGTAAACTGGTGCAGCGACTCTGGAAAACAGCATGTGTGTTTTTATACACCAGCTTCCTTCTCTCTGACACATACTCCCAGTTGTGTTTATTGTCTGGAACTCTTTTGCCTGATGGCATTTCTTTCAAAACATGTAATCTTCAGCTTTGACCCCAAAGCAGGGTAGTCAAAAAAAGAAAGTTCATACCTTTACCCTCAATTCTTGGAAACTAATATATATCCCAATAACAAAGGTTTAGTACTATGTACCCTCACTTTAATTAATGTCCTTATTATAATGACAGTATGTAAATGGCCAGTCCCTGCTATATCAGGCTTGATTCCCATAATATTCTTAAAACCAGCCTCACACTCCTTTTTCTCCACACTATACTTTTCTCAACTCACTCCTTACAAAGTCAAACCATAAGTTTCTATCTTCATAGAAGGTTAAATAGTGTCTTGGAATATGGAGATTGTCTGAACCCCTTCATTGGGGTTATTTCATTGAAATCATTGTTATTTCATTGAAATTAATGTTGTGCATCCATCAGTGAATCAAACAAAAGAAGTTACACAGAATTAGAAGCATCATTGGTTTCACATTCTGTACACAAAAATACATTCAGGGGAACAAATCATTCTACATGTACAGGGGACTTTTACCACTCAGGGCTTCAAAGACATGATGATTTTATTTCTATGGTTTCCACAATGAATTTTTGGGATTCTTAAATATCCACTGTTTTTCACAACTTAAGTTATTTCTCCAAACTTACATATGCCGAGCATGGTGATTTCTGATCAGTTTGGAAATCTGACATTCTGTAACGTGAACTATAGGTGCCAAAGATTATTTCATTATGTGGGAGCACAGGGTGAAAAGTTTGTTATTTTGTGTAAAGTTTCTTGGAAAAGCTAAGTGGTATATTATATTCACTATCCTTTATAATCCCAAACTGTAAATTCCTCAAGGACATGACCTATGCTTTACCATTTTCTGTATCTCCAGTACATAACATATTGTAAATGGAAATAAATGATGCAGAAGGAAGGAGATAACCATTTGCAAAAATATATCTGTGATGCATGTTTGATCATCCTCTTTTATTCTATTTTGTCTTTAATTCTCCATTGTATATGGCGCTTCAGTTAGGGACATTGCATAAATTGTAAAAAAAAAATGCTTCTTTTCTGAATATTAATTAATTAATTAATCAAAGTTATTTAAAATTTAAATTTAAAATTATTGCACAAAGTGAAGAACCGTACATAGAAAGAACCATATTTATGGAGGAAACAGCCTTGGCTGAGTGTACAAAGGCACCCATACTGCCAGCTCACATGAAACCTGGATAGATACTAAAGCACACATTCAATAGAAAGTCTTTTTATTTTAAGCCCTTCTCCCTGACCCCAGATAGGGTGACTGTATCAGGTATGAAGTCTTTCTGTGACATTAGAATAAGATGCTGATAGTGAGCAAGAAAGAAAAGCAAGTTCCAGGGATGCATGAAAGGATAGCAAAGAGAAGGTGCAGCTTTTACCATGTGTCTTTGACAGTGAGCGTGTATATGTGTGCTCTCTCAAGTGTGTAAACGGTTATATGTGCCTATGTGTGTTTACATAAGATGGTGTTCTCCTCTGCTCTAGAACTTGGTTGAGAGGTGTAGAATCTGCAGGCCACCTGCTACCTTCTTCTATGAATTAGTAGCTATTCATAATATAACAAGTATTCCCTTAGTTGAAATGTCCTTGAGCAGTGAACAATCTGAACACTTATATTCAGCAGCCCTACCCTCATCCCTGATTTTATCTGATCTTTACTCTATCAAATTTATTAAAGGAAATCTAGTAGTATTTTCTATCTTTTTTTCTTTTTCTCTTTTTTCTTTGAGTAGTGGGGGGGGGGTCTGTAATTTTCTTTGAGTAGTGGAGTGAGGATGATTATGCCCTGTTCAACCCACTTTCCTAAAACAACTCCAGTTGGGATGCCTGGGTGGCTCAGTCAGTTGAGTGTCCGACTTTGGTTCAGTCATGATCTCATGGTTTGTGGGTTTGAGCCCTGCTTCGAGTTCTGTGCTGACAACTCAGAGCCTGGAACCTGCATCAGATTCTGTGTCTCCCCCTCTCTTGGCCCCTCTCTTGCTTGAATTCTCTCTCTCTCTCTTTCTCTCAAACAATAAATAAAACATTTAAAACATAATAAATAAATAAATAAATAAATAAATAAAACAACTCCAGTTAATGTATCCAATCCAGTACTATTTTGTGATTGTCACATTCCAGGCCAATTTCACTGGACATTACAAAATTCCTATTCAACAGAAAAAATGATATCCCTCCTCATTAATCACAGGTTACTGAAAATATCCTGGCATACATTTTCTTATATAATTTCCTGTAATGATTTTTTCTTCCATCTAAATACAGTATATTCTTAGTGAGTCAATTATAAACAAAGTCACTTATTTGTTTTATAAAGACAGTACTACTCTTATCAAATGCAATTAATGAATTTTCAAAGGCTAATGTATTAAATTCTATTTTGCAGTGTGGGTGACTTAACCCATGAGACTGTTTGCACTAGTTCAATGGTCCCATCTTCAAATAATGCTTTCTACAGAATGAAGCCTTTTGTCTAGGGATTAACTTTGTCAACTCATTTAATCCTACAGATGTTTTATACATTTACTGGGAAACTACAAATATAAACTACTAATACTAGGTAATTCAAAAGATGAAAAATAAATAAGATAAAGTTCTTAGCTTTGAAATAGTTTGATGGTTGAGGGCATACACTTTGAAACAAATCATACCTGGGTTCTGATAGCTTATTCACCACTTTTCAGCAATGTAATCTTGAGCAAATTACATAATATCCCTAAACCTCAGATTCTACATATGCAGAAAAGAAATAGTAATACCTCCTTCATGGAGTTTGTTAAAGTAATTAAAGGAAGTGATCATTAGACTAGGGTGGCTCTAATAACTTGGTAGCCTACATAAATAGATAAAAACCTAAGCCATAGTCAATGTACTCAAATCTGAGAAAATATAACTTAAGAGCAACCAACCACAAACACAAAAATAAGCTTTTTCAAATAAAGCAACTGGTTAGGCTATAGCAAATCAAATCATTACCTAACTTTGCTTCTCTGTTTTTTCTCTGTAAAAACCTCACACCTATCTCCTGCCAGTGGAGCACTCTAAACCACATTTGATTTGGTGCTGCCCATTTCAGATCAATGTATACTTAAATTCTGTAAATGCGCCTCCAATTATCTTAACGGGGTTTTTGAAGATTATTTCAGATAATGTATGTGATGTCTCACATGTGATATATTGTTCAGTAGGTGATAACTACTAAATATTCAAGGCACTGATAGACTAATGAAAAATGGAAAGAACTTAGACAAGTACACAGTAACTAAAATTGAAGGCAGAATAGGCTGGAGCTCAGATGGTGGCATAATAGGAGTACCCTAGTCTCATCTCTTCCCTTGAACAAAACTAGATAACTATCAAATCATTCTAAATACCCCAGAAATCAACTTGAAGACTGACAAAACAACCTCCAGAACTAAAAGAGAGAAGAAGCCTCATCTAAGAAAGTAGGAAGTGCAGAGACATGGTTTGGGGGAGAAAAGAACATGTATGCTGTGGAGGGGAGTGAGCTGGGATTGCAGAAAAAAAAAGAGATAAAGGAGCACATAGGGCAATGCACAATAACACTTCCCCAAAACTATTGGCTGGGAAAAAAAGAAGGGCTGACTTTCATGGTTTCTTGTAATCAGCAACGGTTGTCTGGGATAGAATCCTGAGGGTTCTGCCCTACACCTGGAGAGAAGGCAGGCAAACAACCCTAGGGCAGATGACATAATATGAAGAATGACCGAGGCATGCAAAAGGGGGATGATTCTGTGTTCTTGAAGTACATCCCTGAGAGGTAGCATTCACAGAGACACTTCTACAGGAACAAAATAACTTGCTGGCACCATTTCCCTCCCCGGTCCTTTAGCATAAATTCAGAGACACTGCAGGAAGTAACACGACCCAACACTGGGTGCCTAACCTGCTTACATCAAATCCCACACATCTGCTCTTTTTCAAGACTGCTCTTCTTGGTCAAGCCTGCTTCAGTCCCAACACAATGAGACCCTTCACAAGAAGATTAGCACATGCCACTGACCATACCATGGCCCTAAATCCTAGCATTTTAAAAGTCATCAGGCTGTGACTGTTGCTTCTGAAGAGAAGGAAAGCAAACAACACAGTTGCAGTGTGGAAACAGAGATATGAAAAATGCCTGGAACACACCAGTGGTGAGGGATTATTTGCTCTTCTAAGTACTTCCCTGAGAGACAGAACCCACAGAGTCTCCTCCAGGAAAAAAAGTGATGGCTTATGACATTTCCCTCCCCAACCCTCAGCATAAACACACCCCTGCCCACACCACCTCTCACAACCAGAGAGCTCTGCAGGGCTTCAGTTCTACTGAAAGTAGTATCAAGTCTCATTTAACAAACAGACCAGAGCACATCAAATTTAAACTTGTCACACCTGACCAAGGACTAAACACTGCCCACCGCAGGCAAGGAGAGCCTCTGCAAACAACAGCCCTGAAGGATAGAGCAGCCAAAACACAGCAGGAGAAAGCATGTAGCACACACAAAAAACACTACCTGAAGGGCCAGATACTGGACACTATATTACTCTTCTTCATAAAGCCATTACTTTCATAAACAGGAAACATAATAGGCTTCTATAGCACAGAGAAGAAGACAGAGACTTCGACAAAATTCCAAGAATGGAAAGAATTCATTCCACTCAAAAAAAAAAAAAAAAAAAAAGTAAGGCCATGGCCAGAGATTGAAAGCATTGATTGAAAGCAACAACCATAAGGATACACACTGAACTTGAGAAAAGAATGGAATACTTCAGGGAGGCCTTATCACAGAGATAAGAGAATTAAAAAAAAATCAGTCAGAAATGAAGAATACAATAACTGAGATTGGAAACAGACTTCAGGCAATGAACACAAGTCTGGAGAAGCAGTGGAATGAATAAGTGATATAGAGGACAAAATAATGGAAAATAATAAAGCTGAAAAAAAAACTAAGAAAGAATTATGGAAGATGAGAATAGACTTAGTTAAATTGGTGACTACATCAAATGTAATAGCATTCATATTATAGGAGTCCCAGAAGAAGAAGAGGGAGAAAGGGGGGGGGGAGACAATTTATTTCAAGAAATAATAACAGAAAACTTCCTTAATTTGGGGAAAGAAAGAGACATCCAGATCCAGGAAGCACAGAGAACTCCCATCAAAATCAACAAAAGCAGGGGTATCTGGGTAGCTCAGTTGGTTAAGCATCCGACCATGGCTCAGGTCATGATCTCACAGTTTGTGTGTTCGAGCCCCACATTGGGCTTTCTGATGTCAGCAAAGAACCTGATTCAGATCCTCTGCCCCCCTTTCTTTCTGCCTTTCCCCAACTTGTGCTCTCTCTCTCAAATATAAATCAACAAAAGCAGGTAATACCAAGATATATTGTAGTTAAATTTGCAAAATATAGTGGTAAAGAAAAATCTGGACTGCAGCAAGACAAAAGATATCCTTACTTTACAAGGGAGAACCCTTAAGATTGGCTGCAGATTTCACCACAGGAACTTGGTAAGCCATAAAAGAGTGGCATAATATATTTAAAGTGCTGAATGGGATGCAAGATGAAAGACTCCACCAAAAATCTTCTAGAATTGATACACACATTAAGTAAACTAGCAGGATACAATAAATGTACATAAACGTGTTGCATTTCTATACACCAACAATGAAGCAGCAAAAAGAGAAATTAAGGAATCAATCTTTTTACCATTGCACCAAAAACAATATGCCTTGGAAGAAACCTAACCAAACAAGTGAATACCTGCCCTCTGAATAATATAAAACACTGGTGAAAAAATTGAAGATAACACAATGAAATGGAAATAAAACATTCCATGCTCATGGATTAGAAGAGTAAATATCATTACAATGTCTTTACTACCCAAGGCAATCTACACATTTAATGTAATCACTATCAAAATACCACCAGCATTTTTCACAGAGTTAGGACAAACAATCCTGAAACTTGCATGGAACCACAAAAGACTCCCAATAGCCAAAGCCACCTTGAAAAAGAAAACCACAACTGAAGAAATCACAATTACAGACTTCAAGTTACATTAAAAAGCTGAAATAATCAAAACAGTATGGTATTGGCACAAAAATGGACACATAGATCAATGGAACAGAATAGAGAATCCAGAAATGAACCCAAAATTCCATGGGCAATTAATATTCAACAAAGCAGGAAAGAATATCCAATGGAAACAAAGACAGTCTCTTCAAGAAATGATGCTGGGGAAACTGGATAGCAACATTCAAAAGAATTAAACTGGATAACTTTCTTACATAAAACACATAAATAAATCAAAATGGATGAACGAACTAAATGTGAGACAAGAAACCATAAAGTCTAAAGAAGAGCACAGTTAACCAGATCTTTGATTAAGGCATAGTAACTTCTTTCTATATATGTCTCCTGAGTCAAGTTAAAAATGCAAATATAAATTATTGGGACTGCCAAAAAAATGTTTCTACATAGCAAAGAACAAAATCAAGAAAATCAAAAGGCAATTTATGGAATGGGAGAATATATTTGCAAATGAAATATCTGTAAAGGGTTAATATCTAAAATACATAAAAGTCAACATGCAAAAAATGAATAATACAATTTAAAAATGAAGAGTTTTCCAAAGAAGACATCCAGGTGTTCTACAGACACATGAAAATTCTGAAAATCACTCATGATCAGAGAAATACAAATCAAAATTCCAATGAGATATCACCTCATACCAGTCAGAATGACTAAAATCCCAACACAAAAGACAATATGTGATGGCCAAGATGTGGAGATAGTGAAACAATCTTGCATTGTTGGTGGGAATGCAAACTGGTGCAGCCACCCTGGAAAACAGTATGGATATTCCTCAAAAAGTTGGAAATAGAACTACCCTATGATCCAGTAATAGCACTAGGTATTTACTCAAAGAATAAAAAAATACAGATTTTAAGAGGTACATGTACCTTGATGTTTATAGCAGCATTATCAGCAATAGTCAAACTATGGAAAGAGCACAAATGTCAGACGACTGATAAATGAATAAAGGATATGTGGTATATATATAAAATTGAATATTACTGTCATAAAAAAGACTGAAATCTTCCCATTTGCAAGGACATGGATGGAGGTAGAAAGTATTATGCTAAACAAAATAATTCAGCCAGAGAAAGATAAATACCATATGATTTTACTCATATGTGGAATTTAAGAAATGAACCAAATGAGCAAGGAGGGAAAAGATGCAAACCAAGACACAGACTCTTAACTATGGACAACAAACTGATGGTTACCAGAAGAAGGTAGGTAGATGGAGAGATGGGTTAAATAGGTGATGAGTATTAAGGAGCACACTTGTTGTGATGAGCTCTGGTGTTGCATGGAAGCGTTGAATCACTATATTCTGTACCTGAAACTAATATTATTCTCTGTGTTAATTAACTGGAAATTAAATGAAAATTTAAAAACAAAGCAAAACAAAAACAAACAAAGAAAAAAGAAACAATGTGCAAAGGGAAAAAAAGAGAGAGTAAAGGAGGTAAACCAAGGTACAGAATCTTAACTAGAAAACAAGTTAATGATTACCAGTGGGGAGGTGCCTGGGGGAATGGGTCATAGGGGTTTGCAGCTGTAATGAGCACAAGGTATTGTATGGAAGTGTTGAATCATTATATTGTACAGGTGAAACTAATACTGCACTGTCTGTTAAGTAACAAGAATTGAAGCAAAAACATGAATAAATAAATAATCATATAGTTCTTACCCTTTCTCTTATCGATGTGATGTATAACATTGATTTCTGAATATTGAATCTTTATTGCAACACAGGAATTAATCCCACTCAATCATGGTGAATAATTTTCTTAATGTCCTGTTGAATTCTGTTTGCTAGTTATTTGTTGAGAAGTTTTGCGTCTATGTTCATTAGGGATATTGGCCTTTAGTTCTCTTTTTCAGTGATGTCTTTATTTGATTTTTTTTTAATTTTTTTAACGTTTTATTTTTGAGACAGAGAGAGACAGAGCATGAACGGGGAAGGGGCAGAGAGAGAGGGAGACACAGAATCGGAAGCAGGCTCCAGGCTCTGAGCCATCAGCCCAGAGCCTGTCGCGGGGCTCGAACTCACGGACCGTGAGATCGTGACCTAAGCCGAAGTCGGACGCTTAACGACTGAGCCACCCAGGCGCCCCTTTATTTGATTTTTATAACAGGAGAATGATGGCATCATAGAATGAATTTGGAACCTTCTGTGTTTTGGAATTATTTGAGAAAATAGGTATTAATTCTATAATTGTTTGGTACAAGTCACCTGTGAAATCATCTAGCCCTGGACTTTCGTTTGTTGGGAATTTTTTATTACTGATTCAATTTCTTTGCTGGTTATTGGTCCGTTCAAAGTTTCTTCCTGTTTTAGTTTTGATAGTGCAGATATTTCTAGTAATTTATTCAGTCTGTACAATTTGTTGGCATATAGTTTTCATGATAGTGTATTGTAATTGTTTTTCTGTGGTGTTGGTTTTTGTTTTTCCTCTCTAAGTTGTGATTTTAGGTATTTGAGAGCCTTCTCTTTTTCTGTTAATATGTCTGGCTAGACATTTATCAAGTTTTTTATTTTTATTTTTTCAAAGAACCAGTTCCTTGTTTTATTGATTTGCTCTATTTTTTTCTATATCATTTATTCTTCACTAATATTTATTATTTCCTTTCTTCTGTGGGTTTTATGGGGTTTTGTCCTTGTTGTTGTTGCTGTTGGTGTCATCCTTTTTCCAGTTGAGTTCCAGTGTGTCATTCAAAGCCATTTTTTGTTGATTTTCTGTTTAGATGATGTGTCCATTGATGTAAGAGTTGTGATAATGTCTCCTACTATTACTGTCTTATTATGGATTAGTTATTTCATGTTTGTTAATTACTCTTTTATGTATTTAGATGCTCCTAATTTGGATGTATAAATATATACAATTGTTATATCATCTTGTCGTATTTTCCACTTTATTATCTTATATTGTCCTTATATGTCTCCTATTAATGTCTTTGTGTTAAACTATTTTGTTTTATGTAAGTATTATTTCTTTGGCTTTCTTTTGACATCCATTTCTATGATAGATGTTTCTCCATCCCTTCACTTTCAATCTGCAGGTGACTTTAGGTCTAAAATGAGTCTCTTGTAAGGAGCATATAGATGGGTCACTTTTTTTTTGTCCATTCTGTCTCCCTATGTCTTTGGATTGAAATGTTCAGTCCATTTACTTTGAAAGTAATTACTTATGCATTTATTGCCATTTTGTTATCTGTTTTGTGATTGTTTCTAAAGATTTTCTCTGATCTTTTCTTGTCTTTCATGGTTTAGTGATTTTCTCTAATAATGTATTTGAATTTTATTCTCATTCTTTGAACATTTATTAGTGTTTCTTTGGTATATACTTAACACTAGGTTTGTATATAACCTGTTTTTCATATAGCATTCTGTATTCAGTTGATGGTCATTTAAGTTTGAATACATTTTTACTCCTGTCTTCCCCATCTTTTATGTACATTTTGTTATATATTACTTTTTAATTTAGTGAGTTCTTTTTTTTTACAAAATATTCATTTTTACAGCTTTTGTGTTTCTGACTTTATACTGTCACTTTTAGTCTCTCCTAAAGTCCCTTTTCATGCTTCTGGCAATGTTGGTTTAATGATAATGATCTACTTTAGTTTTTGTTTGTTTCAGAGTTGTTGTTTTTTTTTTTCTCTCTCCTTTTAGTTTGAATGATATCCTTGCTGGATGGAGTATTTTTGGTGCATAATTTTTCCCTTTCAGCAGTTTGAATTTATCATGCCATTTCCACCTGGCTTGGAACATTTCTGCTGAAAAATTACCTGCTAGCTTTATGGGGTTTCCTTGTATATTACTGTCTTATTTTGTATTGCTGCCTTTATAACTTTTTTCTTTACCACTTTATTTTGCCAATATAACTGTAACATGCATATGGATGGGTCTGGTTTTTGTTAATTTTGATGGGGCTTCTCTGCCTTCTGGATCTGGCTACCTGTTTCCTTCCCCAGATTAAGGAAGTACTCTGCTATTACTTGTTCAAATAAGTACTCCTCTATTACTTGTTCTGCCCCCTTTTCTCTCTCTTATTCTTCTAGGAGTCTTATATTATGAATGTTATTATGTTTGATAGAGTCCCTGAGTTTCCTAAATCTATTCTCATTTTGCATAATTATGCTTTCCTCTTTTGTTCATCTTGATTTCTTTCCATTACTGTGTCTTCTAGGTCATTGATTCATTCCTCTGCTTCTTCTGCCCTGCTATTCATTCAGTCAAGTGTGTTTCTCATTTTATTTATTCTGCCCTTTATCTCTGTCATGTTAATTCTTATCTGTATATTATGGCTCTCACTCATGTCTTCCTCTCTTTTCTCAAGTCTGGTAGTATCCTTAGTATCATTGCTTTAAATACTCCATCACTTGTCTCTTATATCTGTTTTGCTTAGACCTCTGGAGATGGCCTGGTCCTGTTGTTTCATTTGGGATTAATTTATGTGGCTTCTCATTTTGTCTAAGACTCTGTGACTCTTTCATTGTGTTAGGAAAGTCAGCTATGTCTTCTGTTCTTGAGCATATTGGCATTATGAATAAGAGATCTTGTAGTGCACTGCCATGTAGTGTCCCCTGTTTCACAGGGCTTAGCACTTCTGGGAGTGACTAAAATGTGTGCTGCATGTGTTCTGCTGTTTTCTCTTGACTACTTTATCCCTAAGGTCATTTGAGTACAGACGCTCTCTTTGCTGGTTGAGGGTAGTGTTTGTTTCCTCACCTGAATATGGCATGTTTTAACTGGGCATGTTCTGGTCTGCTTGTTTGTTCCCTCACCTGAATGTGGCATGTTTTAACTAGGCATGTTCTGGTCTGCTTGAGAAATAAGACGTGTTGTTACAACCACTAGAACTGAAGCTCTGCAAAACTCCTGATTTGAGAGTTGCACTGTGAGCAGGGATTTGTATCAGTTTTCTTGGGAATAGGACTCATCACTTTGGAACTTATGCAATTGAGACTGGAAAGGACAGTTGCACCAAAGTATGGCAGGGGGAGGGGGGACTAAGCTTGGTGTAAGTTTGGTAGCAAGTATCAGTACTGCACTGCTTCCTGTAGATGACCCTGTGTTTATGCTGAGAGACAGAGAGGGAAATGACACCTACTAGTTTCTTTTTTTCCAGAGAGGTCTCTCTGTGATTGCTGCCTCACTGGGCCATGATCAAAAATAAACAAATAACCTCCCCATTGTCTACCCCAGGGACTTTTCAGATCACTGTGTCTATTCTTTATGTAGAGGAGTTTTCTTCCTGCCCTCTCTCCAAGAACAGCACAATGCCCTCCTGGCCCTATTTCATCTAAACCTTCTGACCTTTAAAACTCCAGGCATTGTGCCCCACTCATTGCCAGAAGTCATGTAATTCAATCCCTCTCCCTTTCCAAGCCAATTGCTATGGGGATTTGTTTTCCTTGCTTGCTCCTCTGTATGTTAGTTTATCTCTTGCCCTTCTGTGTTGGCAGCTCCCTACCCACCACAGTTGCCAAGATTAATTTCTCTCACAAACTACATGTCCTTACTTCCTATACTCTTGGATGTGACCTCTTCTCTATCTTTAGTTGTAGAATTTGTTCTGCCAGTTTTCAGGTGAATTTCTGGGGTATTTGCTAAATTTGATTGTTATCTAGTTGTATTTGTAGGATGAGGTGAGCGTAGTGTCATCCTACTCTGCATCCATCTCCCTAAGTGTTTGTAAATAATATTGTAATACCACTGTATGTTGACAGATGGTATCTATGTTTAGCATATCTTGTGGGGAGCATAGCATAATATTTAAACTTGTGGAATCACTGTGCTGTACAGCTGAAACTAATGTAACATTATGCATTAACTATATTCAATTAAAAATTAAAAATAAATAAATAGCCTTCTATTCTTTTTTAATTAGGAAAAGACATTGGTCTATGTCAAATCATTTTTCTATATCAATTTATGTCATCATATGATTTTTCTTTGTAAATGTATTGGTGTGTTTGGTTAAATTTATTAATTTCCAAATGTTGAACCAATCTTGGATACATGGAATAAATCTCTCTTGTCCATAGTGTATAATTATTTTTTTAATTATTAAATGTTATTTGCTAAGATTCTCTGGAGCATTTTTGTTTCTAAGATTATGAGATACCTTGGTCTTTAGTTTTCTTTTTGGAATGTTTTTGTCTGTTTTTTGTATCAGGTTAAAACTGGATACGTGAAATGAATTCAAAAGTATGTTCTTTTTCTATTTTCTGGAATATATTGTATGAAATTTATTATTTTAATTCTTTAAATATTTCGCATAGTTTTTCATTGAAGACAAGTGAGCCAGGTGTATTATTTTATGAGAGTTTGTTAAAAATGAAATAAAGTTATTTGATATTGCTTATGCAGATCTTAGTTGAGTTTTAGTAGTTTTTCAGGAACTGTTCTATTTCTTCTAAAATGTCAAATATATTAGTGTAAAGTTCTTTCTAATGTTTCCTTATTATCCTTTTCATTGCTATAAATTTATTATTAACCCCCATTTCAATCCCAATATTGGTAATTTGTGTCTTTAAAAAAAAGTCAGACTTGCTAGAAGTTTGTCATATTCATTCATTATTTTTTTTTAATTTAAAATTTTTATTTTATGATAGAAAGGGGAAGGGACTGAGGGAGAAGGAGAGAGACTCTTGAGCAGGCTCCTGCCCAACATGGATTCGGGGCTTGATCTCACAACCATGAGATCATGACCTGAGCCAAGATCAAGAGTTGGACTCTTAATCAACTGAGTCCCCCAGGTGCCCCTCATTCATTTTTTTAAAAGACCATTAAATTTTATTTTACAGAAGAAATTGGATACCTTTTCCTTTTTTATTACTATCTCCAGTGTATATATATTACTATATACATATCTCCATTTTATTACTGTTTTGTATTTTTCTGTTTTGTATATTCTGATAATGGGGAACAACTTCTAATATTAGAGAAATGGTGCCTTATAAAAAGATTATAATTCATAATTATTATATGGCTGATGTTTCATGTTCTATTATTCTCTCTTTCTTATAAGGTTAACTTAGGCTAAAATCTCTACCTCCTATGGCTCACCAGCAATGGCTCAGAATTCACAGTTCATTCAATCTGATTAGGATGTAGTAGTTTCTAATTTTTTTAAGTTTATTTATTTATTTTGAGAGACAGAGCCCATGGGAGGGGAAGAGAGAGACAGAATCCCAAGCAGGCTCTATGCTGACAGCACAGATCTTGGCGTGTGGTTTGATCCCATGAACCTAACCATGAGATCATGACCTGATCTGAAATCAAGAGTCCAACACAACTGACTGAGCCATTCAGGTGCCTCAATAGTTTCTAATTCCATGGTATAGATGGTTTTCCAGATTTGAACTTTGTTTTGCCTAATGACTATAATCTCTCTATGATTAAAAATAATCATGATGTTGACTGCATTTAGGCGAATAAAATGACTCCAAAAAAAAGTCATTGTCTTCTTTCTTTCTTTCTTTTCTTTTGTCTCATTGAATCCCAATGACAGTCCTTGAAAATAATTGTAGTGGAGGTTCCACAAATTTTAAAACAAATATTTTCAATTTCTCATGTAGCCCAAAGAATGAATCATATAGAGGTTTGATAAAGTTCACAAAGTTATCCTTTTACTTTGACTTTTTACTGAGACTTAATAAACTTGAAGCTATATATTCAAAATAATGCAAATTATTGATAAATAAAACATTTCAGAATAAAGGATCTATGGGGGGAAATTACACAATAAAAATGACTCTTCATAGTAAGATATTGGAGGGGCTCCTGGGTGGCTCAGTCAGTTAAGTGTCTGGCTCTTGATTTTGGCTCAGGTCATGATCCCACTGTTCATGGGATCAAGCCTGCATAAGACTCTGTGCTAACAGTGCAGAGCCTGCTTGTGATTCTCTCTCTCTCTTTCTTTCTTTCTCTCTCTGTCCTTCCTCCACCTTCTCAAAATAAAAATAAAAGTTAAATAAAATAGTAAGATGTTGGATATAATTGATTTAAATTAATCTAGGAGGAATATAGCATCGTAGTTGTTAGTCAAGGCTGTGTAATTAGATTAAACAAAATTAAAATCCTAACTGTCCTTGAGTAAGTTATTGAATTTCTGTAAGCCTCAATTTTTTAAATGTTTTTAACATTTATTCATTTTTGAGAGACAAAGACAGATGGTGAGTAGAAGGAGCAGAGAACGAGGGAGACACAGAATCTGAAGCAGGCTCCAGGGGCTGAGCTGTCAACACAGAGCCAGACACAGGGCTCAAATTCATGAACCATGAAATCATGACTTGAGCCAAAGTCGGACACTTAACGGACTGAGCCACCCAGGTGCCCTGCTTCAATGTTTTTAAAATACTAAAGATTAATTAATACACATGAAAGAATTTTGAAAACAACATATTACATAAATGTTTAGAAGGATTACATTTTGTTCTTTCATAAGACCCTTCCACCACTCTGAATCTCCTCTACAGATGTGACTCTGGATTTTCTTTATTTATCTTGATCTTAAACCACAATGAATCTTACCCTTTGACATTCCTGGAAGTTGAGATCTTTCCAAATCTTGCATAATACCTTGCAGAAAGTCTGTTCTTTCATGTCATTTGTGTTGATCCAACTTTGTCATTTTTATTTAATTTTATTTAATTTCTATTCAGAACTAGCTAATGGTATTTGGCTAAATTTTATAAATGATCCCCCCCCCCAGTTCTTTCTTATGTTTTATAGAATTTGCTAGTTTCTCTTTAAAATTTCTTTTTTTTTTTTAATTCGGGAGCTTCTACTGAAAACAATCTTTGTAGAAGCCAATTAGGGTTTGGTGGTCTAAAGGATTAGGTCTCTTTTATAGGTCTGAAGTGGCTGAAGTAATTGATTACATGTATTTCAATGATGGTTTGCATTAATTATCAGAAGAAGATTTTGCAATTAGGTCTTGTTCATTAAAAATTCCTTGATGTTATAATTGCCAAAGTTCTTAAGCAATGCTAATGAGGTCTTTAAACAAGAAAAGCTTTGATAGCTCAGTCCTTGCATGAGAAGTGATTTTTATCATCAGTTTTAAGTAAACAAATGCTTGTTTGATGATCCATTGGGTCAAATAAGCAGAGGTGTCAGGAACTTAATGGAACCCTTGCCTCGCAACAACATAGTTTCAGACACTTGTCATCTCTCATAGTAATAGGTAATCTTCAAATGTGCACAGTAGTGCTGATTTAAGGAACAAAACTTTTGGAAGCAAATGCAACACAATGTTAATAAGGGATGTGTTTAGACAATGGAATTAGAATGATTTTCATTTTGCTTTTTGAGTTTTTCTAAATATTTCAAATATCCTGTGTCAAGCATGAATAATTACCTACAAGACCAGGTCTCCTGCTCATTTTTGTAGGCTTCAGAATGGGGAGGGTTATCTTAGCTCTAATTGTAATTTATGCAAGGACTTTAGATGGTATCTTTGCAGTTGATATCTTCTTCCTGAATTAATTCAGGGAAAAGATTCCCTACCTTCAACTATCATAATACAACTGGAATTGAAATGTGAACATTTATTGATTGTATTATCTGCTTGGCTTTCAGTTCACACAAATCTCTAAACTTGTTATCCAAAGAAAGACACTTAGCCCTCATTTAGTCACTTAGGCTTTACCTCTGCCTGTAGTGAGGGGTTGCCCTAGTTCAACAGTTCACTGTCTCATTATCAAGTCAGGCATTATAAGTTTTACTTTTATCTTTATCGGGCACTGTTGCATAGTAGAAATTGTGAGAACTTTGGAACCATAAAAACCTCAGTTCATAAATCTAGTGCCCCAATTTTGTATCTGTTTAAACTCTGGCAAGCCACTTACACTGCAGTTTTCTCCCTCATTCAATGATGGTAACATTACAACAGCAATTATCTCTTGGGTTTTAAAGCCTTAATTGAATAATATTTACATAGTATTTTGTCTGATTCTTTGCTTTTAATTTATAATACTTACTAAAGAAGAATGACAATTATAATTAATATTATCCTCATATTATAAGGACAAATGCAAATTAAAAATAAGAAGCTTAATTCTCTCTTTTGAAAACGAAGATAGAAATTTTTCTTCTCTCATTTTTCTCAGATAATTTACCTTAGGGAACTTGTTGTAAGTGCTTTCTCATCTCTTTAAAAAGGAAACACCTTGAGAGCCATCATTTTGGAATGCAAATATTAAGAGAGAAACTCCTCTCCCAGTTCCAGTGGGATAGTGAGAGCCTAACAACTATGAGTGCCTTGCTCCAATTTGCAAAGTACCTTTTGTCAACAAACATGAGAAGTTTTCTTTTCCTCTGGATAAAACCAGTAAGTTAATATAAATGGTCATTCCAATTACCAGGTTAAGTTAGGATGAACTATGTATGATAAACCATTCAACAAAATAAGAATAGAAGGAAACTACCTTAACATAATAAATATCATGTATGAAAAACCCACAGTTAACATCATACTCAATGGTGAATAAATCTTTTTCTCTAAAATCAGGAATAAAGCAAGGAAACCTCATTTTGCAGCTTCTGTTTGACCTAGTACTAAAAATTTTAGACAGAAAAATTAGGCAAGGAAACGAAATACAAGAAATCCAAGGAAAGGAAGAAGTAAAGTTATCTTTACAGATATAACCTTACATGTACAAAATCACAAAGACTTCACCAAGAAAATGCTAGCACTAATAAGCGAATTAAGCAAAGTAGCAGAATTCAAAGTCAACTAAAAAATCAATTTTATTTCTATACACTAACAATGAACAACCACAAGAAATTTAAAATATATATATTTACAATAACATAAAAAAATCCCTTCGGAATTAAGTACGTGAAAATTTGTATAATGCAATATGTATAACATAGAGGCAAGATATAAAAGTTAAGACATAAAAAATGGAAGCACACCTCATATTCATGGATTGGAAAAAATTAATACTGTTAATATGTCCATATTACCCAAAGTGACCTACAGATTTAATGAAATCCCTTTCAAAACCCAATGACTTTTGCAGAAATAGAAAAATCCATCCTTAAATTCATATGGAATCTTAAAGGACCCCAGACTGTCAAAACAATTATGAATAAGAAGAACAAAGCTGGAGGACTTACATTTTTTTAAAAATTTCAAGCTTACTACAAAGCTGCAGTAATCAAAACTGTGTAGTACTAGCATAAAGATAGATATACAAATCAATGGAGTAGAATAGAGCCCAGAAATAAACCCTTACATAAATGTTCATATAATTTTTAACAATGGGGCTGAGAACTTTTAACGGGGGAAACCATAGTCTTTTCAACAAACGGTATATGGAAATATGAATATCCATATGTAAGATTAATTTAGACCTTTATCTCACTCCATATATAAAAATGAACTCAAAATACATCCAAGAACTAAATGTAAGTATTATAAAATGCTTTGGGAAAAAGCATAAGGTAAAATATTCACAACATTGAATTTGGCAATAATTTCTTAAATAAGGCAATAAAAGTAAAGGCAACAAAAGAAAAAAATAAAATTAGACTTATTTTTTTTAATTATACATCAAAAGACACCATCAACAGTACAAAGACAAGACACAAAATAGGAGGAAAAAAATTCAAGTCATATATTTGATAAGGGATTAATATCTAGAATATATGAAGAATACCTAAACCTTGACAACATAAAAAGAAACAATCTAATTCAAAAATGGGCAAAGGACTTGAATAGACATTTCTTAAAAAAATATATATATACATGTGGCCAATAAGCATACTTAAAGATGCTCAAATTCACTAATATTAAGAAAATATAAATCAAACCCACAAGCCTATTAGAATGACAATATCAAGGAGAGAGAGAGAGAGAGAGAGAGAGAGAGAGAATAGTGTTGGCAAGAATGTGGAGAAATTAAAACATGTGTGCACTATTGATTAGAATGTAAAATGATATAGCTGCTGTGGAAAACTGGCAGTTCCTCAAAGAATTGAAAATGCAATTGCAGTTTGATCCAGCAATTCCACTTCTGCATATATACTCAAAAGAATTGGAAAAAGAGACCCAAAGATATTTGTGCACACATTTTTATTGTAGCATTTCCATTGACAGATGAATGGATAACAAAATGCTACATTTACATACAATCAAATATTATTCACCCCTAAAAAGAAAGAAAATTCTGACACATGCAACAAAATGGAAGACTTTGAGAACATTTTGTTATGTGAAATAAACCAGTCATAAAATGGCAAATACTGTGATTAAATTAATGCACAACTCTTAGAATATTCAAAATTATAAAGGTAGAAATTAGTATGGTGGTTTCCAGGTGTTGCGGGGGAGGTTAGAATAAGAGTTATTGTTTAATCAGTAAGATTTTCAGTTTTAGCAGATGAACAGAGTTCTGGAGATGCATGGTGGTGATGGTAGCAGATTAAGAATGAATTTAATACCAATGGAATATATTCTTAAAAATAGTTAAGGTGATACACTTATGATGAGCACTAAGTAATGTATAGAATTGTTGAATAAATGTTTTACACCTAAAACTGATCTGATATTGTAAGTTAGTTATATTTAAATAAAACGGTTAAGATGGTAAATGTTATGTTGTTTGTAATTTGCTAAAAAATGGAAGAAAAAGAGCATAAACCCCTTATATAAATGCATAACAGACCTATTAAAGTGAGAGTATATATATCACAAAAGAGAGATCCACCAGATGTGTCCCAGTCCTGGAAATTTTTCTTTCCCTAAAAAAATAATTGAGGTCAATTCACACAGGATCAATCCAGTGAAAAACATTTGACATTCTGTTTGATGAACCAGAGTACTCACAAGTGGATCAAGTTTAGTGCAGAAGAAATGGCTTACTCTTGGACAAAGAAGTGTGGAAGAGAATGGGAGACTCTACCATGCACTTCTTCCTGACCATTGTAATCTGACATAAAGATTTGTGCTTTAAGGAAAGGTGTGAGAAAGTAATATCAAAAAAGAATTTGTTACCCAACATCATAAAAGAAATTTCTGTAAGAACTAACACTAGAACCCAGGTCTTTTAAATTATGTCATATGCTAACTGCACACTTATTCTTTCTCTAACTTTTCTTTTGTGTCTGTGAGTTATAGATGGTAATGTAGAGATAAAAGCATCTATTATTATTAGGGATTTCTGAAGAGCTTAATTAATTATATGAGAATATATTTCATAATGTAATATAGAGAGATGCATTACCTTTATATATCCAAGAGAAAAGATATCTATTTTAATATTTTAGACAAACATCTATGTCTACATTGTTAAAGACATATCTTAAAACACATGTAACTATTTTCCTTTATAAAATCTTACTAACTTCAAAGACTAAAACATGCTCATATGCACAGTCAAATGTAACAATAACAGAGCACAATCAAATGTAACAATAAAAGAACAATATCTTGTGGCTTTTCCCTTTATGATCTGAAGACCACACATCTTCCTGGAATTAGGAAAGCCCCTCTCCTTTGGTGCTATCAAACAGCATCTATTATTTTTATGTGAATGACTCCTAAACTTGCATCTCAAACACATACATGTCCCTCTTGTGACTACATTAGTGTTTTTCAATGCTTCTTGGAAACAGATATACAAAATTGTATAATTAAGCATAACTTTGAAGCCATCTAATGCAACTTGGTGTCCTAGGTACTTCAAAGTCACTGTCACATCTCTTTTCTTTTTTTTATTTGAGAAAGACAGCATGAGCAGGGAAAGAGGGAGGGGACGAGAGATAGACAACACCAAGCAGATTTTTTTTCTGAGAAAAAAAAATCACCAGGGAGAGAGACAAAATGATAAATATATCAATTCTCCAAGAAAATAGCAGTTCTAAATGTGTGTTCATGAAACTGAGCTGAAAAATATGTAAAGCAAAAAAGATGAATTAAAAAGGAAATAAATAATAATTTTATGTAAAGACTTGACATCCCTTTTGCACCAATTAATAAAACTAAACTCAATTATAAAAGTACAAAACTCAACAACATCAACCAGAAGGGTCTAACTTACATTTATAGAACATTCCACCCAAACAATAGCAGAAGACACATATTTTCTAATACCTATAGAACACTCATCAAAATAAACTATATCCTGAGTCATTAAAAAAAACTCACATATTTAAAGTAGTTGAAGTCATATAAAGTTTGTTCCTTGATAATAGAATCAAATTACAAAACACTAATGGGAAGGTAATAAGAAAATCTCCATACAGAGAGAAGCTAGGAGGACATTTCTGAAAGAAAAAACAATCCATGAGATAAGGAAGAAGTCATAACACAAATGAAAAATACATTGAATTAAATGAAAATTAAAATTCACCATATCAAAATTTGTGGGACATAGCCAAACAGCATTATATTAAACCTTATATTAGGAAAACAAAATAAAATCTGTAATTTAAAATGTCACCTTAGGAAACTAGAAAAATAAGAGCAAAATAAAGGATTCAGAAGGAAGAAAAATAAACATATAATTTAATATCATTGGAAAGAGAAAAAGTAGAAAAATGACAATAAATGAAAAAGTTGGTTCCTTGAAAAAATCAATAAAAACAAACAAACAAAACCCTAGCTAGACTGACACAGAAAAATTGACACAAATTACCAATATCAAGAATGAAATTGAAGATATCTGTATAGGTGCTGCAGAGAGCAACAGGATCATTAGAATATTATATCTATATCTATATCTATATCTATATATATCTATCTATCTATCTATGTGTATGTCTAAAAGCATAAATTTGACAACTTTTGGGGCACTTGGGTGGCTCAGTTACTTGAGCGTCTGACTGTTGATTTTGGCTCAAGTCATGATCCCAAGATCATTGGGGTTGAACCTTGCATCAGGCTTTGTTCTGAGCATGGAGCCTGCTTAAGATTCTCACTCTTTCTCCCACTGCCCCCCTCTCTGTCTCTTTCTCTCTCTCTCAAAAAAAAGACAACTTCTGATAAAATGGTCCATTTCCTTCAAAAGTACAATTCATCTCAGTTCACGAATATGAAACAAATAATTTAAATAGCCCGAAAATTGAGGAAATTAACTTCATAATTTAAGATCTCCTCTCACAAAAAGAAGACTGCAAAGCCAGAATGTTTCATTGGAGAATTCTACCTAATAATTAAAGGGATATCACTTCACACTTGACATAATGGCCAAAAAAAAAAAAAAAAACCCAAACAAACAAACAAAATAAAACACCAAAAAAAAAAAAAAAAACCGAAAAACGAAAACAAAAACAAAAACAAAAAAACATAAGCAAAAAGTGTTGGTAAGGATGTGGAGAAGAAATCCTACTGCACAGCTGGTAGAAATGGAAGCTGGTACAGTCACTAGGAAAACAGTGTGGAGGCATTTCTAAAAATTAAAAATCACTTAAAAAAACTCTTGTGAAAGTCAGGACAGAAGGAACGTATTTATTTTTTATTTTTATTTTTATTTTTTTTTAATTTTTTTTAATATATGAAATTTATTGTCAAATTGGTTTCCATACAACACCCAGTGCTCATCCCAAAAGGTGCCCTCCTCAATACCCATCACCCACCCTCCTCTCCCTCCCACCCCCCATCAACCCTCAGTTTGTTCTCAGTTTTTAACAGTCTCTTATGCTTTGGCTCTCCCCACTCTAACCTCTTTTTTTTTTTTCAGAAGGAACATATTTAAACATCATAAAAGCGATGTATGAAAAGGCCACAGCTAATATAATCCTCAATGGGGAAAAATTGAGAGCTTTCCCCCTGAGATCAGGAACACGACAGGGATATCCACTCTCACTGCTGTGGTTTAACATAGTGTTGGAAGTGCTAGCATCAGAAATCAGACAACAAAAGGAAATCAAAGGCATCAAAATTGGCAAAGATGAATCCAAGCTTTCACTCTCTGCAGATGACATGATATTATACATGGTAAACGCAATAGACTTCACCAAAAGTCTGCTAGAACCGATACATGAATTCAGCAAAGTTGCAGGATACAAACTTAATGTACACAAATCAGTTGCATTCTTATACGCTAATAATGAAGCAACAGAAAGACAAATAAAGAAACTGATCCCATTCACAATTCACCAAGAATCATAAAATAACTAGGAATAAACCTAACCAAAAATGTAAAAGATCTGTATGCTGAAAACTATAGAAAGCTTTTGAAGTAAATTGAGGAAGATACAAAGAAATGGAAAAACATTCCGTGCTCATGGATTGGAAGAATATTGTTAAAATATCAATACTACCCAAAGCAATCTACACATTCAATGCAATCCCAATCAAAATTGCACCAGCATTCTTCTCAAAGCTACAACAAGCAATCCTAAAATTTGTATGGAACCACAAAAGACCCTGAATAGCCAAAGTAATATTGAAGAAAAAGACCAAAACGGAAAGCATCACAATCCCAGACTTTAGCCTCTACTACAAAGCTGTAATCATCAAAACAGCATGGTATTGGCACAAAAACAGACACATAGACCAAAGAAATAGAATAAAGAGTCCAGAATTGGGCCCACCAAAGTATGGCCAACTAAACTTTGACAAAGCAGGAAAGAACATCCAATGGAAAAAAGACAGTCTCTTTAACAAATGGTGCTGGGAGAACTGGACAGCAACATGCAGAAGGATGAAACTAGACCACTTTCTCACACCATTCACAAAAATAAACTCAAAATGGATAAAGGACCTGAATGTGAGACAGGAAACCATCAAAACCCTAGAAAAGAAAGCAGGGAAAAACCTCTCTGACCGCAGCCGCACCAATTTCTTACTTGACACATCCCCAAAGGCAAGGGAATTAAAAGCAAAAATGAATTCTTGGGACCTCATAAAGATAAAAAGCTTCTGCACTGCAAAGGAGACAATCAACAAAACTAAAAGGCAGCCGACAGAATGGGAAAAAAAAATATTTGCAAATGACATATCGGACAAAGGGCTAGTGTCCAAAATCTATAAAGAGTTCACCAAACTTCACACCCAAAAAACAAATAATCCAGTGAAGAAATGGGCAGAAGACATGAATAGACACTTCTCTAAAGAAGACATCCAGATGGCCAACAGGCACATGAAAAGATGCTCAATGCCACTCCTCATCAGGGAAATACAAATCAAAACCACACTCAGATATCATCTTATGCCAATCAGAGTGGCTAAAATGAACAAATCAGGAGACTATAGATGCTGGAGAAGATGTGGAGAAGCAGGAACCCTCTTGCACTGTTGGTGGGAATGCAAACTGGTGCAGCCACTCTGGAAAACAGTGTGGAGGTTCCTCAAAAAATTAAAAATAGATCTACCCTATGACCCAGCAATAACACTGCTAAGAATTTACCCAAGGTATACAGGAGTGCTGATGCATAGGCGCACTTGTGCCTCAATGTTTATAGCAGCACTTTCAACAACAGCCAAATAATGGAAAGTGCCTAAATATTCATCAACTGATGAATGGATAAAGAAGTTGTGGTTTATATATACAATGGAATACAACTTGGCAATGAGAAAGAATGACATATGGCCCTTTGTAGCAATGTGGATGGACTTGGAGAGCGTGATGCTAAGTGAAATAAGTCATAGAGAGAAAGACAGATACCATATGTTATCACTCTTATGTGGATCCTGAGAAACTTAACAGAAGACCATGGGGAAAGGGAAGGGAAAAAAAAAGTTAGAGTGGGAGGAGGGCAAACCATAAGAAACTCTTAAAAACTGAGAATAAAATAAGGGTTGATGGGGGGTGGGAGGGAGGGGAAAGTGGGTGATGGGCATTGAGGAGGGTACCTGTTGGGATGAGCACTGGGTATTCTATGGAAACCAATTTGACGATAACTTTCATATTAAAAAATGAAAAATAAAAATAAATAAAAATCAAATTACCATATAAGCCAGCAATTTCACTACCGGGTATTTAAGTTTACTTATTTATTTTTGAGAGAGAAAGAGAGAGAGACAGACAGACAGACAGAAGCCCAAGCCCGATATACACTGTCAGTTTACAGCCTGATGTGAGACTTGAACTCATGAACCATGAGATCATCACCAGAGGTGAAACCAAGAGTTGGACACTTAACTTGCTGAGCTACTTAGGCAATCCCATTACTAGGTATTTACTCAAAGAAAATAAAAACACTAATTCTACAAAATAGATGCAGTCTATATTTATTATTCAGCCATAAAAAGTATATAGTCCTGCCATTTGTAAAAACATAGATGGATATATGGTGTATAGTGCTCAGTGAAATAAGTCAGAGAAAGAAAATGTCACATGATTTCCCTCATATGTCTATTTTAAGAAACAAAACAAATGAACAAAGAGAAAAAAAAAATAAGCCAGACTCATGTTTGCCAGAAGGAAGGTGAATAAGGGGATGGGTGAAATAAGTGAAGGGGATTAACAGTACACGTACTGTGATGAGCACTGAGTAATATATAGAATAGTTGAGTCATTATATTGTAAGCCTGAAACTAAAATTACACTGTAGGTTAATTATACATGAATTTAAAATACAACTAAATAAAAAATTGAAAAAAAATTGAAAAAGAAAAAAATTACCCAACATTATATACAGTTTTCTCCAGAAAATAGAGGATGAAAATTATTTCTAATCATTTTATTAAGCCAACATTATTCTGAGACAGAAAAAAGCTTAACCTACAAACCAATATATCTAATAAATGTAGATGCAAAAGTTGTTTGCTAAATAATAGTAGAAGAAATTCAGTAATATAGAAAAATAATTATATACCATGATCAAGTGGGGTTTATCTCAGACACTTAAAACTGGTTCAACATTTGAAAATTAACTTATATAATTCACAATATAAGCAGAGTAAATATGAAAAATCATGACTGTATAAATTTATGTAGAAAATGTTGACATAATTCAACATCAATTCAATACAAAAATTTAAAGTCTGTTTTATTTATTTACTTTGTGGGGGAGGAGGAAGGGCAGAGGAAGGGAGAGAGAATCCTAAGCAGGCTCTTCGCTCTCATCATGGAGCCTGATGCAGGACTCAATCTCACAACCATGAGATCATGACCTGAGCTGAAATCAAAAGTTGGATGCTTAACTGACTGAGACATTCAGGTGCCCCATTATAAGAGTTTAAAGAAAATTAATAATAAAGAATTTTTTAACTTGATAAGCAAAAATTTAAGGATCTAAAAATAAAAGCAAAAACAAAAAAATTAAAGCTAAATTAAAAAATTAAAGCTAATTAAAGAGTGAAGGACTGAGTGTCTTTTCCCAAAAAACAGCACAAGACTGTATGTTTTTATCATTGCAATCCAACATTTCAGTGGAATTTCTACCAGAAAAAGCTGTAGTAAACAAAACATTATAGTAATGGTTCAAAAATAAACAAATAGTTCAGTGGAACAGAATAGAAAACCTAGAAATAAACCCACAACTATATGGTCAATTTAATTTTGACAAAGTGGGAAGAATATCCAATGGGAGTAAAAAGCTGTCTCTTCAACAAATGGTGTTGGGGAAACTGGAAAGCTACATGGAAAAGAATGAAACTGGACCACTTTTTTACACCATACAGAAAAAGAAATTCAAATAGCTTGAAACCTACATGTGAGACCTGAAACCATAAAAATCATAGAAGAGAGCTCAGGCAGTAAGGTCTGTGACATCAGCCATCACAATGTTTTTCTAGATAAGTCTCCTGAGGCAAAGAAAATAAAAGCAAAAATAGTCTATTGGTACTACATAAAAATAAAATATTTCTGCTCAGAAAAAAGTAACAATCAACAAAACTAAAAGGCAATCTATGGAATAGGAGAAGATATTTGCAAATGACATATCTGATAAAGCATTAGTATCCAAAATACATAAAGAATTATAAAAATCAACACCTAAAAAAATAAATTAAAAATGGATAGAAGACGTGAACAGATATTTCTCCAAAGATAACATACAGATGGCCAATAGACACATAAAAAGATGCTCAAAATCACTGAAAATCAGGGAAATGCAAATGAAATCTACAATGAGATACCACTTCACACGTGTCAGAATGGTTAAAATCAACAACACAAGAAACAAGTGTTGGCAAGGATGTGGGGAAAAAGGAACCCTCTTGCACTGTTTGTGGGATGCAAACTGGTGCAGCTATTGTGAAAAACAGTAAGAAGTCTCCTCAAAATGTTAAAAATAGAACTACCTTATGATCAAGTAATGTCACTACAAGGTATTTACCCCAAAATACAAAAAAAAACACTAATTCAAAGGGATCCATGCACCCCTATTTTTATAGCAGCATTATTTATAATAGCCAAATTATGCAATCAGCTCATGTCCATTGATATATGAATGGATTAAATAATGGTATATATATCCACATTAAAATATTATTCAGCCATAGAAAATAATGAAATTTTGTTATTTGCAATGACATGGATGCAGTTAGATAGTATAATGCTAAGCAAAATGAATCAGTCAGAGAAACACAAATACCATGATTCACTCATATGTGGAATTTAAGAAACAAAATAAACAACCAAGAGGGAAAAAGAGAGAGACAGAGGGAGACAGAGAGAAATGAAGAAACAGACTCTTAACTATAGACAAAAAAAAAATAATGGCAACCAGAGGTGAGGAGAGAAAAGGCATGGATAAAATAGGTGATGGGGATTAAGTATTACACTTGTCATGATGAGCACTGGGTGATGCATAGAATTATTGAATCACTATATTGTACACCTGAAGCTAATATAACACTGTATGCTAACTATCCTGAAATTTTAAAGAAATTATTTTTAAAAGTAAAAAAAATATTCATGAAGAGAAATATCATGTAAGAATTTCTATTTGCTTCTTAAAATATAGTTTTCATGGACTTTAATCCACATTCAACATGACATTTTAATGAAGAGCAAAATAGGCATTTTCTAGGGAGATGTGTCTAAGTTTATATGTGAATCATCATTACAAGCCATACTTTATATGTAACATATCCAGGCATTCTGACAATCAACACAGTTGGGGTAATAAAAATTTATCTGGATAGTGGAAAACAATCTTTGTGTGAGGTAGGTAGTCATCATGGTGAGGATGAAATATGATGTGTTATGGAAGACCACAGATCAGGCTGTCCAAATCGTAACTCCAAAATAAGTAACAGCTAAGCTTAAGAGGATGCAACAAGGACAGCAAAAACTAAGGTAATAGCTAAGTCAGCAAGAATTTTGGCATGATGAAAAAAATGTTCACACTTGTCACCAATAGTGGAAAATTGAGCAGAACCTGTTTTTAAAAGAAAAGAAATATGGAGTTTATCATCTGACTCTATAAATTGCAAGGTATTTTTTGTTTTTGCCTAGAGAGAGTTCTTTGATTTCTCTGCCTCAGTTTACTTTTTTGCAAAACAAAAAAAAAGAAAACAGCCCTCTTTAGTGCTTTTCAAGGACTAAATGAGTTAAAATCAATAAAACCTTTAAAACAGTTAAGTGAAACATAATAAGCATCCAGTAAATAGTAGATAGCATCATTATTACTAGAAACTTGATTGAATAAATCAAATGTTCAGCCTCATTATCACTAGAAACTTGATTGAATAAGTCAAATGTTCAAATGTTCATTTATAGGCATTGTAAAATCATCATGAAGACCAATGTCAAATTTTCTCCTATATTCGCTTTTAGCAGTTATGCGGTTTCAGATTTTAGTCATTAATCCATTTAAGCTGATTTTTGTGTATGGTGTAAAATAATGATCTAACTGCTTTTCTTTTTTCTTTCTTTCTTTCTTTCTCTTTCTTTCTTTCTTTCTTTCTTTCTTTCTTTCTTTCTTTTTGCATGTGGATATCAAAATTTCTCAACACTAATTTTTGAAGAGGCTATCATATCTCAATTGTGCCTTATTGCCAACTTTGTTGAATAATGATTGACTGTATATATGTGAATTTATTTCTGGGTTCTCTGTTATGTTACATCGGACTGTGTTTTTTTTTTAATTTTTTAACGTTTATTTATTTTTGAAAGATAGAGAGAGACAGAGTGCGAACAAGGAAGAGGCAGAGAGAGAAGGAGAGATGGAACCCAAAATAGGATCCAGGCTCCGAGCTGTCAGCCCAGAGCCTGACGCCGGGCTCAAACTCATGAACTGCGACATCATGACCTGAGCTGAAGTTGGACACTTAACTGACTGGGGCACCCAGGTGCCCCTCATTGGACTGTATGTGTTTTACACTAATACTATATTGTATTGGTTACTATAGCTTTGTAATGTACTTTGCAGTCAGGAAGTGTGATGCCTTTAGATTTTTTTTCTTCTTGCTTAAAATCACTTGTTATTCAGGGCTTTTTTTGTAGTTCCATATGAATTTTATGAATGTTATTTCTATTTCTGTTTAAAATGCCATTGAATTTTGATAGGTGTTGCATTGAATTTGTAGATCCCTTTTGGTACAATGGGTATTTTAACAATACTAGCTGTTCCAATTTGTGGGTTATTATTTCATCTATCTATGTCTTCTTCAATTTACTTAATCAATATCTTATATATGTCAGTGTACAAATCTCTCAGCTCCTCAATTATATTTATTACTCAATTTTTCTATTGTTTGACTTGTATTGCAAATGGAATTGCTTTCTTAATTTTTTTTCCTGACAGTTTGTTTTTAGTGTATATAAATGAAACTGATTTCTATATGTTGATTTCCATTTTGCAACTTTGCCCAATGTACATATTAGTCCTAAAAGTATTTTACTGCCCTTTATTTAAGGTTTTCTATATACAAGGTAATTTCTTCTGTGAAAAGAGATAATTTTATTTCTACCTTTCTGACATATGTCTTCATTTTTCTTGCCTAATTCCTATGGCTAGGTCTTTCTGTACTATGTTCAAAAGAAATGTCAAGAGTGGACATTCTTGTCTTGTTCCCAATCTTACAGGAAAGGATTTTCAATTTTCACCACTGAGTATGACATTAGCAATGTGCTTGTCATATATGGTGTTTATTATGCTGAGGAAGATTCATTACATACACAATTTAACAATTTTATCATGAAGAAATGTTGTATTTTGTAAAATGTTTCTTTTTGCATCAGTTGAGATTATAATATGATTTTTATCTTTCATTCCATTAATGTGGCATATCACATTTATTGATTTTCATATGTGGACCATCCATGCAACTCAGATAAAACTGACTTAATAATGGGAAATAAACCTCTTATGTGCTATTGAATTCAATTTGATAATATATATTTTTAATTTAATTGAAGTATAGTTTAAATACAATCTTACATTTGTTTCAGGTGTAAAACATAGTGATTCAAAAATTAAATGCATTAAAAAAGGAGCTAAGGTGGTGGAGTAGTAGGAGGACTTTAGGATTACCTCATCCCTCTAACACAGCTAGATAACTATCAAATCTTTCTGAATACCCAATAAATCAATCTGAGGACAGACAGAACCAACTGCACAGCTAGAGAAGAGAAGAGATCACATCATGGAAGGTAGGAGGTGTGGAAATACACATTGGGGGAGAAATATATTATGGGTTCTGCAGAGGAGAGGGAGAAAGACTAGAGGGAAGGAGGAGTACACAGGGTTTTGCACAAGGAAAACACTTCCCAATGCCATTGGCTTGGAAAATGAGAGGAGCTAATTGTCGTGAGTTTTTGCAACTAGTGAGGCAGAAAGACTGGAGTTATTGAGGTCTGCATCATGACTAGTACAGAGTGCTGGGGACATTGCATGCTCCAGTAAAGAAGGAAGATGGGTAACCTGGGGACAGACTACACAATCTGAGGATAACCAGAGACACACTGGGAGAGAAAATTCTTTCTTCTGGGAGTGCATCTGAGAGGTGGCAATGACTCTTCTTGGACAAAAGAGCTGGTGGGACCATTTTCCTTCCCTTCCTCTCAGCATAGGTATAGAGACACCTGCTGAGGTTAATCTGAGCACTGGTCTTTTTAGTGTGTTTTGCTCCAAATCTGACACTCTTGCACTCCAGTGTGACTGCCCTTCTGGGTCAAACCTGCATCAATTCCAGCATGGTGAGACCTGTCCCCAGAAGACGAGTGCAGGTGCCTGCCACATCAGGTCTGTAAAGTTTGGAGTTTTAAAACTCAGCCAGTCTGTCTGGGATAGAGCCCAAAGTGCATTGCACTGCTCCATGCAGGCAAGCAACTTGGACACAGACAATGCAAAAACAGCAATCTGAAAAACACCTATGACTCAAGAGGGGAAATTATTCACTCTTCTGGGAGGGCTTGCCTGACATGACAAAGCACAAACTCCCCTGTCCATGAACAAAGGAGCTGATCAGCACCATTTCCTTCCCCTGCCTTTCAGCATAAACTAAATTCAGTCTGTGTTCTGCTGCTACTGGTTTTCTTGGGCAAGTTTGCTTGAGAAACAGCATAGCAGGCCCATCCCCCGGAAAACTAGCACAAAGCCATGCATGCACCATATATACTGAACAGAGTTCTGCAAAGCTTCAGCTCTAGTGGAAATAGCAACAGGTCTTTTTTGACAAGCAGACCAGAACACACCTAGTTAAAACTCAGCACACTCTGGCCAAGGTCCAAACACTCCCCAGAGCAAGCAAGGAGAAACTCTGCAGAGGACTGACTTGAGGGAAAAAGCAGCCAAGACAGCAGCAGAATGAACACAGCATATACCAGAGATACTTCCTGAAGCACAAGGTCCCAGATGGTATATGGTCTCTTCTTTTTAAAGTCATTACTCTCAGGAGCAGAGAACATAACCGGCTTTTCTAACAGATAGAAGAAGACAGAGACCTAGACAAAATGCCAAGATGGAGGAATTAATCCCAAAGGAAGAACAAGAAAAGGTCATGGCAAAGGATCTAATTGAAACAGATATAAGTAATATGCCTGATCCAGAATTTAAAGCAACAATCATAAGGATATCAGCTGGGCTTGAGAAAAGCATAGAAGACATCAGAGATATGCTTACCACAGAGATAAAAGAGCTTAAAACCAATCAGGCTGAAATGAAAAATGCAAAAACTGAGTTTCAAAATTGACTGCTGTAATTACCACAAAGATATAAGAAGCAGAGGAATGAACAAGTGATATAGAAGATATAATTGTGGAAAACAATGAAGTTTAACAAAAGAAGAAAAGAAAAATCTTGGATCACAAACGTAGACTTAGGGAACTCCATGATTCCATGAAACCTAATAACATTTCTATCATAGGAGACACAGGAGAAGAAGAAGAGAGAAAAGTGGGCAGGAAACTTATTTGAGGCAATTATAGTGGAAAAATTCCCTAATCTGGAGAAGGAAACATACATCCAAATCTAGAGCCACAAAGAACTCCCATCAATATCAACAAAAGCAGGCCAAGAAAAAGACACATCACAATTAAATTTACAAAATATAGAGATAAAGAAAAATCCTAAAAGCAGCAAGACAAATGATGTCCCTAACTTTTAAGGGAGGAAAAATAAAGTTATTAGCAGACCTCCCCACAGAAATTTGGCAGGGCAGAAGGAAGTGGCATAATAAATTCAACGTGCTAAATAGGAAAAATTTTCAGCCAGAATATATCCAACAGGGTATAATTTAGAAGGATAGATAGAATTTCTCAGAAAGCAATAACTAAGGGACTCCATGGCCACTAAACCAGCCCTGCAAGAAATATTCAAGGGGACTCTTGGGGGGGGGGGGGGGACACCAAAAGCATAAAAGGCTAGAAAGGAACAGAAATATATCGACAAACAACAACAAAACAAGTAAACAATGGCATGAAATTCATATCCATTTATAATTACTAAGAATGTAAATGGACAAAATGCTCCAAAAAAAATATATAGGATATCAGAGTGGATAAAGAAACAAGATCCATTTATTTGCTGCCTACAAGAGACTAAGTTTAGACCTAAAGACACCTGCAGATTGAAAGTGAAGGGACAGAGAAATATTTACCGAGCAAATGGACAACAAAAGAAAGCCAGAGTAGCAATACTTAGACAAACTAGATTTTAAAACAAAGATTGTAATAAGAGTTGAAGGAGAGCACTATATTATATTAAAGCAGTCTATCCATCAATAAGACCTAAAATTTGCAAATATTTTGCTCCCAACTTAGAAGAACCCAAATATATATATATGTATATGTATATACATATATATAACCATAACAAACATAATACCTCACTGATAGTAATACAATAATAGCCAGGGACTTTAACACCACACATACATTAGTGGACAGATCATCTAAGCAAAAACCAAAAAGGAAAGAGTGGCTTGAATGACACACTGGGCCACATGGACTTACAGACATATTCAGAACATTTATTTCATCTTACAGCAGCAGAATACACATTCTTTTCAAGTGAACAAGGGACATTCTCTAAAATAGATAAGAGACTGGGTCACAAATCAGGCCTCAACAAGTGCAAAAAGATTTAAACCATACCATGCATGTTTTCTGACCACAACACTATGAAACTTGAAATCAACCACAAGAAAAAGTTTGGCTAGAACACAAATATATAGAAAATAAAGAACATCTTGCTAAAGAATGAATGAGTCAACCATAAAATTAAAGAATAAATGTAAAAACACGTGGAAAAAATAACAATGAAAACAAGATGATCTGGGGGCATCTGGGTGGCTCAGGATGTTAACTGTCTGACTCTTGATTTCAGCTGAGGTCATGATGTCACAGTTAGTGAGTTCAAGCCCTGCATCAGCTCTGCACTGACAGTGCACAACCTACTTGGGATTCTCTCTCTCCCTCTCTTTCTCCCCTTGCCCACTTTCTCTCTCTGTCTCTCTCTCTTCTTCTATGTCCCCAAATAAATAAATAAGTTAGGGGCGCCTGGGTGGCGCAGTCGGTTAAGCGTCCGACTTCAGCCAGGTCACGATCTCGCGGTCCGTGAGTTCGAGCCCTGCGTCGGGCTCTGGGCTGATGGCTCAGAGCCTGGAGCCTGTTTCTGATTCTGTGTCTCCCTCTCTCTCTGCCCCTCCCCCATTCATGCTCTGTCTCTCTCTGTCCCAAAAATAAATAAACGTTGAAAAAAAAATTTAAAAAAAAATAAATAAATAAGTTAAAAAAATCATGGTCTGAAACCTTTGGGATGCAGCAAGAGTGGTCATAAGTGGAAAGTATATAACAATATAGGCCTTATATAGACCATATATAGCAATATAGCAAGAAAAATCTGAAAGAAACCTTACATATAAATGAGGCAAACAAAGAAAAATAAAGACTAAAGCCAACAGAAGAAGGAAAATAATAAAGATTAGAGCAGAAATCAATGATACAGAAACAAAAAATTTAGTAGAACAACAATGAAACCAGGACCTGGTTCTGTGTAATAATTAATGAAATTGATAAACTCCTAGCCAGACTTATAAAACAGAAAAGAGAAAGGACCCAAATAAATAAACTAAAATGAGAGGGGAGAAATCCCAAACGACACCACATAAATACAACCAACCAAAAGAAAATATTTTTAAAAATATATGCCAACAAATTAGGCAAATTGGAAAAAATATATGTGAATTTCTAGAAATGTATAAACTATCAATACTTAAACAGAAAGAAATGGAAAACTTGAGCAGATTAATAACCAGAAAGGAAATTGTATCAGTAATCAAAAACAAATCTGTTGTGATCAAGATAGTATGGTACTGGCAGAAAAACAGACACAAAGATCAGTGGAGTGGAATAGAAAACCCTGACATGGACCGACAAGTAAATGGTCAAGTAGTCTTAGACAAAACAGGAGAGAATATTCAATGGATAAAAGATAATCTCTTCAACAAATTTTGTTGGGAAAACTGGACAGCAGCATGCAGAAGGATGAGACTGGTCCACTTTCTTATACCACACAAGAAAATAAATTCAAAATGGATGAAAGACCTAAATGTGAGAAAGGAAATCATCAAAATCTTAGAGGAGAATTGAGGCAGCAACCTCTTTGACATTGGCCATAGCAACTTCTTAATAGACATGTCCTTGGAGGCAATGGAAACAAAAACAATAATTAACTACTGGGCCTTCATCAAGATAAGAGTTTTTGCAAAGCAAAGCAAAACAAAACAAAACAATAAAAAATACTTAAAGGCATCCTATGGAATGGCAGAAGATATTCTCAAATGACATATCTGATAAAGGGCTAGTATCTAATATATATAATGAACTTATAAAACTGAAGAGCCAAAAACCAAGTAATCTAGTTAAAGAATGGGCAGGCACAGTGGAGCATCTCAGGGCTGGGGCGCTGGCGGTGCGTGGCTGGCACCCGCTAGTCAGCGCGGGGGCCGGGCCCGTGGGACCGGCTCTGGGCTTCACCCGGCTGTCCTGGAGCTGCTTCTCCCTCTTGCGGTTGCAGGCGAGGCGGAGTCTTGTTTCCACACTAAGAACCGGTGCAGTGCTGTTTATGATGAAATAATCAACAAAGTGCTATGGGAGCACACAGCAGAGACCCTCAGCCCACATGGAGAAGAATATATTGTTTAATGAAGGCTTCCCATAGGAGGTGATGTTCAAGTGTGTCCTTAGTGAATCCCGCCCCTAGGAGAGGGGAAGAGAAGGCACACACCAGTCTGACTGTGGCCCCAGCGGTGGGCTGGGGGCAGACATCAGGTCGGACTGAGGCCCGCCCACCAACTCCAGTTATACACCACAGCACAGGGGAAGTGCCCTGCAGGCCCTCACCACACCAGGGACTATCCAAAATGACCAAGCGGAAGAATTCCCCTCAGAAGAATCTCCAGGAAATAACAACAGCTAATGAGCTGATCAAAAAGGATTTAAATAATATAACAGAAAGTGAATTTAGAATAATAGTCATAAATTAATCGCTGGGCTGGAAAACAGCATACAGGACAGCAGAGAATCTCTTGCTACAGAGATCAAGGGACTAAGGAACAGTCACGAGGAGCTGAAAAACGCTTTAAAGGAAATGCAAAACAAAATGCAAACCACCACGGCTCGGATGGAAGAGGCAGAGGAGAGAATAGGTGAACTAGAAGATAAAGTTATGGAAAAAGAGGAAGCTGAGAAAAAGAGAGATAAAAAAATCCAGGAGTATGAGGGGAAAATTAGAGAACTAAGTGATACACTAAAAAGAAATAATATACGCATAATTGGTATCCCAGAGGAGGAAGAGAGAGGGAAAGGTGCTGAAGGGGTACTTGAAGAAATAATAGCTGAGAACTTCCCTGAACTGGGGAAGGAAAAAGGCATTGAAATCCAAGAGGCACAGAGAACTCCCTTAAGACGTAACTTGAATCGATCTTCTGCACGACATATCATAGTGAAACTGGCAAAATACAAGGATAAAGAGAAAATTCTGAAAGCAGCAAGGGGTAAACGTGCCCTCACATATAAAGGGAGACCTATAAGACTCGTGACTGATCTCTCTTTTGAAACTTGGCAGGCCAGAAAGAATTGGCACGAGATTTTCAGGGTGCTAGACAGAAAAAATATGCAGCCGAGAATCCTTTATCCAGCAAGTCTGTCATTTAGAATAGAAGGAGAGATAAAGGTCTTCCCAAACAAACAAAAACTGAAGGAATTTGTCACCACTAAACCAGCCCTACAAGAGATCCTAAGGGGGACCCTGTGAGACAAAGTACCAGAGACATCACTACAAGCATAAAACATACAGACATCACAATGACTCTAAACCCATATCTTTCTATAATAACACTGAATGTAAATGGATTAAATGCGCCAACCAAAACATAGGGTATCAGAATGGATAAAAAAACAAGACCCATCTATTTGCTGTCTACAAGAGACTCATTTTAGACCTGAGGACACCTTTAGATTGAGAGTGAGGGGATGGAGAACTATTTATCATGCTACTGGAAGCCAAAAGAAAGCTGGAGTAGCCATACTTATATCAGACAAACTAGACTTTAAATTAAAGGCTGTAACAAGAGATGAAGAAGGACATTATATAATAGTTACAGGGTCTATCCATCAGGAAGAGCTAACAATTATAAATGTCTATGCACCGAATACCAGAGCCCCCAAATATATAAAACAATTACTCATAAACATAAGCAACCTTATTGATAAGAATGTGGTAATTGCTGGGGACTTTAACACCCCACTTACAGAAATGGATAGATCATCTAGACACACGGTCAATAAAGAAACAAGGGCCCTGAATGAGACACTGGATCAGATGGACTTGACAGATATATTTAGAACTCTTCATCCCAAAGCAACAGAATATACTTTCTTCTCGAGTGCACATGGAACATTCTCCAAGATAGATCATATACTGGGCCACAAAACAGCCCTTCATAAGTTTACAAGAATTGAAATTATACCATGCATACTTTCAGACCACAATGCTATGAAGCTTGAAATCAACCACAGGAAAAAGACTGGAAAACCTCCAAAAGCATGGAGGTTAAAGAACACCCTACTAACGAATGAGTGGGTCAACCAGGCAATTAGAGAAGAAATCAAAAAATATATGGAAACAAACAAAAATGAAAATACAACAATCCAAACGCTTTGGGACGCAGCAAAGGCAGTCCTGAGAGGAAAATACATTGCAATCCAGGCCTATCTCAAGAAACAAGAAAAATACCAAATACAAAATCTAACAGCACACCTAAAGGAAAGAGAAGCAGAACAGCAAAGGCAGCCTAAACCCAGCAGAAGAAGAGAAATAATAAAGATCAGAGCAGAAATAAACAATATAGAATCTAAAAAAACTGTTGAGCAGATCAACGAAACCAAGAGTTGGTTTTTTGAAAAAATAAACAAAATTGACAAACCTCTAGCCAGGCTTCTCAAAAAGAAAAGGGAGATGACCCAAATAGATAAAATCATGAATGAAAATGGAATTATTACAACCAATCCCTCAGAGATACAAACAATTATCAGGGAATACTATGAAAAATTATATGCCAACAAATTGGACAACCTGGAAGAAATGGACAAATTCCTGAACACCCACACTCTTCCAAAACTCAATCAGGAGGAAATAGAAAGCTTGAACAGACCCATAACCAGCGAAGAAATTGAATCGGTTATCAAAAATCTCCCAACAAATAAGAGTCCAGGACCAGATGGCTTCCCAGGGGAGTTCTACCAGACGTTTAAAGCAGAGATAATACCTATCCTTCTCAAGCTATTCCAAGAAATAGAAAGGGAAGGAAAACTTCCAGACTCATTCTATGAAGCCAGTATTACTTTGATTCCTAAACCAGACAGAGACCCAGTAAAAAAAGAGAACTACAGGCCAATATCCCTGATGAATATGGATGCAAAAATTCTCAATAAGATACTAGCAAATCGAATTCAACAGCAAATAAAAAGAATTATTCACCATGATCAAGTGGGATTCATTCCTGGGATGCAGGGCTGGTTCAACATTCGCAAATCAATCAACGTGATACATCACATTAACAAAAAAAAAAGAGAAGAACCATATGATCCTGTCAATCGATGCAGAAAAGGCCTTTGACAAAATCCAGCACCCTTTCTTAATAAAAACCCTTGAGAAAGTCGGGATAGAAGGAACATACTTAAAGATCATAAAAGCCATTTATGAAAAGCCCACAGCTAACATCATCCTCAACGGGGAAAAACTGAGAGCTTTTTCCCTGAGATCAGGAACACGACAGGGATGCCCACTCTCACCGCTGTTGTTTAACATAGTGCTGGAAGTTCTAGCATCAGCAATCAGACAACAAAAGGAAATCAAAGGCATCAAAATTGGCAAAGATGAAGTCAAGCTTTCGCTTTTTGCAGATTACATGATATTATACATGGAAAATCCGATAGACCCCACCAAAAGTCTGCTAGAACTGATACATGAATTCAGCAAAGTTGCAGGATACAAAATCAATGTACAGAAATCAGTTGCATTCTTATACACTAACAATGAAGCAACAGAAAGACAAATAAAGAAACTGATCCCATTCACAATTGCACCAAGAAGCATAAAATACCTAGGAATAAATCTAACCAAAGATGTAAAGGATCTGTATGCTGAAAACTATAGAAAGCTTATGAAGGTAATTGAAGAAGATTTAAAGAAATGGAAAGACATTCCCTGCTCATGGATTGGAAAAATAAATATTGTCAAAATGTCAATACTACCCAAAGCTATCTACACATTCAATGCAATCCCAATCAAAATTGCACCAGCATTCTTCTCGAAACTAGAACAAGCAATCCTAAAATTCATCTGGAACCACAAAAGGCCCCGAATAGCCAAAGGAATTTTGAAGAAGAAGACCAAAGCAGGAGGCATCACAATCCCAGACTTTAGCCTCTACTACAAAGCTGTAATCATGAAGACAGCATGGTATTGGCACAAAAACAGACACACAGACCAATGGAATAGAATAGAAACCCCAGAACTAGACCCACAAACGTATGGCCAACTCATCTTTGACAAAGCCGGAAAGAACATCCAATGGAAAAAAGACAGCCTCTTTAACAAATGGTGCTGGGAGAACTGGACAGCAACATGCAGAAGGTTGAAACTAGACCACTTTCTCACACCATTTACAAAAATAAACTCAAAATGGATAAAGGACCTAAATGTGAGACAGGAAACCATCAAAACCTTAGAGGAGAAAGCAGGAAAAGACCTCTCTGACCTCAGCCGTAGCAATCTCTTACTCGACACATCCCCAAAGGCAAGGGAATTAAAAGCAAAAGTGAATTACTGGGACCTTATGAAGATAAAAAGCTTGTGCACAGCAAAGGAAACAACCAACAAAACTAAAAGGCAACCAACGGAATGGGAAAAGATATTTGCAAATGACATATCGGACAAAGGGCTAGTATCTAAAATCTATAAAGAGCTCACCAAACTCCACACCCGAAAAACAAATAACCCAGTGAAGAAATGGGCAGAAAACATGAATAGACACTTCTCTAAAGAAGACATCCAGATGGCCAACAGGCACATGAAAAGATGTTCAGCGTCGCTCCTTATCAGGGAAATACAAATCAAAACCACACTCAGGTATCACCTCACGCCAGTCAGAGTGGCCAAAATGAACAAATCAGGAAACTATAGATGCTGGAGAGGATGTGGAGAAATGGGAACCCTCTTGCACTGTTGGTGGGAATGCAAATTGGTGCAGCCGCTCTGGAAAGCAGTGTGGAGGTTCCTCAGAAAATTAAAAATAGACCTACCCTATGACCCAGCAATAGCACTGCTAGGAATTTATCCAAGGGATACAGGAGTACTGATGCATAGGGGCACTTGTACCCCAATGTTCATAGCAGCACTCTCAACAATAGCCAAATTATGGAAAGAGCCTAAATGTCCATCAACTGATGAATGGATAAAGAAATTGTGGTTTATATACACAATGGAATACTATGTGGCAATGAGAAAAAATGAAATATGGCCTTTTGTAGCAACGTGGATGGAACTGGAGAGTGTGATGCTAAGTGAAATAAGCCATACAGAGAAAGACAGATACCATATGGTTTCACTCTTATGTGGATCCTGAGAAACTTAATAGGAACCCATGGGGGAGGGGAAGGAAAAAAAAAAAAAAAAGGACGTTAGAGTGGGAGAGAGCCAAAGCATAAGAGACTGTTAAAAACTGAGAACAAACTGAGGGTTGATGGGGGGTGGGAGGGAGGGGAGGGTGGGTGATGGGTATTGAGGAGGGCACCTTTTGGGATGAGCACTGGGTGTTGTATGGAAACCAATTTGTCAATAAATTTCATATATATATAAAAAAAAAAAAAAGAATGGGCAGAAGTCATGAGTAGACATCTTTCCAAAGACAAACAGATGGCTAACAGATATAAGGAAAGATGGTCAACATCTTTCATCATCGGGGAAATACAAATCAAAATTAAAAATGAGAAAGCACTTCACACCATTAGTCAAGATGGCTAAAATTAATATGGGAAAAACAACAGATGTTGGCAAGGATGTGGAGAAAGGGGAACCTTCTTACACTGTCGTGGGAATGCAAACTTGTGCAACCACTCTGGAATACATTATGGAGGTTCTTCAAAAAGTTAAAAATAGAACTACACTATGAGCCAGCAATTCCACTACTAAGTATTTACCCAAAGGACACAAAAATACGGATTTTAAGAGATACATGTACTCCGATGTTTATAGCAGCATTATCAACAATATCCAAATTATGGAAAGGGCCCAAATGTCCATTGATTGATATTGACTGATGAAAGGATAAAGAAGAAGTGATACACACACACAGGGGAGTATTTTATATACAAATACACTGGAGTATTACTCTCCATAAAAAAGAATGAAATCTTGCCGTTTTCAACAATATGCATGGGGCTAGAGTTTATTAAGCCAAGTGAAATAAGTCATTAAGAAGAAGCAAATACCATATGATTTCACTCATATGTGGAGTTTAAGAAATAAAGCAGATGAACATGGTGGGGAGAGACAGAGAGAGACAATCCATGAAACAGATTCTTTACTATAGAAAAAAAACTGGAGGGAGGTTATTGGGAAATGGGCTAGATGGGTGATGGGTACTAAGGAAGGCACTTGTGATGAGCACTAGGTGTTGTATGTAGTGATGAATCATTATATCATACATTTGAAACTAATATTGCAGTGTATGTTAACTTACTAGGATTTAAATTAAAACGTGGAAGGAAAAAAGAACTTAAAATCAAATAATTTAAAAAATTACATACATTACAAAATGCCCACCACAAGTATAGTTACCACCTGTCATCACACAATGCTATTCCAGTAGTATTGACTATATTACCTATGCTGTATTTTACATCCTTGTGATTTATTATATAACTAGATGTAAGTATCTCTTAAATCTCTTCAAATATTTAACCATCCTGATGCACACCTCAACTCCAGTAACAACTAGTTCATACTCTGTATTTATTATTCTTTTTTTTTCTGTTTTGATTTCTTTGTTCATTTGTTTTGTATTTTATATAACACATAAAAGTGATATAATACACTAATTACTTTCTAGGTCTGACTTATTTCTCTTAGCTTAATGCCCTCTGGGCCCATCCATATTGTTGTAAATGGTTATCTAATACTTTGTATGGATGAAAATATTCCATACTACATCTTATTTATCCACTTTGTATATTTATACCACATCTTTATCCATTCATGCATTGATGGGCACTTGCGTTTCTGCCATATCTTGGCTATTGCAAATGATATAGCTGTAAACATTGGGGTGTATATATATTTTTATATTAGTGCTTTTAGTTTTTTGGGGGAAAATACCCAGAAATGTAATTACTGGATCATATGGTATTTCTATGTTTAGTTTTAGTAAACTCCACACTGTTTTTCATAGTGACTGCACCAATTTACATTATCAGTAACAATTGCATGATCTTTCCCTTTTCTATACATACTTGTCAACATTCATTATTTCTTGTCCTTTTGATACTAATCATTCTAACTGATGTGAGGTGATACCTCGTTGTGTTTGTGATTTCCATTTCCTTGATAATTAGTGACATTGAGCACCTTGTAACATGTCTGTGTGTCTTCTTTGGGAAGATGTTTATGTAGGCCCTCTGCCCATTTTTTTTTCCACTGGAGTACTTTATGTTGAGTTGTATGAGTTCTTTATATATTCTGGATATTAAATTTCTGTCAAAGAAATCATTTGCCAATATATTTTACCATACATCACATTACCTTTTTATTTTAATGGTTTCCTTCATTGTAGTTTCATTGTTTTTATAAACTTTTTATTTTAGTTTTTATTTTATTTAATTCCATTCTGATTATTTCATTTCCTTTCTACTACTAACTTTGGGCTAGGTTTGTTCTATTTTTCTAGTTTCTTTAGATGTTAGGTTATATTGTTTATTTGAAATTTTTCTTCTTCCTTGAGGTACATTTGTATCACTATAAACATACTTGCTACAACTACTTTTGCTTCATCCAAAAGATTTTAGAACATTGTGTTTCCATTTCCATTGATCTCTCATTTTTAAAAAAAAATTTGCCTGTGAGTTTTCCATTGACCCAATGGTTATTTAGAAGCATGCTGTTTAGCCACTAAATGTGTGTGTGTGTGTGTGTGTGTGTGTGTTTTCATTTGTTTTCTCTTGTATTTGATTTCTAGTATCATATCATTTTGGTGGGAAAAGATGTTTTATATATGATTTCAATCTCCTTAAACTTATTAAGATTTAGTTTGTGGTGTGACATTATGAGCTATCCTTTATAATATTCCATGTGTTCTTGAAAAGAATGTGTATCCTGTTGGTTTTGGGTGGAATATTCTGTAAGTCCATCTGGTCTAATGTGTCATTCAAAGCTGTTTCTTCCACGGTTTTCTGTCTGGATAATCTATCCTTTGATATAAGTGACTTGCCAATATTGCTTTACTGTCAATTTCTCCCTTTATGTCCATTAATATTTGCTTTACATATTTAGATGTTCCTATGTTGGTTGCAAAGATATTTACAATTGGTATATCCTCTGTGGAGAATAAGCTTAGAAAATCCCTGGGCTTGCACCAGTGGGTTAACAAGGCATAAAGAATTACACATCCATAGGATGCTCTCACCCAAGTTTGGGTAAACAAGATTAGGCGAGTAAGGATAGAGAAGGGGGGCTAAGGCCCTCAGAATAGAGAAGGGGACAAAGACACCCAGAATAGAGGGAGGGGCAAAGATCCCCAAAGAAAGATATATGAGGTAAGCAAGATTAGGTATTCAGGGCGAAAGTGCCCCCCCCCCAATTTAGTACTATAGCTGAAAGCTGCTTTCACAGGAAGGAAGGACCAAATTAAGTAAACAGGTAAATAGGGCTATAGACCTCTGTGCTGCAGGTGAAGTTGACCAGAGTGGAGCTAATTAACAAAAGAAAGGTTCTTTATTAACCCTGAGGTTATGTGCTCTGTCTCATACCCTAGACCATTTTAAGTAAACAGAGGTGGTGCCTCCTGTCTGCTCTAAACTAACCTTCTGCCTGGCCACCCCGGGGGCAGGATTTTGTTTTGTATTAACTGAAACCCCTAACCCTGAATACCTTCAAGACTCCCTTTCCTTCATGTCCATGAGTTAATAATGTTCACAGCTTCATTGTCTTTTTGTGCCATGCATCACCATGTTTGTAAGCCTTCTGATCCTAATAAAAATGGAACAAGGACCCTTCATGGGGGGTCTTATCTTTTCCTGGACATTAGCCATATCTCACATTTAATCCTCCATCCCCCTTTCTTGCTAGACAAGAACTTTAGACCCAGATTCTATGACAATCCTCTTGTTGGATTGACTCTGTTATCATTATGTAATGTCCTTCTTTGTCTTTTGTTATGGGCCGTTTTAGAATCTATTTCATCTTATGTAAGTATTGTTGCCTGATTAAAAAACTATTTTGCAAGGAATATTTGTTTCTATTCTTTCACTTTCAGACTTTATATGTCTTTAGGTCTTATGTGAGTCTCTTGTAGATGTCATATAGAGAGGTTTTTTTTTTTATTATTATTTAGTCACCCTCTGTCTTTTGTTTGCATCATTTAGTCCACTTACATTTTAAGTAGTTATTGATAGTTGTCATTTTGTTAATTGTTTTCTTGTTTCTGTAGTTCTTCTCTGTTCCTTTCTTCTTGCTGTATTTTCTGGTGACCGGATAACTTTTTGGGTTGTGTTTGGATTAATTTCTCTTTATTTTTTGTGTATCTACTATAGGGTTTGGGTTTGTAGTCATTATGCTGTTCATTTATAACACCCATTATATATAACAGTGTATGCTAAGTTGATGGCCAATTAGTTTTGAACACATTTGAAAAGTACTACATTTTACTCCTTCCATGTTTTATGTATTTGAGGTCATGTTTTACATTTTTTATTTTGTGTAGCTTTTAACTAATTATTGTAGATCTTACTGATTTTATTATTTTTGTCTTCTAACTTTTATACTGGCTTTATAATTGATTGCTGTACTACTTATGCTATATGTGTGCTTTACCAGTGTCGTTTTTTTCATAATATTCTTATTTCTAGTTTTAGACTTTATTTCAACTTAAAGAAATTCCTTTAACATTTCTTGTAAGGCCAATGTAGTGGTGATGAACTCTTTTAACTTTTGTTTATCTGAGAAACACTATTTTTACTTAAATTCTGAATGATAATTTTGCAAGGTACAGTATTCATGATTGTATACATATTTTTTCACTTTGAATATATCATGTCATTCCCTTCTGTTCTCAAATTTTCTGCTGAAGAATAATAGAAAGATAGATGGACAGTGTCAGAACTGCTGTCTACAAGCCTTGAGCCAGCTAGGCTGGAGAAGGGTAAGAAAAAATGTCACTTGCCAGCATTTTCTTTCTCCGTGAAAGTTTCCACAGATCCCTGACCTCATGGAACTTTCTCTGAAATTATCCAATAAGTCTCCTTCACTTGTAGTCCAGGTGCACCTCAAACTGCTGTTTCTCTGATGAATTTTGGAGTGATGATTACAGTGCACAAGCCTGTTACCAGTGGATTGTAATTTTCCTATAGCTTCTCAGCTTTAATGGATTTAAACCCCAAAAATGTTCAAAGCCAGATGTTATGGGATCTCATCTTCTTGCTACAGATCTCCAAGGTGGGGTGCCTGATATAAAGCTGGAACACCTTGCTTCTCAGAAAGGACATCCATGAATGTGATATCCCTCTGCTTTTGGGTCCCCATTCTGGGGGGTTGGCTCCCAACATCTCCACTCTTTTTCAATGTGTTTTTTTTTCCTATCTGCTTAGTTGTGTAAGAGCGGCTGCGCTAGTTCATATAATTTTTCTTAGTAATCATTCATGATCTTTTGTACTTTTGTGGTATTGGTTTTAATGTCTCCTCTTTCATTTATCATTATATTTATTTGATTCCTGTATTTTATTCCTTAGTTTATATAGCTAAGAGTGTGTCAGTTTTGTGGCACCTGAGTGGCTCAGTCAGTTAAGTGATGGACTCTTGATTTAAGCTCAGGTCACGATCTCATGGTTTGTGAGTTCAAGCAGCTCACTGAGCTCTGCATGTCGACCACACTCAGAATCTGCTTGTGATTCTCTCTCCCTCTCTTTCTGCCCTACTCCCACTTGCACCCTCTCTCAAAATAAATAAACTTAAAAATTTTATTGAAAAAAAATTTGTTAATTTTATCTTTTCATAGAAGCAGCTTAGTTTTATTTATTTATTTATTTGTTTATTTAATTATTTTAATGGTCTGTAGTTCATTTATTTCTGTTCTTATCTTTGTTATGTACTTTTTTTCTGACAAGTTTGGGCTTTGTTAGTTCTTTTTCTAATTCCTTGAAGGGTAAAGTGAGGTGTTTTCTCTGAGATTTTTAAAAATTATTAATGTAGACATTTATTACTATAAACATTTTGCAATGATTTCTTTTTGATTTCCTCTTTGTATGGCTTATTTATGGTTAAAAATGAGATATTGTATTTACTATTACTATTGTGGTGTTGTCTATTATTACTCTTTTCAGATATGTCAAAAAATGCCTTCATATATTTAGGTGCTCTAATTTTTACATATATATATATATAATTGTCATTTCCTCTTATAAGTTGACATCTTTATCACTATATAATGATGTTCTTTGTCTTTTGCTAGAGTTTTTTACTTAAAATCTTTTTTTTTTTTTTTTTTGCTAAAAGTACAGCCACCCCTTCTCTCCTTTAACTTCCCTTTACATCAAATTTTTTTTCCATCTTTTATTTTCAGCCCATGTGTGTCCTTTAAGCTGAAGTGAGTCTCTTTTGGCAGCATATAGATGGGTCTTTTGTATTGTTTGAAATAAATTTAGCTTCTTCATGTCTTTTGATTAAATAGTTTAATCTATTTAAATTTAAAGTATTTCTTGATAGGTATAGACTTACTATTGACATTTCTAAAATGTTTTATTTTCATTTTTTATTTTTTTTATTTTAAAAAGTTGATTTATTTTGAAAGATAGAGAAAATGAGAGCAGTGGAGGTGCAGAGAGAGAGAGAGAGAGAGAATTCCAAGAAGGTTTCCCACTGTTAGTGCAGAGTCTGACATGGGGCTTGAACTTACAACTGGTGAGATCACGACCTGAGCCAAAATCAAGACTCAGACACTTAACCGACTGAGCCACCCAGGAGCCTGTATTTTTATTTTTCATTTTCTTATTTAAAATAATTATGGTTATTTATTTGTTTTGAGAGAGAGAGCTAGCAGGGTGTGGGGGGAGAGGGAGACAGAAATCCACAGCTGTGAGCACAAAGCCCCATGTGGGGATCAAACTCACAAACTCTGAGATCCTGACCTGAGTCAAAACCAAGAGTCCATCAGGTGCCCCTGTAAATTGTTTTCTGAGAATTTTATACATTCATTTTACTTTTCTTTCTCTCTTGCTGTACTTTTTTTGTGTTTTGATGACTTTCTATATTGGTATACTTGGATTCCATTTTCTGTATATTTTTTGTATCTGCTACAGGTTTTGGCTGTGTCATTACCATGAGGCTTACATAAAACATCTCATAGTTGTAACAATATATTTTAAGTGACAACACATTACCATTGTTCATATATAAAAACTTAATTTTATTTCTTTTCCATTATTTATTTTTGTGTTGAAATTTACTTTTATAGAGTGTATCCAAATTATTATAGCTATATTAATATTTAATTGTTTTGTATTAATTTTTATACTAGCATTACAAGTGATTCACACAGAAATGCTACAATATTATTATTTTTTTTTTTTGCACGAGACAGAAAGGATGAAAGTGAACGAGGGGCAGAGAGAGAGGCAGAGAGAGAGAGAGAGAGAGAGAGGAAGAGAGAGGAAGAGAGAGAGAAACAGGGCTCACCCAAAGCAGTGCTCATGCACTCACCTGAAGTGGGGCTCAATTTCACATGATGCAGGACTCGAACTTTTGAACTGTGAGATCATTAACTGAGCCAAAGTCAGATGCTTAACTGACTGAGCCACCCATGCACTCATATTACCATATTCTAAATTTTACTGTATATTTACCTTTACCAGTGAGTTTTATATTGCCATGACTTTATGTTGCCAATTATTATCTTTCTTTTCTGCTTGAAGAAATCCCTTTAGCATTACTGTAAGGTAAATCTGGTGGTTAAGAGCATCTTAAGCTTTTGTTTATGTTAGAGTATCTTTAGCATTACTGTAAGGTAAATCTGGTGGTGAAGAGCATCTTAAGCTTTTGTTTATGTTAGAGTATCTTTAGCATTACTGTAAGGTAAATCTGGTGGTGAGGAGCATCTTAAGCTTTTGTTTATCTGAGAGCATCTTTATCTCTCCTTCAATTGTAAAGGGTAGCTCTGCCAAGTAAAATATTCATAGTTGGAATTATTTTTCTTTCAATACTTTGTATATATACTTCCACTCTCTCCTGGTCTGCAAGGTATCTGCTGAAAAATCGACTAAATAACCGTATGAGTTTTCCCATAAGTGTGACGAACTTTTTCTTGCTGCTTTCAAGAATCTCTTTGTATTTGATTTTTGACAGTTTTATTATGGTGAGTGTTCGTATAGTCTCTTTTGGGTTGAACCTGATAGGAAACTGTTAGCTACATGTGCCTGGATATTGATATCCTTCTTCTGAATTGGAAAGTTTTCAATCATTATTACATTAAATCATTTTTCAACACCTTTTTTCTGTCTTTTTGTCCTTCTGGAATTCCCATAAGGCAAATACTGTTTACTAATTATGTCCCATTAATGCCACAGGATTTCTTAATTCCTTTTTATTCTTTTTTTTTTTACTTTTATCCCTCCTGACTGAAAATTTCAAATGATTTGTTATAAAGTCTGCTTGTTTTATCTTCTACTTCATCAAATCTACTATTGAAATCTCTATTGCAACTTTTCAGTCATTGTGTTTTTCAGCATTAGAATTTTTGCTTGCTTTTTATTGATATATATTTGACATATAACTTGTAATTTTAAGGTGTACAATCAGTTTATTTGATACATTTATATATTATAGTATGATTGATCTCAGAGTGATTATTAGGGTTATCATGTCAAAAATATTAAATTTTAATGGTTGAAAAAACTAATATCTCATCCCTTAGCAAGTATTTTTAGAATTTTTATTTAAAATCCAGTTTGTTAAAATATAGTGTAGTATTAGTTTCAGTTGTACAACATAGGGATAGAACTATTCCATACAACAACTGATGCTTATCACAAGTTTAATCTTTAATCCCCATCACCTTTTTAACCCAACCACCACCCACCTGCCCTTAGGTAACCATCAGTTTGCTCTCTGTAGTTAAGAGTCTGTCTATTGGTTTACATCTCTCTCTTTTATTCCAACTTTGCTCATTTGTTTTGTTAATTACATTCCATATATGAGTGAAAATCATGGATTTTCTTTATCTGACTGATTTATTTTGCTTAGCATAATACTTTCTAGCTCCATCCATGTAGTTGCAAATGGCAAGATTCAATTCCTTTTTTTATGGCTGAGGAATATTTCAGCATATATATATATATATATATATATATATATATATATATCACATCTTAATTATCCATCTTCATCAGTTAATGGACACTTGGTTCATTTCCATAATTTTGTTACTATAGATAATGCTGCCCAGGGTGAATATATCCGTTTGAATTGGTATTTTTGTATTTTTTTGGTAAATAAATAGTAGTGCAATTGGTGGATCACGGGATAGTTTTATTTTTATCTTTTTGAGGAAACTCCATGAAGTTTTCCAGAGTGGCTGCACCAGCTTGCTTTTCCACCAAAAGTGCCAGAGTGTTCCCCTATCTCCGCATCCTTGCCAACATCTGTTGATTCTTTTGTTGTTGATTTCAGACTTTCTGACAGGTGATATCTCATTGTAATTTTGATTTTATTTCCTTGATGCGAGTGAAGTTAAGCATCTTTTCATGTGTCTATTGGTCACATTTATGTCTTCTTTGGAAAAATATATTCATGTCTTCTGACTATTTTTTAATTGGATTATTCCTTTTTGTGGTGTTGAGGATTTTTAAGTTCTTTGTATATTTTTGGTACTAACTCTTTATCAGATATGTAATTTGCAAATATCTTCACCCATTCTGTAGGTTGCCTTTTGATTTTGTTGATTGTTTCCTTCACTGTGTAGAACATTTTTATTTTGTTGAAATACCAGTAGTTCATTTTTTAGTTTGTTTCTGTTGTCTCAGGAGACATATATAGGAAAAGGTTGCTATGGCTGATGTCAAAAAGATTACTTGCCTGTGTTCCCCTCTAGTATTTATATGGCTTCAGGTTTCACATTTAAATCTTATTCCGTTTAAAATTTATTTTTCTGTATGGTTTAATAAAGTGGTCTAGTTGCTTTTTTTTTTTTTTTTGCATGCTGCTATCCATTTTATCCACACCATTTGTTGAAGAGACCATGTTTTTTCACATCAGACATTCTATCCTGATTTGTCAAAGATTGCTTGACCAATATACTTACGGGTTCATTTATGGGATTTCTACTCCATTTCATTGATAATTTTGTCTATTTTTATTCTGGTACAATACTGTTTTCAGGACTACAGCTTTTGAATATAACTCAAGTCTGGAAATTTGATGTCTCTAGCTTTGACTTTCTTTTTTAAGGCTGCTTCAACTATTTGGGGTCCTTTGTGGTTCCAAACAAATTTTACGTTTGTTTTAATTCTGAAAATTGTTTTTGGGATTTTGATAGAAATTGCATTAAATGTGCAGATTGCTTTGGGTAATATAGACATTTTAACAATATTTTTTCTTCCAATCCATGAACATGGAATGTGTTTCCATTTCTTTGGGTCATCTTCAATTTCTTTCTTCAGTGTTTTAGAGTTTTCAGAGTACAGGTCTTTAACTTCTTTGTTAAAGTTTATTCCTCCATATCTCAATGTTTGGATACAATTGTTAATGGGATTCCTTCATTAATTTCTCTTCCTTCTGTTTAATTATTGGTGTGTAGAAGTGCAACAGATTTCTGTACATTGATTTTGTATCTTGCAACTTACTGAATTTATCAGTTCTTGAAGGTTTTTACTAGAATCTTTGGGTTTTCTATATAGAGTGTCATATCGTCTGCAAATAGTGGAAGATTTAATTCTTTTCCTATGTAGATGTTTTTATTTCTTGTTGTTGTCTAATTGCTGTGGTTAGGACTTCCAGTGCTATATTGCCTAACAGTTTTGGGTGGATATCCTTGTTTTTATCCTGACTGTGGAGGAAAAGCTCTCAGTTTTTCCCCATTGAGGGTGATATTAGTTGTGTGTCTTTCATATATGGACTTTATGATGTGGAGTTATATTCCCTTTCTCCCTACTTTGTTGAGGGTTGTTTTATTATGAGTGGGTGTTGTACTTTGTCAAATGCTTTTTCTGCGTATATTGAAATGATCATATGGTTCCTATCCTTTCTTTTAGTAATATCATGCATTGCATTGATTGCCAAATTTGCAACACTGGAATAGATCCTAGTTGATCATGGTGAATGATTATTTTTTAAAGTGTGGTTGAGTTCAATCTGCTAGTATTTTACTGAGGATTTTTGCATCCTTCTTCATCAGGAGTGTTGGCCTATAGTTTTCTTCTTTAGTGGAGACTTTATCTGGTTTTAGTATCAGGATTATGCTCTTCTTATAGAATGAATTTGCAAGTTTTCCTTTCTTTTATATATTTTGAAATGGTTTCAGAAAAATAGGTATTGACTCTTCTTTAAATGTTTGGTAGAATTACCTCTGGAAAGCCACATAGCTGTGGAATTTTGCTTGTTGAGAGTTTTTTGATTAATGATTCCATATCATTGCTGGTTATGAGTGTGTTCAAGTTTTCTAATTCTTCTTGTTTCAGCTTGATAGTTTACATATTTCTAGGAATTTATCCATTTCTTTCAGGCTGTCCAATTTGTTGCCATACAGTTTTTTATAATATTCTCTTATAATGCTTTGTATTTTTTGGTGTGGTTTGTTATTTTTCCTCACTCATTTGTGACTTTATTTGCTTTGGCACTTTTTTTTGGTAAGTCTGGCTAGAAGTTTATCATCTAAAAAATTTTTTTTCAATAATCAGGTGTTGGCTTCATTGATTCATTCTATTGTATGTTAGTTTCTATATCGCTTATTTCTGCTCTAATCTTTTTTGATTTCCTTCTGCTGGTTTTATGCCTCATACGTTCATTTTTTAGCTCCCTTAGGTGTAAGTTTAGGTTGCTTGAGATTTTTTTCCCTTATTATGATAGGCATGGATCTTTATTTGTATCTTGTTATAGTTTTTATTTTATTATTATTATTTTTTAATTCTTTAAAGTTTACATCCAAATTAGTTAACATATAGTGCAAAAATTATTTCAGGAGAAGATTACTTAATTCCCCTTACCCATTTAGCCCATTCCCCCTCCCACAAGCCCTCCAATAACCTTCTGTTTGTTCTCCATATTTAAGAGTCCCTTATGTTTTGTCCCCCTCCCTGTTTTATATTATTTTTGTTTCCCTTCCCTTATGTTCATCTGTTTTGTATCTTTAACTCCTCATATGAGTGAAGCCATATGATATTTGTATTTCTCTGACTGACTAATATCACTTAGCACAATACCCTCTAGTTCCATCCGTGTAGTTGCAAATGGCAAGATTTCATTCTCTTTGATTGCTGAGTGATACTCCATTGTATATATATACCACATCTTCTTTATCCATTCATAGATCGATGGACATTTGGGCTTTTTCCATACTTTGGCTATTGTTGATAGTGCTGTTGTAAACATTGGGGTGCATGTGCCCCTTCAAAACAGCATACATGTATCACTTGGAAAAATGTCTAGTAGTGCAATTGCTGGGGTGTAGGGTAGTTCCATTTTTAATTTTTTGAGGAACCTCCATACTGGTTTCCAGAAAGGTTGTACCAGTTTGCATTCCCACTAGCAGTGCAAAAAAGATCCTCTTTCTCTACATCCTCGACAATATCTGATGTTCCCTGAGTTGTTAATGTTAGCCATTCTGACAGGTGTAAGGTGGTATCTCATTGTGGTTTTGATTTGTATTTCCCTGATGTAGAGTGATGTGGAGCTTTTTTTCATGTGTCGGTTGGCCATCTGGAAATCTGCTTTGGAGAAGTGTCTGTTCATGTCTTTTGCCCATTTCTTCACTGGATTATTTGTTTTTTGGGTGTTGAGTTTGATAAGTTCTTTATAGATTTTGGATACTAACTCTTTATCTGATATGTCTTTTGCAAATATCTTCTCCCATTCCTCTGGTTGCCTTTTAGTTTTGCTGATTGTTTGCTTCACTGGCAGAAGATTTTTATTTTGATGAGGTCCCAATAATTCATTTTTGCTTTTGTTTCCCTTGCCTCTGGAGACGTGTTGAGTAAGAAGTTGCTGCGGACAAGGTCAAGGAGGATTTGCCTGCTTTCTCCTCTAGGATTTTGATGGCTTCCTGTCTTACATTTATGTCTTTCATCCATTTTGGGTTTATTTTGTGTATGGTGTAAGAAAGTGGTCCAGGTTCATTCTTCTGCATGTCGCTGTCCAGTTTTCCAGCACCACTTGCTGAAGAGACTGTCTTTATTCCATTGGATATTCTTTCCTGCTTTGTCAAAGATTAGTTGGCCATACGTTTGTGGTTCCATTTCTGGGTTCTCTATTCTGTTCCATTAATCTGAGTGTCTGTTTTTATGCCAGTACCATACTGTCTTGATGACTACAGCTTTGTAGTATAGCTTGAAGTCGGGGATTTTGATACCTCCTGCTTTGATTTTCCTTTTCATGATTTCTTTGGTTATTTGGGCTCTTTTCTGGTTCCATACAAATTTTAGGATTATTGTTTTAGCTCTGTGAAGAATGGTGGTGTTAATTTGATAGGGATTACATTGAATATGTAGATTGCTTTTGGTAGTATCGACATTTTAACAATATTTGTTCTTTCTATCCAGGAGCATGGAATCTTTTCCATTTTTTTGTGTTTTTTTCAATTTCTTTCATAAGCTTTCTATAGTTATCAGTGTAAAGATTTTTCACCTCTTTGGTTAGATTTATACCTAGGTATTTTATGTTTTTTGTGCAACTGTAAATGGGATCAATTCCTTGATTTCTCTTTCTGTTGCTTCATTGCTGATGTATAGGAATGCAACCGATTTCTGTGCATTGATTTTATATCCTGCAACTTTGCTGAATTCATGAATCAGTTCTAGCAGTTTTTTGGTGGAATCTTTTTGGTTTTCCATATACAGTATCATGTCCTCTGCGAAGAGTGAAAATTTGACCTCTTCCTGGCTGATTTAGATGCCTTTTATTTCTTTGTGTTGTCTGATTGCAGAGGCTAAGACTTCCAATACTATGTTGAATAACAGTGGAAAGAGTGGACATCTCTGTCGTGTTCCTGAACTTAGGGGAAAGCTCTCAGTTTTTCCCCACTGAGGATGATATTAGTGGTGGGTCTTTCCTATATGGCTTTTATGATCTTTCTATCCCTACTTTCTTCAAGGTTTTTTTTTTTTATCAAGAAAGGATGCTGTATTTTGTCAAATGCTTTCTCTACATCTATTGAGAGGATTGTATGGTTCTTGTTCTTTCTTTTATTGATGTGATGAATAACATTGATTTTTTTGTATGTGGATATTGAACCATCCCTGCATCCCAGGTATAAATCCCACTTGGTCTTGGTGAATAATTTTTTGTAATGTATTGTTGGATCCTGTTGGCTAATACCTTGTTGAGGATTTTTGCATTCATATTCATCAGGGAAATTGGTCACTAGTTCTCCTTTTTTGTGGGGTCTTTGTCCAGTCTGGGAATCAAGGTAATGCTGGCTTCATAGAAAGAGTTTGGAAGTTTTCCTTTCATTTCTGTTTTTTGGAACAGCTTCAAGAGAATAGGTGTAACCATATGGTTTCACTCTTATGTGGATCCTGAGAAACTTAACAGGAACCCATGGGGGAGGGGAAGGAAAAAAAAAAAAAAAAAAAAAAGGACGTTAGAGTGGGAGAGAGCCAAAGCATAAGAGACTGTTAAAAACTGAGAACAAACTGAGGGTTGATGGGGGGTGGGAGGGAGGGGCGGGTGGGTGATGGGTATTGAGGAGGGCACCTTTTGGGATGAGCACTGGGTGTTGTATGGAAACCAATTTGTCAATAAACTTCATAAAAAAAAAAAAAAAAAAAAAAAAAAAAAAAAAAAGTGAAAAAAAAAAAAAAAAAGAGAATAGGTGTTAACTCTTCCAGAAATGTTTGGTAGAATTCCCCTGGAAAGCCATCTGGCCCTGAACTCTTGTTTTTTGCAGATTTTTGATTACTAATTCAATTCCTTACTGGTTATGGGTCTGTTCAAATTTTCTATTTCTTCCTGTTTCAATTTTGGTAGTGTGTATGGTTCTAGGAGTTTGTCCATTTCTTCCAGATTGCCCATTTTATTGGCATATAATTGCTCATAATATTCTCACATTATTGTTTTTATTTCTGTTGTGTTGGTTGTGATCTCTCCTTTTTCATTCTTGATTTTATTTATTTGGGTCCTTTTCATTTTCCTTTTGATCAAACTGGCTAGTGGTTTATCAATTTTGTTAATTCTTTCAAAGGAACAGCTTCTGCTTTCATTGGTATGTTCTTCTGTTTTGTTTGTTTGTTTGTTTGTTTCGGTAGCATTAATTTCTGCTATAATCATTATTGTTTCCTGTCTCCTGCTGATTTTGGGTTTTATTTGTTATTCTTTTTCCATATCTTTAAGGTGTAAGCTTAGGTTGTGTATCTGAGATCTTTCTTCCTTTTTAGGAGGCCTGGACTGCTATATACTTTCCTCTCATGACTGCCTTTCTTGTTCCCCAGAGGTCTTGGGTTGTGGTGTTATCATTTTCATTGGCTTCCATATACTTTTTAATTTCCTCTTTAACTGCTTGGTTAGCCCATTCATTCTTTAGTAGGATATTCTTCAGTCTCCAAGTATTTGTTACCTTTCCACATTTTTTCTTGTGGTTGACTTCAAGTTTCATAGTGTTGTGGTCTCAAAATAGGCGCAGTATGATCTTGATTTTTTGTACTTACTTAGGGATGATTTGTGTCCCAGTATATGGTCTATTCTGGAGAATGGTCCATGTGCACTGGAGAAGAATGTATATTCTGCTGCTTTAGGATGAAATGTTCTGAATATATCTATTAAGTCCATCTGGTCCAGTGTGTCATTCAAAGCCATTATTTCCTTGTTGATGTTTTGATTAGATGATCTATTGCTGTGAGTGGTGTGTTGAAATCTCCTACTATTATGGTATTACTATCCATGAGTTTCTTTATGTTTGTGATTAATTGATTTATATACTTGGGTGCTTCCACATTTGGTGCATAAATGTTTACAATTGCAAGGTCTTCTTGGTGGATAGACCCCTTAATTATGATATAATGCCCTTCTTCATCTCTTGATACAGTCTTTATTTTAAAGTCTAGATTATCTGATATAAGAATGGCTATTCTGGCTTTCTTTTGTTAACCATTAGCATGATACATGGTTCTTCATTCACTTATTTTCAATCTGAAGGTGTCTTTTGGTCTAAAGTGGGTGTCTTGCAAACAGCATATAGATGGATCTTATTTTCTTATCCATTTTGTTACCCTATGTCTTTTGATTGGAGCATTGAGTCCATTGACGTTTAGAGTGAGTACTGAAAGATAAGAATTTATTGCCATTATGATGCTTGTAGAGTTGGAGTTTATTGTGATGTTCTCTGGTCCTTTCTAGTCTTTGCTGCTTTTGGTCTTTATTTGTTTGTTTCTTTGTTTGTTTGTTCGTTTGTTTGTTTTTCATCTTTTCTCCCCTCAGAAAGTCCCCCTTAAAATTTCTTGCAGGACTGGTTTAGTGGTCACAAATTCCTTTAATTTTTGTTTGTCTGGGAAATTTTTATCTCTCCTTCTATTTTGAATGACAGATTGCTGGAAAATGAATACACTGAAGTAGAATAAAACAGAATGATGGTAAGATAGAATTTGAAAAAAATGTACAAAAATGTAAAAATTATATAGTAGAAAAACATTAAAGAAAATATTTAATAAAAATTGAAAATAAAAATGAATTTTTTCTCTCTCTGCTAAATTCTGTGGTTCAGGTTGTTCAGATTGTTGTGTTAATCCTCAGATCCGTTTTCTAGGTGTGCAGGATGGTTTAGTGTTGTTCTGGCTGTATTTCATGGATATGAGACACAAAAAAAACATTGCTGTTGTGCCATCTTGTCTCCTCCACCTCTTATCCAAGCCATGTTTACTGAGGGCCTGCTATATCCCAGGCAGGCAGTGCTCTATACACTGCAGATAAGACAGCTAACAAAACCAAGTCCCTAGTAGCTAATATTCTTGCTGCCTTATGCTTCTTGGGACCATTTTCTGTTCTTTGCTGTGAACAGGGAGAGCCAGGAACCCAACAGCCGCCGGAGCCTGCCACCCTCCTCCTGGTCTGCAGACACACCTGGGGCGCTATCCCCTGGATTCAACAGTCTCAGTTCCTGGAGTGCCGGGGCGGGTCAAGTCCCTGTTCCAGTGCAGGGTGTGGTGGGGACAGTGGTCTCTATGGAGGATCAGAGGGAAGTCTAGAAAATGGCAGTTACAGTTTTTGTCTTAAATTCTAGTTCAACTGATGTGAGTATTGCTACTCCAGCTTTCTTTTGACATCTATTTGGATGGTAAATATTTCTCAGTGCCTTAACTTTCAATCTTCAGGTGTGTTTAGGTCTAAAATAAGTCTCTTGTATACAGCATATAGATGGATCTTGGGTTTTTTATCCATTCTGACATACTATAATTTTGACTGGAACATTTAATACATTTATGTTAAAAATAATTATATACATATATATATATTTAGTGGCACTTTATTACTTGATTTCTCTTTGTTTCTGCAGATTTTCTCTGTTCCTTTCTTGTCTCTGTCAATTTTGAGCTTTTCTTTGAACTGAAAGTGTTCCCTTTAATATTTCTTACAGGACTGGTTTAGTGGTCACAAACTCTAATTTTGGTTTCTCTATGAAACACTTTATCTCTACTTCTATTCTGATGATAACCTTGCTGAATACAATTTTATCTGCTGCAGAATGTCCCATTCAACACTTTGAATATATCATGCCACTCCCTTCTGGCTTGCCAAGTTTCTGTGGAGAAATCTCCAGATAGATTTATGGGTCTTTCCTTATAAGTTTAGGGCTTCTTTTTTTGCCACCTTTATATATATTTTTCCTTTATATCTGTATTTTGCAAATGTAACTCCAGTACGTCTTGCTCTTGACCTGCTTTTGTTGAGTTTGACTGGATTTCTCTGTTCCTTGTGGATCTGAATGTCTCTTTTCTTCCACAAATTAAGAAAGTTTTCAGCTATTGTTTCCTCAAATAAATTTTCTGCCCCGTTTCTCTGTCTCTTCTTCTCAGATTCCTGTAATAAGAATGTTAGTACATTTGATGGAGTCACTAAATTCTCTATGTCGATTCTCATGTGGCATAATTCTTTCTTCTCTCTTTTGTTTAGCTACATTACTTTCCATTACTTGATCGTGTAGTCACTAATTGTTTCCTCTTCATTGCATCAAGTGTGTTTCCAATTATCTTTATTTCACTCTTCAACTCTGATTTATTCTTTTTATTCTTCTGTCTGTATGGTAGGGGTCTCAGGGATGTCTTCTATTTTGTTCTCAATCCTAGTGGGTATCCTCATGATTTTTGCTTTAAATTCTCCATCAGGCATGTTACTTATATTTGTTTCACATAGATCTCTGGCTGTGGCCTTATCTTGTTTTTATTATTTAGGAGAAATTTCTCTGTCTTTATGTTTTGTCTAATTCTCTGCCTTCCTTTGTGTGTTAGAAACATCAGTTATATTTCTTCCTCCTGAAAATGTTTGTCTTATGAAGAAGAGTTATGCAATGCCCAGGGATTTGCACTTTAGGGAGTTATTTCAGTGTGTGCTGTATGCACTCAGCTGTTGTGTTTGGGCTACTCTATCCTTCTGACCAGTCATCTGCAGAAGCTTTCTTTGTCTGCTGTGGGCAGTGTTTGGTCCTCAGCTTGAATATGGTGAGTTTTAACTAGATGTGCTCTGGTCTGTTTGTGAAATGAGACCTGACACCACCTCCCACTAGAAATTAGGCCCTGCAGAGCTCTCTGGTTGGGAGACATGGTGTGGCAGGTGTTTGTGCTGGTCTTCTGGGGGCAGGGCCCACTACACTTGGACTTAAGCATTTTTGACTGAGAAGGAAAGTCCCACCCAAGCACAGGGGTATGGCTTGGTGTAATCAAGTTAGGCACCCAGGAGTGGGTGCTGCATTGCTTCATGAAAATGGTTCTGTGTTTATGCTGAAGGGTAAGGAAGGAAATGGTGCCAGCAACCTCTTTTTTTTTTCATAGAGGGAGGTTCTTCTCTTTTAAAAAATGCTTATTTATTTATTTTTAAGAGAAAGAGAGCATGAGTGGGGGAGGGGCAGAGGGAGAGGGAGACACAGAATCTGAAGTTGACTCCAGGCTCTGAGCTGTCAGCGCAGAGCCTGATGTGGGGCTCAAACCCAGGAACCACGAGATCATGATCTTAGCCAAAGCTGGGTGCTTGACGAACTAAGCCATCAAGGCGTCCCTAGAGGCATGTTCTTGAATGCTATCTCTCAGAGATGCAGTCTGAGGAGAGCAAATAATCTTCCTTATGTATGCCTCAGTCATTCTTCACATAGATGTTTCCATACAGTCTGTCCCAGGTTGTTTGCCTGCATTCTGTCCAGGAGCAGTGTAATGCCTTCCAGTCCCTATCCCAGCCAAGCTGCTTTACCTTTGAAACTCTAGACTTTAAGCACTACTGATAACAAGGACTCCAGAAATTCAGCTCCTCCAATTTTCTAAGACAATGGTTTTGAAGAAAGGCTCTCCTTGTGCATTTCTCTGCATGCTCCTCTCTCTCGCCTTTCTCTGTGACCATGTCCCTCCACTGCATCCATGATCTTTTTCTCCCCTAAACCATACCTCTGGACTTCTTATGTTCTTCAACATGGCCTCTTCTCTTCCTTTAGTTGTGGAATTTGTCCTGTAGTCTTTAGGTCAATTTCTGGGGTATTTAGGAAGATTTGATAGTTATCTAATTGTGTTGGTGCGTTGAGATGAGTCTAGGGTCCTCCTACTCTACCGTCACCTTCCTCACGTCCCTGATCTCTTAGTAAGTTAGATATTTTATAATTAATTAGTGTAGTCTATATTTACTACACTTTACATTAAATCTTTAATATTTATTACTTATTTTAAGTTTGTACACTTAAGCAACATCCATCCTTTGTACCAACACCCATCCCAAGTAAAGACTATTTCATTCACTCTTTGTGTGAGCTTGATCTTTCTAGATTTCAATATTTGATGCAACATTTGTTTTTCTCTGTCTATTTTATCTCACCTAGCATAATATGCTCAAGATCCTTTCATGTTGTCACAAAAAATCAGAATGAATTCCCTTCTTTCTCTTGGCTGATTGAAATAACCATGTACATATATAGCACATATTTTTTTCCATTCATTTTTTTTTGAAAGGTACTTTTGTTGTTTCCATATCTTGGTTATTGTGAGAAATACTATAATAAACAAGGAGGCCACATATGTATTTGATATCATGTTTTCAATTCCTTTGTTTACATACTCAGAAGTACATTGTTGGATCATATATCAGATCTATTTTTAACTTTGGGAGGAAACTTCATACTGTTTTCTGTAATGACTAAACCAAACTACATTTGTGCTAACAGCATAAAAGTGTTCCCTTTTCTCCACATCCTTGCCAACACTTGTTATCTTTTGTCTTCTTGATGATCATTATAGCAGGTGTCAGATGAGATTTCATTGTGATTTTGATTTGCATTTTCTTTATGATTAGTGATGTTGAACATTATTTCATGAACGTGTTGGCCATTTGAATGTCTGTTTGGGATGAATTCTATTTAGTTATTCTGTCCATTTTTTAAATTGTGTTGTATTTTTGCTATTGAGTTGTGTGAATACTTTAGATACTTTGAATAATAATCACCTACCTGATATAGTATATAAATTTTCTCCCTCTCTGTAGATTGTTTTTTATTGTAATTATTTCTTTCACTGTGTAGAAACTTTGAAATTTGTTGTAATTATTGATCTATTTACTGATACAGTGATTGAGTTTTGCTTTTGTTGTTCATGGATTTGGTATAAAATCATTGCCAAGACCAATATCATGAAGCTTCTTCTAGGTTTTCTTTTCTGAGCTTTAAGGCTTCATATCTTATAGTTGAGCCTTTGATCCATTATGAGTTAACTTTTGTGAGCAATTTTAGTCAAGGGGCCAATTTCATTGTTTTGCATGTTTTAATCCAGTTTCCTCAACAACATTTCTTGAAGAGACTATTCTTTCTCCATTGAGTGTTCTTGGACATCTTTGGTTGTGGGAATCCTTGTATTATTCCTAATTCTAGAGGGAAAGATTTAAAATTTTCACTGTTTAGTATAAAGTTAGCTGTTAGTTTGTTGTATAGGGTTTATTATGTTGATGTATGTCCCTTCTATACACAATCAGTTGAGGTCTTTATCATTGAAAGATGTATTTTGTCAAATGCTTTTTCTGGATCATGTAATATTTTCTGAAGTTTTTCTTCAAATTCCAGATATTTAACATACAGTGCAATATTAGTTTTGGGTGTAGAATTTAGTAATGTAGCACTTACACACATACATTTAGTAATGTAGCACAACAGCCAGAGCTCATCACAAATGCACTTCTTAATCTTCATCACTTATTTCAACCATCCCCCCACTCACCTCCCCTCTGGCAAAAGTCAGTTTGTTCTCTATGCTAATTGGTTTCATTTCTTAAATTACACATATGAATAAAATTATATCATTTTTGTATTTCTATGACTGACTCATTTTGCTTAGTATAATACTCTTTAGCTCCATCCATGCCATTGAAAATGGCAAGATTTTATTCCTTTTTTATGACTGAGTAATATTCCATTGTATTCCTACATCTTCTTTATCCACTCATCAATAGATGGACATTTGGGTTGTTTCCATTATTTGCATACTGTAGATAATGCTGCTGTAAACATTGGGGTGAATGTATCACTTCAAATTAGTATTTTTAAAGTTTTTTTGTGTAAATACTGAGTAGTGAAATTGCTATAGTATTTGGTAGTTTTAGTTTTTAACTTTTTGAGAAACCTCCATACTGTTTTCCACAGTGGCTGCACCAATTTTTATTCCCACCAACAATGAAAGAGGGGCTCCCCTTTCTCCACATCCTTGACAAAGCCAATCGTTTCTTATATTGTTGATTTTAGCTATTCTCACTGATGTGACATGATATCTCATTGTAGTTTTGATTTGCATTTCCCTGATGATGAGTGATGCTGAGCATCTTTTCAAGTGTCCTTCACCCATTTGTATGTTTTCTTTGTAAAAAAATGTCTAACTCAAAAATGAATCCCAACTACATGGTCAATTAATCTTTGACAAAGCAAGAAAGAATATCCAATGGGGAAAAGACAATTTCTTCAACATATGGTGTTGGGAAAACTGGGCAGCAACGTATAAAAAATAAACTGGACCACTTTCTTACACTATACAAAAAAATAAATTCAAAATGAATGAAATACCCAAATGTGAGAGAAGAAACCATCAAAACCTTAGAAGAGGTCACAGTTAGTAACTTCTTTGGCGTTGGCTCTAGCAACTTGTCACTAGATATGTCTCATGAGAAAAGGGAAACAAAAGCAAAAATGAACTATTGGGAGCTCATCAAAATAAAATACTTATGCACAATGAAGTAAACAATCAACAAAACTACAAAGCAACTTATGGAATGGGAAAAGATATTTGCAAATGATATATCTGATAAAGGGTTTGTATTCAAAATATATAAATACAATATTAAGCTCCATGTCCAGGAAATGAACAGTCCAATTAAAAAAATGGGCAGAAGTTATGTAGTTTCTTATGTTTCATATTAATGTTGTGTATCATATTTATTCACTTGTGTATGTTAAACCAACCTTGTATCCCAGGGATAAATCCCACTTGCTCATGGTGTGTAAGCATTTTCAAGTTTTTCTTGAATTCATTTTGCTATATTGTATTTAGTATTTTTGTATTTATATTCATTATAGATATTGATCTATAGTTTTTTTGTAGTGTCTTTATCTGACTTCAGTACCAGGATAATTCTGGCCTATGTGGTTGGAAGTGATTCTTCAAATTTTTGAAGCTTCAGGAAGGATTGTTATTAATGATTCTTTAAAATTTTGTTAGAAATCATCAGTGAAGCCATCTGGTCCTATGGCTGTCTGTGTTTTACTGTTTTTGATTATTAATTCAATTGTTTTACCAGTTGTTTGTCTTACCACATATTTCCCCTGATCCAGTTTTAGCAGGCTGTCCTTTTCTAAAAATTTAACCATTTCTTCAAGGTTATCTAATTTGTTGACATATAACTATATACTTGACTTTTTTAATCTTATGTATTTCTGTAGTATTAGTTGTAATATCTTCTCTTTCATTACTAATATTATTTATTTGAGTTTTCTCTTTTTATTACTTGCTCTACTTAAAAGTTTGCCAAGGGGTGCCAGGGTGGCTCAGTTGGTTAAGCATCCAACTTCAGCTCAGGTCATGATCTCACAGCCCATGAGTTCAAGCCCTGCCTTGGGCTTTATGCTGACAGCTCAGATCCTAGAGCCTGCTTCAGATTCTGTGTCTCCCTCTCTCCCTGCCCCTGCCCCTCCCCTGCTCATGTTCTGTCTCTCTCTGTCTCAAAAATAAAAACATTTAAAAAATTTATTTAAAAAATTTGTCAATACTATTTTTCTATTCAAAATACTGGCTCCTAGTTTTGTCAATTCTTCCATTTGTTTTTCTGGTATCTATTTTATTTATTTAGGCTCAGATCATTATATTCTCCTTTCTAGAGATAATTTGGGGTTTAATTCTTTTTCTAGTTCCTTCAAGTGTAAATTTATTTTGGCAATTTTTAATCTTACTAATTCCTTAATATATACATTTATTGCTACAACTTTTCTGTCAGAAAAGCATTGCTGCACCCAATATATTTTGATTTGATTAATTTCCATTTGCATTTGTGTTGAGATATTTTTCTTTCCATGTTGATGTCTTCTTTCATTCATTGGTTATTCAGAAGTATGTTTTTCAGTTTCCAATTTTTTTTTCAAATTCTCCAGACTTCATCATGTTGATTTCTAGTTTCATACCAGTGTGGCAAGAAAACATAGTTTGTATAATTTCAACTTTAGTAAATATGCTAAGACTTGTTTTGAATCATGAGATCATGAGATCTTTGAGAATGTTCCATGTTTACTAAAGAAGAATGCGTATTCTGCTCCTACATGTTGATTTCTGTCTGGATGACATATCCATTGCTTACAGTGCATTATTGAAACCCCCTACTATTATCGTATTTTGTTTATGTCTCATTTAGGTTTGTTTGTATTTGCTTAATATTTTTAGTTGATCTAATGTTGGGTGGGTACATATATATTCATGACCTTTATATCTTCTTGATGCATTGATCCCATTATTATTATATAATAATTTTTTTGCCTCTTGTTATCATTTTTGGCTTACTGTATATTTTGTCTGATATAAGTATGGCTGTCTCCACTTTCTGTGGTTCTCATTTGCATGGAATTTCTCCTTCTGTCCCTTCACTTTCATCCTAAATGTGTCTTAAGACCTGAAACGTATCGCTTGTAGGCAGCTTATTATTAGGTTTTGTGTTTATTTATACTTTGTTCGTTTTTTTTTGTTTTTATGTTTTTATCCAGCCAGCCATTATACTGCCTCTTGATTGGTAAATTCAATTTATTTACATTTAGATTATTGACTTTAATGACTTACTAATGTTATTTTATTGATTGTTTTTTAGTTGTTTTGTTATTTCCATTATTTATTTTTACCTCTGTTTTTGGCTACCTTTGTAGATTCCTGGTCTTCCATATTGGTATTCTCCGGTTCCACCTTTTGTATCTCATAAATATACTCTAGATTTTTTTATTTTTTGTTCCCATGAGGCTTACACAAAATATCTCATATATAATAGAGTCTGCCTTATGCTGATAGCATAATGTCTTCATTCACCTATAAAGTCGCTTCCCTTTTTCTCCTCCCCTTTTGTATTTTTGACGCCACAATTTACCTATTTTTGTGTTGTGTTTATTAACAAATTCTAGTAGCTACAGTTAATTTTAATACTATTTTCCTTTAACCTTTATACTATAATTAAGTGCTTAATACAAAATCCTAATATAGACTTATAGTTTACTAATTCTGTCTATTTTTCACCTTTAACATCTTGTGTGTATTTTTCCTATGTTTTCATATCACGGATTGGCAACTTTTCATTTAAGCTAACCAGCCCCTTTCAGCATTTCTTGCAAGTCAGATATGGGGAAAGATATTTTGCTTTTTACTTCCCTTATGAGTTAAGTTGCTGTTGCTGCTGCCAAATATTTTAGCTCCCTGCAGTGTTACCTTGGGGAGAAGCATGGCTCTGGCAAGTTCCTCTCTCTCCTATGCATCCAAAATTATCTCTATCCCACTCCAATGGCATACTGGTGTCTAACCTTATGTAGAATGGACTACTGCAAATTCTTTATCATCATAGGCACCTATCCAGTTTTTCACTTTTTTTTTTTTCCAATAATTGTGAGTGAGGGTGGTGCAGGTTTCCTGACTTCTTTGGACCTGCAGCTTTTACTGAAATGTTGTTTCTTCATCTTCAGATACACAAATGGGCTATAATCTCTCTAGGTCACGTGGTGTAAGGCAGAGAAGCACATGTGTTGGTTTATGAATGTCTAATTAGTTGACTACAAAAGGGGGAAATTACGGAGGAATGATTTACACCTCCATGGTGCTGACATCATGTCTGATTGGTTCTCTTTTATGTTTTCTAGCTCTTTAATAAACTTTTAGTTTCTTTTTTTACATCAAGAAAAATTGTGAACTTCTTTATTTTTTAATATGAAATTTATTGCCAAATGGGTTTCCATACAACACCCAGTGCTATCCCAAAAGTGCCCTCCTCAATACCCATCACCCACCCACTCCGCCCCCCCACCCCCCATTAACCCTCAGTTTGTTCTTTTTTTAAGAGTCCCTTATGCTTTGGCTCTCTCCCTCTCTAACCTCTTTTTTTCTTCTTCCCCTCCCCACGGACTTCTGTTAAGTTTCTCGGAATCCACATAAGAGTGAAAACATATGGTATCTGTCTTTCTCTGTGTGACTTAATTCACTTAGCATAACATTCTCCAGTTCCATCCACTTTGCTACAAAAGGCCAGATTTCATTCTTTGTCATTGCCATATAGTATTCCATTGTGTATATAAACGACAATTTCTTTATCCATTCATCAGATGATGGACCTTTAGGCTCTTTCCATAACTTGGCTATTGTTGAGAGTGCTGCTATAAAGGGGTACCAGTGCCCCTATGCATCAGCACTCCTGTATCCCTTGGGTAAATTCCTACCAGTGCAATTCTGGGTCATAGGGTAGATCTATTTTTAATTTTTGAGGAACCTCCACACTTTTTTCCAGAGCGGCTGCACCAGTTTGCATTCCCACCAACAGTGCAAGAGGGTTCCCTTTTCTCCACATCGTCTCCAGCATCAGTAGTGTCCTGATTTTTTTTATTTTAGCCACTCTGTCTGTCTTGAGATGATATCTGAGTGTGGTTTTGATTTGTATTTCCCTGATGAGGAGCGACGTTGAGCATCTTTTCATGTGCCTGTTGGCCATCCAGATGTCTTCTTTAGAGAAGTGTCTATTCATGTTTTCTGCCCGTTTCTTCACTGGATTATTTGTTTTTCAGGTGTGCAGTTTGGCGAGCTCTTTATATATTTTGGGTACTAGCCCTCTGTCCAATATGTCATTTGAAAATATCTTTTCCCATTCCATCGGCTGCCTTTTAGTTTTGTTGATTGTCTCCTTTGCAGTGCAGAGGCTTTTTATCTTCATGAGAGTCCAAAAGTTCATTTTTGCTTTTAATTCCCTTGCCTCTGGGGATGTGTCAAGTAAGAAATTGCTACGGCTGAGGTCAGAGAGGTTTTCTCTTGCCTTATCCTCTAAGGTTTTGATGGTTTCCTGTCTCACATTCAGGTCCTTTATCCATCTTCAGTTTGTTTTTGTGAATGGTGTAAGAAAGTGGTTCAGTTTCATCCTTCTGCATGTTGCTGTCCAGTTCTCTCAGCACCATTTGTTAAAGAGACTGTCTTTTCCATTGGATACTCTTTCCTGCTTTGTCAAAGATGAGTTGGCCATACGTTTGTGGGTCTAGTTCTGGGGTTTCTATTCTTCCCATTGGTCTATGTGTCTGCTTTTGTGCCAGTACCATGCTGTCTTGATGATTACAGCTTTGTAGTAGAGGCTAAAGTCTGGGATTCTGATGCCTCCTGCTTTGGTCTTCTTAAAAATTACTTTGGCTATTCGGGGTCTTTTGTGGTTCCATATGAATTTTAAGATTGCTTGTTCTAGCTTCGAAAAGAATGCTGGTGCATTTTTGCCTGGGATTGCATTGAATGTGTAGATAGCTTTGGGTGGTATTGACATTTTAACAATATTTATTCTTCCAATCCATGAGCACGTAATGTTTTTCCATTTCTTTACATCTTCTTCAATTTCCTTCATAAGCTTTCTATAGTTTTCAGCATACAAATCTTTTACATCTTTGGTTAGATTTATCCCTAGGTATTTTATGCTTCTTGGTGCAACTGTGAATGGGATCAGTTTCTTTATTTGTCTTTCTGTTGCTTCATTATTAGTGTATAAGAATGCAACTGATTTCTGTACATTGATTTCAACTTTGCTGAATTCATGTATCAGTTCTAGCAGACTTTTGGTGGAGTCTATCGGATTTACCATGTATAATATCATGTCATCTGCAGAAAGTGAAAGCTTGACTTCATCTTTGCCAATTTTGATGCCTTTGATTTCCTTTTGTTATCTGATTGCTGATGCTAGAACTTCCAACACTATGTTAACCCGCATACTTCCAAAACTCAAACAGGAAGAAATAGAAAGCTTGAACAGACCCATAATCAGCGAAGAAATTTAATCAGTTATCAAAAATCTCCCAACAAATAAGAGTCCAGGAACAGATGGCTTCCCAGGGGAACTCTACCAGACATTTATTTTTTTTTAATTTTTTTAACGTTTATTTATTTTTGAGACAGAGAGAGACAGAGCATGAACGGGGAGGGGCAGAGAGAGAGGGAGACACAGAATCTGAAGCAGGCTCCAGGCTCTGAGCCATCAGCCCAGAGCCCGACGCGGGGCTCGAACTCACGGACCGCGAGATCGTGACCTGAGCTGAAGTCGGACGCTTAACCGACTGAGCCTCCCAGGCACCCCTCTATCAGACATTTAAAGCAGAAATAATCCCTATCCTTCTCAAGCTATTCCAAAAAATAGAAAGGGAAGGAAAACTTCCAGACTCAATCTATGAAGCCAGTATTACTTTGATTCCTAAACCAGAGACCCAGTAGACAAAGAGAACTATAGGCCAATGTCTCTGATGAATATGGATGCAAAAATTCTTAATAAGATACTAGCAAGTCGAATTCAACAGCATATAAAAAGAATTATTCACCATGATCAAGTGGGATTCATTCCTGGGCTGCAGGGCTGGTTCCACATTCTCAAATCAATGTGATTCATCACATTAGTAAAAGAAAAGATAAGAACCTTATGATCCTGTCAATCGATGCAGAAATAGCATTGGACAATATTCAGCATCCTTTCTTAATAAAAACCCTCGAGAAAGTCAGGATAGAAGGAAAATACTTAAACATCATAAAGCCATTTATGAAAATCCCACAGCTACTATCATCCTCAATGGGGAAAAACTGAGAGCTTTCTCCCTGAGATCAGGAGCACGACAGGGATGTCCACTCTCACCGCTGTTGTTTAACATAGTGTTGAATTTTCTAACATCAGCAATCAGATAACAAAAGGAAATCAAAGGCATCAAAATTGGCAAAGATGAAGTTAAGTTTTCACTTTTTTCAGATGACATGATATTATACATGGAAAATCCGATAGACTCCACCAAAAGTCTGCTAGAACTGATACATGAATTCAGCAAAGTTGCAGGATACAAAATCAATGTACAGAAATCAGTTGCATTCTTATACACTAATAATGAAGCAACAGAAAGACAAATAAAGAATCTGATCCCATTCACAATTGCACCTAGAAGAATAAAATTTGTAGGAATAAACTTCTAGTTTCGATACTGTATTGTTTTCCTCATTTTGTTAAATTGTTTATCTGTGTTCTTTTAGAGCGATCTGAACTTCCTTTGAATAATTACTTTGACTTCCTTGGCTGGCAATTCGTGGATCTCCATTTCTTTAAGATATCTATTGGAAGTTATTTTATATCCCATTGTTTGGTTCATGTTTCCCTAATTCTTCATGATCCCTGTAGCCTATGTTTGTATCTGTGCCTTTGGAGAAGCACCTCTTCCAGACTTCATGGACTAATTTGGTAGGGAAAAACTTTCACATGTGAATGGGAGCACACTGGAACATGTCGTGGTCCTGCAAGTAGGAGTACAGGCACCCAGGGTGGAGGTGTATGGCAGGTCTGGGACTGAGGGACTTTGGTGTCTCATCAGTTCAGTCAGCTGGTTTCCATAACACTGACAACTATTAAATCTTTGGTGGAGAGATCTGTGGTTGGTCTATAGAGGCTCCAAGAGCTTTTGGGGTTCTCAGCACCTGTCTCTGGGTCTATCTGGAGGATACTGGGGCAGGTAGTAGTTGTGGCTGTAGCTGGTGGTATGCACATGCTCACCTATGAGGTAATTTTCAGATGTCTTTGTGGTGATGGAGGACAGCTGCAGGTGCACATTCAACGGGCTGAGAACAGTGGCTGGGCCTTTGGCCAAATGTGGTACATGAGAAACAGTGGAGTTTTAGTCTATCAGCAAGCACTCATGTGACTGCACAAACTAGCTTCAAGAATGTGCACAAGAATATGACCCAATGAAGGAAGCTGGGACCAGAAACACTCAAGGTACACATCTGCAGGAGCTAGCTGTGGTAACATGCAGCAGTGCAGATCAGTGAGAGTAGTCATATCTGTCTCTGGGTGCTCAAGAAGCTGTGAGGATCTGGATTATTGATAAACACTCATGTTTACAGTGGTTAGCCATTGGTGCATGCATAGCAGTGGGATTGGATGATGTGAGTTTAGGCTAGTGTTGTGTAGATGAATGCCTGCAGAGGCTAGTAGTTGGTATGTAAGATAGTGCAGGCCTATGACAGAGGTTAGGATCTGCTTCCTCCACCTGAGCATCTGTGGGAGTATCAGCTGTATGCATGTTCTCATATGGCTGTAGGAGCTAGTCACACGCATGTGTATAGTACTGAGGTCTAGGTATGGAAGTTGATGTGAACAGCATGTAGCTGCATGGCTATAGGTGTTAACTGCAAGCATGTATTATGCTGCAGACCTGTAATAAGAGTTGGGCCAGATGCAGGTTCAGGCACAGCGATGGGAGCCTGAGCTGTTGGTCTACACTAGTGTCTGCAAGGGCTAGCTGCAGATGTGCAAACAGTTGTGTGAATCAGCTGAAGGGGCATAAACTGGCATCATGCATACATGCTGCCATCAAAACTGGTTGCCAGTGTGGATACAGGGGTTCTGCAGTGGCACTGAGAAGGGCAGCTTCAGGGGAGAAAACAACCATGAGGTACTCACATAGATTATATCTTTGAGTAGAAAATCCTGTGGGACCCTCAGTGGCATAAGCTGCAAATGGCAGCTGTGCTGGATGTTGTTCCTAAATGGTAAAAGCCATTGGTATGCTCTGTGGAGAAGTCTATGGGATTCTGTGGCAAAGTCTTTAGTTATAAAAGCTGTAGGTGTCTGTGACATTTGCCAGGAATGTTGAAGTCTTTATCTGTGAAGGTTGCTTGGGTTCATTGCAGAGTAGGCTATGAGAAACATAGTTACTTTGCCATGTGGGTGGGACTGGCAGCACTTGTCCTTCTTCCTTATTTCTAGCCATCTTTAGATGTCTCAACTATTCCAGTCTCTGGTTTGGATTAAACAAGAGTGGATACTCCATACAATGTCCAAAAAAGGATTGAAAAACTAGTCAGTCACCTCACTTTACTTTTCATGGTGAGAGAAACTCTCTCAGTCCAGCGAGTTCCTTCTTGAGAAGTACAGGCCTAGGTAATGGGATTATGTAGGCAAAATTAAACTGTTTTACACCTTCTTTTTTAAATGTTTTTATTTATTTATTCTTGAGAGAGAGAAAGAGCACAAATGGGGGAGGAACAGAGGGAGACACAGAATCCCAAGCAGACTCCAGGTTCTGAGTTCTCAGCACAGAACCCAATGCAGGGCTTGAACTCACTAACTGCAAGACCATGACCTGAACTATGTCAGACTCTCAACAGACTGAACCACCCAAGTGGTTCCCTACTACCTTATTAATGTGGTTATTGTCATTTCCCCCCCCACTGTGTTACAGGAACTCCTTGAATGGACTCCTGAACTCTTTCAGAGCTATTTTCATTTGTGGATAGCTGTTTATTTTTTTTGTTAGAAGACAAAGACAAAGGTGTCCTACTCCACCATCTTGGTACGTCACTCTGTGCACATGCATAATGAAGGAGCAAGTAGCTCCATTTTGTATGTGCTTTTAAACCACGTGATAATGCCTTTGAAATCTGCATTCAACATAAACAGTTAAAGTTTTCTTTCTACTTGTTTTAAGCAATTTTTCAAGATCTTTGCTCAGTTTAAAGTGCCTGGCTTAGTTAGCTCATTTATTAGAGGCAGATAAATATTTGGAGCAAGTGTGTTTTTGCCATGTTGTATATTATGTTTATAGAAACTTAATTTCATAAAATTTATAGTTGGAAATTTAAATCAAACATGGTCGTCAACATGAATTCGTTTTTGTGTCTGAATGTTTCTTAAATTCTAGAATTTGCAGATGGCTTGGGGATCATATTTTCTAATAATCTACAGATATTCTTGGTATTTCTCTTGCTGTGTGTATAAATTCCCACTCAGATAATGATGTGTAAATTCCAGATAAGTACATATGTTTGTTACATATATTTGTAATTCTCAGTTATGTAATCATTTAATCTAAAATAGTAATTAAGTGACATTTCACATTTCAACAAACCCCATTAAGAAAAATGAAAAAAAAAAAGGTTGGAATTATATGAGTTTGAACACTTCCTAATGTTACTGACTTCTTTTTTTTTAATTTTTATTTTTACTTTTGAGACAGAGAGAGACAGAGCATGAACGGGGGAGGGTCAGAGAGAGAGGGAGACACAGAATCTGAAGCAGGCTCCAGGCTCCGAGCTGTCAGCACAGAACCTGATGTGGGGCTGGAAATCATAGACTGTGAGATCATGACCTGGGCCAAAGTCCGATGCTCAAATGAATGAGCCACCCAGATGCCCCAAATGCTACTGACTTCTTTAATGTTTATTTTTCTCATTTTCAATTTCTCACATATTCATTAAAAAATGCAGCAAAATAAAAATGAAAATAAAAATCTCCTTTAATCCCAAAGCTACAAGATGACTATTGTGATCATTTTAATATCCTTTCAGTTTAGTTAATTTTAAATATAGCTCTTTTTACCATTTTATGCTTATATGTAAATTTTTACATTAGACATGATCATTTTCTTACTTAATTAAATATCATTATATATTATACTCATACAAGATGGTGGAACAGCATGAAGTTTTCTGTGTCTTGCGTCCATGAAATAAAGCTTGACCAACACTAAACCATCCTACACACCTAGAAAACTGATTGCAGGAATAACACAACAATCTGAAAAACCTGAATTGTGCAGAATTCAGCAGGTATGTGGCATGGAGAGGTGAATTTGGGGAGAAGCCACGAAAGGTAAGGAACTGCTTTTGCGGGTAGAGAGAGGACAGAGACTGGGGAGGGGGGTCCTCCTCAGTGGGGACTGTGCACCCCACCCCAAAAGCAGATGGAGAGAAAGTGGAAAATTGGAAACAGCTGCAGGGACTAAACTAAAAAGGGAGAAAGGAGACGGTTTAAATTCCATTGTGACTGTAACAAGGGGAGCGCAAAAGCTGCAGCTCTGCGCAGCTTGATACCTGGCAGTGCTCTGGTGGGAAGGGCAAATCCCCAGGAACAGAGTGGGATCTGGGAGGTTCTCAGGCCACACAGGGAAAAGCGGTTCCACTGCTGGAAGGACATTTGGTGGAGACTGTTGAAGCCACCTGGTCCCAGCAGACCCCAGAAAGCAGCCACATTCCCTGGTGCTGGGGCAAGGTCATTAAAGGTGAAGCCTGGTGCCAGATGTGTGTTGTGATTTTCCATAATACCTGAAATGCTGCTGATACACTGTCTCACGAACTTTTTCTCGGGTAGGATGGCACCTGGCCGCTGTCTCAGGGCACCAGCAGCAGCAGGGTCCAGCAAGCATTCCTGGGTGCAGCTGATATTTGGCCATTGTTCATTCGGCCATTGTTCGGTGAGACCCTCCCGCAGAGGGGGCAGAATGGGTCAAAGCCTCAGTCCTTCAGAAGTAAGGGGCTGGGGAAAACAGCCACATCTGACACAAGACTCAGGAGAGAGGTACCGCCTGGGGCCTGGTCACAGAGCGTGAAAAAGTGGGGAGTGGACAAGAGCTGAAGACAGAGGACGAGTGCGCAATTGCTGATCTGGGGGAACAGACTGGGTAGCTGGGTGGCGCCATTTTCACCGCTCTCAGGCATGAGCATATGCACCTTACGAGCCCCGCAACAGTCCATCCCAATAGGCTAGCCGTGTCATCTAATGGAGAACGGAGGTGTAAAACTGAGCCCCACCCAACTGGGCCAACTTCCTCTTTAAGAACACAAGTCTCGGGGCGCCTGGGTGGCGCAGTCGGTTAAGCGTCCGACTTCAGCCAGGTCACGATCTCGCGGTCCGTGAGTTCGAGCCCCGCGTCGGGCTCTGGGCTGATGGCTCAGAGCCTGGAGCCTGTTTCCGATTCTGTGTCTCCCTCTCTCTCTGCCCCTCCCCCGTTCATGCTCTCTCTCTGTCCCAAAAATAAATAAACATTAAAAAAAAAAAAAAAAAAGAACACAAGTCTCACCACTGGCTTAATTTATGGACTATAAAGAGCTAAATAGACTGACTTCTAGGGAAAAACGAAGCAATTTCAGTACATTTCTGTTAGCAAGTTCATCTATTCAATTTTCTTTCTTTCTTTTTTTTTCTTTTTCTCTTTTACAATTATTTTCTCTTTTCTTTAATACAGAAAGGGAAAAATTCATTTTATTTTCAATTTTTATTAAAAATATTTTCTTTAAATTTTATTACTATATTTTATAATTTTGTGTAATTTTTTTTCAAATTCTACTTTACTTCCATCATTTTATTTTATTGTACTTCAGTGTATTCACCTTTTCAAATTTTCAAGCAATTTCTTTTTTCTTTTTTTTTCTTTTTTCTCTTTTTTGTTTCTTTTCTTTTTCTTGAATGCAGAAAGAGAAAAACTTCATTTTTCTTTCAATTTCTCTTAAAATATTTTATTTAATTTTTATTACTATATGTTTTGCTTTTATGTAATTTCTTTCAAATTCTATTTTACTTCCATTATTTTACTTTAGTCTACTACAGTGTATTCACTTTTTCTAATTTTCAAATGATTTATTTTTTCTTTTCTTTTTTATCTTTTTTCTCCTTTTTTGTTTTTTCTTTTTTCTTAAATACAGAAAAAGAAAAAAATCATATTTATTTTTAATTTTTATTAAAATGTTTTTCTTTAGTTTTTTCTACTATATTCTTTACTTTTGTGTATATTTTCACAAGTTCTATTTTACCCCTATCATTTCATTTTAGTCTACTTCAGTGTATTCATTTTTTCAAATTCTCAAATGATGTCCTTTGTTTTCCTCCCTCCGCCCCTTTTTTTCTCTAATCTGTCAAACCACTTTCAACACCCAGACCAAAACATGCCTAGGATCTGACATCATCTATTCGATTTGTGTGTGTGTGTGTTTAATTTTTAATTTTAATATTTTTTAAATTTTTTGTTAACTTCAGTGTTTCTACCTCATTAATTACTTTTCTCCCTACAAAATGACAAAAAAGAAGGAATCCACCCCAAAAGAAACAGCATGAAGAAACGACAGCCAGGGATGTAACCAACACAGATACAAGCAAGATGTCTGAACCAGAATTTAGAATCACAATAATAAGAATACTAGCTGGAGTCAAAGAAAGATTAGAATTTCCTTCTGCAGAGATAAAAGAAGTAAAAAAATAGCCAGAATGAAATTTAAAATGCTATAACTGAGCTGCAATCACCAGTGGATGCAGAGACAGCAAGGATGGATGAGGCAGAACAGAGATTCAGTGATATAGAGGACAAACTTATAAAGAATAACGAAGCAGAAAAAAAGAGGGAGATTAAGGCAAAACAACACGATTTAAGAATTAGATAAATCTGTGACTCATTAAAAAGGAACAACATCAGAATTATAGGGGTCCCAGAAAAGGAAGAGAAATAGGGGTAGAAAGGTTATGTGAGCAAATCATAGCAGAAAACTTTCTTAACCTGGGGAAAGACACAGACTTCCAAATCCAGGAAGCACAGAGGACCCCCATTAGATTCAACAAAAACCGACCATCGACAAGACATATCATAGTCAAATTCACAAAATACTCAGGCAAGGAGAGAATCATGAAAGCAGCAAGGGAAAAAAAGTCCCTAACCTACAAGGGAAAACAGATAAGGTTTGCAGCAGACCTATCTGCAGAAACGTGCCAGGCCAGAAAGGAGTGGCAGGATATATTCAGTGTGCTGAATCTGAAAAATATGCAGTCAAGAATTCTTTATCCAGCAAGGCTGTCATACAAAATAAGAGGAGAGATAAAAGTTTCCTGGACAAACAAAAATTAAATGAGTTTGTGACCACTAAACCAGCCATGCAAGAAATTTCTTATAAATTTTTTTAAAGTTTTTATTTTATTTTTGAGACAGAGAGATACAGAGTATGAGCAGGGGAGGGGCAGAGAGAGAGGAAGACACAGAATCCAAAGCAAGCTTCAGCCTCTGAGGTGTCAGCACAGAGCCTGATGTGGGGCTTGAACTCACAGACTGTGAGATCATGACCTGAGCTGAAGTTGGACACTCAACAACTCAACAGACTGAGGCACCCAGGCACCCCTGGCTTTGCAATAAGTTTTCAGGGGGACTCTCTGAGGGAAGAAAAGATGAAACTATATAGATAGATAGATAGATAAACACCCAAAGCAACAAAGATTAGAAAGGACCAGAGAACACCATCAGAAACTCCAATTCTACAAGCATCATAATGGCAATAAATTCATATCTTTCAGTACTCACTCTAAACGTCAATGGACTCAATGCTCCAATCAAAAGACATAGGGTAACAAAATGGATAAGAAAACAAGAGCCATCTATATGCTGTTTGCAAGACACCACTTTAGACCAAAAGACACCTTCAGATTGAATATAAGGGGATGGAGAACTGAGTATCATGCTAATGGTCAACAAAAGAAAGCCAGAATAGCCATTCTTATATCAGACAATCTAGACTTTAAAATAAAGACTGTATTAAGAGATGAAGAAGGACATTATATCATAATTAAGGGGTCTATCCACCAAGAAGACCTTGCAATTGTAAACATTTATGCACCAAATGTGGAAGCACCCAAGTATATAGATCAATTAATCACAAACATAAAGAAACTCATGGATAGTAATACCATAATAGTAGGAGATTTCAACACACCACTCACAGCAATAGACAGTTCATCTAATCAAAACATCAACAAGGAAACAATAGCTTTGAATGACACACTGGACCAGATGGACGTAAGAGATATATTCAGAACATTTCATCCTAAAGCAGCGGAATATACATTCTTCTCCAGTGCACATAGAACATTTTCCAGAATATACCATATACTGTGACACCATCAGCCCTAAGCACAAAAAGGTCGAGATCATACTGTGCATATTTTCAGACTACAACGCTATGAAACTCAAAATCAACCACAAGAAAAAATGTGGAAAGGTAACAAATACTTGGAGACTGAAGAACATCCTACTAAAGAATGAATGGGCTAACAAAGCAGTTAAAGAGGAAATTAAAAAGTATATGGAAGCCAATGAAAACGATAACACCACAACCCAAAACCTCTGGGATGCAGCAACAGCAATCATAAGAGGAAGGTATATAACAATCCAGGCCTTCCTAAAGAAGGAAGAATGATCTAAGATACACAACCTAACCTTATTCCTTAAAGAGCTGGAAAAAGAACAACAAATAAAACCCCAAACCAGCAGAAGACAGGAAATAATAAAAATTAGATCAGAAATTAATGTTATCAAAACCAAAAAAAACCCAGTAGAACAGATCAATGAAACCAGAAGCTGGTTCTTTGAAAGAATTAACAAAATTGATAAACCACTAGCCAGTTTGATCAAAAGGAAAATGGAAAGGACCCAAATAAATAAAATCTAGAATGAAAAAAGAGAGATCACAACCAACACAACAGAAATAAAAACAATAATAAGAGAATATTATGAGCAATTGTATGCCAATAAAATGGGCAATCTGGAAGAAATGGACAAACTCCTAGAACCATACACACTACCAAAATTGAAACAGGAAGAAATAGAAAATTTGAACAGACCCATAACCAGTAAGGAATTGAATTAGTAGTCAAAAATCTGCCAAAAAACAAAAGTCTGGGGCCAGATGGCTTTCCAGGGGAATTCTACCAAATATTTAAGGAAGAGTTAACACCCATTCTCTTGAAACTGTTCCAAAATATAGAAATGGAAGGAGAACTTCCAAACTCTTTCCATGAAGCCAACACTATCTTGATTCCAAAACCAGACAGAGACCACACTAAAAAGCAGAACTGTAGACCACTTTCCCTGATGAACATGGATGCAAAAATCCTCAACACAATATTAGCCAACTGGATCCAGCAATACATTAAAAAAATTATTCACCATGACCAAGCAGGATTTATACCTGGGATGCAGGGATGGTTCAATATCTGCAAAACAATTAACATGATTCATCACATCAATAAAAGAAAGGACAAGAACCATACAATCCTCTTAATAGATGCAGAGACAACATTTGACAAAATACAGCATCCTTTCTTGATAAAAAAAAAAACTTTCAAGAAAGTAGAGATAGAAGGATCATACCTTGAGATCGTAAAAGCCGTATATGAATGACCCAACGCTAATATCATCCTCAATGGGGAAAACTGAGAGCTTTCCCCCTAAGGTCAGGAACAAGACAGGCATGTCCACTCTAACCACTGTTATTCAGCATAGTATTGGAAGTTTTAGCCTCTGCAATCAGACAACACAAAGAAATAAAATGCATCCAAATCGGCCAGGAGGAGGTCAAACTTTCACTCTTCACAGATGACATGATATTATAAATGGAAAACATGATAGACTCCACCAAAAGTCTGTTAGAACTGATTCATGAATTCAGCAATGTTGCAGGATATAAAATCAATGCACAGAAATCAGTTGCATTCCTATACACCAACAATGAAGCGACAGAAAGAGAAATCAAGGAATCAATTCCATTTACAGTTGCACAAAAATACCATAAAATACTTAGGAATAAATCTCACAATGAGGTTGAAAATCTAGACACTGAAAACTATAGGAAGCTTATGAAAGAAATTGAAGTAAACACTAAAAATGGAAAAAAGATTTCATGCTCCTTGATAGGAAGAACAAATATTGTTAAAATGTTGATACTGCCCAAAGCAATCTACATATTCAATGTAATCCCTTTCAAGTAATACCAGCGTTCTTCACAGAGCTAAAACAATTCTAAAATTTGTATGGAACCAGAAAAGACCTCAAATAACCAAAGCAATCTTGAAAAAGGAAACCAAAGCTGGAGGCATCACAATCCCAGACTTCAAGCTGTACTACAAAGCTGTAGTCATCAAGACAATATGGTACTTGCATACAGACAGACCCTCAGATCAATGGAACAGAATAGAGAACCCAGAAATGGACCTACAAATGTATGGCCAACTAATTTTTGACAAAGCAGGAAAGAATATCCAATGGAATAAAGACAGTCTCTTCAGCAAGTGTTGCTGGGAAAACTGGACAGTGACATGCAGAAGAATGAACCTGGACCACTTTCTTACACCATGCACAAAAATAAACTCAAAATGGATGAAAGACATAAATGTAAGACAGGAAGCCATCAAAATCCTCGAGGAGAAAGCAGGCAAAAACCTCTTTGATCTTGCCCACAGCAACTTCTTACTCAACACGTCTCCAGAGGCAAGGGAAACAAAAGCAAAAATGAACTACTGGGACCTCATCACAATAAAAATCTTCTACATAGTGAAGCAAACAATCAGCAAAACTAAAAGGCAACCAGAGGAATGGGAGAAGATATTTGCAAAAGACCATACATTTGTAGGTCCATTTCTGGGTTGCAAATATCATCAAAATAAAAAGCTTCTGCACAGCAAAGGAAACAATCAGCAAAACTAAAAGGCAACTGACAGAATGGGAGAAGATATTTGCAAATGATATATCAGATAAAGGGTTAGTATCCAAAATCTGTAAAGAATTTATCAAACTCAACACCCAAAAAACAAATAATCCAGTGAAGAAATGGGAAAAGACATGAATAGACTTCTCCAAAGAAGACATCCAGATGGTTAACCGACACATGAAAAAACCTCCACATCACTCATCATCATGGAAATGCAAATCAAAACCACAATGAGATATCACCTTACACCTGTCAGAATGGCTAACATTAACAACTCAGGCAACAACAGATATTGTCGAGGATGTGGAGAAAGAAGATCTCTTTTGCCCTGCTGGTGGGAATGTAAGCTGGTGCAGCCACTCTGGAAAACAGTATGGAGGTTCCTCAAAAAACTGAAAATAGAACTACCCTACAACCCAGCAATTGCAGTACTAGGCATTTATCCAAGGGATGCAGGTGTGCTGTTTCAAACGGACACATGCACCCCAATGTTTACAGTAGCACCATCAACAATAGCCAAAGTATGGAAAGAGCCCAAATGTCCATCGACGGATGAATGGATAAAGAAGATGTGGCATATATATATATATATATATACATACATGCAATGGAGTATTACTTGGAAATCAAAAAGAATGAAATCTTGCCATTTGCAACTATGTGGATGGAACTGGAGGGTATTATGCTAAGTGAAATTAGTCAGAAAAAGACACAAATCATATGACTTCACTCATATGAAGACTTTAGAGACAATACAGATGAATATAAAGGAAGGGAAACAAAAATAATATAAAAACAGGGAGGGGGACAAAACAGAAGAGACTCATAAGTATGGAGGGGTTTTTACTGGAGGGGTTTTGGGAGGGAGGATGGGCTAAATGGGTAAGAGGAATTAAGGAATCTACTCCTGAGATCATTGTTTCACTCTATGCTAACTAATTTGGATATAAATTTTAAAAAATAAAATTAAAACAAATTAAAAAATAAAATATTATGCTCATTGCATATATTTTATTTATTTCAGCATTTCTTTTATGTTATCTTCAAGTTTTAACTAATTTCCAGTTTTTTATTTGAATTAGTTGACTCAGAATGTTACATTAGTTTCAGGTGTACAACTGAGGGATTTGACAAGTTTATACTTGACACTCACTATGAGTGTAGCTACAGTTACAGTTTCCTATTACTACTGAAATATTATTGGTTGTATTCCATGGCTTTTATTTTATGAAATATTAATTTCATAATTGTAAGACAGTATCTCCCTCTGCCCTTAACCTATTTTGCCCAACATCCCAACCTCTTCTTCTCTGGAAAACATTAGTTTGTTTTCTGTATTTATAGGTCTAATTGGCTTTTTGTTTACTTATTCATTTGTTTTTTTTTTTAATTTATTTATTTAATTTCAAGTGAGTTAACATACAATATTGGTTTCAGGGGTAGAAACCACTGACTCATCACTTACATGTGACAGTACTCAAACCAAGTACCCTCCTTAATGCCCATCACCATTTAGCCCATTCCCTCACCCAACTCCCCTGTAGTCAACACTCAGTTTGTTCTCTGCATTTAATAGGGTCTTTTATGCTTTGCCTACCTCTCTGTTTTTATCTTATTTTTCCTGCCATTCCCCTATGTTCATCAGTTTTATTTCTTGAATTCCACATATGAGTGAATCATATGATATTTGTCTTCCTATGACTGACTTATTTTACTTAACATAATATACTCTAGTTCCTTCCATGTTGTTGCAAATGGAAAGATTTCATTCTTTTTGACTGCCAAGTAGTATTCCATCATATATATATATATATATATATATATATATATATATACCACATCTTCTTTTTCCATTTATTAGTCAATGGAAAATTGGTCTGTTTCCATATTTTGGTTATTGTTTGATAATGTTGTCATAAACATTGGAGTGTATGTGCCCCTTTGAATCAGAATTTATATATACTTTGGATAAATAGCTGGTATTGAAATTTCTGGGTCATAGGGTATTTTTATTTTTAATTTTTTGAGGAACCTCCATACTTTTTTCTAGAGTGGCTGCACCAATTTGCATTCCCACCAACAGTGCAATAGGGTTTCCTTTCTCTGCATCCTCCCCCATATTTATTGTTTGCTCAGTTGTTAATTTTAGCCATTCTGACAGATGTGAGGTGATACCTCATTGTGGTTTTGATTTGTATGTCTCTGATAATGAGTGTTCTTGAGCATCTTCTCATGAGTCTGTTCATCATCTGGATGTATGCTTTGGAAAAATATGTCTATTCATGTCTTCTGCTGATTTCTTCACTGGATTATTTGTTTCTTGGGTGTTAAACTTCAAAAGTTATTTATAGATTTTGGATACTAACCCTTTTTATATTATTTGCAAATATCTTCTCCCATTCTGTCAGTTGCCTTTGTTGTTTCCTTTGCTATACAGAAGCTTTTTATCTTGATGAGGTCCCAATATTTCATTTTTGTTTTTATTTTTCTTGCCTCCAGAGATGTTTCTATTAAGAAGTTTCTGTGGCTGAGGTCAAAGAAGTTGCTGCCTGTGTTCTCTAGGATTTTGATGATTTCTTGTCTCACATTTAGGTCTTTCATCCAATTTGAATTTATTTTGTATATGGTGTAAGAAAGTGGTCCAGTTACATTCTTCTGCATGTCACGATCTAGTTTTCCCATCAAAATTTGCAGAAGAGACTGTCTTTTTTCCATTGGATGCTCTTTGCTGCTTGTATATTCCTTTGCCATATATTTGTGGGTTAATTCCTGGGTTCTCTGTACAATTCCATTGATCTATGTGTCTGTTTTTGTGCATGTACCATACTGTCTTGATGATTAAAGCTTAGTAGTACAGTTTGAATCTTAGAATTGTGACACTTCCAGCTTTGATTTTCTTATTCAACATTGCTTTGGCTATTCAAGGTCGTTTCTGGTTCCATACAAATTTTAGGATTGCTTGTTCTAGCTTTGTGAAGAATACTGGTGTTATTTTGATAGGGATTGCATTGAATGGGTAGATTGTTTTGGGTAGTCTAAACATTTTAACAATATTTGTTCTTTCAATCCAGGAACATGGAATGTTTACCTTTGTGTCTTCTTCAATTTCTTTTATACATTTACTATAGTTTTCAAGGTAGAGAGCTTTTACTTCTTTGGTTAGGTTTATTCCTAGGTATCTTGTGGTTTTTGGTGCAATTGTAAATGGGATAGATCCCTTGATTTATCCTTATGCTGCTTCATTATTGGTATATAGAAATGCAACCAATTTCTGTACATTGATTTTATATCCTGCAGCTTTGCTGAATTCACGTATAAGTTTTAGCAGTTTTTTGGTGGAGTCTTTCAGGTTTTCCACATAGAGTATCCTGTTATCTGTGAAGAACGAAAGTTTGAATTCTTCCTTGAATTCTGTATGCATTTTATATCCTGTTGTTGTCTAATTCCTGAGGCTTGGCCTTCCAGTACTTTTTAGAACAACAGTGGTGAGAGTGGACATCCTGTCATGTTTCTGGCCTTAGGGGCATACCTCTCAGTTTTTCCCCATTGAGGATGATATTAGCTGTGGGTTTTTTTTGTATACAGCCTTTATGATGTTGAAGCATGTTCCTTCTATACCTACTTTCTTGAGGGTTTTTATGAATAAAAGATGCTTTATTTTTTTTTTCAAATGTTGTTTCCACATCTAATGAACTACTCATATGATTCTTATCCTTTGTTTTATTAATGTGGTATAACATATTGATTAATTTGCAGATATTGAACCACCCCTGCAGATCAGAAATAAATCTCACTTGATTGTGGTGAATGATTCTTTTAATGTATTGTTGGATTTGATTTGATAGTATCTTGTTGAAAATTTTTGTATCCATATTCATCAGAGAAATTGGTCTCTAATTCTCCTTTTACTGGGGGTCTCTGTCTGATTTTGGAATTAAAGAATGTTGGACCCATGGAATGAGTTTGGAAGTTTTCCTTCCATTTCTCTTTTTTTTCAAACAGTTTCAAAAGAAAAGGTACTAATTCTTCTTATTCTGTTTGGTATCATTCCTCTGGCATGCCATCTGGCTGGGGAATCTTGTTTGTTGGGAGATTTTTTATTACAATTTAAATTTCTTTACTGGTTATGGATCTGTTCAAAGTTTCTATTTCTTTCTGTTTCAGTTTTGGTAGTTTATATTTTTATAGGAATTTATCCATTTCTTTCAGATTGCCCAATTTGTTGGTATATAATTCCTCATAATATTCTGTTAATATTGTTTGTATTACTGTAGTGTTAGTTGTGATTTCTTTCATTCATGATTTAATTTATTTGGGTTCTTTCATTTTGACTTTTTGATAAGGGTGGGTAGGGGGCTGTCAATTTCGTTAAGTCTTTCAAAAAGTCCACTCATAGTTTTGTTGATCTGTTCTACTGTTTTGTTTCATTACTGTTTTCATGTCATTGATTTCTGCTCCAATCTTTATTATTTCCCTTCTTCTGCTGGTTTGGGGATTTAATTGCTGTTTTTTTTTCTTTTCCAGCTCCTTTAAGTATATGGTTAGGTTGTGTATTTGAGATAATTATTACTTCTTTGGGATGTCCTGGATTGCTATATACTTCTCTCTTATGATTGCCTTTGCTGTATCCCACAGGTTGTGACCTGTCATGTTCTGATTTCTTTTTGTTTCAATGTATTTTTAAATATTTTCATTGATTCCCTGGTTGACCCTTTCATTCTTTAGTAACATGTTGTTTAACCTACATGTATTTGTAGTCTTTCTAATATGTATTTTCAGGTTGACATCAAGTTTCATAGAGTTTCATCATAAAATATGCATAGTATGATCTCAATCTTTTTGTACTTGTCGAAGACTGATTTGTGACGTCATCTGTGGTCTATACCGGAGAATGTCCCATATGCACTTGAAAAACATGTGAATTCTGCTGTTTTAGAATGGAATGTTATGAATATATATTTCAAGTCTATCTGATGCACTGTGTCATTCAAAGCCATTTTCCCATGCTGATTTTGCTTAGATCATCTGTCCATTGTTGTTAAGTAGGGTGTTAAAGTCCTGTACTGTTATTGTATTTTTATCAATGAGTTTCTTTTTGTATGTGATTAATCTATTTATAAATTTTGGTTCTCCAAATTTGGGGGCATAAATATTTATAATTGTTAGATTTTTTGGGGAGATAGGCCACTTAATTTTGATATAATGCCCTTCTTAACCTCTTGTTACTGTCTTTGCTTAAAAATCTAGTTTGTCTGATAGAAGTTTGGCTACTCCAGCTTTCTTTTTTTAATTTTAAACGTTTTTTAACATTTATCATTTTTGAAAGGCAGAGAGAGACAGAGCACGAATGGGGGACGGGCAGAGAGAGAGAGAGAGTCACAGAAACAGAAGCAGGCTCCAGGCTCCAAGCTGTCAGTACAGAGCCCAACTTGGGACTCAAAGTCACAGACTGCAAGATCATGACATGAGCCGAAGTTGGCTGCTTAACTGACTGAGCCACCCAGGCATCCCTACTCCAGCTTTCTTTTGATGTCCATTAGCATTAGAGATGCTTCAACTTTCACTTTCAAACTGCAGGTGTTTTTAGGTTTAAAATGAAACTCTTATAGGCAGTATATAGAGGGAATATAGATTTTGGTTTTGTGTTTGTTTGTTTGTTTGTTTTAATCCATTCTGCTACCCTATGTATTTTGATTGGAGCTTTTAGCCCATTTACATTCAGGATGACTATTGAAAGATATGAATTTAATGCATTGCATTGCCTGTAAAGTTGGTGTTTCTGGTGTTCTCACTCCTTTCTAGTCTTTGTTGCTTTTGGTCTTTTGTCTCCACTCAAAGAATCCCCCTTAAGATTTTTTGCAGGGATGGTTTAGTGTTCATGAAGTCCTTTAGTTTTTCTCTGGGAAACTCTATCTCTCTTTCTATTGTGAATGACAACCTTGCTAGATAAAGAAGTCTTGGCTGCGTATGTTTCCTATTCAGCACATTGAACATATCCTGCCATGCTTTTCTGGCTTGCCAAGGTTCTGTGGACAGATCTGTTGTGAATTTGATCTTTCTTCCCTTGTAGGTTAAGGACTTTTTTCTATTGTTGCTTTCAGGATTCTTTCCTTGTCTGTTTATTTGGTGAATTTGGTTATGATATGCATTGGTGATGGTTGGCTTTTGTTGAATTCCATGGGAGTTCTCAGTGCTTCTTGGATTTTGATGTCTGTGTTTTACAGCAGATTAGGGAAGTTTTCAGCTATAATTTCCTCGTATAAACCATCTGCCCTTTTTTTTTCTCTGCCTTCATCTTCTGAGACTCCTATGATTTGAATGTTATCTCTCCTTAATAAGTTACTGAATTCTTTACATCTTGTTTTGTGATCTTTTTCCTTTGTTTCCCTGTCCATTTCAGCTTCATTATTTTCCATAATTTTATCTTCTATATCACTGATTCATTGCTCTGCTTTGTCCATCCTTGCCATCATGACATCCATTTGAGATTGCATCTCAGTTATAACGTTTTTAATTTTGGACTAAATAAATTTTAGTTCTTCTGTCCCGCAGAAAGAAATTCTCTGGTGTCTTCTATGCTTTTTTTTCAATACAAGCTAGTATTCTTGTAATTGTGGTTTTAAATTCTAGTTCAGACATCTTACTAATATCTGTGTTGATTAAATACTCGGGAATCATTTCTTTCTCTTTCTTTTGGTATGAATTCCTCCATCTTGTATTTTGGAGGAGGAAAATATGAAATAATAAAAATTAAAAATAAAACAAAATCAAATCAAATAAATAAAGCTACATCCTAGGCGTGTTTCAGTCTGCTTGTTAAGAGAAGCTTGATAGAAAAGAGGAAAATGAAGGTGGAAAAAAAGGAAAGGAATTAAAAATTAAGAAATATTTTTTAAAAGACATTAAAATAGATAAAATAAAGAAAATAAATTAGAATAAAATATTTGATCTTTCTGTATTCAAGAAAGAAAAAATAAAGAAAGAAAAGTAAAACACAATATAAACAAAAACAGATGCAAACTAAATGAACAAACAAACAAAAAGAAACTCAAATGAAGCTAGATTCACTTTCCTTTAGAACTTTAACTTTGCAGCACACTATGATCCATAGACTAAGTGGGTGGTAGGAATTTGCACTGGTCTTTTAGGAGAAGAGCCTGCTTTTCTGGTTCTCAGGCCAAATTGCCTTATGGGATATGTGCCTAGAGGGTTCAAGTGGGTGGGGTTTGGTGTAATAGCTCTGTACTTCACTTGATGACTCTGGTTAGTTCACTGGGGTCTATCAATGCAGGTCTACTGGTAGTGAAAATGACTTCACCCTTCTCTTTAGTCTCAGGAGTGGGAATTTTGTTCCCCTACAGACACACAATCAATCACCCCTCCTTTGTTTCAGGCTTCCACCTGCTCCCCACCTTCCCCTTATCTGTGTCCAGGCTGTCAGTCTGCCAGGTGACACCTGCCTCCAGAATTTTATCTCAGGTGGGACTGTGTTTCATGACCCCTTCCTTCAGAGAGCCTGGCAGCTGGACTTGCACTGATCTTTTGAGGGTGTATCTCCCTGAGCAATGGCTATGTACCTACTTATCCCAGAAAATGTTGGCAAAACCACGCAGCAGCAGAGGCTCTGCGTTTATGGTAAATTGCACCACACATCCAGCAACAAGGTTTCCTGCCCTCAGCCACTGTCTTTGTTCCTATACAGGTGGAAATGGCAGTTCCATGGCACCTGCTGGTTCTTTTACCCATGAAGAGGCAGTACTGCCTCTACCAAAAGCACTCCAAGCAGAAGATCTGCATCTCCCCATGCCACACAAGGGCTCCTCAGACTGTGAGGCCTGCTCACGGGGATTCACCATGCTTCCTCATCAGAGCACTGCCAGGCACCGAGTTCCAAAATTTCAAACTTTGTGCTCCACTTTTTATGGAAAACTGGTGGTATTGAAACTTTCTCCTTTTTCCCCATCAATGATTATAGGGAATAGATTTCCTTTCCATTTCCCTGTGTTTTCACTCTTTCTCTCTTTCTTTCCAGCTACTTTCTAGGAGAGTGCTTTTCTTGTGCAATCCCTATGTGCTACACTCTCTCCCCTTTTCTCTGTTTCTGTCCTCTCTCCACAAAATGGTGCCTTACCATCCATGGCACTGTGGTTTCTATCTTCTCCAATTCATGTTTCCACCATGTACCTGCAAAATCTCTGGCTCAAATTATGCATTATGTTGCATTAATCAGATTAATATCCAAGGTGTCCAAAATGGTTTGATGTTTATCTAGCTGTTTCAGGGATGAGACAAGTTCAATGTCCCCGTACTACTCTGCCATCTTAACTCCTCAAACCTTAAGAAACTCTTAACAATAGAAAACAAACTGAGGGTTGATGGAGGGAAGCAGATGGGGGATGGACTAGATAGGTGATGAGTATTAAGGAGGGCACTTGTAATTATGAGCACTGAGTGTTGTATATATTTATGAATCACCAAGTTCTACTCCTGAAACCAATATTGTACTGTATGTTGATTAACTAGAATTTAAATAAAAATTTTAAAATGTTTATAAGTTATAAGATCAATATACAAAATTCATTTGTGTTGCTATACAGCAAGAATAAACAATCCAACAATGAATGTAAGAAAACTATTCCATTTTCAAAAGCATCAAAATAAGAGGATCTGAAGCGGGCTCTGTGCTGACAGCAGCAAGCCTGATGTAGGGCTCAAGCTCACAATCTGTGAGTGAGATCGTGACCTGAGCCTATGTTGGATGTTCGGCCAACTGAACCACCCAGATGCCCCTCTTTGCTCTTATTTTTACTGTTTTGTTCAAATTATGTTACATTTAAATAGTCAGCTTCTTTTTGTTTTCTTATGGTAAAATAGTTTTTCTTTTCTATTAGCATTTATATCTATAAATTTCCATATAATCACTTCTTTATTTGTAATCCACTAATAAATGTGTCATAATTTTATTATCACTTGATTCAAAATATTTCATAATGACCCAAGTGATTACTTTTTGAAATACCATTTTCTATTGCATTTAACTTTCCAAATAAATACCTTTTAAAACAGTAAAAAAAAAAAAAAAAACAAAAAAACCAAAAGCATCAAAATAATAAAATACTTAGGAATAAATGTAATAAATTAGTGCAGAATTTACAATCTGAGAAGTGTAAAATGTTGAAATAAATTAAGAAAGCCCTCAAAAATAGAAAGACATGTTATATTTATGAATTAGAAGATTTAATATTGTTGATATGGCAAAAAATCCCAAGTTAAACTACAGATTTAGCAAATTAAAAAAAAGGAAATATTGGAGGGTTATTCCTCCTGATTTCTAAACTTACTACAAAGGTACAGTGATGAGAACAGTTTTTAATGGCATATTATCAATGTATAGATCATTGGAATAGAATTGAGAGTATAGAAATAGACTTACATATTTATCATCAATTGATTTTTGATACGGTTGCCAAGAGAATTCAGTCAGGAGAAAATAACCTTTTCAATAAATGGTGCTGAATAATTTGGAATCTATATGCAAAAAATGAAAATGGACCTCCCACTCGTGCCATACACAGAAATTTAATCAAAATAGAACAAAGACCTAAAATTATAGCTAAAATTGTAATATTCCTTGAGGAATGCATAAGTATAAATCTCTGTGACTTTTGAATTGAATTCTCAGATGTGACACCAAAAACAAAGTAACAAAAGAAAAAATAAATTGGACATCACAAAAAAGTCATCAAAAAGCATAATTCAAAGTACATTATAAGAAAGTAAAAATATAACTCACAGAATGGGAGAAAATATTTGAAAATTACATATTTGATATGGTACTTGTATGTGGAATATGAAAAGAATACTTACAGCAATGATAAAAGACAACACATTTTTAAAAGGGTAAAAGATTTACATAGACGTTTATCCCCAAAAATGACCAATAAACACATGAAAAGATTCGTCATCTGGGAAGTGCAAATGAAAACCACAATACTTCACATGCATTAGAATGGCTATTACAAAAAGAACAGAAAACAAATATTGAAAAGTATCAGGAGAAAACGGAATACTTATACGTTCTAAATTGGCATATAAAATGGTATACCTGCTTTGGAAAATTGTTTTAAACTTCCTCAAAATGTTGAGAAAAAAAAGAATTATTGTATGACCTAATAATTTCACTCTTATGTATAAATTCAAGAGAAGTGAAAATATGTTCACAAAAAACTAGTACTCATATGTTCATAGAAGGATTATTCATGACAGAAAGATGGAAACAACTCAAAATATCCATCAAATAATGAGTGGATAAATTAAATCTGATATGTCAATGCAATGAAATACTATTTGCAAATAAAAACAAAGTATTGACACATGCTACAACATGGATGAACCTTGGAGAATTATGTGATGTAACAAAAGCTAGTCACATATTATATGATGCATTTATTTGATATGTTCACAAAATGCATATAATGTAAATTGGTGGTTGCCTAGGGCTGGCTTTTTTTTAAGTTTATTTATTTATTTTAAGAGAGACAGAGACAGCATGAGTGGGGGAAGGGCATAGAGAAAGGGAGAGAGAGAGAATCCCAAGCAGGCTCTGCAATGTCAGCACAGGGCCTGACATGGGGCTCAGACCCACAAAAACATGAGATCATGACCCGAGCCTAAACCAACAGTCAGACGCTTAACCTACTGAGATACCCAGATGCCACTAGGGCAGGCCTTTGATTGGAAGTTGAAAGAGACTCATATAGGATATCAGCTTTTATTTAGGGGATACTATAAATATAAATTTGATTGTGATTATATTTGCACAACTCTGTGACTATACTATAAACCAATGCATTATACACCTTAAATTGGTGAATTCCACAATATTTGAATTATATATTAATAAAGTTTTTTTAAGTAAGCACTTCCGTTTATCAAAAGATACCATTGAGGAAGTACAATAGCAAAACACAGGCTGGAAAGTGTTATAAATTTCTATAGATATACAGATATATAGATACCTGACAAAGGACTTGTATTCATAATATAAAATGAATACTCATATAGTGTAATAAGAAAAGAACAGTCTATCCAATAGAAGACTGAGTAAAATTTTGAATGAGCATTTTATAAAAAAGAATAATTAAGTGGCAAATAACCATAGTAAATGGTGCTCAACTTTGTTAGTCATCAGATAAATGCAAATGAGATATTAATATATTCGTTTTTAACATACACTATTTTATCAATTTTAGATATAAAATATAGTGATTCAAAAATTCCATGCATTACCTGGTGTTCATCATGACAAGTGCACCCCTTAATCCCCATCAACTATTTTACCCATACTGAATCGACTTTCCCTCTGTTACCTATCAGCTTTTTCTCTATAATGAAGAGACTGTTTCTTGACTTGTCTCTCTCTTTTTTCCACCTTTGCTTTTTTGTTTTGTTCCTTCTTTTAAGCTGATTTATTTATGTTAGAGAGAGAGTGTGCATGAACAGGGGAAGAGCAGAAAGAGAGAGAGATAAAAAATCCTAAGCAAGCTTCATGCTATCAGTGTAAAGCCTGATGCAAGACTCCATCTCACAAACCATGAGATCATGATCTGAGCTGGAATCAAGAGTTGGGCACTTAACCAGCTGAGCCATCCAGACACCCCTGTTTTGTTTTTTAAATTCCTTATATGAGTGAAATTGTATGGCATTTGTCTTTCTCTGACTTATTTATTTCACTTAACATTATACTCCCTAGCTCCATCCGTGTCACTATAAATGGCAAGATTTCATTATTTTTTATGGCTATAGTATTCCAGTGGTGCTCAGTGTGTGTGTGTGTGTGTGTGTGTGTGTGTGCATGTATGACATCTTCTTTATCCATTCCTCAATCAGTGAACACTTGGGCTTCCCTAACTTGACTATTGTAAATAATGCTGCTATAAACACAAGGGTTCATGAGATACTAATATATTATTGCTAGATTTGCAAAATTAAGACTCAAAATACCACATGGTCCTGAGAATGTGGAGAAGCTGAACTATTATATTCTGCTTAAGAATATTTTGGTATCATCACTTTGAATATATTTTTGACAATGTCAATAAGCTAAATACTTTAAATTTTTTGACCCAGAGGTTTGCAATAGATATACCCAAAAGAAATACATGCATGCATTCACCAAAAGAAATGTGCAAGAGTGTTTTTAGTGATTCAGTATTTCTCTCACAACTATCTATCCCAAATAGTGTAGAATAGATAGTGGTTTGTTAATTCAATATACAGTAATAAGTATAAAGAAACTATTGCTGTATGCAACAAAATGGAACTCACAAATGTAATGTTGAAAGGAAGAAGCCAAACACAAAAGAAGTATACACTGTATGACTTATATAAAAATGAAAAATTAGAAAAGGTTACTTATGGTGGTAGAAAGCAAGATAGTAATAACTCTAGAGGGAAATGAATGAGGGATGCATGGCAAGGTTTTTGAGGTGTTAATAATGTTCTAGTTTTTAATCAGGGTGTTGATTGCATGGGTATAATTACTAAATTACTTGTTTACAATTTTTAGTTATATCACATTTTAAATTAAGTTAAAAGATAAATCTATAAAAATTGTGCTTTACACAGAAGAAAACTCAAAAATCCTTTATGTTATGGAATTTTTGGTGGTTCAACATATTATCTACCTTCTCTAATGACAAGCTTTGGACTATATATAATGCACAAAGAAGAATCTAGAAAATATATGTTAATTATTAAATTCAGAGAGTTTCATGAATACATATTGTCTACAAGAAAGTAAGATATGATAAAAAGAGACAACCAAAGAAAAAACCGAGCTCTTAGGAGTAAAATATATATGTATATATGTTTCATTCTTTTGCATTGTAAGGTAGTTCTATTTTTAATTTTTTGAGAAACCTCAATATGCCATACTGTTTTTCAGAGTGGCTGCACCACTTTGCACTCTTTCTCACACAATACACAAAAATAAATTCAAAATGGTTTAAAGACCTAAATATGACACATGAAACTATAAAAATCCTAGAAAGGAACACAGGCGTAACTTCTTTGACATTGGTCATAGCAACTTCTGTCTAGATATGTCTTCGGAGGCAAGAGAAACAAAAGGAAAAATAAACTATTGGGACTACATCAAAATAAAAGGCTTCTGCACAGCAAAGGAAACAATAAACAAAACTAAAAGGAAAGCTACAAAATGGGATAAGATATTTGCAAATAACATATCTGGTAAAGGGTTAATATCCAAAATAGAACTTATAAAACTCAACACCTGAAAAACAAATAATTCAATTTTAAAATGGGCATAAGAGATGAATAGACAGTTTTCCTAAGAAGACATACAGATGACTAACAGATACATTGAAAAGATGCTCAACATCACTGATCAACAGAGAAATTCAAATTAAAACTACAATGAGATATTACTACACACCTGTCAGAAAGACTAAAATCAATAACACAGGAAACAACAGGTTTTGGCAAGGATGTGGAGAAAGGGAACCCTCTTGCATTGTTGGTGAGAATGGAATCTGGTAAATCCACTGTGGAAAAGAGTATGGTATGGAGATTCCTCAAAAAGTTAAAAAATGCAACTACCCTATGTTCCACCAATTGCACTACTATGTATTTACCCAAAGAATACAAAAATACTAATTCAAAAAGATACATGCACCCTGATGTTTAGAGCAGCATTATCTATAATAACCAAATTATGGAAACTAGCCAAGTGTCCATTAACTTATGAATGGACAATGAATAAGTGATATATACACAATGGAATATTACTCAGCCCTAAAAATGAATAAAATCTTACCATTTGCAACAACATGGATGGAGCTAGAAAGTACTATGCAAAGAAAAATAAGTATATATGAGAAAGACAAATATCATAAGATTTTACTCATATGTGGAACTTAAGAATCAAAACAAATAAGCAAAGAGAAAAAAAGAGAGAGTGAGGCAGGCCAAAAAACAGATTCTTAACTATAGAGAACATACTGATTGTTACCAGAAAGGAGGTGGGTGGGGGGATGGGTTAAATAGGTAATGCATATTAAGGAGAACACTTGTGATAAGAACCAAGTATTGTATGGAAGTGTTGAATCATTAATTGTACACCTGAAACTAGTATTACACTGTATGTTAAGTAACTTGAAATTAAATAGTATCTTAAAACATATATATCTATATGTACAACATATATTACATATACATAATTGTAAAACTGTAAAGAAATAGGAAGGAAGTGATTACACCAATATTCCAGAATGAAAAACAAAAATTTCAAAGTTAGGATATATGAGAGAAAAAAATATTTGAAGTAAAAGATCATTTCAGTAGTTTTAATATTTGAGTAAGGGCGCCTAAAAATACACTGATTAAACAAATGATATAATCATGAAAGATTCCAAATGAATTTTTCACTTTAAAAGATATGGATATCTAGAAAGAAAGTTCCCAACAAACACTAAGACCATAATTTAACAACAACAACAACAACAACAAAATCTTTTAAACACTTTGTAGTTTTTTTTTTCTAATCTTTACATTGGAATCAATGGTAGAATAAGGTGAGACTGTGAACTTCAGTTTTAAAATGCTACTCATGTATTACTTTGATAAATTATTAAAGCAAATAACATTTTTGAAAACTAGAAGAAATGGGAATATAATTTGGCCCTGAACTTCCTCTTTGTATAATCTGTCATATACACTGAAAATACCAGTTGTTGATTTATTCATTTATTTCCTTATTCAAATACATCTGTAGAACACCTATATTTTATCTGTTGCTATCCTAGGAATTGGAGGTAAATGGTGAGAAAAAAACCCTAAGATCCTGGATATCCATCAATACCAAAGTGGTTTTATTCATTGTTGTATATCCATCCTATGGCTATTATCCATCTAATAAAATATATCAACTTACTGAACTCTTCATTAGTTTTGGAAGCACATCTATGCCAAACTATTACAGCCATATAATGCAACAGAATATCAGCCCCCTGGGAACTTCAATTCTGTCCCTGATTAAGTTATTTGCAACTAATGTTTCCAAAATTTTAGTTACTGTTAGTTTTATATGATAAACTGGACAATTAGTAATGAAAATGGTCATTATTCAATACATAAAATATTTAGAGCTTTGGACAATCCATTAGGGTTTTTGAACTTAGCCATGAAAAGAAGACATCGTTAGTTGGATCTGATAAATCTTGTTACTATGGTTATTTATTTCAAAATCTTATTTATGATTCTAGAAAATAGTCAACAGCAATATCGTATGAATTCTTCAATACAGATTGACAAGGTTTTTATTCTATTTATAACAAAAAAATTAAATCATATCACATGGAGCATAATGTTCTTCCACACATACATTGTCATTTATGGGTTAATGTAGCTTTTTGTAGGCTATGGAATTTGATGACATTTTATTTTAGTTTTCCCCATACTATTACTTTGGAGAGAAGAGTTAGTTTCCCAAAAATCTGTTGAACTGTTTCACAACATGGGAAAGAACTTAATTGTTTTCCTAGCTGGTCTTTTGTCTCCCCTTTTTCCCCCTTTTTGGTAGCATGCATATTATATTTATGAAAAAATTGATTTTGGAAATTGATACTTTCTACATATCATACTTTTCTAGTCCCTGAAACCAGTATTTTGATTAGATTTATTTAGAAGCCTTTGTTTAAATTCTTTTTTTTTTTTTTTTTACTTTTTAATTCCTGCCTTCATTTAGAAATAACTTCTTAAAGTGATGGTTAATTGTACTAGTTAATATGTAAGGAATATTTCAAATATGGCTGTATACTTTGGGCATCTTTAAGTGTATTCTACAAAACTGAATAAAGAATTCAAGTGATTATCTGGATATCTTACATTCCACATTTCTGGTTTCAATTATCTGGATGTTTCAAAAACTCATACCAAAGTGGTTTGCTCTTAAATTACATCAATTCCCCTTTTCACTTTACACAAGTAGACAGTTTTCATGTCATAGAATGCAAATCTCTTAGAAACATATTTTCACTTTGTGAAAGATGTAGGCATGTGTATTTACTTTGGTCTTCATTTATTCAAGGCATTTATAATCATATGCATAAGTAAATAGAGGCATGCATATATAAATAATTATGTTTATGCTTTTCTCATGCACACATTTTTCTCATTATACTAGTACAGTCATTTCTGTTAATAATTGAATTAGGGACTAAATTTAATCATTCCACATTGCTTGCTATTAATTTAACCAGCATGGTCTGCACCTCCTTTAATGCTGATTTTAAAAAATATATAACCTTAAAAAAACTTTAAAAATTTTAAGTCATTCTTCAATTTACACATTTTTTCTATCAACCTACTTACTAGTGACATATATAAGTGTTTCCTCTGAACAGATTTAGTTTTTAATTTTCCTGAATCAGTGTTAACCAAGAAAAAGGTAATTGTTGTCAAGAGTGTTCAAACTGTCAAAATGCCCTTCAATCTAAAAGCTGTTAAAAGTAATTACTGAAATTCTATTCAACTGTAATAAGAACCTGCCACAGATGACAGCAATTACTGGGAAAGTGTAACAGAAATCAAAGGCACATTTTTCTCTGACAAATACATTTCTAACTAAGGTTTACATCGGCTGAATAGTGTTGACAATGATGATGTGCTATATCATTCTTAATCAGGACTGGAATGATGCTACATTTTGAACTGCTCACTGTTAGAGAGAAGCTAATTGCTTGTTTCATTTGACACTTGTCCAGGTTCTCTGTACATAGGAATATGTATTTCAGATGAATAGAGGTTAAATGTTATTCTTTGCCTGTTTTATATATTTTTGAAATACAGGATTTAAGTACATCTTACATCAAATAAAATAAATGAATTTCAGTTAAGCCAAATTGGCAAGACAAATTCTTAAAATTTTTCAAAAGGTTTGGTATCCATAATTAGGTCAAATTATGGGTGCATCTTTCAATTCCAACCTTTTCTTCATTATCAGCATTCTTGGTCATGCTTTTGACTACGTCACTTTTTTTTTTTTTTTTGCCACAGCCAACTGGAAACCTGTGGTCAAACTTAAATACAGAAAGTTAATGATTTTGGTATTTAAAATTTATGAAAATAAAGTTTTAAATGCTACCCTTTAAAATGAATATGTTAATTTTATCCATGGCCCTCAACTTCAGGAGAAAGTTGGGGGATGCTAATATTAATTGAGATGTTGTCATGTGTTAGGTACAGCAAGCTATGTTAGGTGCATTGTATAGATCATGTCCTGTTCTCACAAAAATCTTCCAAAGTAAAGTTATTATCATTTCACAATTGCTTGGTTGACAAATGAGAAATCAAGGGACAGAGGAGTCTCTAAGCATCCTTGCATAATCATTTGTTTGCAGCCATTGACACTGTCCAACAAGGTCAGTTCCTTCAAGGCACAATTAGTGCCACATTATCCATCCATTTCTTTCCCCACCTTCTCTTGAAGTGACATCACATAGACTCCTTTAGAGGGGATTATATAATATCATCAATAAGTAATAAAAAAAAATCAAGTGAAGTGGTAGGATGGCCTATTTCTTGAATAAATGTTAAAGTAAAACAAGGTGATTTATTTTTCTCTGAAAAATTTAAATTATTACAAAATAAGTTTTAAATTTTAAAATATAATCCAGCTTTCATAGAAAGACATAGGAAAGCTATAAAATTTAAGGGGCTTTAATAAAAGTATTTAATCTTTTTATCTCGGTGAGTTAAATTGTATTCTCTCTAATAGTTGGATTTTAAGAGAACTATACTACATTCCACTCTTTCATTTGTTTATTGGTGAATTCACCACTAACAAGTTGTAGGATAGAAGCAATTAAAAAATTTATATGGGAGGAATCATATGGATGTCTGACACCAGGCACAAAATATTCTTGATAATACATACACTTTGGGTTTGACACTAGGCTCAATTTTCCAGGACAAAATTTTAAACACCAAGCTAACTGAATTTCTTCACTCTGCCATTCTTTGTTTTAGAGTTGATGCTGGAGGGTGCCCAGTGAATTAAACCCAGGACTTGTTAATAAATTAATCAGCAGTATTCACTTCAAGTGATTAAACACTGATGGTATTTGAAACAATAGACTAGGCTGTAGGGGCTACCAAGAATATAGAATCTGCATCCTCCACATTCAAGGAGTCTATACACTTTTCTCCAAAGCCAAAGAAGTGTCAATAAACTGTCTGTTGAACACTGAAGTCAAATTATGAGGATTTAAACATTCAGTTTAATAACATCAGTTTATATACCTTCATTCACTATTGTCTTTTTACTTGTTAGAGGAGCAAGCATTGTTATGAATAATAATGAATGAAAAAAATTTTTCAGTTAACTGCAGGACTCCAGTTTTCCAAGGGCAAAGTTCAATAAGATGCATAGTTAAACTATGATTCGTCTACATTTTAGAAGAATTACATATGAGAATGGGGACATTTTTTCCTTCCTTATTTGGCATAATGTGAATTATAGATATGTAGATGATAATGAGGTAGGAACCAGAAACCTGAGTTCTATTCCTAGATGTGGTAATTATCATTATATGAATTGAGACATTTCATAAAATTGATTAGACTTGGTATTTCAATCTGTAAAATGAAATACTAATATATGTCCTGTCTACTCTATACAATTGTTGCAAGAATCAAAGATAATGTATATTAAATTACTTTCCAAATTATAAAACACTCTAAAGCTATAATAAGATATTAACATTCTACCCATGGAGAACTACAGCTATGCTCTGAAAGTAAATATTTTGTTTATGCACTTTTGGATAATGCCAGTAATTATGTCATGACTGAACTAGAATTCTTTAATCCTAAATTACGTACAAAGTGCAGTGCCAAAACTGCCCAGGAAGGAAAATATGGGCACATAAGAGAAAACCACAGACTTTGAGATTCAGAAATAGTCATATGCATTAATGACAAGCTAAAGAATCCACTGTGTAGGGGCGCCGGGGTGGCTGAGTCGGTTAAGCATCTGACTTCCACTCGGGTCATGATCTCGCGGCTCGTGGGTTCGAGCCCCGCATGGGGCTCTGTGCTGACAGCTCAGAGCCTGGAGCCTGCTTTGGATTCTGTGTCTCCCTCTCACTCTGCCCCTCCCCCGCTTGTGCTTTTTCTGTCTCTCTCAAAAATAAATAAGCAAACAAGCAAAAAAAGAATCCGCCGTGTATCTATGTCCACTTGAGAAAGGATTGATTGGCCAAAGAAGACTTTAAGCTGAGGCAGGAAATCAAATCCTTCTCGGTGTCCTCTGCCCTATCAAGTGTGCTTTAATTAGTTTCAAGTCTTTTTTAAGGACAGGTACCTTGCTCAGACAAACATTGCCAAGATAGCACAAATTATTTATTGATAAATTACTTTACACTTACAAATGTAACATCCATTGTATCCTCAAATTTTATTTTATTTTTTAATGTTTATTTACTTTTTTAGAGAGAGAGAGAGATAGCAGGGGAGGGGCAGAGAGAGAGGTAGACACAGAATCCAGAGCAGGCTCCAAGCTCTGAGCTGTCAGCACAGAGCCCAACGCGGGGCTTGAACTCACCAATGGTGAGATCATGACCTGAGCCAAAGTCCTACACTCAACCGACTGAACCACCCAGGCACCCCTATATCCTCAATTTTTAAATGCTCAATAAGAACAATTCATGTCTGTGCCTATTAGAAAAAAAATCGGGGGTTGATTAGGCAAAACAGATCCTTTTTTCCAATTTAGTTTTCAAATGCTGAGTTTTTCTCAGCTTCTAACACAACACAGAAATGGCTGTGCCTATACCCTGGTGTATTTTTGTGTGTGTTTAAATAAATGAATTCCAGGAGACTTTAAAATCTGATGTAATTACTTGTTTGCAGTCTCAGTGAGTCAATACCATCCAAAACTTCTCTATAGAGGCACATCAGGGGCGCCTGGGTGGCGCAGTCGGTTACGCGTCCGACTTCAGCCAGGTCACGATCTCGTGGTCCGTGAGTTCGAGCCCCGCGTCGGGCTCTGGGCTGATGGCTCGGAGCCTGGAGCCTGTTTCCGATTCTGTGTCTCCCTCTCTCTCTGCCCCTCCCCCGTTCAATGTCTGTCTCTCTCTGTCCCCAAAATAAATAAACGTTGAAAAAAAAATTAAAAAAAAAAAAGGCACATCAAAAAAAGAAAAAAAATTAAATATGAGGCTCTTGGAAATAAATTTTCATTTACAAATCTGGATTTTTTCCTAAAGTTTGCTACTCTGTATTGAAATGCATATTTAATTCTGCCTGCTCCTTCCTGTTCCTTGGATATTGCCCAGCATATATTTTATTGCAGTGAAATATTAACAATACCACTCATCCCCTAAAATAACCATGTGTTTAAATCATTTTGGTTTTTCTGTTTGTTTGATCCAGGCTGATTGTTCCAAAGCCCAGCAGGAAAAATTCTTTTATAGCTTGAGCCATTGGCTTTTAGATTGGAATTATTGGAGTCATAGACATGTTGGATCATTCAGCAGATAGGCCATTTCCACAAAGGCCTGTGTAGTTCTCTATGTGGAAAGCCTGAGAGGTTATGCAGAGTGAGACCTTAGTCATAGATATTAGAAAACACCTCAATGCATTTTAAACATTTTTATTGTAATATGCTATAATCTACTATCTTCACATATTTCTAGTATTCAATACAATGTTAACTACAATTATGATGCTGTACATTAGACTTTTAGATTTATTCATTCTACATAAATTCAACTTTGTATCATTTGATCAACATCTCCCCATTATCCTCTCTCCTCTTGCCCTTTGTAACTACCTTTCTGATCTTTGCTTCTTTGAGTTTAACCTTTAAAGGTTCCACATATAAGTGAGATCATGTAGTTTGTCTTTCTGTGCCTGATTTATTTCACTTAGCATAATGTCCTGGTTCATCCACTGTTGTTGCAGGTGGCTAAAATTTAAATGTCTCTAGATGGGTCAAGGAATCTGAATATTTAATATGCACCCAAGTTAATTCTGATAGAGCCTGTGGATTACTCTTTGAGAAATACCACTGTAGTTATTTCATGTCCCAGAACCTTTATAATCTTATTTGTAAGCCACTTGGGAAAAAAGAGGAAAACATTTCTCAGCCTTATAAATCTTTACATATTCTGACATATTAGTATATGAGCACAGAGATGAATCATTCCCAGGATAATTTTACTATTACTTCCATGATTATTGGTAAATTAAGACAGATACTACAGTTTAGATAGCAAAATGCCTACATGATGAGATGTGAAACTCATCAATACAGACTTAACCAAAATATTTTCTTTCACATATTCATAGTGCCCAGAAATTACCATTAAAACTGTTTTCTGGTATCTCTTAAAGGTTTTAAATACATTCATTTAACAATGTGTTCATTGACTGCTTACTATAAGCCGAAAATTGTTGTAACTCAGACAATCTTGCAGTGTTCTACACTAAAGTACAAAGTTATTTCTGTGAACACATTCATAATCTGTATCTGCTAGTAGAAAAATGTAATAACTAACATTTATTATGTGTCACATACTCATCAAAGTGCTTAATATGTATTAACTCTCCAAACAATCCTATTGTGGGCACTGTTATTATTACTACCATTTTATAGATGAAACAGCTAAGAACAGAAAGGTAAAGACAACTTGCCTAAGACTACAGTGTTATAAGTGGTAGACTTAGTATTCAAATCTAAAATGTCTATCACCTCTGCTTCACTCTTTTATTCACAGTGCTAGACTGAGATCATCAAATACCTTTTCTCTGGAGCAAGAATATGATTCTAGTGAAATACAACAGGTTTGTAATTTTCCTTGAAGAAGGAAGAAAAAAATCAGAGAGAGACACAAAAATAGATAGTAGAAGGGAATCAAATCTAAGCCTTCTTCATAACCTTGCTGGCCTTTTTTTTGAAGTCAGAACAGGCAATCTACCTCTTTATATCACAATGAGAATAATTATCCCTTGCATTTGTGTAACAATTTTTAAATCCCTTCCATATTTTTTCTTTATTTGAAAACCACAAAAGTACACAAGATTAACATTATTATATCTATAGATGAATAAACTGAGGCACAAAAAGAATAAACCCCAAAGTTACACAGGTAGTTTTAATCTAATTACTTGGATTTTAGTCTGATTTTTCTAAAATCTTTTATATATTTACTATAATTTTAGGCCTATACAGACAAGAAAAAAAATGAAATAAAATAACTGGAAAAGGAACACTAAATTTGCTGATTTTCTCTTAGCCTTAGCAATAAATTATAATGAGGAAGCAGGAGAGAGAGATATATTTGACATACAGTGTAACCCAAAGGCATCACCATTCCTTGAATGCTATTAGCAGTAGCTAGGTTTCACTTTCCTGGGAATTTATATAAAACATTCTTATATTTCCATTTTCATAGCACTCTAATGCCTGCTTTATCTTCCTCAGTTTGGCTCTGAGGAGAGTATTTACCATTTAAAAATGAAAGAGCATTCATGCTTCATGAGTTTTTGTGTCCCACATGAGAGCATGAAAGTGTCAGCACTTAGTGAAAAGCTGGGGAAACTTGCAAACCTACACAGCTGAAGAAGGGTTTAGGATGGAAAGAGACTACTTGATAAGCAATTCGCAGCCGTAGAGAGAAGAAAATGAAATCGGATCAAATGTTGAAAAGAGTGACACATACTTTAAAAAAAATGTGTCTTGGGGACTTTTCTCTTTTAGGGCTTTACCTGTTATAAAGAAGGGACCACACAATAAATAAATAAATAATACTTGTCAATTTCTAGGAGATGAGTTTCTGTCTTAGCAGGGAGCTATTCAAATTAACAATTGATACCACTGGAAAAATTCTCCATTTTTTTTGAAAGAGAGACAGAAACAACCTGAGCAGGAGGGGGCAGAGAGAGAGAGAATCCCAGGCAGACTCCACACTGTCAGTGCAGAGCCTGATGTGGGGCTTGAACCCACAGACTGTGAGATCATAACCTGAGCAAAAACCAAGAGTCAGGCACCCAACCAACCGAGCCACCCAAGCAGTCCAAAATTCTATAGTATTGATCCAGGAAATAGGAACCCTAGGATGGTCCACATACGGAGGAAATCCACATTGCAAAAATTCATATAATGGAAAAAACAACAATCACAGGTTCAAGCTTGTTGTGGCTATATTCTAAGTGTGACACTATTGGAATTGAAAAAGAAAATGTATATCTGCAGATAGTAAAAAAAATATTGTATTAATATTTATTGATTTATTTTTGAGATAGAGAGATAAAGAATATGCACGAGAGGGGGAGGGGTGGAGAGAGGGAGAGAATCCCAACCAGTCTGCATGCTTAGTGCAGAGCCCACACAAGGCTCCACCCCATGACTGTGAGATCACAACCTGAACCAAAATCACAAGTTGGAGCCTTAATCAACGGAGCCACCCAGGATCCCAGTAAACAAATTCTTAAAGGAATCAAGGAGAAACTTGAGACAACTTCCAAATCCAGTATTTTTCCATGTCCTCCTATTTGAGGAAATCAATTCCAACCATCCTTTCCCAAAATGGTGGTTATGTCAAATGAACTGTTATGTAAATAAACCAACATTTGTTTATCAAGCACCTACTACAGGCAAAGCTCTGTGTTAATCTTAGTAGCAGTAATACAAGACGAAGTATCAGGGAAATTTGTTCTCATGCCTAAGGACTTGAAATGGAGACTATACATTTTGAAAGAGTGTTGCTCTGTCAAACCCTATAAAACATCTAGACATAAGACACCTTACTTAAATGAACTGGGACCTCCAAAAGAACACAATATTGTTATGTCACATAGAAATTGAAACTATATCAGCAAAATCCATGGCTCCAGAGGTAAAAGTAACTTACACCAGATAATTTCCAGCAGGAGTCATCATGGTCATGGACATTAAGTGCAAGTAAAATGAATCTTGACACAATTTCACAAGTAGTGAAATCTTTAGTCATGAGCAAAGGCCTTCATAGAAGATCTGTTTGCTAACGTTACTGAAAAACTTCTGTGAATTTACTAGAAAAACCCACTGAGGACCCCAAAGTACTGAGTATTTGTTTGTACTGCAGAGATTTGCTTTGAAAATATTTAGAGGTGAGATGGTGAGACACACAAAAAAGAATACATTATTTTATTAATATAACTTCATATTTATTCTTTATCTAAGACTTTAAGGTATGAACAAATATATGTTATTGGAAAATTGCCAGTCACCAGGTCCTAATCATTTGTCTTTGGTAGCTGTTGCCATATCTGTTCATTCTTCTCCATTTCTACTACTTCTGCTTTAATTCAAGCCCTCCTCAATATTGACTTCAATTTTGACTATAACAAGCTGTCAATAGCTTTTTGCCCTCTGTCTTTCCTTGATCCAATTCATTTCGAACATTTTCAACTTTCAAATACTCTCCACTATTTAGGGAATAACATCAAATAAATATACAAAACCTAAAACAACTGCTAGTCTTACCTTATTTGTATTATCTCCCACAACTATTGTAAATATACAATTCTGTTCAAATTTGTTTTCAGTAACTGTTTTCCAGTTATTTGCTAAATTCACTTCTCAGTGTATTTCTCCTTGATACCTGACACTGTTTGTAACATCCTCCTGGATATTGATATTACAATATCAATGACTTTTCTTCCTTGAATTAGTACTGTTAAAAAGTGCCTCCTTCATTCTGTGGATTCTGCTTTTTGATCTCTATTGCTGGCTCCTCATTATAATTTCCTATTTCTGGATGATTATTTTCCCTATTATTGAACAAATTGCCTTCACTCTTACTAAAAAGAGGTAAATTTAAGTCCTCAGATAGAAATGTTTCTTTTATATACTTAATGATACAGTACTGAACACTTAAAATTTGTTAAGAAGTTTAGAAAAGAAACCTTTCTATAACTTCCTGCTATCAAATGTTCCAACATTTTTGCAACTGCATCTTTTCTTTACATACATTTTATTATTAGGAATTTCATCAACTCTTATTTAAAGTCAATTTCTCTGTGTCCCAAATTCTATTCCTTCTACATTCTCAATAACATAATACTAAAAATTTCCCCTGCTATGTACTCAAACCACCCCCACTCCAGGGTTCACAATGCACATTGGTTTAATTAACGCTCAGATAAAAACAGAGGGAAAAATATTTCCTCTTCTTTCTCTTACATATTTAGTTTCTCTCTCTTAACTCCATCTTTCTTACACGTATTTCACATGCTCAAATCCTTTTATAATAAAAAATAAATAAACAAAAACTAAACTCGAGACATCATTCTGAGAATCTGACTCTTCCACCCATGCTGGGCATGAATGAGAGTGAATAAAGTGGTTTAAGTTGGGACTAGTCAGCCCTTTACTTTCCCTTCATCCTTTGTGTTAGAGGGCACAGCAAGAAGCTGGACATAGTCCACAATAAAAAAAAAAGTTCAAATTAGAAAATGTACAAAAGATGAACAGAAATTTTACCATAGGATATACAGATGGCAAGTAATCATGTAAAAAGGTATTCAATATCACTAGAAATTTAATAAATACAAATTAGAACAACAATGAAATATTATTACATATCTATCATAATGGCTAAAATCTAAAAAAAAATAATGGCAACACCAAATGATGGTGAATATGTAAAGAAACCGCATTACTCATATATTGCTGGTAGGAATTTAAAGTGGTACAGTCAGGCTGGCAAACAGTTTGTCAGTCTCATAAAACCAAACATTAAATTTTCATACAATCCAGTAATTTCAAATTTGGACATTTATCACAGAAAATTGAAAACTTATTTTCACATTAAAAACCTACACATAAAAAAAGAACAAAAAAACCCTATGCATGAATATGTGTTGCAGCTTTATTTGTAACAGCCAAAAAATGGAAAGAACCTAAGATGTTCTTCAATTCGGAGTGGTTAAACAAATTGTGATATTTTCATAGAATACTACTCAGAAATGAAAAGGAATGAACTCCTGATACACACAACTTGGATGAAATTATGCTAACTGAAAAAGTTAATCCCAAGAGGTTTCATACTGTATTAATTCATTTATACAACCTTCTAAAGTGACAAATTATAGAAATAGATAACAGATTACCAATTGCCAGAGTGAGAAATGTGGAGGAGTGATGAAGAAAGTGGCTGTGGCTTATGAAAGGGTAGCAGGAAGAATCCTCATGGTGAATAAGATTCTTTTGTAATTTTCTTTTAATTTTTATAATTGAAGTATAGTTGGCATACAATGTTATACTAGTTTCAGGGTACAACATAGTGATTAGATCATTCTATACATTACTCAATGCTTGCCAGGAGAAGTGTATTCACCATCTGTCAGCTTATAACCTTATTACAATATTAATGACTATATTGATGTGAGTATCTTAGTTGTGTTGTTGTACTACAGTTTTGCAAGATATTATTGGAGGGAAATTGGGCAAAGAATACATAGGTTCTCTACATTATTTTTTACAACAGTATGTGAATTTATAATTATCTTAAAATAAGTTTAATTTAAAATATTTGAATATATGTGTGTATTTATATCTATCTTCATACATACACCCATATCCAGCTATTGTTTTGTGTCTTTCCCCTCACAAAGTTTGGAAATAATTACCTATATTTGCAGTCTTAATTTCCTCACATTCCACTCAATTGTTAGCTAACTAATATGGCTTTCACCACTATTATACCACCACTTAAACTTTCTCCATCCTGGCTAATCCGTTATTTTAGTTTATATTTTATCTCACCTTTCAATTACTTTTTACATTGTTGACTGTTTCCTTCTTCTTGAAACAAACTTTTACATTGACATCTGTTACATCACAGTCTTCTGTATTTCCTCCTGCTTTTCTGGCTATTCATTTATTGGTGTCCTTTACCAGGTATATTATTCTTATGAACATTAAATGTTACTATTTATAAGGCCCAGAGTTGATTTCTCTTATCTTCCTACAATAAATCCATCTCCTAGGCAATCTTATCAATGGTAAAGTCTTAATTTTTTACATGCAATACCATAAATCCATGACAAGAGGGGCTCTTCACTTTAGAGGGTATTTTATATCATAAATGCATACAACATTTATTAAATTGCCATGCATATCTTTGTAATTCATGATCCTGTACACAAGTGAACCTCCAAGTATTCACTATCATAAGTAACTCAATTGACACTCCAGAAAAATGTTTTCCTCGTTTCTTATTCTTATGCCCTTAAAATGGAATCTGAAAGATGTGAAGATATTTTAGTGATGCTACTGCTACTGTCAGAGATGGACAATTTTTAAGCATGCAGAAAATTTTTGAGAAGTGTTTAGGTGAAAGAAAATATAAATTAATGAATATTTCAAATCCTCCTTCTTAGATGAATGTAACAGATCCTTGCCTAAGAAAGTATAATTTACTGGTAGTCCCAAGCATTTTCTTCTTTGTTTAATTCATAGTTCTGGAGGTACATATAAATTATCAATTTATTCTCAATAGTTATGCTATGAGAGGAACATTTTATAATGTAAACAATTGACATTAATTATATATTATTATTAATTATTATTATCAATATTAATAGTGGTCTATCTCTAACATGCCTAGGCAGTAGTTAAATAGATTCTTTACATTGGTAACTATATGGTATTACACACTAAAAGTGCATAGAGTAAAAGATTTTAATAAGATCTAATTAATTTAAAAACCTTAAAATATTCAGCTTTGTATAGACAACTTTTACTTCCTTGTAATACTCAATTATGATAACTATTTTGACTTTTAATTTTCATAGATAATTTTGAATATTTTGTAGTAAAATATCTGTTGCAAATATTAATAAAAATAAATTTTATAATTTTATTAAGATGTATTTTTATAATAGTACACTTAGTGGTTTACTTTCTGAATATGAGTACCTTTTATTTTCATACTTTCGTTACTGTCAATTAAACAAAATTATATTTCACATGGTGATAAATTAGTTAGTTGCCTAAAAATTTTTATGGATTGGATATAGGTTATGAATAGTGTACACCTTTATTTTATTACTCATTCAAACATAACTAACCCATTAGCAGAATACTCAGATGTACACAGGATCAAAATGCTGTGGTTTGTGATAATTTGCTACCATAATATAAAAACTGTTGTTTTGTCATTTTTTAAAATTTAGTTATTATGAAGGAATTATTGTCAAGTTAGGAAGATAAAAGACATTTTATTTAGTATTTTGTTAGCATGGCTTATAATGTATATATGTTTACATGGTGTATGACCTCTGTTTGCAGTTTTACCTGGGCCTTGATCACTCATATGCAAATATCTCTGTCCTAATGCCCTTCTCTGGTCTGCAGTTCCATATTTCCAATAATCCACTGAAATTCTGCACCTGGATATCTTTTTTTTTTTAATTTTTTTTTCAACGTTTATTTATTTTTGGGACAGAGAGAGACAGAGCATGAACGGGGGAGGGCCACAGAGAGAGGGAGACACAGAATCGGAAACAGGCTCCAGGCTCCGAGCCATCAGCCCAGAGCCTGACGCGGGGCTTGAACTCATGGACCGCGAGATCGTGACCTGAGCTGAAGTCGGACGCTTAACCGACTGCGCCACCCAGGCGCCCCTGCACCTGGATATCTTGAGGTCAGAATACTCAAAATGAAATTTGGGATTTTTCTTTCCAAGTCTGGTTCTTTTCTAGTTTTCCCAAATTATTTGTGTTATCCCGATCTATCAAGTTGTAGAATTCAAAAATCTAGGAGTCTTCTGTCATTGTTTCCTTTCTAATATTATCACCATGACTAAAATATTACAAAATCCTTTAAATATTACCTCAAAAATCATCTCACATTTATCTTTATCCAATTTTGCCATCACCACTCTAGTCTCTAAGACCCATTTGTTTGTTTGTTTTTTTTAATTTCAAGTTTGTATTTAAATTCTAGTTAGTTAACATAAGTGATAAAATTGGTTTCAGGTGTAGAATTTAGCGATTCATCACTTACAACACCCAGTGCTTATCACAAATGCCCTCTTTAGTACACATCACCCATTTAGCCCATCCCCTGTTCACCTCCCTCCATCAACCCTCAACCTGTTCTCTATAGTTAAGAGTCTCTTATGGTTTGCTTCTCTCACTTTTTTTCCACTTCCCCTATATTCATCTATTTTGTTTCTTAAACTCCACATAGGAGTATAATCATATGGTATTTGTAAGAACCCATTATTTTTGCTGAGACTACAGCAATAACATTATAGTTGGACTCCCCACTTATTTTTGTCCCTTTGAAATATGTTTTTCAAACTCCAGACAGTGTGAATCTTTCAAAATACAAGTATGTTCTTGTCATCCTACCTCTTCCACTTATTGGCTTCAATGGTTCCTCATTGACAATAAAATAAAGATCCAAATTTTAATTTGTCATACATGCTCTTAAACACTCTGTCTCTGCAAGATTTTTTGGCCTCACTCATAATATATTATCCTTCTTGTTCCTCAGTGCACCACACCTCCTGCCAGTCAAAAGATATTCTATATCATATTGCTCTTGGTGCTCTCTCTTTCTAAGCCAGCACCTTTTCACACATATTTATAAGTTCATTAACTCCTGTTCATCCTCACTTTAGGCATTACTTCTTCAGGAAGAATTCTCTGGTTCCATGGTTTAAATAAGGTCCCTTTGTTTTATGCTTTTATGAAATTTTTCTGCCCTCATAATCTTTTAAGGCAGTTTTAATTATACAAAATTATGGTTATGTAATTAATGTCTATGCCTGCAACTACAATACAAGCTGAATATTGGCAGTAACTGACTCTGTGTTAGTTCACAATTATATTCCTTTTGGCCAGCATTGTTTCTGGCACACGGTACATAGTATTATCTCCAGAAATACTGGTTGAATACTGAATAAATGAATACATAAGTATGTTAAGATGTTACATGTATTAAGATATTATATAAGAACATTATATAAGAATATATATACATACATATGCTATATGATGGGAAATGTGTTTATTGGTTGGGTATAGGGAGGGTGGTAACTGTAGATAAGGTAGATGTGTGGCTGATAGAGGTTGTTTCAGATCATGATTACCAACCAACAGGACTTATACTTCAGATACCATTACTGGTAAAGGTCATAGTAAAGAGAAGCAATGCAAAATAAGGAGCTAGAACCCTAAGCAAGGAAAGAATTGCCCAATGAGTCACACACACACACACACACACACACACACACATACACACACACACATCAAAGAAACTTGCTGCCTGGGAACATAAACTACATGAGATCATTTATCTAAAGCTAATACTGGTATACCTAGAAAGTTATTCTTCTGAGGCAGTGTTGTCATTGCTATACATTTTCTTGCTTTTCAGGTTTCAGGTCAGTGCCAACATTCTTATGACCCTTTTTCATTCAAGATATTGTGCATGACAACATTCTTCAAATTATTTTGATTATTTAATAATGGATTTAATAATGGAACATCTTTCCTCAATTTGCCATGATGTACCCTCTCTTCATTAGAATATCAAGGTTCCTTAACTAACATATCTGTCGTCTATATTCTCACAAATCCAGGCTATTGAGATGAGACTGTGGCAGAAAATCCTCTATACCAGCTCTAACAACTCCACCCTGCCTGAGGGATCTCATCCAATCTTGAATCCAGATTGATCTCATTGAATTGATTTCCAGATTGAATCCAGATTGAATAGGCTTATACAACCTTTTCAATCTCAGGCTTCAATGATGCGTCTAAGGGAATTATATCCGAATAAAAATAGTCCTCACTCTGTATGGTTTGGATATACATAAATATTAGTTACAACAATTTAGCTTAAAAACCTTAACAATACCAAATACAAACAATTGTAGGAGAATATTATGAAAAACTATATGAGAAAAAAAATAGACAACCAAGAAGAAATTGATAAATTCCTGTAAACTCTTAACCATTCAAAATAGAATCAGAAAGAAATAAGATAATTTGATTACACCAATAACCAGCAGGAAAATTGAATCGATAATCAAAAAACCCAGGAAACAAAAATCCAGGACGAGAGAGTTTCACAGACGAATTGTCCAAAATATTTAAAGAAGAGTTACTAATACCTATTCATTTTGAACCATTCCAAAAATACAAGAGGAAGGAAAACTTCCAAATTTATTCTATGAGGCTAGCATGACCCTGATACGAAAACCATGCCAGTATCTGTAATGAACATATATGCCAAAGTCCTCAACAAAATACTACCAAATCAGATTCAACATATCTTTAAAAAATTCATTCACTGCAATCAAGTGGGATTTATTCCCAAGATTCAAGGGTGGCCCAATATTCACAAACCAATCAATGCAATACATCACATTAATAAGAGGATGAAAAAAAACAAACATGATCAATAGATGAAGAAAAAGCATTTGACAGAGAACAACATCCATTCATGATAAAACCCTCAATAAAGTAGGTTCAGAGGGAACAAACTTCAAGATAATAAAGGCCTCATATGAAAAACCCACAATTGAAGTGCCTGGATGGCTCAGTAGGTTGAGTGTTTGACTCTTTATTTCAGCTCAGTTCATGATCTCACAATCGTGGGATTGAACCCAGTGTCAGGCTCCACGCTGGCAGTGAGGAGCCTGCTTGGAATTCTCTCTCTTCTCCCAATATCCCTTTGCCCCTCCCCCACATCCTCCCCCCCTCAAAATAAATATATAACCTTTTTTTATATATATATGAAATTTATTGACAAATTGGTTTCCATACAACACCCAGTGCTCATCCCAAAAGGTGCCCTCCTCAATACCCATCACCCACCCTCCCCTCCCTCCCACCCCCCATCAACGCTCAGTTTGTTCTCAGTTTTTAACAGTCTCTTATGCTTTGGCTCTCTCCCACTCTAACCTCTTTTTTTTTTTTTCCTTCCCCTCCCCCATGGGTTCCTGTTGACTTTCTCAGGATCCACATAAGAGTGAAACCATATGGTATCTGTCTTTCTCTGTATGGCTTATTTCACTTAGCATTACACTCTCCAGTTCCATCCACGTTGCTACAAAAGGCCATATTTCATTTTTTCTCATTGCCACGTAGTATTCCATTGTGTATATAAACCACAATTTCTTTATCCATTCATCAGTTGATGGACATTTAGGCTCTTTCCATAATTTGGCTATTGTTGAGAGTGCTGCTATGAACATTGGGGTACAAGTGCCCCTATGCATCAGTACTCCTGTATCCCTTGGATAAATTCCTAGCAGTGCTATTGCTGGGTCATAGGGTAGGTCTATTTTTAATTTTCTGAGGAACCTCCACACTGCTTTCCAGAGCGGCTGCACCAATTTGCATTCCCACCAACAGTGCAAGAGGGTTCCCGTTTCTCCACATCCTCTCCAGCATCTATAGTCTCCTGATTTGTTCATTTTGGCCACTCTGACTGGCGTGAGGTGATACCTGAGTGTGGTTTTGATTTGTATTTCCCTGAAAAGGAGCGACGCTGAACATCTTTTCATGTGCCTATTGGCCATCTGGATGTCTTCTTTAGAGAAGTGTCTATTCATGTTTTCTGCCCATTTCTTCACTGGGTTATTTGTTTTTCGGGTGTGGAGTTTGGTGAGCTCTTTATAGATTTTAGATACTAGCCCTTTGTCCGATATGTCATTTGCAATTATCTTTTCCCATTCCGTTGGTTGCCTTTTAGTTTTGTTGGTTGTTTCCTTTGCTGTGCAGAAGCTTTTTATCTTCATAAGGTCCCAGTAATTCACTTTTGCTTTTAATTCCCTTGCCTTTGGGGATGTGTCGAGTAAGAGATTGCTACGGCTGAGGTCAGAGAGGTCTTTTCCTGCTTTCTCCTCTAAGGTTCTGATGGTTTCCTGTCTCACATTTAGGTCCTTTATCCATTTTGAGTTTATTTTTGTAAATGGTGTGAGAAAGTGGTCTAGTTTTAACCTTCTGCATGTTGCTGTCCAGTTCTCCCAGCTCCATTTGTTAAAGAGGCTGTCTTTTTTCCATTGGATGTTCTTTCCTGCTTTGTCAAAGATGAGTTGGCCATACGTTTGTGGGTCTAGTTCTGGGGTTTCTATTCTATTCCATTGGTCTATGTGTCTGTTTTTGTGCCAATACCATGCTGTCTTCATGATTACAGCTTTGTAGTAGAGGCTAAAGTCTGGGATTGTGATGCCTCCTGCTTTGGTCTTCTTCTTCAAAATTCCTTTGGCTATTCGGGGCCTTTTGTGGTTCCATATGAATTTTAGGATTGCTTGTTCTAATTTCGAGAAGAATGCTGGTGCAATTTTGATTGGGATTGCATTGAATGTGTAGATAGCTTTGGGTAGTATTGACATTTTGACAATATTTATTTTTCCAATCCATGAGCAGGGAATGTCTTTCCATTTCTTTAAATCTTCTTCAATTACCTTCATAAGCTTTCTATAGTTTTCAGCATACAGATCTTTTACATCTTTGGTTAGATTTATTCCTAGGTATTTTATGCTTCTTGGTGCAATTGTGAATGGGATCAGTTTCTTTATTTGTCTTTCTGTTGCTTCATTGTTAGTGTATAAGAATGCAACTGATTTCTGTACATTGATTTTGTATCCTGCAACTTTGCTGAATTCATGTATCAGTTCTAGCAGACTTTTGGTGGAGTCTATCGGCTTTTCCATGTATAATATCATGTCATCTGCAAAAAGCGAAGGCTTGACTTCATCTTTGCCAATTTTGATGCCTTTGATTTCCTTTTGTTGTCTGATTGCTGATGCTAGAACTTTCAGCACTATGTTAAACAACAGCGGTGAGAGTGGGCATCCCTGTCCTGTTCCTGATCTCAGGGAAAAAGCTCTCAGTTTTTCCCCGTTGAGGATGATGTTAGCTGTGGGCTTTTCATAAATGGCTTTTATGATCTTTAAGTATGTTCCTTCTATCCCGACTTTCTCAAGGGTTTTTATTAAGAAAGGGTGCTGGATTTTGTCAAAGGCCTTTTCTGCATCGATTGACAGGATCATATCGTTCTTCTCTTTTTTTTTGTTAATGTGATGTATCACGTTGATTGATTTGCGAATGTTGAACCAGCCCTGCATCCCAGGAATGAATCCCACTTGATCATGGTGAATCATTCTTTTTATATGCCGTTGAATTCGATTTGCTAGTATCTTATTGAGAATTTTTGCATCCATATTCATCAGGGATATTGGCCTGTAGTTCTCTTTTTTTACTGGGTCTCTGTCTGGTTTAGGAATCAAAGTAATACTGGCTTCACAGAACGAGTCTGGAAGTTTTCCTTCCCTTTCTATTTCTTGGAATAGCTTGAGAAGGATAGGTATTATCTCTGCTTTAAATGTCTGGTAGAACTCCCCTGGGAAGCCATCTGGTCCTGGACTCTTATTTGCTGGGAGATTTTTGATAACCGATTCAATTTCTTCGCTGGTTATGGGTCTGTTCAAGCTTTCTCTTTCCTCCTGATTGAGTTTTGGAAGAGTGTGGGTGTTCAGGAATGTGTCCATTTCTTCCAGGTTGTCCAATTTGTTGGCATATAATTTTTCATAGTATTCCCTGATAATTGTTTGTATCTCTGAGGGATTGGTTGTAATCATTCCATTTTCATTCATGATTTTATCTATTTGGGTCATCTCCCTTTTCTTTTTGAGAAGCCTGGCTAGAGGTTTGTCAATTTTGTTTATTTTTTCAAAAAACCAACTCTTGGTTTCGTTGATCTGCTCAACAGTTTTTTTAGATTCTATATTGTTTATTTCTGCTCTGATCTTTATTATTTCTCTTCTTCTGCTGGGTTTAGGCTGCCTTTGCTGTTCTGCTTCTCTTTCCTTTAGGTGTGCTGTTAGATTTTGTATTTGGGATTTTTCTTGTGTCTTGAGATAGGCCTGGATTGCAATGTATTTTCCTCTCAGGACTGCCTTTGCTGCGTCCCAAAGCGTTTGGATTGTTGTATTTTCATTTTCGTTTGTTTCCATATATTTTTTGATTTCTTCTCTAATTGCCTGGTTGACCCACTCATTCGTTAGTAGGGTGTTCTTTAACCTCCATGCTTTTGGAGGTTTTCCAGTCTTTTTCCTGTGGTTGATTTCAAGCTTCATAGCATTGTGGTCTGAAAGTATGCATGGTATAATTTCAATTCTTGTAAACTTTTGAAGGGCTGTTTTGTGACCCAGTATATGATCTATCTTGGAGAATGTTCCATGTGCACTCGAGAAGAAAGTATATTCTGTTACTTTGGGATGCAGAGTTCTAAATATATCTGTCAAGTCCATCTGATCCAGTGTCTCATTCAGGGCCCTTGTTTCTTTATTGACCGTGTGTCTAGATGATCTATCCATTTCTGTAAGTGGGGTGTTAAAGTCCCCAGCAATTACCACATTCTTATCAATAAGGTTGCTTCTGTTTATGAGTAATTGTTTTATATATTTGGGGGCTCCGGTATTCGGCGCATAGACATTTATAATTGTTAGCTCTTCCTGATGGATAGACCCTGTAACTATTATATAATGTCCTTCTTCATCTCTTGTTACAGCCTTTAATTTAAAGTCTAGTTTGTCTGATATAAGTATGGCTACTCCAGCTTTCTTTTGGCTTCCAGTAGCATGATAAATAGTTCTCCATCCCCTCACTCTGAATCTAAAGGTGTCCTCAGGTCTAAAATGAGTCTCTTGTAGACAGCAAATAGATGGGTCTTGTTTTTTTATCCATTCTGATACCCTATGTCTTTTGGTTGGCGCATTTAATCCATTTACATTCAGTGTTATTATAGAAAGATACGGGTTTAGAGTCATTGTGATGTCTGTATGTTTTATGCTTGTAGTGATGTCTCTGGTACTTTGTCTCACAGGGTCCCCCTTAGGATCTCTTGTAGGGCTGGTTTAGTGGTGACAAATTCCTTCAGTTTTTGTTTGTTTGGGAAGACCTTTATCTCTCCTTCTATTCTAAATGACAGACTTGCTGGATAAAGGATTCTCGGCTGCATATTTTTGCTGTCTAGCACCCTGAAAATCTCGTGCCAATTCTTTCTGGCCTGCCAAGTTTCAAAAGAGAGATCAGTCACGAGTCTTATAGGTCTCCCTTTATATGTGAGGGCACGTTTACCCCTTGCTGCTTTCAGAATTTTCTCTTTATCCTTGTATTTTGCCAGTTTCACTATGATATGTCGTGCAGAAGAACGATTCAAGTTACGTCTGAAGGGAGTTCTCTGTGCCTCTTGGATTTCAATGCCTTTTTCCTTCCCCAGTTCAGGGAAGTTCTCAGCTATGATTTCTTCAAGTACCCCTTCAGCACCTTTCCCTCTCTCTTCCTCCTCTGGGATACCAATTATGCGTATATTATTTCTTTTTAGTGTATCACTTAGTTCTCTCATTTTCCCCTCATACTCCTGGATTTTTTTATCTCTCTTTTTCTCAGCTTCCTCTTTTTCCATAACTTTATCCTCTAGTTCACCTATTCTCTCCTCTGCCTCTTCCATCCGAGCTGTGGTGGTTTGCATTTTGTTTTGCATTTCATTTAAAGCGTTTTTCAGCTCCTCGTGACTGTTCCTTAGTCCCTTGATCTCTGTAGCAAGAGATTCTCTGCTGTCCTGTATACTGTTTTCCAGCCCAGTGATTAATTTTATGACTATTATTCTAAATTCACTTTCTGTTATATTATTTAAATCCTTTTTGATCAGCTCATTAGCTGTTGTTATTTCCTGGAGATTCTTCTGAGGGGAATTCTTCCGCTTGGTCATTTTGGATAGTCCCTGGTGTGGTGAGGACCTGCAGGGCACTTCCCCTGTGCTGTGGTGTATAACGAGTTGGTGGGCGGGGCCGCAGTCAGTCCTGATGTCTGCCCCCAGCCCACCGCTGGGGCCACAGTCAGACTGGTGTGTGCCTTCTCTTCCCCTCTCCTAGGGGCGGGATTCACTGTGGGGTGGTGTGGCCCGTCTGGGCTACTTGCACACTGCCAGGCTTGTGATGCTGGGGATCTGGCGTATTAGCTGGGGTGGGTAGGCAAGGTGCATGGCGGCAGGAGGGGCAGGCTTAGCTCGCTTCTCCTTAGGTGATCCACTTCAGGAGGGGCCCTGTGGCAGCGGGAGGGAGTCAGATCCGCTGCAGGAGGTTTGGCTCCGCAGTAGCACAGAGTTGGGTGTTTGCGCGGAGGGAGCAATTTCCCTGGCCGGAACCGGTTCCCTTTGGGATTTTGGCTGGGGGATGGGCAGGGGAGATGGTGCTGGCGAGCGCCTTTGTTCCCCGCCAAACTGAGCTCTGTCGTCTGGAGGCTCCGCAGCTCACCCTCCCTTTGTCCTCCAGCCTTCCCGCTTTCAGAGCAGAGCTGTTAACTTATGACCTCCCAGACGCTAAGTCGTGCTTGCTGTCGGAACACAGTCCGTCAGGCCCCTCCGCTTTTGCAAGCCAGACTCGGGGGCTCTGCTTGGCTGGCAAGCCGCCCCTCCACCCCGGCTCCCTCCCGCCAGTCCGTGGAGCGCGCACCGCCTCGCCGCCCTTCCTACCCTCTTCCGTGGGCCTCTCGTCTGCACTTGGGTCCGGTGACTCCGTTCTGCTAATCCTCTGGCGGTTTTCTGGGTTATTTAGGCAGGTGTAGGTGGAATCTAAGTGATCAGCAGGACGCGCGATGAGCCCAGCGTCCTCCTACGCCGCCATCTTCCTTCAAATTTATAACCTTTTTTTAAAAAATGGGCAGGTGGGGCGCCTGGGTGGCTCAGTCGGTTAAGCGTCCGACTTCAGCTCAGGTCACCATCTCACGGTCTGTGAGTTCGAGCCCCCCGTCGGGCTCTGTGCTGACAGCTCAGAGCCTGGAGCCTGCTTCAGATTCTGTGTCTCCCTCTCTCTCTGCCCCTTCCCCGCTCATGCTCTGTCTCTCTCTGTCTCAAAAATAAATAAAAACATTAAAAAATTATTTACGGATAAAAAATGGGCAGGTGACATTTTTCCAAGGAATACATACAAAGGGCCACCAGACACATGAAAGATGCTGAACATCAGTAATAATCAGGGAATTGCAAATCAAAACTAAAATGAGATATCACCTTACACCTGTCAGAATAGCTAAAATCAAAAATACCAGAATAACAAGTGCTAGCAAAGAATGAAGTAAAAGGAACACCCATGCACTGTTGGTAGAAAAGCAGATTGGTGATGCCACTGTAGAAGACAGTATTGAAGTTCCTCAAATAAATATAGAATTACCATAACATCTTGTAACTCCACTACTCACTATTTACCTAAATAAAATGAAAACACCAATTCAAAAAGATATATGCAACTGTATGTTTATTGCAGCATTATTTACAATAGTTATGGTAGCAGCCCACGTGTCTTTGTATAAATGAATGGATAAAGTAGATGTGGTATATATGTATGTGTGTATAGAATATATAAATATCCTATTTATATATTTATATATCTAAAGTATATAAATAATAGAATATTACTCAGCAATAAAAAGTAATAAGATATTGCCATCTACAACAACATGCATTGACCTAGAGTGAGTAATGCTAATTGAAATAAGTCAGTCAAGAAAGAAAAATGTCATATGATTTTACTCATATGTGAAATTTAAGAAACAAAATTAATGAACAAACAAACAAAAAAGAGCACAACCAAACGATAGACTCGAACAGATTTGTGGATGTCAGTGAGTTGCAGGGTGGGCAGATGGATGAAATATATAAAGAGGTTTAAAGTACATTTATCATGATGAGTGCTGGGTAATGTATAGAATTGTTAAATCATATTGTACATCTGAAACTAATATAACATTCATTGTATGTTAATTATAGAATGACAAATAATAATAAAAAATAAAAAGGTAAAAAACAAAAAAAATGAAGTTAGGTTGTTTATTTGAGATATTTCTATCTTTTAAAGGTATTCATTTATCACAATAAACTTCCCTTTCAGAACTGCTTTAGCAGCATCCCATATCTTTTGGTATGTTGTTTTCTTTTTCATTTGTTTTAAATTATGTATATTTTCATCTTGCTTTGATTTATTGCTTTACCCATTGGTTGTTCTGTGGTGTTTGTTAATTCCTACATATTTGTAAATATTTCAGTTTTCATCTTGTTGATTTCTATCTTCCTTCCATCATTGTTTGTGAGATAGTTGTTATGATTTAAATTTTAAACTTGCTAATACTTGTTTTGTGTTTTATCATTGTTATAGCTGGAGAATGTTTCATGTGCACTTGTGAAGAATGTTATACTTTTGTTGTATGGAATGTTCCATAAATTTCTGTTAGATTCATTTGTTTTAATGTGTGATTCAATTTCAATGTTTCCTTATTTTTCTTTTGAATGATCTATCATTATTATATACATATAATTTATATATTCATGTATATATGAACGATTGTTCATATCTTTTGATTCATTGGCACTTGTATCACTATATATTGTCCTTCTTTGTCTCTTGTTACACTTTTTACCTTAAAGTCTGTTTTGCCCGATGTAAATACAGCTATCCCACCTTTCTTTCAGTTTCCACTTTCATGGAATATCTTTTCCCATGACTTTACTTAACACATCATCCTATTATAAAGTCAAAATCTTCCAAATATGATCCTATGTTTACCTTTACCAAAGCAATGTACGCTTTCATATGTTTTCATGTTGCTCTTCAGTGTCCTTTTTATTTCAGCTTGAAGAACTCCTTTTAGCATTTCTTGAAATGCAGATCAAGAGGTGATGAATTAACTTAACTTTTGTTTATATAGGAAAGTCTTTATTGCTCTTTCATAACTAAAGGATAACTTTGCCATGTAAAATATTGCTTGCCAGTAATTTTATCTTTCAACAATGTAAATATGTCATTTCACTATCTCCTAGCCTGTGTGATTTCTGCTGAGAAATCCACTGATATTTTAATTGTGGTTCCTTTGTAGGTAGTAATGTTCTCCCCCACCCCCAGTGGATGATTTTGGGGTTCTTTCTTTATATTTAATATTTGAGTTTCATTATAATGTGTCTTAGGGAAGTTTTTTTTTGGAATTGAGGTAATAGAGTGATTCATCAACTTCATAAACTTGGATGACCACCTCTTCCTAGGTCTGGGATGTCCTTAAGTATTATTTCTTTAAATAAACTTTCTGCACATTTCTCCTTCTCTTCTCCTTCTGAAGTCCCTATTATTGTAATATTTGTTCTCTTGATGGATTCCTTACAGGTCAAGTAGGATTTTTGTTGCTCTTTTTCATTCCTTTTTGTTTTTGTTGTTCACTTCTAACTAGTTATTTAAAAATTCTTATCTTCTCACTCATTTTGTCTTCTGTTTGCTCTACTCTACTGCAAATGCTCGCTGATGCATTTGTCATTTTATTTGGTGATTTCCTAAGTTCCATAATTTCTGCTTTATTCTTCATTATGATTTATATCTCTTTAATCAACATATCATTTTGAACATTTTTAAATTACTTTTCTCAATTTCTCATGTTCTTTGTAGTTTTGTGTTCCTGCTTTCGCATTTTAGGTAACATATAATTCCTGTAATCTTTCCTAGTTGCCTTCAAATGGGGTGTTTTGTTTGATGGTATTGTTATTTTCTGAGATTTACTCTGCTATTGTGAGTATATCTGTTCCACTCTTCTTTCACCTTCTTGAGGCAGAGTTCTGAAGCTTTTTGTATTTAGATCTTACAACTTGCCAGGGTGGCTACTTGAAACCTCTCTTTTATTTTTGAGAAAGGGCACTATAGTTCAAGTTTTGGTTTCTTGCTTGCTCACAGACCTGACTTGTTTTCTTAATGCTTTCTTTATCTATCAGAGTTTGTATTGCTGCCATGCTTGGGAGTGCACAGAATTTAGTCTCAGATTAGGCAGAGATGTGCCTTTATCATTTGGGTAATTGGGGGTTCCTGGAGATCCAGTATGTATATCCTCATGTACTCCCAGAGGCTTATGGGTGGATGTTATGTCCCATATTCCTTTAATGTCTTTTGATATTCTCATTTGTCTTGTTCTGATCTCCTCTCAGTTATGGAGTTCCTATTGCAGAGAAAATGGCTTATGCAGCTGCTTCCTGCAACACTGGGGTAGCTGGGCATTCATTGCTGTCACCTGATAGTTCAGCCCTGTACAATGCTGCCTTTGGTGCTGGTTGGTGCTGGTATTTTCTGGTATTTCTGCTGTGTTCAAAACTTTGTTTGTTTGTTTGTGCTTTAATGAAATACTGGGATTTCCCCTCAGGAAATTAGAACCTCTGTAATTTTTCTCTCACCCCTGAATTTCTCCACAAGTTAGTACTCTCCAGGTTTTTGTCCAATTAGTGAAGGATTGCGGTGTTTTCCCTGCTTCACTGGTTCCACAACCCATAGATAGGTTTATCTGCCTAGTACCAGATACAGGGTTGGGCAAGACTGCTCCCAGGTACCTCTGTCTATGTTTCTGAATCCCACAACTCCCACAAAGATATTTCTGTTTGTGAAATATTTGTTGACAAAGGGGAATAAAAAGAAGATCTTCCACTCCTATTTGTCTACGCATTTAAATTATCAGAGATCTTTATATTTTTGTTTGCTTTTAAATTGTCAAGAGTCCTTTCATTTCAATTTGAAAAACTTTCATTCACAATATTTCCTATGGCAGGTAGATCTAATGGTAATGAATTTCTTCAACATTTGTTTACCTGAGAAGTGATCATTTCTTCCTTATTTTTATTTTTTAATTTTTAAATTTGTTGTTTATTTATTTATTTTGAGAGATACAGAGACAGTGCAAGTGGGGGAGAGGAAGAGAGAGAGGAGAGAGCGAATCTCATGCAGGCTCTGAACTGCCAGTGCAGAGTCCGACACAGAGCTCAAAACCAGGAAGTCATGAGATTATGACCTGAGTGGAAACCAAGAGTTGGGCACTCAACAAACTGAGCCACCCAGGTGCCCCTCTTCTTTATTTTTAAATGATATTTTTTCCAGATATAGAATTCTCAGTTGAGTTTTTTTTAATTAACTCTAAATATATTATTTTATAGTCATTTGTCATGCAAAAAACCTCCAATATCTGCTGATAATTTTATTGAGTAGTATTTGTATGTGATTACTCTGTTTCTTTTTCTTGCTTTTCTTTCAACATTCTCTCTTTGACTCTATACAGTTTGATTATAATTTTCCTTCAATGTGGGTTTCTTTAGATTTATCTTTACTTTGATTTATTATATTTGTTTGTAGATCTATGTCATTTATCAGATTAGTAAGTTTTAGTCCATTATTTCTTTAAATATGTTCTCTGCCACTTTCTTGCTCTGAAAACGCCTACATCATTCCTCCTGATGGCATCCTATAAGACTCTTAGGCTCTGTTCACTTTTCTGCATTTTTTTTCTTTTCACACTTTTTTTTCTTTTAATTTTTCTTATTTTTAGATTCAGTAATTTCAACTAATCTCTCTTCAAGTTCATGGATTGTTCTTGTTCCTATTCATGTCTGTTTTTGAATACTTCTGGTGAATTTTTCACGTTAGTTATTGTGCTTCTTATTTCCTGAATTTCACCTTATTTTTTTCTTTTTTTTTTAATATATGAAATTTATTGTCAAATTGGTTTCCATACAACACCCAGTGCTCATCCCAAAAGGTGCCCTCCTCAATACCCATCACCCACACTCCCCTCCCTCCCACCCCCCATCAACCCTCAGTTTGTTCTCAGTTTTTAACAGTCTCTTATGCTTTGGCTCTCTCCCACTCTAACCTCTTTTTTTTTTTCCTTCCCCTCCCCCATGGGTTTCTGTTAAGTTTCTCAGGATCCACATAAGAGTGAAACCATATGGTATCTGTCTTTCTCTGTATGGCTTATTTCACTTAGCATCACACTCTCCAGTTCCATCCACGTTGCTACAAAAGGCCATATTTCATTTTTTCTCATTGCCACGTAGTATTCCATTGTGTATATAAACCACAATTTCTTTATCCATTCATCAGTTGATGGACATTTAGGCTCTTTCCACAATTTGGCTATTGTTGAGAGTGCTGCTATAAATATTGGGGTACAAGTGCCCCTATGCATCAGTACTCCTGTATCGCTTGGATAAATTCCTAGCAGTGCTATTGCTGGGTCATAGGGTAGGTCTATTTTTAATTTTCTGAGGAACCTCCACACTGCTTTCCAGAGTGGCTGCACCAATCTGTATTCCCACCAACAGTGCAAGAGGGTTCCCGTTTCTCCACATCCTCGCCAGCATCTATAGTCTCCTGATTTGTTCATTTTGACCACTCTGACTGGCGTGAGGTGATATCTGAGTGTGGTTTTGATTTGTATTTCCCTGATAAGGAGCGACGCTGAACATCTTTTCATGTGCCTGTTGGCCATCTGGATGTCTTCTTTAGAGAAGTGTCTATTCATGTATTCTGCCATTTCTTCACTGGGTTATTTGTTTTTCGGGTGTGGAGTTTGGTGAGCTCTTTATAGATTTTGGATACTAGCCCTTTGTCCGATATGTCATTAGCAAATATCTTTTCCCATTCCATTGGTTGCCTTTTAGTTTTGTTGGTTGTTTCCTTTGCTGTGCAGAAGCTTTTTATCTTCATAAGGTCCCAGTAATTCACTTTTGCTTTTAATTCCCTTGCCTTTGGGGATGTGTTGAGTAAGAGATTGCTACGGCTGAGGTCAGAGAGGTCTTTTCCTGCTTTCTCCTCTAAGGTTTGGATGGTTTCCTGTCTCACATTCAGGTCCTTTATCCATTTTGAGTTTATTTTTCTGAATGGTGTGAGAAAGTGGTCTAGTTTCAACCTTCTGCATGTTGCTGTCCAGTTCTCCCAGCATCATTTGTTAAAGAGACTGTCTTTTTTCCATTGGATGTTCTTTCCTGCTGTGTCAAAGATGAGTTGGCCATACGTTTGTGGGTCTAGTTCTGGGGTTTCTATTCTATTCCATTGGTCTACGTGTCTGTTTTTATGCCAATACCATGCTGTCTTCATGATTACAGCTTTGTGGTAGAGGCTAAAGTCTGGGATTGTGATGCCTCCTGCTTTGGTCTTCTTCTTCAAAATTCCTTTGGCTATTCGGGGCCTTTTGTGGTTCCATATGAATTTTAGGATTGCTTGTTCTAATTTCGAGAAGAATGCTGGTGCAATTTTGATTGGGATTGCATTGAATGTGTAGATAGCTTTGGGTAGTATTGACATTTTGACAATATTTATTCTTCCAATCCATGAGCAGGGAATGTCTTTCCATTTCTTTAATACTTTTTCAATTACCTTCATAAGCTTTCTATACTTTTCAGCATACAGATCTTTTACATCTTTGGTTAGATTTATTCCTAGGTATTTTATGCTTCTTGGTGCAATTGTGAATGGGATCATTTTCTTTATTTGTCTTTCTGTTGCTTCATTGTTAGTGTATAAGAATGCAACTGATTTCTGTACATTGATTTTGTATCCTGCAACTTTGCTGAATTCATGTATCAGTTCTAGCAGACTTTTGGTGGAGTCTATCGGCTTTTCCATGTATAATATCATGTCATCTGCAAAAAGCGAAAGCTTGACTTCATCTTTGCCAATTTTGATGCCTTTGATTTCCTTTGGTGTCTGATTGCTGATGCTAGAACTTCCAGCACTATGTTAAACACCAGCAGTGAGAGTGGGCATCCCTGTCGTGTTCCTGATCTCAGGGGAAAGCTCTCAGTTTTTCCCCATTGAGGATGATGTTAGCTGTGGGCTTTTCATAAATGGCTTTTATGATCTTTAAGTATGTTCCTTCTATCCCGACTTCCTCAAGGGTTTTTATTAAGAAAGGGTGCTGGATTTTGTCAAAGGCCTTTTCTGCATCGATTGACAGGATCATATCGTTCTTCTCTTTTTTTTTGTTAATGTGATGTATCACGTTGATTGATTTGCGAATGTTGAACCAGCCCTGCATCCCAGGAATGAATCCCACTTGATCATGGTGAATAATTCTTTTTATATGCTGTTGAATTCGATTTGCTAGTATCTTATTGAGAATTTTTGCATCCATATTCATCAGGGATATTGGCCTGTAGTTCTCTTTTTTTACTGGGTCTCTGTCCGGTTTAGGAATCAAAGTAATACTGGCTTCATAGAATGAGTCTGGAAGTTTTTCTTACCTTTCTATTTCTTGGAATAGCTTGAGAAGGATAGGTATTATCTCTGCTTTAAACGTCTGGTAGAACTCCCCTGGGAGGCCATCTGGTCCTGGACTCTTATTTGTTGGGAGATTTTTGATAACCAATTCAATTTCTTCGCTGGTTATGGGTCTGTTCAAGCTTTCTCTTTCCTCCTGATTGAGTTTTGGAAGAGTATGGGTGTTCAGGAATTTGTCCATTTCTTCCAGGTTGTCCAATTTGTTGGCATATAATTTTTCATAGTATTCCCTGATAATTGTTGGTGTCTCTGAGGGATTGGTTGTAATAATTCCATTTTCATTCATGATTTTATCTATTTGGGTCATCTCCCTTTTCTTTTTGAGAAGCCTGGCTAGAGGTTTGTCAATTTTGTTTATTTTTTCAAAAAACCAACTCTTGGTTTCGTTGATCTGCTCTACAGTTTTTTTAGATTCTATATTGTTTATTTCTGCTCTGATCTTTATTATTTCTCTTCTTCTGCTGGGTTTAGGCTGCCTTTGCTGTTCTGCTTCTCTTTCCTTTAGGTGTGCTGTTAGATTTTGTATTTGGGATTTTTCTTGTTTCTTGAGATAGGCCTGGATTGCAATGTATTTTCCTCTCAGGACTGCCTTTGCTGCGTCCCAAAGCGTTTGGATTGTTGTATTTTCATTTTCGTTTGTTTCCATATATTTTTTGATTTCTTCTCTAATTGCCTGGTTGACCCACTCATTCGTTAGTAGGGTGTTCTTTAACCTCCATGCTTTTGGAGGTTTTCCAGTCTTTTTCCTGTGGTTGATTTCAAGCTTCATAGCATTGTGGTCTGAAAGTATGCATGGTATAATTTCAATTCTTGTAAACTTTTGAAGGGCTGTTTTGTGACCCAGTATATGATCTATCTTGGAGAATGTTCCATGTGCACTCGAGAAGAAAGTATATTCTGTTACTTTGGGATGCAGAGTTCTAAATATATCTGTCAAGTCCATCTGATCCAGTGTCTCATTCAGGGCCCTTGTTTCTTTATTGACCGTGTGTCTAGATGATCTATCCATTTCTGTAAGTGGGGTGTTAAAGTCCCCAGCAATTACCACATTCTTATCAATAAGGTTGCTTCTGTTTATGAGTAATTGTTTTATATATTTGGGGGCTCCGGTATTCGGCGCATAGACATTTATAATTGTTAGCTCTTCCTGATGGATAGACCCTGTAACTATTATATAATGTCCTTCTTCATCTCTTGTTACAGCCTTTAATTTAAAGTCTAGTTTGTCTGATATAAGTATGGCTACTCCAGCTTTCTTTTGGCTTCCAGTAGCATGATAAATAGTTCTCCATCCCCTCACTCTGAATCTAAAGGTGTCCTCAGGTCTAAAATGAGTCTCTTGTAGACAGCAAATAGATGGGTCTTGTTTTTTTATCCATTCTGATACCCTATGTCTTTTGGTTGGCGCATTTAATCCATTTACATTCAGTGTTATTATAGAAAGATACGGGTTTAGAGTCATTGTGATGTCTGTATGTTTTATGCTTGTAGTGATGTCTCTGGTACTTTGTCTCACAGGGTCCCCCTTAGGATCTCTTGTAGGGCTGGTTTAGTGGTGACAAATTCCTTCAGTTTTTGTTTGTTTGGGAAGACCTTTATCTCTCCTTCTATTCTAAATGACAGACTTGCTGGATAAAGGATTCTCGGCTGCATATTTTTGCTGTCTAGCACCCTGAAAATCTCGTGCCAATTCTTTCTGGCCTGCCAAGTTTCAAAAGAGAGATCAGTCACGAGTCTTATAGGTCTCCCTTTATATGTGAGGGCACGTTTACCCCTTGCTGCTTTCAGAATTTTCTCTTTATCCTTGTATTTTGCCAGTTTCACTATGATATGTCGTGCAGAAGAACGATTCAAGTTACGTCTGAAGGGAGTTCTCTGTGCCTCTTGGATTTCAATGCCTTTTTCCTTCCCCAGTTCAGGGAAGTTCTCAGCTATGATTTCTTCAAGTACCCCTTCAGGACCTTTCCCTCTCTCTTCCTCCTCTGGGATACCAATTATGCGTATATTATTTCTTTTTAGTGTATCACTTAGTTCTCTCATTTTCCCCTCATACTCCTGGATTTTTTTATCTCTCTTTTTCTCAGCTTCCTCTTTTTCCATAACTTTATCCTCTAGTTCACCTATTCTCTCCTCTGCCTCTTCCATCCGAGCTGTAGTCGTTTCCATTTTGTTTTGCATTTCGTTTAAAACGGTTTTCAGCTCCTCGTGACTGTTCCTTAGTCCCTTGATCTCTGTAGCAAGAGATTCTCTGCTGTCCTCTATACTGTTTTCAAGCCCAGCAATTAATTTTATGACTATTATTCTAAATTCACTTTCTGATATATTATTTAAATCCTTTTTGATCAGTTCATTAGCTGGTGTTATTTCCTGGAGATTCTTCTGAGGGGAATTCTTCTGTTTGGTCATTTTGGATAGTCTCTGGAGTGGTGAGGACCTGCAGGGCTCTTTCCCTGTGCTGTGGTGTATAACTGGAGTTGGTGGGCGGGGCCGCAGTCCGACCTGATGTCTGCCCCCAGCCCACCGCTGGGGCCACAGTCAGACTGGTGTGTGCCTTCTCTTCCCCTCTCCTAGGGGCGGGATTCACTGTGGGGTGGGGTGGCCCGTCTGGGCTACTTGCACACTGCCAGGCTTGTGATGCTGGGGATCTGGCGTATTAGCTGGGGTGGGTAGGCAAGGTGCACAGGGGCAGGAGGGGCAGGCTTAGCTCGCTTCTCCTTAGGTGATCCACTTCAGGAGGGGCGCTGTGGCAGCAGGAGGTAGTCAGATCTGCTGCCGGAGGTTTGGCTCTGCAGAAGCACATGTTGGGTGTTGGCACCAGAGCGAGCAAGTTCCCTGGCAGGAACTGGTTCTCTTTGGGATTTTGGCTGGGGGATGGGCGGGGGAGATGGTGCTGGCGAGCGCCTTTGTTCCCCACCAAACTGAGCTCTGTCCTCCGGGGGCTCAGCAGCTCTCCCTCCCTTTGTCCTCCAGCCTTCCTGCTTTCTGAGCAGAGCTGTTAACTTATGACCTCCCAGATGCTAAGTTGCGCGTGCTGTGGGAACACAGTCCGTCAGGCCCCTCCCATTTTGCCAGCCAGACTCGGGGGCTCTGCTAGGCCCGCGAGCCGCCCCTCCACCCCGGCTCCCTCCCACCAGTCCATGGAGCAAGCACCTTCCTACCCTCTTCCGTGGGCCTCTCCTCTGTGCTTGGCTCAGGAGACTCCATTCTGCTAATCCTCTGGCGTTTTTCTGGGTTATTTAGGCAGGGGTAGGTGGAATCAAAGTGATCAGCAGGACGCACGGTGAGCCCAGTGTCCTCCTACGCCGCAATCTTGACAGTCTCCTCTACTTATTTTTTCAAATAATTTTTATGACTTTGTTAATATTCTCATTTTATTCATATGTAATTTTATTATTTATTATTTTATTATTTATTATTATTTACTTATTATTTTATTATTTTCCTATAGCTTTTTGGGAGTGTTTAAAACCATTGTTTTTAAAGTCTTTGTCCAGTAACCCTGAAAGCTTTGTTTCCTTAGGGTCATGTTCTGGATATTCATTTTGTTTCTTTGATCCATATTTTACTCTTTCTTTATATACCTTATGATCATTTGTTGAAAACTGTAAGGTGGAAAAAGTACCACCTCTATGGCTTTTGCGGACTGGCTTTGCAGAAGAACTTCTTCACTAATCAACTTGGCATGCAAACTTTCTCAGGTCTTTACTACGCATGCATTTTTTTCCTGTTCCTATATGCCTGTGGTTTTCTCCCAATTACCTTATATGCACAGGTACTTTTAAATGTCTTAATTTCCCTAAGTGTCTCTTGTATGTTTCTTTTTGGAGTCATAGATATTTTGTTACATTTCTCAGCTTGTAATATCTTATCCCCTAGGCCTCTGCTTGTCTGTATATTCTTGCAACTTTTACCTGTTGAAGCACCCACTACTGCTTTCTGGTTTGTTTGTTTGTTTGTTTCAAGTCCAAGATCTGAATTATGCTGAGCCATTCCCATCTGACCCCTGTGTCAGAGACATAATTCCATCCCAAAGGAGCTCCTGAACAGACCAAAATGTTACAAATGCATTCCATTCTTTACCTTCCATCCAAAAGGAGAAATAAGTAATTGGATAACTTCCTCCTAACAACAGCACACCAAGGAAAAGGTAGGTCAAAACTGAGAAAAAAAAGCCAATGAATTTTCTAGTATTTTGAATGTGGCTTTTTATTGATTCAGCATTTGTTTTGCTGTAGATATTTGACTGATTTGTAGAGCTTACACAAAGCTCTTTTAGTCAGTCTTCTGTTGTCTACTTGATATTTCCTTGGAGGAATGAACACCTGGAGCTTCCCAGTCCATTATTTTGTTTACATCATTCTGTTTAAATAAAAATTTGTAAAGGTTACAGAATAATTGAATTTTCTCTATTAACTAGCAAGATCATTTTTCATGGTTTCAACTTGCATGATTATCATTTTTTTATTTGTTAATGCTTATTTTTGAGAGACAGAGAAAGATGGAACATGAACAGGGGAAGGGGCAGAGAGAGGAAGACACAGAATCAAAAGAAGGCTCCACGCTCTGAGCTGTCAGCACAGAGCTCGACTCGGGGTTTGAACCCACAAACCATGAGATTATGACCTGAGTCAAAGTTGGCCACTTAACCGACTGAGCCACCAAAGCTTCCCTGCATGATTTTTTTTTATCTCACATACTATTGAAAGCAAGGGCTGCCTCTATGAAATTTTATTATTGGCATCTGTTTCAAACTCCAAACATGTTTTCTCCATTACATGCTGGATATAATCATCTGGCTGTCTCTAAGTCATTTTGTTTGACTTATCTAAAGATTAACTCAATATGTTTCTATAAAACTGACTACTACCTCTAAATCCCTATCTTGCTTGATGATATATCCAATCATTAAATTATTCAACCTCAACATTTTACAATAATTTTATAGTTACGTTTCATTTTTCTTCCTCAGCTTCCTAAATCCCAAACTTAAATCTTCCTAGAATCATGAAATTTTAGAGGTACAAAGAAGAAATTTTAGAGATTGTTGTATTAACCCCCTTTATTTTTCAAATGAGGAAATAATGTTTCAGTGAGATGAAGATATATTACCAAGTTTATATAAGTTACAATAAAGGGTTTATATAAGTTGCAATAAAGTTGGGTTAAAATATGTTTATCTACACAAGATTCAGTGTTTTCTACACAAAGAATGTTCTCCCCTATCCAATATTTCTTATATCTGTCCCTTTTCTAGCTTTTCTTCCATGCCACTGGCCTAGATCATGCCTTATTTTCACATGCTGCGACCATTGTATCATCCTTCAATGCACCTGTGTCTCCAGCTCTCCCATTCCCCTCCTTACCATATTTCATATTCTGCTTTATAGTATTATTCACTTAATAATATTTTAATCACAACTACTTAAACATCCGTGTCTCCCAGTTTTATTTTCAAATGTTAGAACTCCATAATTGCTGAGTAAATACATCATTTTCTCTCTGTGGTCTAACTATCACACTCAAACTTCTTCTTTGTCCATCCCCATGTTGTTCTTTATCTGATTTATCCTTTCTTATATATAACTAATGTGCCATTTATGGTTTTGCTCCATTTTCATCTCTTTATGAATCATCTCTGATCACTTTATCCTCATTTAGTAATTTTGTAGCACTTATTGTCTGTATTCCTTTTCTATCACTTGAAGCAGCAGTCTTTCAGTGCAGGCATATATGCCTTGTTTCTTTAATTACCTGATCAGTTATTGAATGCAAGAACAACATCATATACATCTTGGAAATTGCCTCATCCTTTGGCATCGTGTAAGGTTAAGAGTAAGTTCTTAATGCTTTTCATTAAGTATAATTAATATGCAGCGTTACATTAGTTTCAGGTGTATTATATAACGATTTAACAATTCTACATATTTCTCAGTGCTCCATAACTCTGTCTTCTACCTCACTGATGTGTTTTTCTGATTCTTCTAGTCTACTATTTGTTCACTATATCGTATCTTTAATTTTAGTTATTGAGTTATTCATTTCTGATTTTTTATATCTTTTTTGAAGTTCTCACTGAGATCCTCCACTCTTTTCCCAAGTCTAGTGACTATCCTTATGACCATTACTTTTATTTTTTTATAAAGCACATTGCTTAACTCTGTTTTTATTTAACTCTTTTGCTGTGGTTTTATTGTGTTCTTTCATTTGGGGCTTATTTATCTATCTCTTCATTTTTTCTAACTCTTTGTGTGCTTTTATAAGTATTAGGAAACTCAGTTTTGTCTCTTAATTATCTTGAAGGTAGTGGTTTTATGAAGAACTCCGATGGTGCTCTGTAGCACAATATCCCCTATTCACCAGGACCAGGCACGTCAGAGGTGTGGGTACCTTCCATGGGTACATGTGACCTATTGTTGTCATGAAGCCTTGTTTGCCTTTAGTCTAGTCAGCTGAAGTGCCCTACCTTGCCTTTGTAAGTAGGGTTTCATCCCTATGCTGTTAAGAGGCTAGTTTTGGGATTCCACAGGCTAATAGTTGGCTAGTGTCAACAGTCAGACCAGAATCCAGCCCTCAGACTGTTTACAAGGGTCACACCAAACTGTAGGACATTATTCCTACATTGTCCCCTTGAAAGGCTTTCATTGCTGGCTGCGATATGGAGACAAATCAGATGCTTACTTCTAGTCTTTCTGCCTGGGTTACAATAACCTTAAATTGCAGAGATTTTCCCTGTGCTGCCCCCTGAGAAGTATTGGTGGGTGAGATGAAGTCTTATCAGATGACATGAACCTCAACCATCTGTTAAGGCTATAGATATATTCATTGGCAGGAAACTCAGCACTACCAGTTAAAAGGTTTAGTTGATGTGGCTGCGGTGGAACTGCTGTGCCTAGTTATCTTTTCATGTCTCCGGGGTGGCAGGGAATTACTTTGGTGTGGTACGAGTCCCTGTTTTGGCTGTTTGCAGGATCAGATGTGGCAGGAGCTTTTTTGAGGGACTCCTGCCTAGCAGAGTGAGTTGAAAGAAGAAAATCTGCAGGATAGCAAGGGGGTGAGGCTAGTGGTGTTAGTAAGTTAGGTGGGCAGTGTTCATGCTGCTTCCTGCAGGTGTCCATCTATCTAAGCTGGTGGCATGGGCATGTATGTGGGAAAAATCTCATAAATATCCCTATACCTCCAGCAAACATTCTGAAATTAACAAATAAATCTCTTCATGTGTACTCCAGGAGTTTTTCAGACTGCTGCTTCTATGTTTCATCTTGGCAGGGTTATTTGTTTTGCTGTCTCTTTAAGGTGGGAACTGTTTCCCATTACTTCTTGGCTTTACCAGAGCCAAAGCCAAGCCCATTGATTTTTAAAGTACCTAGTGCTAAGCCTTATGGGTTATAAAAAAACTCATGAAGTTATGCTCCATTGGTTTTCAAAATTGAATGTAATGAGGACTCATCTTCCCAGTTCAAGTGCCCTGTGTCTGAGGTGCCTAGGGTGGGGTCTGCTTCTCTCCTTTGTCCATGCTTGTAGTGTCCCTCCCATTTGTGGTTAGTCCCACTGGGAATTTGGTTTCAGACTGAGTCTTAGTCTCTCTTACCATTTTCAATGGCTTCCTTTATAGGATTAACTGTGCAGAGTTTGGTCTGTCAGTGTTCAGGTAGTTTGCTGGGTTGAGTTCATTTCTGTAGTTGTTATCTAGGTGTGTCCTTGGGACAAGATGAGCATAGGATCTTCCTATTTTGCCATCATTCCAGTGATTTGAGTTCTTAATATTTTGTTAATTGCTGACTGACATGCAAAACCACTAATCAACTATTGAATAATCAATAAATTATTTCAACATCCTCTAAACATGCAATCACATTTGTTTATAAGATACTTAACAAAATATGAATGGAAGATGAAACAATCCCAAGTCTACTCCTCTGGCACAAAAGCACACTTGTAAGTATTTCCAGGTATTCCATCGTTATTTTTTGTAACAAAAACTGGAGTTCATCCACCTGTTTTCTCAACCCCTAACTTACTCTTTTAAAGGAATAATTTTTAATATTGCCATTTTTTTAAAACCAAGGTTTTGGCAAAGACTTCTAGTTTGACCTAATTCTTATTACTGTGTCCCCTTGAGGTCTGTAGCTTCTTTGTCTACCTTTGATTATTCCCACATGTAGTGTAGTGAACTCTCTTGCAAAGAAGTGACACCCAATTTTGCAAAAGAGAGTCCTTGTCACCACGCCTGCTGTCATGTGCCTAAATCACTTGGAACTCAGCCATAGAATGGCACAAATTGTGATTTAGTCCTTTTGCCCCCAGGAGAAAAATTTGTTACTGGTAATGTGGAAAGGAATAGGAAGAGGGTAATGAACTAATTCTGAGCCAGCTTTCTAGGAATTAGCAAATCTAGTTTGTAGTACATGCCATGGTTTCTGGTTTTGCCTTTAGAATGTAGTTTTGACAATGTTAACAATGCAAAACTTCCCATGTCAAATATTTTATTTGATTCTGTTTAGAAAGTTCTGGAGCTATAGCTTATCTTACCACTACCCCCACACATAAAATGCTACTGCAACTATATTTATTTCATACTCAGTCCATATGGTAATTAAAAAAAATGGTAACCAAAGTACTGCAGCACTTACGTCTTATTTCTTTACTATTTTTTTTCTCCCTGTGCAGACTAATTCCACAAGCAGTTATCTGTATACAAGCATTAAGCTGACTTTTCATTTCCAGTGGGTGGTAAGAAAATCAATATCTGTCTTACATAGCAGTGTACATAATCCTGTACAGTTGTTTATTGTTCCAGAAAGAGTTCATGCATATAATAAAGTTACAGGGTTCAGACCTCCTGCTTACAATGATGATTTAGAGAGTTATTCTTCTGCCACAGGTTGGATTGCAGTTTTTCAGATGTTCACAAAATGTAAAATATTCCTATGGATCATCTATTCTATTAAATTCATTCTTGTATTTTCATAATTTACATTCTTATATGAATGGAATAAGTAGAATGATAGTAGATAGTAGATAGTAGAATGATGACTCCACTTATTTTACAAGAGAATATTTAATAAAATCTGTAGCTGAATACATCTATTGTGTGACAGGAATAATATTCTAGAGAAAAACTCATAATGCCTAAGTAATTTCACTCACTTAATCTTCCTGAAATATCTGAAATATATAGCATCAAATTCAGGTGCCATCTCTGCCAAAATTTAAAATAAATAATCAATATTTGTGGTATTGTTAGAATACCAAATATTATAGGATTGAATCTAATGTATGGCATGGCTCTCTGAAATGTAATTTTAATTGCTAGAATAATTTTCTTAAAAAAAATCTCTCTGTCTTAATCTTTTCAGTCTTCTATAAAAAAAAATAACAATATTTATTCTTCCAATCCATGAGCAGGGAGTGTTTTTTCCATTTCTTTATATAGACTTCAATTTCCTTCATAAGCTTTCTATAGATTTCAGCATACAGATCTTTTACATCTTTGGTTAAGTTTATTCCTAGGTATTTTATGCTTCTTGGTGCAATTGTGAATGGGATCACTTTCTTTATTTGTCTTTCTGTGGCTTCATTATTAGTGTATAGGAAAGCAACTGATTTCTGTACACTGATTTTGTATCCTGTGACTTTGCTGACTGCATGTATCAGTTCTAGCAAACTTTTGAAGTCTATCGGGTTTTCCATGTATAATATCATGTCATCTGCAAGAAGTGAAAGCTTGACTTTATCTTTGCCAATTTGGATACCTTTGATTTCCTTTTGTTGTCTGCTGATGCTAGACCTTCCAACTCTGTGTTAAGAAACAGCAGTGAGAGTGGACTTCCCTGTCGTGTTCCTGATCTCAGGGCGAGAGCTCTCAGTTTTTCCCCAATGAGGATGATATTAGCTGTGGGCTTTTCATAAATGGTTTTTATTATCTTTAAGTATGTTCCTTCTATCCCGACTTTCTCGACGGTTTTTATCAAGAAAGGATGCTGAATTCTGTGAAATGCTTTTTCTGCATTAATTCACAGCATCATATGTTTCTTATCTTTTCTTTTATTAATGTGATGTATCACATTGATTGAATTGAGAATGTTGTACCAGACCTTCAGGCCAGGAATGAATCCGACTTGATCATGGTGAATAATTCTTTTTATATGCTGTTGAATTCGATTTGCTACTATCTTATTGAGAATTTTTGCGTCCATATTCATCAGGGATATTTGCCTGTAGTTCTCTTTTATTTTTGCTGCGTCTCTGTCTGGTTTAGGAATCAAAGTAATACTGGCTTCATAGAACAAGTCTGGTTGTTTCCCTTCCCTTTCTATTTTTTGGAACAGCTTGAGAAGGATAGGTATTTTCTCTGCTTTAAATGTCTGGTAGAATTCCCCTGGGAAGCCATCTGGCCCTGGACTCTTATTTGTTGGGAGATCTTTGATAACTGATTCAATTTCTTCTATGGTTATGGGTCTTTCCAAGTTTTCTGTTTCTTCCTGTGTGAGTTTTGGAAGTGTGTGGGTGCTGAGGAATTTGTCCATTTCTTCCAGCTTGTCCAGTTTGTTGGCATATAATTTTTCATAGTATTCCCTGATAATTGCTTGTATTTCTGAGGGATTGGTTGTCATAATCCATTTTCATTCATGATTTTATCTATTTGGGTCATCTCCCTTTCCTTTTTGAGAAGCCTGGCTAGAAGTTTATGAATTTTGTTTATTTTTTCAAAAAAACAACTCTTGGTTTCATTGATCTGCTCTACTGTTTTTTAGATTCTATAGTGTTTATTTCTGCTCTTATCTTTATTATTTCTCTTCTGCTGGGTTTTTGGTGTCTTTGCTGTTCTTCTATTTTCATTAGGTGTGCTGTTAGATTTTGTATTTGGGATTTTTGTTTCTTGAGATAGGCTTGGATTGCAGTGTATTTTCCTCTCAGGACTACCTTCACTGCATCTCAAAGAATTTGGGTTGCTGTAGTTTCATTTTCATTTGTTTTCATATATTTTTAAATTTCTTCTCTAATTGCCTGATTGGCCCATTCACTCTTTTATACAGTGTTCTTTAACCTCAATGCTTTTGGAGGTTTTCCAGAATTTTTTCTGTGGTTGATTTCATGTTTCATAGCACTGTGGTCTGAAAGTGTGCATGGTATGATGTCAATTCTTTTATACTTATGAAGGGCTGTTTTGTAACCCAGTATGTGGTCTATCTTGGAGAATGTTCCATGTGCACTCGAGAAGAAAGTATATTCTGTTACTTTGGGATGCAGAGTTCTAAATATATCTGTCAAGTCCATCTGATCCAATGTATCATTCAAGGCCTTTGTTTCTTTATTGATCCTGTGTCTAGATGATCTACCCATTGTTGTAAGTGGAGTATTAAAGTCCCCTGAAATTACCACATTCTTATCAATAAGGTTCCTTATGTTTGTGATTGTTTTATATATTTGGGGGCTTCCATATTCGGCACATAAACATTTATAATTGTTAGCTCTTTATGATTGATATTCCCTGTAATTATTATATAATGCCCTTCTTCATTTCTTGTTACAACCTTTAATTTAAAGTCTAGTTTATCTTATATATGTATGGTTACTCCAGCTTTCTTTTGACTTCCAGTACCATTATAGATAGTTCTCTATCCCTTCACTTTCAATCTGAAGGTGTCCTCAGGTCTAAAATGAGTCTCTTGTAGACAGCAAATAGATGGGTCTTGTTTTGTTATCCATTTTGTTACCCTATGTCTTTTGGTTGGAGCATTTAATCCATTTACATTCAGTGTTATTATGGAAAGATATGGGTTTAGAGTCATTGCAATGTCTGTAGGTTTCCTGCTTGTAGTGATGTCTCTGGTACTTTGTGGTCCTTGAAACATTTCACTCACAGAATCTCCCTTAGGGTCTCTTTTAGGGCTGGTTTAGTGGTGATGAATTCCTTCAATTTTTGTTTGTTTGGGAAGACATTTGTCTCTCGTATTCTGAATGACAGACTTGCTGGATAAAGGATTCTTGGCTGCATATTTTTTTCTGTTCATCACATTGAAGATTTCCTGCCATGCCTTTCTGGCCTGCCAAGTTTCAGTAGATAGGCCTGCCACTAGTCTTATGGGTCTCCCTTTATATGTTAGAGCATGTTTATCCCTAGCTGCTTTCAGAATTCTCTCTTTATTCTTGTACTTTGCCAGTTTCACTATGATATGTCGTGCAGATCGAATCAAGTTACATCTGAATGTAGTTCTCTGTGCCTCTTGGATTTCAATGAATTTTTCCTTCCCCAGACCAGGAAGTTCCAGCTATGACTTGTTCAAGTACACCTTCAGAACCTTTCTCTCTCACTTCCTTTTCTGGAATTTGTATTATATGGATATTCTTCTGTTTGCATCACTTAGTTCTCTAATTCTCCCCTCATACTCCTGATTTTTTGTTAACTCTGTTTACCAGCTCCCCCTTTTTTCATAATTTTATCATCTAATTCACCTATTCTCTCCTCTGCCTCTTCAATCTGAGCTGTGTAAACTTCAATTTATTTTGCACCTCATTTATAGCATTTTTTTAGCTTCTCACCACTATTTTTAGTCCCTTGATCTCTGTAGCAATAGATCCTCTTCTGTCCTTTATACTTTTTTCAAGCCCCGCGATTAATTTTATGACTTTTATTATAAATTCATGTTCCATTATATTGCTTAAATCGTTTTTGATCAATTCGTTAGCTGTCACTATTTCCTGGAGTTTCTTTTGAGGAGAATTCTTCCGTTTTTTCATTTTGGATAGTCCCTGGGGTGGCGTGGAACTGCAGGGCACTTCCCCTGTTTTGTCTGGAGTAATTTGCATTGGTGAATGGGACCTCAGTCAGACCCGATGTCTGTCCCCAGTGTACCTTATCTTCCCCTCTCCCAGGGGCAGAAATCACTGTGGAGTGGTGTGGCCCCTGTCTGGGCTACTTGCACACTGCCAGGCTTGTGGTGCTGCTTTGATGGGATCTGGCATATTAGCTGCAGTGGATCCACAAGGTGCTAAAGGGCGGGAGGGACAGGCTTAGCTCCCTTTGCCATTGGTGGTCTCCTGTGGGAGGGACCCTGCAGCACCGGGAGGGTGTCAGACCCGTCAGAGGGATGGATCCACAGAAGCACAGCATTGGGTGTTTGGATGGTGCCAGCAAGTTTGGTGAGGGGAACTGGTTCCCTTTGGGATTTCAGTTGGGGGATGGGAGAGGGAGATGGTACTTGCCAGCACCTTTGTTTCCAGCCCAGCTGAGTTCGGTCTCCCGGGGCTCAACACCTCTCCCTCCTGGTGTCCTCTCACCCTCCGGCTCTCTGAGCAGAGCTGTTGACTTTTAACATTCCAGATGTTAAGTCCCACTGGCTGTCAAAACTCACCCAGTGTGGCCCCTTCACTTTTGCAAGCCAGATTTGGGGGCTCTGCCTTTCTTGGTGGGCTGCCCCTACACTGCCCCAGCTCCCTCCCGCCAGTCCGTGTAACACACATTGCCTCTCCGCCCTTCCTACCCTCTTCTGTGGGCCTCTTGTCTACATTTGGCTCCAGAGAGTCCATTATGCTAGTCTTCTGGTGGTTTTCTGGGTTATTTAGGCAGGTGTGGGTGGAATCTAAGTGATCAGCACATTGAGGTGAGCCCAGCGTCCTCCTACGCCACCATCTTGAGATTAGTTTTTTTAAGATTTTATATTCTCTACTAATTTTAATGACAAATCAAAAAGCAAGTAATATCTATGCAAAGAATAAAGGGAAAGGAACACAGGTATATTACTAAAGAAACCCAATAAAATGTGAAAGAGCGCAAGAGAATAAAGAATCAAATAAAAGCTACACAAACAACCACAAAACAAATACCAAAATGGCAATAAGTACATAACTATTAAAATTATTTTGAAGGTAAATGGACTAAAATCTCCAATCAAAAGACATAGGTAATACAATGGATAAAAAACAAAACTCATCTATATGCTAGCTACAAGAGATTCATTTCAGCCCTAATGACACCTAAAGATTAAAAGTGAGAGGATGGAGAAACATCTATCATGCAAATGGATGCCAAAAGAAAACCAGAGTAGCAATATTTATATTTGAAAATCTAGATTTTAAACTAAAGACTGTAACAAGAAACAAAGAAAGATACTATATTGTAATAAAAGGAAAAGTCCATCAAGAGGATTTAATTTCAAATATTTATGCACCCAACATGGAAGAACCCAAATACATAAAACAGTTAATAGCAAATATAAAGAAATTAGTTATTAATAATACAATAATAACAGGGTACTTTTACACCCCATTTACATCAATGGACATATCATCCAAATAGAAAATCAACATAAAAGCAGTTGCATTGAATGAAACACTGGACCACATGGATGCAACACATATATTCAGAACATTCCATCCTGAAAAAAAAAAAAAAACAGAATGCACATTCTTTTTGTGTGTACATGGAAAATTCTGCAGAATAAACCATGTATTAGGCTACAATACAAGCCCCATCAATTCAAAAGGTTTGAACTAATATGATGCATAATTTCTGACCACAATACTATGAAACTAGAAATCAACCACAGAAAAAAAAAAAGAATCTGGAAAAAGCACAAATACAAGGGGGTTCAAGAACATGCTCCTATACAGTGAATGGGCCAAACAAGAAATCCAAGAAAAAATTTAAAAATGACTTAGAAACAAATTAAAATTTCCAAAATATTTGGGATGAAGAAAAAATAGTTTTAATAGGGAAGTTCATAGCAATACAGACCTACTTCAAAAAGCAAGAAAAATCTTTATAAACAACCTAACTTCACACCTTAAAGTAGTTAGAAAAAGAAAAATAACAAACAAAACTCCAAAACTAGAGATGGAAGGAAATAATACTGATCAGAGCAGAAGTAAATGGTATACAAACTAAAAAAACAAACAAAAACAGTAGAACAGATCAGTGACAAGAAGATCATATTCTTTGAAAAGATTAAGAAAATTGATAAAACTCACACCAGACTTGAAAGAAGAAAAAGAAAGGAAGAAAGAAAGAAAGAAAGAAAGAAAGAAAGAAAGAAAGAAAAGGGTCAGGACTCAAATATACCAAATCACAAATGAAAGAAGGGAAATAGCAACAGACACCACTGAAAGAAAAACAATTTAAGACAATATTATGAAAGACTACATACCAAAAAATTGGGCAACCTGGAAAACTGAATATATTTCTAGAAACAATCTACCAAAAGTGAAACAGGAAAAATAGAAAAATTTAACAAACTGAATATCAAAAAACGAATTGAATCAGTAATCAAGAAACCCCCACAAACAAAAGTCCAAGTCCAGACAGCTTCACAGGCAATTCTACCAAACATTTCAAGAAGAGTTAATACCTATACTTCGCAAATAATTCCAAACAATAGAAAAGGATGAAAAACTTCCAAGTTCATTCTATGAGGCCAGAATTAGCCTGATACCAAAACAAGATAAAGACGCCACAATTAAAGAAAACTATAGATCAATATCTGTATTGAACACAAATGTAAAAATTCCTTAACAAAATGTTAGCAAACCAAATCCATTAATACATTAACCCAATACATTAAATAATCATTCACCACAATCAAGTGGGATTTATTCTCAGGATGCAAGAATTTTCCACTATTTGCAAATCAGTGTGGTACATCCCATCAGTAAGAGAGAGATTAAAAAGTGTATCATCATTTCAGTAAATGCAGAAAAAAAAAAGCATTTGGCGAAAGTCACCATCCATTCATAATAAAAAATCCTCAGCAAAGCAGGTCTAGAGGGAATATATCTCAACAAATAAAAGCCTTATATGAAAAGAAAAAAAAAAACCAAAAACATAAGGAACATTATACTTGACAAAAAAGAGCTTTCCCCTAAGGTCAGCAACAAGATAAGGATTTCTGCTGTCACCATATTTATTAGCATAGTACTGGTAGTCCTAACCAAAGCAATAAGACAACAAAAATAAAAAAAAAAGCATCCACATTTTTACAGAAGAACTAAAACCCACACTATTTGTAGATAACATGATATTATTCATAGAAAACCCTAAAGACTCCTCCAAAAAATTACTAGAACTGATATGTGAATTCAGTATAGTCATAGGATACAAAACTTATGTAAAGAAATCTGTTGTATTTCTATAAACTAATCATGAAGCAGAAAGAAAATAAAGACAAAAATCATATTATAATTGCACCAAAAAGAGTAAAATATCTAGAAATAAACTTAACCAAGGAAGTGAAATACCTATACTTCAAAAGCCATAAAATTCTGATGGAAGAAATTGAAGATACCACAAACAAATGGAAAATTTTTTCATGCTAATACATTATAAGATCCAATATTGTCAAAAATTCCAAATTGCTCCAAGCAATATACACATTTAATGCAATCCTTATTAAAATACCAATAGCATGTTTCACATAACTATAATAAGTAATCCTAACGTTTATGTGGCACCATAAATGACCATGAATAGCAAAAGAATTCTTGAGAAAGAAAAAAAAAATTGGAGGTATCACTATTCTAGACTTAAACTTATATTATAAAGCTGTAGTAATCAAAACAGTATGGTAGTAACACAGAAATAGACACATAAATCAATGGAACAGAACCGAATACCTAGAAATGGACCCACAATTATATGGTCAATATTCTTCAACAAAGCAGGAGAGACTATCCAATAAGAAACTAGCTGTCTCTTGAAGAAATGATGTTGGGAAAACTGGACAAGTATATGCAAAGGAATGTAACTGTACCATTCTCTTTCTCCATGGGAGACCTGAAACCATAAAAATCCAAGAAAGTACAGTCAGTAGTTTCCGTCACATCAACAGTAACATAAACTTTCTACGTATGTCTCCTGAGGCAAGGGAAACAAAAACAAACTTTTGAGACTACATCAAAATAAAAAGCTTCTGCACAACAAAGGAAACAATCAACACTAAAAGCTAACCTACTAAATGAGAGAACATATTTGCAAATGACATATCCTTTAAAGGATAGTTTCCAAAATATTTTTTTCAATGATACAACACCTAGAGGGACCAATATGGCAGAGCAGCATGGAATTTTTTTTGCATCTCTCCTCCCTGAAATGCAGCTAGATCAACACCAAACTATCTTGCACACCTAGAAAACTGATTTGAGGATTAACACAATATGCACAACTTGAGCCACAGAACTTGACATGTATGCAGTGCAGAGAGGTGAACTGGGGGGGGCAGAGTAGCCCCAGAGGGTAGGAAGCTGTTTTTGCTTGTGGAAAGAGGACAGGGATGGGGGTAGAGTACAAGAAAAGCACTCCCCCTGAAAAGTAACTGGAGAGAAACAAAGAGTAGACTGAAAAAAAAGGGAGAAAGAAGAAAGGGACTGTACAAAAAAGAAAGGAGAAAGGAGAGGGTTTAAATTCTATGAAGACTCTATAAATAGGAGATCACAGAGTCTGAAGCTCTGCAACCCCATACCTAGTGGAGCTCTGGTGGGAAGGGCAAATCCCCAAGAGTGGACATCAAGATCAGAGGGGTCTTCAGGCCACGTGGGAATATGTGGTTCCCTTGCTGGAGGATACTTGGTAGAGGCTGTGTGGCCTCCCCATAGGCAAAGGTCTCAGTGGACTCTGGAGACTAGCCATATTCGCTGCTGTTGGAACAAGGATGTTAAGAGTGAAGCCTGGCACCAGATGTGTGTTGTGATTAACCATAATCCCTGAAATGCTACTGCTACACAATGGAACAGTTTTTCTGGGGCAGGCTGGCACCCAGCCACAGTCTCTGGGAATTTGTAGAAACATGGTCCTGTGAACATTCTTCGGGGGAGGCCAGCACCTGGTCATTGTTTAGCCAGACCCTCCTCCAGAGGGTCTGAGGGGGTGAAAGCTGCAGGGCCCTCAAAAGTGAGGGGTTTGGAAACTGCCCCATCTGAGATAAAACTTGGGAGAGAGGTGTCTCCTGGCAGGCTGATGGCTTGGTCATGGACAGAGTAGAAGCAGGGAGAGTATGGAAGCCACAGACAAAGGAGGGGTGCTTGATTGCCAGTTGGCAAGACTAAAGTCCTGATACTAAAGATTGGGTAGCTGAGTAATACCATTGCCACCCCTCCCACACATGTGCATACACACCTAAAAGGGCCACAAATATCCACCCCAGGAAACGAAGCAGTGCCATCTAATGCAGACAGAGCTGTTACACCAAGTCCTGCCCAACTGCACCAAAAGCACTCTACAGGATCACCACAAGTCTCTCTGCTGGCTTAGTTTATTGACTACACAGTGCTTCAAAGTTTGACTTCTAGGGGAAACTGGATGTAATTTCAATCGTATTTAATTATTTTTGCTGGTCCATCTATTCAATTTTTCTTTCTTTTCTTTTTTTTTCTTTTCTTTTCTTATTATTGAATACAGAAAGAGAAAAAAAATATTTTCTAATTATATAAAAAAATTTCTTTAATTTTTACTATAATTTTTAATTTTTTGAAGTTTTTAAAAATTCTATTTTACTTTCATCATTTCATTTTATTCTGTTATTGTATTCTTTTTTTTCTAATTTTCATACATTCTCCACTTTTTTCTTTTCTTTCCAGTTTTTCTCTATTCTATCAAGCTTCTTTCAACAATCAGACCAAAACACATCCTTTATTTGATTTTTTTGTGAGTTGTTTTTAATTTTAAATTTTTTAATTAATTCTTTTTTGTCTTTCAAAATGACAAAACTAAGGAATTCACCCCAAAAGAAAGAACAGCAAGAAATGCCAGCCAGGGACATAATCAACACAGATACAAGCAAGATGTCTGAACCAGAATTTAGAATCACAATAATAAGAATACTAGCTGGGGTTAAAAAAAGGCATAGAATCCCATTCTACAGAGATAAAGTAAAATCTAGTCAGGACAAAATTAATAATGCTATAACTGAGATTCAATCTTGAGTGGATGGCATTGTGGCAAGGATGGATGAAGCAGAGCAGTGAACCAGCAATACAGAGGACAAACTTATGGAGAATAATGAAGCAGAAAACAAGAGGTAAACTAAGGCAAAGAAAAGGATAATATAAGAATTAGAGAACTCAGTGACTCATTAAAAGGGGATAGCATCGGAATCATAGAGGTCGAGAAGATGAAGAGAGAGAAAAAGGGGTAGAAGGGTTATGGGAACAAATCATAGTTGAAAACTTTCCTAACCTGGGGAAAGACACAGACATAAAAATCCATGAAACACAGAGAGCTCCCATTAGATTCAACAAAAACCAACCATCAACAAGGCATTTCATAGTCAAATTCACAAAATACTCAGGCCAGGAATGAATCATAAAAACAGCATGGGAAAAAAGTCCTTAACCTACAAGAGAAGACAGATCAGGTTCACAGCAGACCTAGCCACTGAAATTGGCAGGCCAGAAAGGAGTGGCAGGATATATTCAACGTGCTGAAACAGAAAAATGTGAAGCCCCAAATTCTTTATCCAGCAAGGCTAACATTCAAAATAGAATGAGAGATTAAGTTTCCCAGAAAAGCAAGAACTAAAGGACTTAGTGACCACTAAACCAGCCCTGCAAGAAATTTTATGGGGTAATCTCTGAGGGGAGAAACTATGAAAAAAAAAAAAAACAAACAAACAAAAGAAAACAAAAGCAACATAGAAAGGACCAGAGAACACAACCACAAACTCCAACTCTACAGGCAATATAATGGAAATAAATTCATATCTTTCAGTACTCATTCTAAATGTCAATGGACTAAACACTCCAATCAAAAAACATAGGATAACATAATGGATAAGAAAACAAGATCCATCTCTTGAGAAACTTAACAGAAGACCATGGGGGAAGGGAAAGGTAAAATTATTTACAAACACAGAGGGAGAGGTCAAACCATAAGAGAGTCTTAAATACAGAGAACAAACTGAGGGTGGATGGAGTGGGGGAGAATGGGTGATGGTCATTTAAGAGAGCACTTGTTGGGATGAGCACTGGGTCTTGTATGTAAGTGATGAACCACGGAAATCTACCCCAGAAACCAAGAGCACACTTTACACACTGTATGTTAGACAATTTGGCAATAAATTATATTTAAAAAGTATAATATTTTTGAAAGTGGAAAAAAAGAAGATGCAGCAATACTCTTCTGAATAGCTCACCAAGCTGATATGGGGATCTTATCACATGGAGTTGGTGAACGTTCTTTGAAAACGCTTTAAAAAATAAACCCCAAATAAGTAAAACCAAAACCATACATAGAAGGTACTATTGCCTGTGAAATATCACCTTCCTTCTTTTTTTTTAAATTTTTAAATGTTTATTTATTTTTGAGACAGAGAGAGACAGAGCATGAACGGGGAGGGTCAGAGAGAGAGGGAAACACAGAATCCGAAGCAGACTCCAAGCTCTGAGCACAGGCTCTGAGCCTCAGCACAGAGCCCGATGCGGGGCTCGAACTCACGGGCGGTGAGATCATGACCTGAGCCAAAGTCGGGTGCTCAACCAACTGAACCACCCAGGCGCCCCATCACCTTCCTTCTTACCATAATTCTTCTGGAGAGGATTAGGAATGAGGGTAGCATCCATTGCTACAACATTTGCATTTCATAAAGGGCTATCTATTAGTTCAGGGGGAAAAGAATCAGGGGAAGGGCTAACTTGCATTTGATCCTGTCAGGGGTAAGGTCCCTTGTAGAGAGCAAAATGGAGTCACTCACGTCAAGCAGTAACGCATGTCAAGCAGTGACCTAATCAGACAAGGGTGTTACAGCTATGACCAGATATCACGAAATCCAGCACAGGCTGATGACACCCAGAACTGATAACCAACAGAACCAAAGAAGACCTGCAAAGGCCCACGATTGGAACTGTCAGACTCTCTGGAAGCTGACCCTTTCACGTCTGACCACATCAAAAAGACAACTGCCCTTGCAGGCTCTGCCTGACTGATCTCTGAATATAACCAATCCTTCACTGCATGAACATGATAAGCAGTAAGCACTGAGAGAGCTGGCCCGGACCCAACAGAATCTTCATCTCAGCTGTGTGCTCAGACTGACTTTGCTTTGGCTTTGTTAACTTCTTACCCTGTATTGTATGTTGCTTGATGTGTGACATGGTATTGTGTTTCACATGGTATTTGTGTGATATGTATGAAGCCAAGTTCAATGTGTAGTGAAATGTCATTGAATTTGTAATCCTGAACCTGCTTGACAATTGTGTTAATCTTGCTTTATGATCAAGTAACGCTGACATTGTGGAAAGACACAGCTCATGTGTGAGCCTTCATAGCATGTTGGAGACACTCGTTGACCCCCTGACCTAGGGATAGACCCCCTGAACTTAAGATTCTCTTAGAAGCTTCTGATTGTCAGTTTCATCTTATAGAAACTAATGAATTGCTGGAACAGGAAAAGAAGTATTTAAGGACAATTGTGCTTAAACAATTAATTAGAAAATTCTGGACAGTTATCTGAGCTTCATTATAATATTAATACCCTCTCTGCATATCCATCCCAAACTCTAATAAAAAGACCCTGCTTATGAGATTTGAAAATCCTTCCCCATGATCTCCATGCTGCAAATAAAGAGAAACTTGTGAGGGAATAAGGAGGAGGAAGTGGAGGAGGAGGAGGAGGAGGAGGAGAAGAAAGAAAACAAGATCCATCTATATGCTGTTTCCAAGACCCATTTCAGACCTTAAGTCACCTTCAGATTGTAAGTAAGGGTACGAAGATCCATCTATCAGGCTAATAGTCGCCAAAAGAAAGCCAGAGTAGCCATACTTATATCAGACAATCTAAATTTTAACATAACGACTGTAACAAGAGATGAAGAAGGGCATTATATCATAATTAAGGGGTCTATCTACCAAGAAGATCTAACAATTGTAAACATTTATGCTCCAAACGTGAAACACCCAAATATATAAATCAGTTAATCACAAACATAAAGTAACTTATTGATAATAATACCATAATAATAAGGGATGTAAAGCCCCCACTTACAGCAATGGACAGATCATCTAAACATAAAACAAGGAAACACTGGCTTTGAATGATACACTGGAGTGGATGGACTTAATACAAATATTCACAATATTTCATCCTAAGGCAGTAGAATAAACATTATTCCTGAGTGTACATGGAATATTCTCAAGAACAGATGACATACTGGGACACAAATAAGCCCTCAAAATGTACAAAAAGATCAGGATCATACCATGCATATGTTCATACTATGATACTATGAAACTCGAAATCAAACACAAGAAAAAAAATTGGAAGGACAACAAATACTTGGAGACTAAAGAACATCCTACTAAAGAATGAATGGGCTAACCAAGAAGTTAAAGGAAATTAAAAAGTACGGGAAGCCTTCACTCATATTAGGACTTTAAGAGACAAAACAGATGGACATGAGGGAAAGGAAACAAAAACAATATAAAAACAAGGAGGGGACAAAACAAAAGAGACTCATAAATATGGAGAACAAACAGGGTTGCTAGAGGAGTTGTGGGAGTGGGGGTGGGCTAAATGGGTAAGGGACATTAAGAAATTTACTCCTGAAATCATTGTTTCACTATATACTAACTAATTCGGATGTAAATCTTAAAAAATAAAAAAAATAAAGTTAAATTATAAAAAAAATACCAGCAAGGAAACAAACAAACAAATAAAAAGTACAGGAAGCCAATGAAAATGATAACACCACAGCCCCAAACCTCTGGGATGCAGCAAAGGCTGCCATAAGAAGGAAGTATATAGCAATGCAGGCCTTCTTAAAGAAGGAAGTAAGGTCTCAGATACACAACCCAATCTTACACCATAAAGAACTGGAAAAATAACAGGAAATAAATCCCCAAACCAACAGAAGATGGGAAATAATAAAGATTAGAGCAGACTCAATGTTATCAAACCAAAAACAAACATACAAACAAAAACAAACAAACAAAAAACAGTAGAACAGATCAATGAAACCAGGAGTTGGTTCTTTGAAAGAATTAACCAAATTGATAACCCCCCTAGCAATAATATGCCAATAAAATGGGCAATTTGGAAGGTATGGACAAATTCTTAGAAACATATAAACTGCCAAAACTGAAACAAGAAGAAATAGAAAGTTTGTACAGACCCATAACCAGTAAAGAAGTAGAATTAGTCATAAAAAAAAAAAACTCCCAAAACACAAGAGTCCAGGACTGGATGGCTTTCCAGGGGAATTCTACCAAACATTTAAAGAATAATTAACACCTATTCTTTTGAAGCCCTTACAAAAAAATAGAAATGGAAGGAAAATTTCCAAACTCATACTATGAAGCCAGCATTACCTTGATTCCAAAATCAGACAAGGATCCCACTAAAAAGGAAAACAGACTAATTTCCCTAATGAACATGGATGTAAAAATCCTCAATAAGATACTAGGCAACTGGATCCAACAATACTTAAAAATATTATTCACCACAACCAAGTGGGTTGTATACTTGGGATGCAGGGCTGGTTCAATATGCACAAAACAATCAATGTGATATATCACATGAATAAAAGAAAGCACAAGAATCACATGATTCTCTCAATAGATGCTGAAAAAACATTTTACAAAATACAGCAACCTTTCTTGATAAAAACGCTCAAGAAAGTAGGGATATAAGGATCATACCTGAAGATCATAAAAGCCATATATGAAAGACCTACCACTAATATCATCCTTAATGGGGAAAAACTGAGAGCTTCCCCCTAAGTTCAGGAACACGACAGATATGTCCACTCTCGCCACTTATTCAACCTAGTATTCGAAGTCCTAGCTTCAGCAATCAAACACAAAGGAATAAAAGGTATCCGAATCGGCAAGGAGTAATCAAACTTTCACACTTTGCAGATGACATGATACTCTATTTGGAAAACCCATAAGATTCCACCAAAAAACTGCTAGACTTGATCCATGAATTCAGCAAAGTTGCAGGATATAAAATCAATGCACAGAAATCGGTTGCATTCCTATACACCAACAATGAAACAACAGAAAGAGAAATCAGGGAATCGATCCCATTTACAATCGCATGAAAAACAGTAAAATACCTAGGACTAAACCTAACCAAAGAGGTGAAAAATCTATATGCTGAAAACTATAGAAAGCTTATGAAAGAAACTGAAGACACAAAGAAATTGAAAAATATTCTATGCTCATGGATTATAAAATCAAATATTGTTAAAATGTCGATACTACCCAAAGCAGTCTACGTATCCAATGCAATCCCTATCAAAATAACACCAGCATTCTTCACAGATCTAGAACAAACAATCCTAAAATTTGTGTGGGACCAGAACAAAAACTCTAACAGCCAACGCAATCCTGAAAAGGAAAACCAAAGCTGGAGGCATCACAATCCCGGACTTCAAGCTGTATCACACAACTGTAATCATCAAGACAGTATGGTACTGGCACAAAAACTAACTCCGATCAATGGAACAGAATAGAGAACCCAGAAATGAACCCACAAACATGGTGACCTAATCTTTGACAAAGCAGGAAAGAATATATCCAATGTAATAAAGACACCCTCTTCAGCAAGTGGTGCTGGGAAAACTGGAAAGCGACATGGAGAAGAATGAACTTGAACCACTTTCTTACACCATACACAAAAATAAAATCACAATGGAGGAAAGACCTAAATGTAAAACAGGAAGCCATCAAAATCCTTGAGGAGAAAGCAGGCAAAAACCTCTTTGGTCTTGGCCGCAGCAACTTCTTACTCAACACATCTCCAAAGGCAAAGGAATTAAAAGGAAAAAATGAACTATTGACGACTTCAGCCAGGTCACGATCTCGCTGTCCGTGAGTTCGAGCCCCGCGTCAGGCTCTGGGCTGATGGCTCAGAGCCTGGAGCCTGTTTCCCATTCTGTGTCTCCCTCTCTCTCTGGCCCTCCCCCGTTCATGCTCTGTCTCTCTCTCTGTCCCAAAAATAAATAAAAACGTTGAAAAAAAATAAATAAAAAAAATGAACTATTGAAACCTCAACAAAATAAAAATTTCTGCATAGTGAAGGAAACAATCAGCAGAACTAAGGGGCAACTGATGGAATGGGAGAAGATATTTGCAAAAGACATATCAGATAAAGGGTTAGTATCCAAAATCTATAAAGAACTTATCAAACTCAACACCCAAAAACCAAATAATCCAGTGAAGAAATGGGCAAAAGACATGAATAGACACTTCTCCAAAGAAGACATCCAGATGGCCAACTGACACATAAATAAATGCTCCACATCACTCATCATCAGGGAAAATCAAACCAAAACCATAATGAGATACCACCTTACCCCTGTCAGAATGGCTAACATTAACAACTCAGGCAACAACAGATGTTGGCAGGGATGCCGAGAAAGAGGATCTCTTTTGCACTGCTGGTGGGAATGCAAACTGGTGCAGCCACTCTGGAAAACAGTATGGTGGTTCCTCAAAAAATTAAAAATAGGACTACCTGACGACCCAGCAATTGCACTACTAGGTATTTATCCAAGAGATACAGGTGTGCTGTTTCCAAGCAACAAAAGCACCCCAATGTTTATAGCAGCACTATCACTAATAGCTAAAGTATGGAAAGAGCCCAAATGTCCAGACAAATGGATAAAATAGATGATACATAGATAAAATACATATATATATATATACATATATATATACATATACATACATATATATGTATATACATATATATGTACATATATATCTGTAAAATACATATATATATATATATATACAATGGAGTATTATTCAACAATCAAAAAGAATGAAATCTTGCCATTTGCAACTCAACTATGTGGATGGAACTAGAGGGTATTATGCTAAGAGAAATTAACCAGTCAGAGAAAGACAAATATCATATGACTTCAACTCATATAAGAACTTTAAGATACAAAACAGATGAACATAAGGAAAGGTAAGCAAAAGTAATATAAAAACAGGGAGGGGGACAAAGACATGAGACCCTTAAATATGGGTAACAAACTGTTACTGGAGGGGATGTTGGGAGGATGGGCCAAATGGGTAAGGGGCATTAAGGAATCTACTCCTGAAATAATTTTGCACTATATGTTAACTAACTTGGATGTAAATTTAAAAAATTAATTAATTAAAATATTAAAAAAAGATAACACCACAAAGGTCCAATCAGACAAATTCAGACTGTGAGACATCCTATAATTTACTTAGTTTCTTTAACAAATCAATTGTACCAAAATTTAAAAAGGAGGAGTAATTGTTTCAGAATTTATTTAGTTTCTTCACCAAATCTATTGTACCAAAAAAAAAAAAAAAAGAGGATAAATTGTTTCAGATTCAATGAGAATTAGCAAGTAAATGCAATGGATAGACCTTGAATCTGGACTTAACTAAGCCAATGTAAAAGAAGTCATTTTTGAGACAATGAGGGAAAATTGAACCTGGAATCTGTGGATGTGTTAATACCTGAAGTGTGATTATGGAATTGTTGTTATTTCGTTATGCGTTTTAAAAATTTTTTTTTTCAACGTTTATTTATTTTTGGGACAGAGAGAGACAGCGCATGAACGGGGGAGGGGCAGAGAGAGAGGGAGACACAGAATCGGAAACAGGCTCCAGGCTCTGAGCCATCAGCCCAGAGCCTGACGCGGAGCTCGAACTCACGGACCGCGAGATCGTGACCTGGCTGAAGTCGGACGCTTAACCAACTGCGCCACCCAGGCGCCCCTCGTTATGCGTTTTTAAATTCTCCTCTGTTACAGCTACATACTAAGGTCTCTACAAAGGCAGTGATGTAATATATGGGATTTGCTATAAAATCCTGCAACTAAAGTGGTAAGAATGATAGGCTAAATAGTGAAATAAAGCTGGGTGATGGGAAAAAGAGAGAAAAAAAAAAACAATACAGGCCTATCTCAAAAAAAAAAAAAAAAAACAAGAAAAATTTTAAATAATCTCATCTTACACCCAAGAAAGCTAAAAAAAAAAAAAAAAAAGAACTAAGTGCAAAGCTATAGAAAATAACAAATTTAGAAAAGAAGTAAACGAAGACTAAAAATGAAAGAAAAGATCAATGAAGCCAAGACTACTTCTTTGAATATATAAACAAAATTGATGAACTTTTAGCCATGCTCATCAAAAGAAAGAGAATTCAAATAAATCATTTAAGAATTAAAAGAGAAATAAAAACGTGGGTGAAATACAAAGGGTTATGAGAAACTACTATGAAAAATTATATGCCTACAAATTAACATAGAAGAAATGAATAAATTCCTAGAAACATATAATCTTCCAAAAGTGAATAAGAGAAAAACAGAAAATCTGAGCAGACCAATTGTTAGTAATGAAATTGAATCAGTAATCAAAACAATACCAACAAAGAAAAAGTCCAGGACCAGTTGGCTTCACAGGTGAATTCTACCAAACATTTAACGAGTTAACACCTATCGTTCTCAACCTTTTCCAAAAATTTGAAGAGGAAGATATACTTCTAAATTCATTCTATAAGTCCAGCATGTTTATACAAAACAAGACAAAGATCCTATAAAACAATAATAGAGGCCAATATCACTGGTGAACATAGATAAAAAAATCTTCAATACAATATTAGTAAAACAAATTCAAAAATATATAAATAAAACCATCCACCAAGATTAAGTGGGATATATTCTGGGAATGCAAGTGTGGTTTCATAATTGCAAATTAATCATTGTGATACATCACACTAACAGGAATAAGGATAAAAACCCACTTCTCATCTCAATAGATGCAGAAAAAGCTTTTGACAAAATTCAACATCAGTTCATGATAGAAACTCTCAACAAAGTCGGTTTAGAGGGAACATATCTCAACATAATAAAAAAATATGTCAGAAACCCACACCTAACATCACAATCAATGGTGAAAAACTGAACTCTTTCCTCTAATTTAAAAAAAAAAGTTAAGAATGTCTCCTCTTACCACTTTTATTCAACATAATAGTTGAAGTCCTAGCTGCAACAATCAGACAAGAACAATAAATAAAAGCCATGCAAATTGGTAAGGAAGAAGTAAAATCGTCACTATTTGCAAATTACATGGTACCATGTATAAAAAAAGGCTTCACAAAAATATATAAAGATTTCACCAAAAATGATTAAAACTAAGTACATTCAGTAAAGTTGCAGGACACAAAATACACAGAAATCTTTTGGGTTTCAATACACCAATAGTAAAGTAGCAGAAAGAAATTAAGATAACAATCTTATTTATAATTGCACCAAAAGAATAAAACATTTAGGAACAAATTTAACCAAGGAGGTTAAAGACCAATATTCTGAAACACATACAGAATTGATGAAAGATATAGAAGATGCATTAAAAAATGGAAAGAATTATAATGTTAATTGATTTCAGAATTAATATTATTAAAATGTTCATAGTACCCATAGCTATCGACAGATTCAATGCAATCCCTATCAAAATGCCAACAATATTTGTCACTGAACTAGAAGAAACAAACCTAAAACTTATGGAACCAGAAAACACTAAATAGCCAAAGCAATCTTGAGAAAGGACAAAGATAAAGGTATCACAAACACTGATTTCCAGATAGATAGACCAAGATGCCTTTCTTTCTTTTTTTTTTTAGATTTTATATTTTTGTTTATTTATGTATTTATGTATTTATTTATTGAGAGAGAGAGAGAGAGAAAGAACATGAGCAGGGGAGGGGCAGACAGAAGGAGACACAGAACCTGAAGCAGGCTCTTGGCTCCAAGCTCTCAGCACAGAGCCCAAAGTGGGACTCGAATTCACAAACTGTGAGATCATGACCTGAGCCAAAGTCAGACTTTTAACCGACTGAGCCACCCAGATGCCCCAAGATGCTTTTCAAATAGCAGCTGGCTCTCCTAACTGTGGGATTCAGATATGTGTTTCCTCTAATGTCCATACACAGAATTCTCTAAAAAGCATGGTTTTTATAGAAATAAACAACTTCTATTATATGCTATTTTGAGGTTTTCTGTTTTATTTGGTTTCCAGATGGGGTAAAATTAAGATCAACATCCCAGAGCAAATATCTGACTGACAAGAAATACCAATGCAGAATAAGATGTACAAACAGAATTAGATCAAGAAATTTAAAAAATTATTTTAAACAAAAATGTTCAGACTAATTTTTCATATACTTCCTAAGGTTAACTGCCAATATTTTTCCTTCATGGAAGGAAAGAACAATCTCATTATGATTGCTTCTACTTACATTTGTGCATTATGAAAATTTACAATGTTATAAGTTTTGTCATTATTTTCAAAATTTCAAATAATTTTTTTAAATATCATATTGTCAAATTGGTTTCCATACAACACCCAGCGCTCATCCCAAAAGGTGCCCTCCTCAATCCCCATCACCCATCCTCCCCTCCCTCCCATCCCCCATCTCCCCTCAGTTTGTTCTCAGTTTTTAAGAGTCTCTTATGCTTTGGCTCTATCCCTCTCTAACCTCTTTTTGTTTTTCCTTCCCCTCCCCCATGGACTTCTGTTAAGTTTCTCAGGATCCACATAAGAGTGAAAACATATGGTATCTGTCTTTCTCTGTATGACTTCTTTCACTTAGCATAACACTCTCCAGTTCCATCCATGTTGCAACAAAAGGCCATATTTCATTCTTTCTCATTGCCACGTAGTATTCCATTGTGTATGTAAACCACAATTTCTTTATCCATTCATCAGTTGATGGACATTTAGGCTCTTTCCACAATTTGGCTATTGTTGAGAGTGCTGCTATAAACATTGGGGTACAAGTGCCCCTATGCATCAGCACTCCTGTATCCCTTGGGTAAATTCCTAGCAGTGCTATTGCTGGGTCATAGGGTAGGTCTTCAAATAAAATTTTTAAATAGAAAGTGACTTATATCAGGAAAAATTGAAGCAGTCTTTGAGATATGATACACTATTAGTCATTCCTAGGCATAAATGGCATTTATGATGTGGCTAGAAATATACACAAATTCTGTTTTTTTTTTTTCAAGGATGGTTTGTCTTTGCAAGACAATTTTCTCATTATTTTCTTGGGCAGATTTTCTTCAGGACAGTCTAAAAACAGAATCTATTTTATTTATCAAAGAAGAGTATTCTGTTCATCCAAATTTTCAGTTCCAGAAGTCTGCTGGAATATTATCAAAACCATTCCATTTTTTTCAATAATAAAGATTGTATTATTTTTGTAACTTCTTGCACCTATTATATATATATGTATATATATGTATATATGTATATATATTATATATATGTATATATATGTATATATATATATCATTGATGTATATATGTATACATCATATATATACATGATGTATATACATATATATACATGATGTATATACATATATATACATGATGTATATATGTATATATGTGTATATATGTATATCTGTACATATATGTATATATGTATTATATATGTGTATATATGTATATATACATATATATGTATTATATATGTATATATGTATATATATACATATATATGTATTATTTATATATAAATATATATATGTACATATATATATACATATATATATATAATTTTAGGGGCAACTGGTTGGCTCAGTTGGTAGGGCATGTGACTCTTGATCTTGGTGTTGTGAGTTTACGACCCACCTTGGGTATAGAGTTTACTTAAATAAATAAACTCCTGAAAAAAGTTAAAAATTAATTTTTTACAAAAATGGGCAAAATAATATGTTAACAGACAGTTCACCTAAAAAAAGATATGTAGATGGAAAATGAGGAAATGAAAATATGTTCATTAGTCACTAGGGGAATTAAACTAAAACAATAATCATATACTATTAAACATATATTGAAATGGCTAACGTCAAAACAAAAAAAGACAATATATACCAATTGTTATAATTGTTATAATACCAATTGTTTATCAGGAAGAAAAAGAACTGAAACTCTCATTCATTACAGGTTGACAGAAAATAGTACAATCATTATGTAAAACATGTAAAACTCATGTTTAGTCAAACACATGTACAAAAATGTCTATAAAATTTATAATAGCTCCAAACTGAAAGCAACCTAGATATCTTTAATAGGTGAATAGTTAAACTGTGGCATACCCATATCATAAAATATTTCTCTGCAATAAAAAATAATGGGCCATGTCCATGATGTGGACATGATTAGAAAAGGCCAGCATGAGGAAGATATTTGGATATAATGGAATTGTTCTGCATTCTGATTGTGGTGGGGGATTTATACAACTATGCATATGTAAAGGCACAAAGAACTGTATAATAGAAAGTTCAATTTTATTTATGTAAATAAAGTATAAAAATGCAAAAAAGAAGATATAAAAGAACTATATGTGAAAAAAATGTACAGTGTTGCTGAAATGAAAGAAAACTAAATAAATTGAAAAATATACCACATTTGTGAATTGAAACACTCAAGGTTGCTGTCCTGAAATTGATCTATAACAGCATTGCAATCCTTATGAAGTTTCTAACAGGTTTTTAAATTAATAGCAATTGACAAATTTATTCTAAAATTTATGTAAACCAAGAACCCAAACAAGACACAATAATCCCAAAAATGAAAAACAGAGTTACAGAAATAGCACTATTTGATTTTAAGAGTTAGTATAAAGGTGTATTAATCAAAACAGTAAGAGATTTGCATATAGGTATGCAAATAGATTGATACAAGAGAATAGAACATTTAGTAATATGCCCATACATGTAGACACTAAGTTATCAACAAAACTAACAAAGAAGCTCAATAGACAAAAACAAATTATTTTTAAAAATGGTGGTGTAGGAAATTGATATATATATGAAAGAATATGAGCTTTGATCTCTACATCACACAAAAAATTAATTTGAAATTTATCACAAACCTGCATATAATAGTTTACAGAGGAAAATGTGGGAGAATATATTTATGGCATTGGGGTAACAAAGGCTTTTTAGGATATAACAGTCACTAATGGTCAAAGAAAAAGTATAATAAATTGTACTTCATCAAAATGTAAAAATTATTGTCAACACAAGTCAGTGTTAAGAAACTATAAAAGAAGTAACACCAACAAGATGACAGATTAGGAGCCCCAAATGCTTTTCCCCCTGACAAAACAACAAAACAATAAACAACTACAAACTAATAAAGATAGCTTTTGAAAAGCCCTGGACCACAACAAAAATGCGGTAGAAATACTGTGTAGCACAAAAGCTAAGGATGACTGCATAGAAAAGCACAGTAAGCATTTTACCTACATCACCCTATTCACTAGTCTGGAGCAGCTTGGTGACAATAAGGACCCTCTGAGGATTTTACCCCCTATGGAAATGGAAAACATGAAGCCCCTAACAATCTTCATCACTGGACATTTGTAACCTTTACGACTTGAGAAACCCTACAGCCTCTACGTATGTTGAACCCAGATAATGTAACTACTTGGATTCCCTCCCACTGCATCTTCTCTCTGGAGCTAAAGATATAATTGTGGTGAGAACTGACCCTACTGATTCAAGTCACTGCTGCACTCTGCTTTCTGGGATAGGGATGACATAATACCTCATACTCTGTGGGAATGGAGCTGTTTTTGCACTGGGCCATGCACCCTTAGTCTGAAGTCACAACGTTGACCCACCATCCCTAGAGCTGAGGTGCTGTGGTGTTAGACCTTACCCCTCTGTGTCCTGAGTCAAGGCTTTAACCCACCACCATTCGGAAAGCATTGTTGCCGCTCTGCACCCCACTATCTGGTGCCAAAGTCAGAGTTGTGATCATTAAATCACTGTTCTGCTTCCAGCCCCTTGTGACTTAAGTCAGGGTTGTGACCCACTATTCACAGGGTCATGTTGCCACTGTGTCTTGCCACTTGGCCCCAGGCCACCACTGCCCTGTCATCCTTGGTCCCATGCAGCTGTTGCATGTCAGTTCTCTTACATCAGGGCCCAAGTCATTGCAGTAACCACAGAGAACTATGTTTCCATTCAATGGGCAATTTACACACACCCACACACCAGACCTTGAAGCCACTTTTACAGAAAGTATACCTGTGCCCTGAAATCTAAGCACCATGGTAGTTACTTATATCCTTGAATTCAATATCCTGGTTATGCTGCCACTCTAAGTGCCAGTGAGCCAGATGAACCATTAAACAGTATCTCCTCAGGTAGAACTATTTCTTATGGACATAAAAGAGGATGCCACAGCAGCCTTTGTCACTGAAGACAACAACAACCTTAGTCACCACTGCCATCACATACATCTGCAGATATGGCCACTGAGGACCACTGCAGTCCTCAGTGATGTTGACCTGTACTGATGGAACTACACAAAGACTATGACACTGTGCCTTCTAAGGAAAAATAGTTGATGTGCTCTCACCAGCCAGAACCTTCACAACCACTTGCAGGTGATAGTCTTTCCTCAATAAAACTAGTCTTAAAAGAATGGAAGTAAGATGACTGCTTACTAAAATGTGCAGCTATTAATTAAAAGCCATTAAAAGCAAAAGCTAGGAAACTCAACACCACAAAAGGAATGCAATACCCTTACAATAATTGACCCCGAATATATATATATATATATATACACACACAAATTGCCTGAGAAAGAATTCAAAATAATTAATTTAACAGAGTTCAATGAGATTCAAGGAAACACAGGTAAACAAATTAACAAAACCATGAAAGCTTAAACAAAGAGTTACATGAACTATAGGAGAAGTTAAACAAAAAGAAATAATAGAAAACCAAGTAGATATTGTGGAGATAAATAATATGATTAATGAAAGAGGGGATATGGGTTGAGGGATGGTCTAAATGGGTGACAGGCATTAAGGAGGGCACTTGTTGGGATGGGAACTGGGTGTTATATGGCAGTAATGAATCACTGGGTTCTACTCATGAAACCCATACTACACTGTATGTTAACTAAATTAAATTTTAATAAATAAATTTTAAAAAAAACATTAAAAAGAAAATATAATAGAAAGTTTCCATAGGAGACATAATCAGGGAGTTGAAGAACTATGAACGTGAATATAGATCTCTTCAAATTGTTCACTCAGATGAAAAACAAAGATAAGAATGAAAAGTAGTTAAAACAACCTAAAGATTTAGGAGACTCAATTAAAAGTGACCACATAGGATCATTTCTATACAGGAGACCCAGAAATAGAAAACAAAACAGGGGGACAGAAAGTTTATTTAAGTAAGTAATGCCTAAAATCTTCCTAAATCTGGAGATAGATATTCATGTACATGAGCTCAAAAGTCACCAAACCCAAATAGGACTTCAAGGACATTATAATAAAAACTCAAAAAGTAAAGAAAAAGAGAAAATTTTCAATGCATCAAGAGGAAAAAAGACTTATCAAATACAAGGGAACCAGCATAACGTTAACAATGAATTTTCAGCAGAGAACTTGCAGGCCAATAGATAATAGGTTGATACATTCAAAGTGTTGAAAGAAAAAAATGCCAAATAAGAATATTTTATCTGGGAAAGTTTTCCGTAAGATATGAAGGACATGTATGTGCCTATTTTGCTTAGCAAAATACTCTCTAACTCCATCCATAATAATGCAAATGGCAATATTTAATTGTTTTTATATCTGACACCCATTCATCAGTTGATGGACATTTGTGCTCTTTCCACAATTTGGCTATTGTTGATAATTCTGCTATAAATATCATGGTGCATGTATCCTTTTGAAATAGTATTTTTGTATCTTCTGGGTAAATACATAATAGAGCAACTGATGAATCATTGTACAGTTTTATTTTTAACTTTTTGAGGAATCTCCATACTGTTCTCAGGAGCAACTGGACCAGTTTTGCATTCCCACCAACAGTGTAAGAGGTTTCCCCTTTCTCTGCATCCTCACCAACAACCATTGTTTCATGTGTTGTTAATTTTACACATGCTGACTGGTGTGAGGTGATATCTTATTGTAGATTTGATATATATTTCCTTGATGATGTGTGATGTTGAACATCTTTTCATGCTAGGTAAAATAAGCCAGAGAAAGACAAATACCATATGATTTCACTCAAATGTGGAATTTTAGAAACAAAACAAAGGAACAGAGGAGGAAAAATGAGACATAAAGGCAAGTCAAGGTACAGACTCTTAAATACAGAGAACAAACTGGTGGTTGGTTACCAGAGCAGTGGTGGGTGGGGAATGGGTTAAATAGGTGATGGGGATTATGGAGGGCACTTGTGATGAGCACCGGGTGTTGTATGTAAGTGTTGAATCACTACATTCTATATATGAAACTAATATTACACTGTATGTTGGCTAACTGGAATTGAAATAAAAACATGGAAAAAAAAGATATGAAGGAGAGATAAAGGCTTTCTAAGGCAAACAAAAGTTGATGGAATTAATTCATTACTAGGCCTGTCTTATAAGAAATGCTAAAGGGAGTTCTTCAAACTAAAAAAATAAAATAAAATAAACACAAAATGATACCAACTAGTGACATGAAAATATATAAAGGTGTAAAATTCACTGTTAAAAGTAAATATATACTTGAGTTCTTAGTGCTCTAATACTGCAATGGTGGTATGTAAATCATTTTTGACTGCTGTATAAAGGTTAAAAGAGAGAAGTATTAAAAAATAAAGCTACATATCTTGTTAGTGGATATACAATATAAAATGAATTGCAAAATCAAAAACATAATATGTGGAGAAGAAATTAACTCCACAGATCTTTTATATGTAATTGAAATAAAGTTTATCATAGCATGTTATAATTATAAGATGTTCCATGCAATCCTCATTGCAATTAGAAAGCAAAAGCCTATAATAGACACATGAGAAATAAAGAGAAAAACAACAAATATACCACTATAAAAATAATCAAATCAGAAAGGAAAATACCAAGATACAAGAATGAATCAACCATAAAAAAGCTATAGGAAACATCAAACAAAATGGCAATAATAAGTTCTAAACTACCAATAATTAATTGAATGTAAATGAACTAAATTCTCCAATCAAAAAAACTCAGAGTGGCTACATTAACAACAACAACAACAGCCTCTCTTATATGCTGCCTGTCAGATATATTTCAGCTTAAAAATCAGATTGAAAATAAAGGGATGTAAAAAGATATTCTACAAAGAGAGCAAAAATAGTTATACCTACATTAGACAAAATAGACTTCAAGTCAAAAACTGTAACAAGCAACAAAGAAGAAGGTAATTTACAATGAAAATGGTTCAATTCTTAAAGAGGAATTTACAATTAGAAATTTTGTGTATACAACATAAAAGCACCTAAATATAGAAAGGAATTACTAACAAGCCTAAATGCAGAAATAGCACACAGTAATAGTAAGGAAATACAAAACTCCATTTCAACAATGACTATACCAACCAGACAGAAAAGTCAATAGGGAAACAGTGGACCTTAAGGATAGTAAACACCAAATAGACCTAACAGATGTATACAACACATTCCATCCAACAGCAGCAGAATACATATTCTTCTTAAGCACACATAGAACATTCTCCTATAAATTATGTATTAGGTAAAAAAAATTCTTAATAAATTTAAGATGATTGAAATCATACCAAACAACCTTTTTTTTTTTAAATCACAATTATTGGTGATCAAAAACAATGAAATCTTTCCATTTGCAACAATGTGGATGGCACTAGAGTGGATTATGCTAAGCAAAATAAGTCAGAGAAATACAAATATCATATGATTTCACTCATATGTGGAATTTAAGAAACATAACAGATGAACATACAGGAAGGGAAGGAAAAATAAGATAAAAAAAGAGAAGATGGCAAACCATAAGAGATTCTTAAATACAAAGAATAAAGTGAGGGTTTCTTGAGGGGTGGTGGGTGAGAATATTGGCTAAATGAGTGATGGGAATTAAGTAGGGCACTTGTTGGGATGAGTACTGGGTGTTATATGTAAGTCATGAATTACTGGGTTCCACTGCTGAAAGCCATACTACACTGTATGTTAACTAATTTCAATTTAAATAACTAACTTAAAAAAAGAAAAATGTTAATAAAATTGAGATTTTTTTAAATGTTTATTTATTTTAAGAGAGAGAGGGTGCAAGAGTTGGGGTGGGGCAGAGAAACTGAGGGAGAGGGAGAATCCCAAGAAAGCTCTGTGCTGTCAGATCATGAGATCATTACATGATCTGAAATCAAGAGTCAGACACTTAACCGACTGAGCCACCCAGGCACCTCTGAATTTTTTTTTAATATATACCAAATCAATAAACCTGTAATCATACTAAATAGGAAAAACAGTGAGATGACTCAAATAAAATTATAAATAAAAGAGGAAACAATGCAGCAAATAGCACACAAATAAGAGATTACTATGAACATTTATATTTCAATAAATTTGATAATCTAAAACAAAGAAATACATTACTAAAATATGCAATTTGTCATGAATGAATCATGAAGAAATAAAAATCTTAATAGGTCAATAAGAAGTAAAGTAATAGAGGAGGTAGATCCAACATGGCAGAGATATAGGGGGAACCAAAGTTCCCTCGTCCCTCAAACAAAGCAGAGTTGAGGCCAAAGGACTTTGAATTCCAAGAATCTGGGTTGCAGAGTGACAAAGATATCTCCAGGGGCCCACAGGGGCAATATGGTGGGCCATTGTTGTGTGATTTCAAACTGGGAGAGATAAAACAGGCCACATAGGCATGGATGGGAGGGACCCCCTTCTGTGGAGAAACAAAGGGAAGAGAAAGAGAGGGTGGGGAAGCTTAGGACTTGTATCTGGACAAGGTTAAAAACCACGGACGGGGATGGACAAAGATCCAATTGCCAACTGCAGGTCTTTCTCCAGACAGGCTGGCTGAACTTTTTGTGTACCTGGGGAGGAGAATAGCCAGCTGAGAGCCAAGAAGGCTTGGGAGTCTGCAAAGTGGGACAAACCACCTCATTCACTCCTGCGGCACTGTGAGGGCAGCCTGAACAGAGTGGTTTGGGACACCAGGCCCATGGAGGAGAGACTGGGGTGTTGCCATTTTTCTCCCCAAAACGGAAAAAAATGGGGCTTCATGGAATGGATAGTGGGACCACAGTAGAGGAGGGAACTACCTACACCAAACCACACCCCTCCCCGCCTGGTAACTGCATCTCTACTGGAGTGGGATTGATGCTGACTAACCAGACAGACCCTCCTCCAGACCAGCGCTGCCACCGGTTTTGCATTACCTGATTTAATTCTTGGACAAATCTTATTATATATTTTTTTCCTTCCTTTTCTGCTTTTTATTTCTTCCCTACTCCAGTCTGGTTACTCTGGATGTTGATTTGTTTAATCTATTCTCTTTATATCTGTTCTATATCTCCTTCTTTATTTTCCTCTCTTTCTCTCTCTCTCTGGATTAAACCATATAGTTTCTCTTTCACTTTTCATTTTTCCCACCCCTGTCATTTCTCTCTTTGTATGAGATAAGGCCTTTTCTATCAACAACGCCCTCACCCCATTGTTTTGCTGTTTTTCTGTTTTTGTTTGTTTTTTTTTTCTGTTTTTTTTTTCTGTTTTTGTTTGTTTGTTTTCTTTTCCAGGGCTTCTTCAATGAAAAAATCAAAGCACACCTGGTGGGGGGGTCCAAAACATCACTAAGAGTAGGGAGATAAGGCAACCAGAGTCACAACAACGCAGAGCAAGTAACACACTCCATAAAATACCTCCAGAAGAGCCAGGCCCTGGACAGTGTATGACCCCTCTATAATATAGTAGTTCTCGCAGATGCAGGACACATAACAAACTTTTAAAAACACATAAGGGACAGAAAGCTAGCCAAAATGATGAAACAGAAGAATTTTCCTCAAAAGAATTTCCAGGAATAAATGAAAGCTAAAGAATTGATCAAAACAGATATAAATTATAACTGAACAAGAATTTAAAGTAATAGTCATAAGATTAATTGCTGGGCTTGAAGAAAAGCATAGAAGACAGCAGAGTCTTGCTGCAGAGATCAAGGAACTAAAACATAGTCATGATGAAATAAAAAATGCAGTAAATGAGATGCAAAATAAACTAGAGGCAGTGACAGCGAGGATTGAAGAGGAAAAGGGGAGAATATGTGAAATAGAAGATAAAATTATGGAAAAATATGAAACTAAGAAAAAGATTAAAAAATTCTGGACAATGAGAGGAGAATTAGAGAACGAAGTGATTCAATGAATCATAATAATATCTGTATCAGAGGAGTTCCAGAAGAAGAAGAAGAGAGAGAAAGGGGTGGAAGGTGTACTTGAACAAATCATAGCTGAGAACTTCCCAAATCTGGGAAAGGAAACAGATATCAAAATACAGAAGGCACAGAGAACTCCTTTCAGATGTAGTTTGAATTGTTCTTCTGCATGACATATCATAGAGAAACTGGCAGAATACAAAGGTAAATAGAGAAGTTTGGAAGCAACTAGGGACATACAGGCCTTAACCTACAAGGGTAGACACATAAGGGTAGGATAGTATCAGACCTATCAACTAAAACTTGGCAGGCCAGAAGGGAGTGGCAGAAAATCTTCAATGTGTTTAATAGGAAAAATATGCAGCCAAGAATCCTTTATCCAGCAAGCCTGTCATTCACAATCGAGGGGAGATAAAGCTTTTCACAGACAAACAAAAACTGAAAGAGTTCATCACCACTAAACCAGCCCTACAAGAGATCCTTAGGGGGACTCTGTGAGTGGAATGTTGCAAAGACTACAAGGGAACAGAGACATCACTGCAAGCATGAAGCCTACAGATAACACAATGACTCAAAATCCATACCTTTCAATAACAACACTGAATGTAAATGGAGTAAATGCTCCAATCAAAAGACAGGGTATCAGAATGAACAAAAAACAAGACTCGTCTGTTTGGTGTCTAGAAGAGACTCATTTTAGACCTGAGGACACCTTCAGATTGAAAGTGAGGGGATGGAGAACTATTTATCATGCTACTGGAAGTCAAAAGAAAGCTGGAGTAGCCATACTTATATCAGATGAACTAGACTTTAAATTAAAGGCTGTAACAAGAGATGAAGAAGGGCATTATATAATAATTACAGGGTCTATCCATCAGGAAGAGCAAACAATTATAAATGTCTATGTGCCAAATATGGGAGCCCCCAAATATGTAAAACAATTAATCACAAACATAAGCAACCTTATTGATAAGAATGTGGTAATTTCAGGGGACTTTAATACTCCACTTACAACAGTTCATGTAGACAGAAAATCAATAAAAAAAACAAAGGCCCTGAATGATACACTGGACCAGATGGACTTGACAGATATATTCAGAACTTTTTATCCCAAGGCAGCAGAATACACATTCTTCTCAAGTGCACAAGGAACATTCTCCAAGATAGATCACATACTGGGTCACAAAACAGCCTTCAAAAAATATAATTATTATAATAATACCATGCACATTTTCAGATCACAGAACTATGAAACTTGAAGTCAACCACAGGAAAAAGTTTGGAAAACCTCCAAATTCATAGAGGTTAAAGAACATCCTACTAAAAAATGAATGGGTCAACCAGGCAATTAGAAAAGAAATTTAAAAATATACAGAAACAAATGAAAATGAAAACACAACCGTCCAAACCATTTGGGATGCAGAAAAGGGAGTCCTAAGAGGAAAATGCATTGCAATTCAGGCCTAACTCAAGAAACAAGAAAAATCCCAAATACAATATTTAACAGCACACTTAAAGGAACTAGAAGCAGAAAACAAAGAAACCCCAAGGCCATCAGAGGAAGAGAAATAATAAATATCAGAGGAGAAATAAACAGTATAGAATAAAAAAAAAAAAAACCAGTAGAACAGATCAATGAAAACGAAACTAAGAGCTGTTTTTTTTAAAATAAACAGTTGATAACCCCCCAGCCAGACTTCTCAAAAAGAGCAGAGAGGACCCAAATAGATAAAATCATGAATTAAAATGTATTTATCACAACCAACCCTTCAGAAATACAACCAATTATCAGAGAATACTAAAAAATTATATGCCAACAAATTGCACAACCTGAAAGAAATGGACAAATTTCTAGACACCCACACACTACCAAAACTCAAACGAGAAAAAAAAAATAGAAAATTTGAACAGACCCATAACTAGCGAAGAAATTGAATCAGTTATCTAAAATCTCCCAACAAAGAAGAGTCCTGGGCCAGATGGTTTCCCAGTGGAATTCTACCAAACATTTAAAGTAGAGTTAATACCTATTCTTCACAAACTGCTCCAAAAAAAAAGAAATAGAAGAAAACCTTACAGACTCACTCTATGAAGCCAGCATTACCTTGATTCCCAAACCAGATAGAGACCCCACAAAAAAGGAAAATTACAGGCCAATATCCCTGATGAACATGGATGCAAAAATTCTCAACAAGATACAAGCACATAAAATTCAACAATGTATAAAAAGAATTATTGACAATGATCAAGTGGGATTCATTCCTGGGATGCAAGGCTGGTTCAATATCTGCAAATCAATCAATGTGATACATCACATTAATAAAAGAAAGGCTAAGAACAATATGATACTGTCGATAGATGCAGAAAAAGCCTTTGAAAAAATACAGCATACTTTCTTAATAAAAACCTTCAAGAAACTTGGGATAAAAGGAACATACCTAAACATCATAAAGGCCATATATGAAAAGCCCACAGCTAATATCATCCTCAATGGGGAAAAACTGAGAACTTTCCCCCTGAGATCAGGAACACGACAGTGATGTCTACTCTCACCACTTCTGTTTAACATAGTATTGGAAATCCTAGCATCAGCAATCAGACAACAAAATGAAATAAAATGCATCCAAATTGGCAAAGTAGTCAATCCTTCACTTTTTGCAGACGACATGATACTCTACATGGAAAACCAAAAGACTCCATCAAAAGGTGGCTAGAAATGATACATGGATTCAGCAAAGTAACAGGGTACAAAATCAATGTACAGAAATCGGTTTCATTTTTATAAACAAATAATGAAGCAACAGAAAATGAAATCAAGAAATTGATCCCATTTACAATTGCACCAAGAACTGTAAAATACCTAGGAATAAACATAACCAAAGATGTAAAAGATCTGTATGCTGAAAAGTACAGAAAACTTATGAAGGAAATTGAAGAAGACACAAAGAAATGGAAAAATATTCCATTCTCATAGATTGGAGGAATAAAAATTGTTAAAATGTCAATACTACCCAAAGCAATCTTGATTGCACATTGGGTAGTGCAACATTTATTGCACATTCAATGCAATCCCAATCAAAATTGCACCAGCATTCTTCTCGAAGCTAGAACAAACAATCTTACAATTTGTATGGAATCACAAAACACATAAATGGCCAAAGTAATATTGAAGAAGAAAACCAAAGCAGGAGGCATCACAATCCCAGACTTTAGCCTCTACTACAAAGCTGTAATCATCAAGACAGCATGGTATTGGCACTAAAACAGATACATAGACCAATGGAATAGAATAGAGAACCCAGAATTGGGTCCACAAATGTATGGCCAACTAATCTTTGACAAAACAGGAAAGTACATCCAATGGAAAAAAGACAGTCTTTTTAGCAAATGGTGCTAGAAGTGAACAGCAACATGCAGAAGAATGAAACTAAACCACTTTCTTACACCATACACAAAAGTAAATTCAAAATGGATGAAAACGTAAATGTGAGACAGGAAACCATCAAAACCCTAGAGGAGAAAGCAGGCAACAATCTTTATGACCTCAGCCACAGAAATTTCTTGTTTGACACATCTCCAAAGGTAAGGGAATTAAAAGCAAAGATGAACTATTGGGACCTCATTGAGATTAAAAGCTTTTACACTGCAAAGGAAACAATCAACAAAACTAAAAGGCAACTGATGGAATGGGAAAAGATATTTGCAAATGACATATTGGATAAAGGGTTAATATCCAAAATCTATAAAGAACTTACCAAAATTAACACCCGAAAAACAAATAATCCAGTTAAGAAATGGGCAGAAGACATGAATAGACACTTTCCAAAGAAGACATCCAGATGGCCAATAGACACTCAACATCACTCATTATCAGGGAAATACAAATCAAAACCACACTGAGATACCACCTCACACCAGTCAGAGGAGCTAAAATGAACAACTCAGGAAACTACAGATGCTGGTGAGGATATGGAGAAGTGGGAACCCTCTTGTACTGTTGGTGGTAATGCATACTGGTGCAGCCGCTCTGGAAAACAGTGTGGAGGTGCCTCAAAACCTTAAAAATAGAACCACCCTACAACCCAGCAATAACACTACTAGGAATTTACCCAAAGTATATAGGAATGCTGATGTATAGGGGCACATGTACCCCAACGTTTATAGCAGCACTTTCAACAATAGCCAAGTTATCGAAAGAGCCTAAATGCCCATCAACTGATGAGTGGATAAAAAAGATGTGGTTTATATATACAATGGAATTCTACTTGGCAGTGAGAAAGAAATCATGCCATTTACAGCAACGTGGATGTAACTGGAGGGTATTACGCTAAGTTAAATAAGTCAGTCAGAGAAAGACAGATACCATATGTTTTCATTCATATGTGAATCTTGAGAAACTCAACAGAAGACCATGGGGGAAGGGAAGGGGAAAAAATAGTTACAGAGAGGGAGGGAGGCAAAACTTAAAAGACTCTTATATACAGAGAACAAACTGAGGGTTGACTGGGGAGTGGGGGAGAGTGGATAATGGTTGATGGGCATGGAGGAGGTCACTTGTTGTGTTGAGCACTGGGTGTTTTATGTAAGTGATGAACCATGGGAATCTACTCCAAAAACCAAGAACATAGTTTACACACTGTATGTTAGCCAATATTATAATAAATTATATTTAAAAAAGAATTAAAGTCATAGAATCATTAATAAAAAATCATCTAACAATGAAAAATCCAGGACCAGATGGCTTCAATTGTGAAATATACTAATCATGCAAAGAAAAATTAATACCAATATTTCTCAAAATTATCTAAAATATTAAAGAGAAAGCTTATTTTATGAATCCATTATTGCCCTGATGACAAAACCAGAAAAGGACACTACAATAAAATAAAATATAGTCCAATATCCTTCATGAACACAGATGCAAAAATTCTTAAAAAAATACTAGCCAATCTTATTTGAATAGAGCAATATAAAGAACATACACTGTGTTTAAGTATGTCAATGTAATGTATATATACCCACTGTTAACATTATACTTAATGGTAAAGACTAATTTTTTCCAAGTTCAAGAACAAGACAAGCATGGCCACTTTTGCCACTTCTGTTAACCATAATAATGGAAGCAAATCCAAATACTTAAGCAATAAAGAGAATTAGAACCATACAAATAAAAAAGGAAGTAGTACCATATTCTATTGGCCTCTGACATGACTTTCTATATAGAAAATTCTAAACAACAACAACAAAACAATGATTAGACCTAATATTAAATTTCAGTAAAGCAGCAGGATATTAAATAACCATAAAAATTAGCTGTGTTTTTATATGCTGACAATAAACTATCTGAAAAAGAAATAAATCAATTCCACTTACAACAGGACCAAAACCAATAAAATAGGAATAAATTTAAGCAAGATGAGAAAAGATCTGTACACTGAAAATTATACAAGATGAACTTCCAGTTATGAATATGTTCTGAGGATGTAATGTATACCATGATAATATAGTTAATACTGAATTCTATATTTGAAAAATTGTTATTTTTCTTTACTGTATACACTTTTTTTAAAATTTAAATTCAAGTTAATCAACATACAATCTAGTCCTCGCTTCAGGAGTATGACCCAGTGATTCATCTCTTACTAGTGCTCATCCAAAAAAATGCCCTCCTTAATGCATGTGACTCATGTAAACCATTCTCCCACTCCCACCCCCACCAGCGCTCTCAATTTGCTCTGTGTATTTAAGTGTCTCTTATGTTTTGCCTCCATATATATATGTATGTATCAGCTCATCACATTGTACATTCTAAATATCTGCAATTTGGGGTGCCTGGGTGGCTCAGTCAGTTGAGCGGATGACTTCGGCTCAGGTCATGATCTCGCGGTTTGTGAGTTCAAGCCCCGCGTCGGGCTTTGTGTCGACATCTCGGAGCCTGGAGCCTGCTTCAGATTCTGTGTCTCCTCCTCTCTCTGCCTCTCCTCTGCTCATGCTCTGTCTCTCTCTGTCTCTCAATAATAAATAATCATTAAAAGATAAAAATAAATAAATATCTGCAATTTTATTTTGTCAGTTATTCCTCAATAAAGCTAAGGAAAAAATATTTTAAAAAATCTATATACTTGGAGAAAATATTTATGATGCATATATCCAAAAGAAAACGTTTCTAGAATATATAAATGTATATAAATAGCTTGTAAAAATCTATAACAAACTTGCAAACCATCCTGTACAAATATGTATAAGAATTGAACAAACACTTCACAAAATAAGAATTAGGGATGACCAAAGACTGCATTAAAAGGTGTTGAACTTTATTAATGAATAAAGCAGTGAAAATTAAAATGACAGTTGGATGTCATCATGTACTCACTGGAATGATAGGAATTAAAAACTTTGACAGTAGCTAATCTGATAAGGATTAGGAACTCAGAGATCTCTCATAATTTACTGGTGGGAATGTAAATATGCACAGACCCTTTAGAGAAGAGTTTGGCAGTTTCATATAAAGAAAAATGTATCCTTCCTTTATAACTTAGCTTTTACCTCTAGGTACATACCTATAAAATAAATATGTGTCCACAAAAAGACTTGTATGAGAATTTTCTTTGCAACTTTAAAATAATCCAAAGCTGAAAAACACCCAACTACCTCCCAGTAAAAGGAAGGACAAACCATTTTATATTAATAGAATGGAATTTTACTCAGAAATTAAAAAAAAAATAATGGACTAGTGGTACACATCACAACAGGGATAATTTCATTTATAGAAAGTCAGGAACAGGCAAAAACTAATATTTGATTTTAAAAATAATATTTGATAATGGAAATCAGGACCGTGATTACCAATGCAGCTTAGAATTTAAAAGTTGGGGTGATGATTATATAGATGTATAGTTTTGTAGAAATTCATCAAAATGTATAGTTAGGATTTAGGCATTTGACTCTATGTAAATATGTGTACATATTTTCTCAATTAAAAAAATAAGTCTTCTGATGTAGAACATGGGAATAGTAAGAGATAATGGCAAAAGACAAGCCTGAAAAAAATCATACCATTCTAGTGCCATAAGTAGTCATAGAAATTTTTATATAGAAAAGTATCCTCATCAGATTAATGCCTTAGAAGATCACTCTGGCTGCAATGTATAGGATTAAAGGGAAAGATAAGAATCAAAGTGACTAGGAAACCACTGAAATAGATCATTAAGAAGAGAGGAAAGGGAATTTACATTAGGAATGAAGAGGATGGACAAGATTACAAAATTATTTAGGAGGTAGAGAATCTGTTCAGTTTAGTAACTAATTGAATGGTGAAAAAGAAGAAGAGAAAGAAGTTAGTGATTATTCCTAGGCATCATGGTAGACTAGATAAATGAAAAAACTATAGGTGAAATAAGTGAAGAAATGTGTGAAGTTTGCTCTTTAGAGGGAAGGGTAGTGGAGATTGATAGATAATAAGGTATTTTATGACATAGTGGGATTGAGATATTTGCAGGAAATTTAAATAGATGTGTTAAATTTGATGTTTGATAATATGAGTGTATAGTTCCAGAAAGAGCTATTAGATGATAATAAATCACTTGATATTGATGAATATATCAATGACATTGTAAGACATGGATATAACTAAAATTAACAAATATAGTGAGAACATAACCAAGAATAGAAACTTTGGGACACACTTTTAGTAATGGGAAATAGGGGCAGGCCGTTGAAAAAAGGAATTTGAAAAGGGAACCAAGAACAAGTACAAAAAGAAAAAATACCAGGAAAAAAATCATGTTATAGAGGCCAATAAAATAATATGTTTCAAGGAAAGGATAGTAAATAATATCAAATATTATAGTGATTAAAGTGATTTTTTAATCAAAAAGAATATAGTATTACTTAATGAACCAAGAAACAAAGGTATCCCAGTTGCAACAAGCACACCCAGCACCCAGATATTGGTCTCTACTATCATTCTTCCCTACAAAGAAGTAGAGGTCCTAGGAATAATGTTGATTACAGTGTCATGGTGGGTAAAAGATACCTTAAAATGAAAAAAAAAGTCTTAATATGACATACACTAAGGAAGCACTGAAAAAATGATAGGGCTGATACACACACACGAACACACATACACACACACACACGCACACACACACACACACACACACACACACACCATAGCTGGCTTAAAAGGAGGTCCACTTGGTCAAGTCTAGAAAAATATGACCACCAAAATAATTAAATATGATGATGAATTATAATATACTGAAAACATTAATTCATGAATCTGTCCAAATAATAAATAGAAAACTAAGTTGTTTGATAAATATCAGGGGTTGAGAAAATTTTTTAGTATAAAATGCATATGCTGACTGATAAATGTACATGGAGATCTGGAGTTGCAAGATCATCTTCTTGTAACCATCACAACAAAGATTGGATAAGAAAATAATATTTAATATATGCTAAATCTAGAGGAAATTTTGACAAGTAGCAGAATATTTGCATGATCTTAAATGTATCCCCAAAGATTGCTATTAGTTGTAAAGGCGGAAAACATCACAATAATTATATAGTGAGAAATTGGATAACACCTTGACTAAATGATCAAAATTAACATTACTAAGGAGGAAGAGATAGGCATTGTGGACCTCCAGACTGGTATATACTGAGAAGGACACAATAAGCCCTATAAAGTATTCTGGATAAGAATGCATAATTTGAATCTAATCAAAACGAAATATCACACAAACCCCAGATAAGGAACAGTTTATTAATCTACAAATATATTAGTTTAATATAAGACAATGAAAGGCAATGGAAATGACCTAGATTAAATAAGACCAAAATGTCATGAAAACTAAATGCAATAATTGTCCTTAGACTCAATCTTTTGCTTCAGGAGAAAAAAAAAAATAAGATATTGGGTCAACTGACAAATTTGACAGACAAAGAATAAACTATTATGTCTACTTCCAGTTCACTTAAGTTGATTTTTGTAGTGAGTGTTTGCAATAAAACATTTTTCCTAAAGAAATACAGTTTGAAATATTTAATGGTAAAGAGATAAAGACTAAATTGTTTACAATTGATGAATGTAGGTAGAAGGTATATGAATGTTATTTCTAATATTTGTGTTTTTGTGTAGCTTTTATTCTTTGATTATTGACATGTAAGAAATCTAAAAAAATAGGAAGTTTATGTAAAAAATAAAATACACAGAAAAAGACCTGATAAATTTTGTTCAAACAGTTTCTGTGGTATGGTGAGGCTACCAGTGTATAGAATGGGTTGATAGAAGTTGTAAACAAGAGACAAAGTATATGTAAGCTTCTCTCACAGAAACTGTAGTAGTAATGGAAGAAGGAATAAACAGTAATAGCTTGAGGTAGAGATATGTTTAAAGGGAAGTATTTGAAGATAAATGAACTTGAGTACATTTAAGAAGTGGGTTGAAGAAAAGATCATGCTAAAGATATAGAAAAAAAAGCTGTATTTAACACAAACATGCAGAAAGTGGTGATCAAAGTGCAGAAGTCACCTTTAGACAGGATAAAATAATTCTTCCATTGAGGAAAAAGAAAATAAATGTTCATGACACATAAACATGAATATTAAAAGAAAGCAAGTCAAGAAAGTTAATATCTGGTGTACATTTCTTTTTTTCTTTTTTTCTTTTTTTTTTGAGAAGAATTGTAAGGTTCATTGCCTTTATTTTCTTGATACTGGACAGCTGAGAGATATTCCTCGAGATTTCTTATCTTCTCTTGTTTGCAATTTTCACACATCTAATTGGCAATGGTGATTATTGCAGCATTAAATATTTAAAAATATGTATGATATTCTAGGGAAGATGGCAGAGTAGGAGGACTCCAAGCTCACCTCATCCCTGGATACAACCAGATAACACCCATTCGTGTAAATAACCCACGAAATGACCCAAAGACTGGCAGAAAAAAAAATCTTTACAGCTAAATGTAGAGAAGAGGCCACATCAAAGAGGGAAAGAATGGCATAGAAATAGTCAGGAGCTAAATGGGCAGAAAAGCCCACACAGGAGAGATGAATCCTTATAATATTTGGCTTTGAAAACCAGAGGAGACAAATTTTACAAGTTGTTAGTTACAATTAGCAGGACTTAAAACCTAGAACTTTAAAAATCAGCTGGCTCAGGTCTGGGAAAGCCTAGAGAGAGAGAGAGGAAACTGAGTCCCTACCCTTAAAGAGATAGCACAAAAAGAGCCTCATGGAAATACAGCATGGAAGCAGCAGTTTGAAAACAACCTGGGGTATATGGGACGGACATATGTTTACTAAACTCAGAGCACATGCTGGAGGGACAGGTATCCTTGGGAGGCTTCTCCAGCAACAAAGGAGCTGGTGGAACCACTTCCCTCCCCCACTTCCCAGCATAAAGACATATCTACTTGTGGGAACCAGAACAGTGCCAACACTCTCTACCTAACTTGCTAACACTGTGTGTCCAGCCCATGCTTCTGTGAGTCCAACCCTTATAAGCCATGCCTCAACTACAGTTATCCCCTGGCAGAAGTCCAGCACAAACCTTGCTAAAACCATGCCTTCTACCCCTTTGCACATCCAAAGATCCACCTCCTCCTATGTGTTCTTCACTGAAGCCCATTGAAAGCAACACTGCAAGCTTGGTCATATGCAAGCAGTCCAGAGAGGGGCCATCACCACACCAAAGTGACTCTTACCCACAGAGAGGGAAAGATAACCACAAAAACCAGTGAGACTGTGGCCCAAGCAGTCTGGGGGCAGACAGTTGGTCTTACTGTAGTCTCTACGCATTAATGAAAGCATCTCAGATGAGAAAACAAGGAAAGTGCCCTGCAGTTTGCAACTATTGCATCTTGGGAAAACACCTGGTCTGACTAAACTTAAGCCCAAAGCTGCCTCAGATTTGCCCACTAAGAGCACAGGGACAAAACACTTCACATTTGAGCCAATGCAGACCACCGGACTGAAGAAAAACAGTGGATTAGCTACAACAGGAGTATACAACACACATAAGAGACACACCTGAAGTACCAGGTTCTAGTGAATGGGGGCACTGCACTGCAAGACACTACAGAACCTCTTCTTCATAAGGCCACTACTTGAAAGAACGAGAGTCATAGCTGACTTTCCTAACAGAGAAAGTCATAGAGAGTTAGACAAAAGTGAATACAAAGGAACACATCTCCTAAGGGGGGGGGGGAGACAAAATCATAGCAACAGACCTAAGCAAAATGGAGGTAAATAATATGCTGATAGAGAATTTAAAGTAATGATCACAAAGATAATAACTAGACCTGAGAAAATAGTGGCGGACCTTGTTGAGACCCTTAACAAACAGATAGAAAAAATTTAAAAAATCAGAGATAAGTAACTTAATAAATGAAATTAAAATTACATTAGATAGAATAAATAGTAGACTAGAGAAAGCAGAAGAATAGATAAGCATCTTGGACGACAGAATAATGGAAAACAATCTAGTTGAGTAGGTGAAAAAATTTTACAAAATAAATATAAACTTAAATAACTCAGTGACAACATCAAGTAGAATAACATTCATATATACAGATCCCAGAAGGAGAAGAGAGTGAAAAGGGGGTAGAAAACTTTTTGAACAAATAATAGATGAAAACTTCCCAAACCTGTGGAAGAAAACAGAAATCTAGATCCAAGAGGCACAGAATTCCCCCACTAAAATCAGCACAAGGAGATCCACACCAACACACATAGTGATTAAGATGGTAAAATGTAATGATAAAGAGAGAATTGTAAAAGCATCAAGAGAAAAGAAAACAGTTGCATACAAGGGAAACCCTATAAGACTACTGGTAGATTTTCCAACAGAAACAATACAAGCCAGAGGGAAGTGGCATAATATATTCAAAAGGCTGAAGGAAAAAAAATCTGCACACAAGAATACTCTATCCAGAAAGTCTATCATTCAGAATAAAAGGAGATAGGTTTTCACAGAAAAGCAAATGCTAAAGAAATTCATTACCACTAAATCAGCTCTAAAAGAAATGTGAAAGGGGACTTGTTGAGTGAAAAAGAAAGACCATAAGCAGGAGTAAGAGATGTAGGAAGCACAAAATCAGTAAAAGTAAGTATTTTATCAAAAATCAAAGAACTTTCAAAATAAAAGAATGCAACGTATGACACCATATATATAAACTCTGGGGGGAGAAGAGTAAAGAATATGTTCAAACCTAAGCGACTACCAACTTAATATTGACTTCTATCTGTAGAAGATATTATTTACAAACAAAACGATAATCTCAAATCAAACACCAGTAATAAACATGTAAAAAAATAAAGACAGAGGAATTTAAGTATATCATTAAAGAAAGCCAACAAATCATGAAAGAAGAAAGAAACAGAAGAATGAGAAAAACAACCATAGAGCAAGTAACTAATTGTGAATAAGTACATATTTATCAATAATTACTTTGAATGTAAATGGATGAAGCACTCCAATCAAAAGCCATAAGGTGATGGCATGGATAAAAACAATGAAGACCCATAGGGCACCTGGGTGAATCAGTTGGTTATGCCTCTGACTTCAGCTCAGGTCGTGATCTCATGGTTCATGAGTTCGAGCCCTATATCAGGCCCACTGCTGCCAGCACAGAGCTCACTTTGGATCCTCTGTCCCCCTCTCTCTCTGCCCCACCCCCACTTGTGCTCTCTCTCTCTCTCGAGAATAAATAAAACATTAAAAAAACAAGACCCATCAACATGCTGCCTACAAGAGACTTGTTTCAGACCTACAAACACATGCAGAATAAAAAAGGAGGGATAGAGAAGTATTTACCATGAAAATGGATGTGAAAAGAAAGCCAGGGTAGCAATACTTATAACAGACAAAATAGATTTTAAAGCAAGAGTGTAACAAGAGTCAAAGAAGGACACTGTATAGTCATAAAGGGAATAACCCAGCAGGAAGATATAACAATTATAAATATTTATGCACCCAACATAACAGCACCCAAATACATAAAGCATCTAAAAACAAACACAAAGGAAGTAATCAATAGTAATATAATAATACTAGGAAATTTTAACACCCCACCTACATCCAAACTGAAAATAAAGAAACAATGGCTTTGAATGATACATTAAACCAGATCAATCTAACAGACATATTCAGAACTTCCCATCCTAAAACATCAGAGTGCTCATTGTTTTCAAGTGCACGTGGAGCATTCTCCAGTAGATCATATATTAGGCCACACAATAAGCCTCAATTAATTAAAAAGGATCAAAGTTATACCATGCATCTTTACTAGCCACAATGCTATGAAACCAAAAATGAGACGCAAGAAAAAATCTGGAAAGAGCAGAAATACATAAAGATTTAGTGACATGCTACTAAACAATGAATGGATCCAACAGGAAATAAAAAAAAATACATGGAAACAAATGAAAATGAAACACAACATTCTAAAATCTTTGGGATTTAGCAAAAGCTGTCCTAAGAGGGAAATTTATAAAAACACAGGCCTATTTTAGGGCACTTGGGTGGCTCAGTGGGGTGAGCATCCAACTCTTGGTTTCAGCTCAGGTCATGATCTCACAGTTTGTGCATTCGAGCCTTGCACTTGGCTCTGGTCTCAAAGTGCCAAGCCTGATTAGGATTCTCTCATTCTCTCTCCTTTTCTCTCTGCCCCTCCTTCTCTCTCTCTCTCTCTCTCTCTCTCTCTCTCTCTCTCTCTGTATGTCTATCTCTATTTCTATCTCTATCTTTATATCTATCTCATTCTCTCTCTCTCCCAAAATGAAATAAGTAAATAAATTTTTAAAAAACCACAACACAGGCCTACTTCAAGAAGCAAGAAAACTCTCAAATAAACAACGTAATCTTACACCTAAAGGTTATAGAAAAAGAACAACTAACAAAACCTAAACCAGTAGAAGGAAGGAAATAATAAATATTAGAACAGAAATAAAAAAATTGGAACTAAAAAAAATAGAATAGGTCAATGAAATCAGGAGCTGGTCCTTTGAAAAAATTTTAAAAAGCTGATAAATCTTCTGCCAGGCCCATCTCAAAAAGAGGAAGAGAGAGAGAGAGAGAGAGAGAAGACTCAAGCAAACAAAGCCAGAAATATACAAGGAATAATAAGATAAATATCCAGAAACATATAACATCCTAAAACTGAATCAGAAAGAAATAGAAAACTTGAAGAGACTGATTACCAGCAATGAAATGGAATCAATAATGAAAAAAAAAAAAAAACCTCCCAATAAACAAAATCCAGGAGGAGGTGGCTTCACAGGTAACTTTTACCAAAAATTAAAAAAAAATAGTTTATACTTGTTCTTCTAAAATGTTTCCAAAAAATAGAAGAGGAAGGAAAGTTTCCAAATTTATTCTATGAGGACATTACCCTGATATCAAAACCAGATACACATTCACCAAAAAAGGGAGCTACAGGCCTATATCTCTGGTGAACATAGATACAAAAATCCTCAACAAAATATTAGCAAACTGAATCCAAAATATAATAAAAAATATTAAACATGATCAAGTGGGCTTTATCTCCAGGATGTGGTTCAATATAAAGAAATCAATTAATGTGATATAGCACATGAAGAAGAGAAAGGATAAAAAACATACTATTATTTTAATAGATGCAGGAAAATCATTTGACAATGTAGTACATACAATCATGATTAAAAACTCTCAACAAAGTAGGTTTAGAGGGGCCATACTTCAACATCATAAGCACCATATATGAAAAAAACACAGTGAACATCATACTCAGTAGTAAAAAGCTGACAGCTTTCCCCCTAAGGTCAGGAACTAGACAAGGATATCTAGTCTCACCAATTTTATTCAACATAGTACTAGAAGTCCTAGTGACAGCAATCAGAAAGGAAAAAAAATACATTCAAATTATAAGAAAGAAATGAAATTTTCACTATTTGCAGATAGCATCATACAATATATAGAAAACCCTAAAAGTTCAACAAAAGAACTACTAGAAAAAATAAACGAATTCAGTAAGACTGTAGGATATAAAATAAATGTATAGAAATTTGTTGCATTTCTCTACACCAATAATAGACCACCAGAAAGTGACATAAAAAAACAAGTTTATAATTACAACAAAAATAATGAAATACCTAGGAATAAACTTAACCAAGGAAGTGAGAGACCTATATTATGAAAAGTATAAAACATTGATGAAAGAAATTGCAGACAACACAAATAGAAAGATATTTCAAGCTCATTATTTGGAAGAACAAGTATTATTAAAATATCCATACTACCCAAAGGAATCTACATATTTAATGCAATCCCTATCAAAATTTCCATAGCATTGTTCACAGAAGTAGAACAAACAATTCTGAAATTAGTATGGAACCACAAAAGAACCCTAAAGAGCCAAAGAAACCTTAAAAAGGAAAAACACAGTGGCAGCTTTCATAATAACAGATTTCAAGATACTGCAAAGGTGTAGAATAATAAAAACATTATTGTACTGGCACAAAAATAGACATATAGATCAATGGAAAAGAATAAAAATCCCAGGTATAAATCCCCTGGAGTAAAGGATATGTAATGGGAATCTTCAACAAAGGAGTAAAGAATATGTAATGGGAAAAAGATAGTCTAACAAATGGTGCTGGGAAAACTGGATAGCTATATGTAAAAAATAATCAAATTGGATCACTTTCTTACACTATGTACAAGAATAAACTCAAAATGGATTAAGGACCTAAGTGTAAGACTGAAACCATAAAGGTCCTAAAAGAAAACACAGGAAGTAATTTCTCTGACATTGGCTATAGTAAGATTTCTCTAGACATGTCTCCTGAAGCAAGTGAACAAAAGAAAAAAATCATCTTTTGTCATTACTTCAAAATTAAAAACCTTTGCAGAGGAGAGGAAACAATTCAGAAAACTAAGGACACTACTGAATGGGAGAAGGTATTTGCAAATTATATATTTGATGAAGGGTTAATTTCCAAAATATATAAAGATCTTATACAGCTCAACACACAAGAAACAAATAATCCATTTAAAAATAGGTAGAAGAGGGGCGCCTGAGTGGCTCAGTCGGTTAAGCGGCCGACTTCGGCTCAGGTCATGATCTCACAGTCCGTGAGTTCGAGCCTCACGTCGGGCTCTGTGCTGACAGCTCAGAGCCTGGAGCCTGTTTCAGATTCTGTGTCTCCCTCTCTCTGACCCTCCCCTGTTCATGCTCTGTCTCTCCCTGTCTCAAAAATCAATAAAACGTTAAAAAAAATTAAAAATAAAATAAATAAATAAATAAATAAATAAATAAATAAATAAATAAAATAGGTAGAAGACATGAACAGACATTTCTCCAAAGACATACAGATAGCCAACAAATACATTGAAAGATGCTCAGCATCATTAGTCATCAGGGAAATGCAAGTCAAAACCACAATGAGATATCACCTCACATTTGTCAGAATGGCTAAAATTAAAAAAAAAAAAAAACAAGAAGCAACAAGTGTTGATGAGGATGTGAAGAAAAAAGAGCCCTTGTGCACTGTTGGTGGGAATGAATACTTGTGGAGTCATTGTGGAAAACAGTATGGAGGTTCCTCATAAAAATGAAAATTGAATTACCATTGAGTCAGTAATTACACTACTGGGCATTTTCTCAAAGAATATGAAAACCCTAATTTGAAAGTTTATATGCACCTCTGTGCTTGTTGTGGCATTATTTACAATAGATGAATGAATGAAGAAGATGTGGTATATACAAGAAATGGAATATAATTCAGTCATATATTAGAATGAGATCTTGCCATTTGCAATCACATGGATGTATCTAGAGAGTATAATGCTGAGTGAAGTAAGTCAGTCAGAGAAAATAAAATACCATATAAGTTCACTCATATATGGAATTTAAGAAACAAAATAAATCAACAAGGGAAAAAAATAAACAAAACAAAAGAGTCTGTTGACTCTTAACTATACAGAACAAAGAGATGGTTATCAATAGGGAGGTGGTCTGAGGGAGGTGTGAAATGGGTGAAGGGGAATAAGAGTGCAATTAATTTGATGATCACTGAGTAATATATAGAAATGTTGAATCACTAGGGATGCTTGGGTGGCTCAGTGGGTTAAGTATCCAACTTTGGCTCAGGTCATAATTTCATGGTTTGTGGGTTTGAGTCCAGCATCAGGTTCTGTGCTGACAGCTTGGAGCCTGGAGCTTGTTTCAGATTTTGTGTCTCCCTCTCTCTGTGTCCCATCCCTGATTGTGCTCTCTCTCTCTCTCTCTCTCTCTCTCCCTCTCTCACTCTCAAAATTGAATGAATAAACTAAAAAAAAAAGAAATGTTGAATCACTGTATTGTACACCTGAAACTAATATAAAATTGTATGTTAACCATACTGGAATTAAAATTTTTAAAATGGGGGGTGCCTGGGTGGCTCAGTCGGTTGAGCGTCCCACTTCGGCTCAGGTCATGATCTCACGGTTTGTGAGTTCAAGCCCTGTGTTGGGCCCTGTGCTGACAGCTTAGAGCCAGGAGCCTGCTTTGGATTCTGTGTCTCCCTCTCTCTCTGCCCCTCCCCCACTCATACTCTGTCTCTCTCTCTTTCAAAAATAAACATATAAAAAAAATTAAAAACGAGAGTGAAAACAAACAGTATTTCTTTTTACTGAAAAAAAATTACCTCAAAATTGGGCATTGGGTATGCTAGCCAGGACGTTTTCCCCAGGAGATATGTGTGTATATATATATATATATATATATATATATATATATTCAGAGCACTTTTAACAAATATTTCTTCCAAAGATAGACATGATTTCACAATTAAACATGCATTTGTTTGCTAATAAACTTATTTGCCTACTTCCTGATAAAGGGAAGGGGGCAATTTATGTTTCTTGAAAATATAAAAGCAACACTTTTATTTTTAAACACTTTATTTTTTGATAATTGCTAGGAGGTTTACAAGTCCTAAGTACATCCTCACAAGTATTCCATTCTTACAGCTGAGAGAGCAGAAAATAAAAGATTTATACAATGTTACTGTCTAAATCTGGTGCGATTCAGAATTTCTTGAATTTATTTAATACTTTTAATTGAAAAATTTTACCAAAATAAATAAGAAATGGCAAATCAGAACATAATCATATTGTTTTGGTCTCCAAAATTATATAATTCTAAGGCTATGGTAGAGTCATTTTGCCTTAAAATTTCAAATAAAAAAATAAAATTTGCCTCATTTACAGAAAATATTTATTATGTTACATTGCTGTATAATTAAAAATAAATATATTTTTGTTTAATTATTTATGTCATTGTTTTTGGCTTTAAAGTAATTAAATTAATTCAAAGTAAAAAATATTAATCTTTTTTTAGAATCAAATGTCACATCACAAATATTGCATGGGACATATTTATACTAAAAATTATTTGTTTCTTGTCTGAAATATAAGTTTAACTGGGCATCCTGTATTTTTATTTGCTATAGCTGGCAACCTAATCTTCACTGGAGAGCCTCTGAGTTACCCTTAGTAAATGTGCTGAAGCATGGCATTTAGTAACTGTCCTTTAGACTACACCAAAAATCCATCATTTTTTGCACATATTTGTCTGGCCTGCCATGTCCTTTATGCTTGAATTTACAAGGCATCCGGTTAGGGTGCCTCCATCTCCCTTTGCTGAATAGTGATCACTGGCTGCCAAAGCTGGAAGGGGTTTGGGGTAGGTTGCTTTGTCATGAGGAAAGCTGTTGTGGTTGGCCCAGCAGATGGGCAGAAGGGAAGGTTTTATTTCTTCTCAATCTGAATGACACCCTAATCCTCCAACATAAGGTCTTTACCCAATTTTGAGGATCGTGTTCCACATGCAGACCCCAGACCAGAGTATATTTAAATTATTTGATAAGATTTTTGTGAATCTTCATGCAGAAATCCCCCACAATGATCCTGGAGTAAGGCAGCACCACTGGGGTTGTATAATCTGCCAACAGGCCTTGGGGTTTTATGTAAATCCTCCCTAGCTTCAGATAGTCTCAAATCTGCATTTGAAGATTTGAAGTAAGTTTCTTAAAAGCCCTTTCTTTTTTTTTTTAAAGCTCATTTATTTATTTTGAGAGAGAGAGTGAGTGAGGAAGAAGCAGAGAGAGAGGGAGAGGGACAATCTCAAGCAGGCTCAATACTGTCAGTGCAGAGCCCAACGTGGGGTTTGATCTCACAAACCAGACAATCATGACCTGAGCCAAAATGAAGAGTTGGATGCTTAACCAACTAAGCAAACCAGGTGTCCCAAAAGCCATTTCTTTAAATCAATACATTTCCTTGCCTTTTGGCTCTAACACCTGCTTATTTATTAGATTAGTGAGAAGTTGCACTTTGTAGCTGTTTTCTTGTCTATACTTGCTCCCAGCTCCCATTCAACAAAAGGCATGGACAACAGTGTCTTTCAAAAAAGGTACCCTGATCACGTGCATTGACCTATAGATTTTTGGGCCCAACACTAACTAACCTTACTGAATTCCATACTCTGAGATTCATTCCCAGAATCTCACAATTGTAAAGAAACACTGCAGATGATTCTGATGTGCCCTGAAGTTTGAAAACAATTGGTAGGGTGGGTGCCAGTGCCTCGTTGCTTTAATGTGACACAACTCTTAATGTAAAATTAAGCTATTTATCCTGATTGAATGTTATTTAAACTAGTTTTCAAAGAATAAAATATTTTTTTCTCAAAATATGGTACAGAAAACAAAAGCATCATAATCTCCTGCATGTGCTTTTTAAAATAAATACCTAAATCTTACTCAAAATTTATTGTCAGTCAGAATTTCTAGCATTGAAGACTATTAATCTAAACTTTTTATAAATAACAGTAATTTGTTAAAATATAATATTTGAGAACCACTGTTGTGGACTATTTGATTATGACATTCTGGTCTAAAATAATTTGATTTACTTAGGCCTGATCTTCTGTGCTTCTTGCTAATGGCTGAGTTTCTGATCATTCAAGGGCTCCTAGAAAAACCTGCCTTATATTAACAACAGAACTTAAGCCTTGCACTAAACCAAACAGTTGCATCCTCCTTTCACAGTATATTATACTTTATACATGTGAGGTGTGAAATTGTAGAAATAAATCATTAAAGAACTATTGACTTTTCATTATATATATATATATATATATATATATATATATATGCTATATTATACTAGGGACACATAGAAATAAGAAGCCAAGTCTAGAAAGTCAAGGTTTGTTTTGGAGACTGTTGTGAAGAACATGGCAAGAAAATCAAGAGAAAATAGTCTTCCCAACTCCCAGTAACTTAGATTACATCTCTGCAATGTTTTGCTATCATATACTTACAAACACCTGAATGAAGGCCTATAATTCTGTTCAGTTTAACATAATGGTAAAGGAAGCTTCTTTTTCCTGAGTTTTTCCTTTACTTTTGAGAGAGAGAGACATAGAGACCGAGAGACAAAGAGAGAGCAGGAGAGGGGCAGATACAGAGAGAGAATCCCAAGCAGGTTCCACACTATCAGCACAAAGCCTGATGTGGGGGCTCGTTCTCACCAACTATGAGACCATGAGATGAGCTGAAATCCAGACAGATGCTCAGTGAACTGATCCACCCAGGCGCCCCAGTACAGGAAGTGTTTTACCAGAAACTCTCATGTCTTCCAGTAAGACATTTTTAAAGTTTTTAAAAAAATGTTTTATTTACTTTTGGGAAAGAGAGAATGAGCAGGGGAGGGACAGAGAGAGAGAAGGGAACAGAGGATCCAAAGCAGGCTCCGTGCTGACAGTAGCAAGCCTGATGCGGGGCTGAAACTCACAAACCATGAGATCATGACCTGAGCCAAAGTCAGTGCTCAACCAACTGAGCCACCCAGGTGTTCCACAGTGAGATTTTTTTTAAAGCTATTTTATAACTGAAGGGTTCGGGGTAAGAAAGGATTTTATGGAATCTGATGTGTTTTTTTTTTTCTTACAGACTTCATAAACAAGCAGAAATTCTATCTGTAAAGCATTATCAAATATTTTCTAGTTGACTTGCATTAGATCAACAGTTAAATCTATATATGGCCAATATGATTCCATTGATCATTTAGGTTGATGTAAAATAAATTAGATTAAGCATGGACCAACTGTAAGTGATTGCGTGTTGATCAGCTATTCCAAAGAACATTATAAAAGTGACATAACTAGCTTTTTCTACCCAAGGTAATATTTATAAAAAAGCAAAGCTTTTTAAAAGAATTATGCTTATAACTACCTCACAATACAATTTATTTTCTACTTTAGGCAATTTGCATTAGTCAGAAATAAAAGCAAGCACTCTACTTGCAAAAATGAATCTTTGAGTTTACACTTAAATTTGGCAGAAAAAATTGGGCTTGTCTGCACATAGAGACTTGTTTTTAAACTTCATTTTTCCACACAAAAAAAATGATCCTAATAACAAAACGACAATAGTGAATAACCTCATTACAGAACTCATTACAAACAAGTAGGAATTAAAAGGGATTGTGTGTTCTGTAGCTACACTAGAAGTGGAATGAAGGAAACCCACGAAAGTGGTAGGTATGCTGAGCATAGTTCAGGAGAAAGGAGTTGCTTCCTTGGAAGATTTATTTCCCAGAATGCTAAGATCTTTTCTGGAAACATTAGTAGTTGAGATTAATTAATATAATGAGAAAACTTTGGGAATCAGGGAAAGTCAGTCTTAGGAACACCAAGATATATATCTATATTATCACCATTGATATGGCCTCAACATACTGCTCCTTTCACAATGTTTTGTACATCTTTCAACATTGAATATGAGCAGGTAGGGGTTCAATGATCAAGACAAGGAAGGGGATTAAGGAGGGGCTGATGCATTACCAGGGACAGCAGCCATGCAAACAGGCAGTATGGCACACATCAATGTCTAGTATGAGAGCAGATCAAGAGTCAGCAACAGATGGAAAGCAGGCAGCAGGCCTGTAAAGACTAGTTTCACAGTAAAGGCAGATGGGAGTGTCAGAAACCAAGGTTTTGTAAAATTTCAAAATTGGCAAGGACGTAAGAAAATCTCTACTGATGTTACCTGTCACCTTCAGTATAAGAAGAAAGTAAAGCTGAAGTCTACAAATGAGAAATAGCTTGCCTAGTGTCACACAAGAAATTGAAAATATGGAAATAATGATGATTCACATATTTTGTTTCTCAGGCTGGTGCTTGTTTTTCATTTTTTTTTCATGGCACTGCCTGTCTATAATTGATTAAAGCATAATTTTGCTCAAAGCCTCCTATTTACAAAGATGCTGAGCTAGATTATAATGCGGGTACAGGAAAAGAAAAAGTCAAGCCCAACAAGCAAATACAGTCAATAGCCAATAGATTACATTTATTGAACACTTACTATTTGTTAGGCTCTGGGCTAAATGCTTTACAATGCAATGTCATATAATTTTCACAACAACCAAATGAGATATATGATCACTCTATTCTACAGATGGGGAAAAATGAGGCTTAGGGAAGAAAAGTGATTTTCTCTAAAGTACATGACTAGTAATTGCCAGTAATGGGTTTACACATTAATGCTCTCTGAAACTGCACCCTATGGACAGACTAATTTCATTGGTTATACTGAAATTAACTATTACTCCTGTATCTAGGTTGTTCTGTGACTCCTGTCCTAGAAGATTAACTTTGCAGCCTACAGTTGAGATTAATAATTATTAGCACTTGGATATAGCAACAAAGAACAGATGAAGTATCTGGTGAGCAAACTCTGGCACGACACAAATTCTGTATGCTATACTTTTGTTTTAAGGTTATCCTTTTTCTGATTATTGCACAAATGTATATTTGGAGTAAAAAACTTTGAATATGGAGAAAGGTGCATATATAAAAATCCTTAGAAATCCTATCACATAGATATAGACATGTAAGTTAACCCCGTAAGATTTCTTTTGTGTGTGTCTATTTAAAAATGTATAGATGCTCTTGTTTAAGTTTTATAAAACTAAGATCATTTTATATATACTATTTTATAACCTCAAGTAACAATATGACATTTTTCATATATGCAAATATTTAACACCATGCTTTTATAATTATAATGTTCCACTATATTAGTATATTTTATTTAATTATTTTTATATTGGTAAATATTTAGATTGTTTATGAATTGTTTACTATTTTAAAACCACAGGTTTGTGAATATATTTATGACAATTTTCTTAAGGTAGAGTGATAAAAAGGGAATTAGTAGGCCAAAGTTTATAAACATTAATAAACTTTTAATTTATATTTTCAAATTGTTTTCTATAAATACTGTAAATTTACTCCTGAGAACGAGTATTTGATGGTGTCCATTTTTCTGCTCTTTTACTACATGTTTTAGCTCTTGGAGAATTAAATGTTTAACTTGTTTTGGGAATATATGCTATAAATTTGAAAATAATATTCAATTTTATTATAGGACTATGTTATTTTCTCAAATCCTTATTTAGGGTTACACACTCATATTGAAATATAGGCTACTAATTAGAAATTTTGTCATTGGTTCAATGTGATTGTGCTTGGACCTCTAGGACCACCATATTTTTTAATAGAAAAAAACCTGCTGTTGATGAATATATGGATCGTGATAATGATAATTAAGGTATATATTTCACTTTGCAGATAAGAAAACTGAGATTAGGTTAATTAACTTGCTTAAGGTCTGTTAGAAAACAAAATTCAATTGAATAAATTTGAAGATTGAATTGGCTTTATTAAGTAATTTGTGAATCAGGCAGCATCCCATCTAGCAAACACAGGGAAGCTCCCAGCAGTTGTAAAAAATGGAAGGTTGTTATAAGAAGGAGAGTAAGGTCATAGGGGCATGTGTACCCCAATGTTTATAGCAGTGTTTTCAACAATAGCCATATTATGGAAAGTGCCTAAATGTCCATGAACTGATAAATGGATAAAGAAGATGTGGTTTTTATATACAATGGAATACTACTTGACAATGAGCAATAATTAAATCATGCCATTTGCAGCAATGTGGATGGAACAGAAAGGTATTATGCTGAGTGAAATAAGTCAGTCAGAGAAGGACAGATATCATATGTTTTCACTCATATGTGTGGATCTTGAGAAACTTAACAGAAGACCATGGGGGAAGGGAAGGGGAGAAAATAGTTACAAACAGAGAGGGAAGGAGGCAAACCACAAGAGACTCTGAAATATAGAGAACAAACTGAGGGTGGATGGGGGTGGGGGAGAAGGGAAAATGGGTAATGGGTATTGAGGGTATTGAGGAAGGCACTTGTTGGGATCAGCACTGGGTGTTGTATGTAAGCCAATTTGATAATAAATTATGTTCATAAAAAAATAAGGATAGTAGGGTAAGAAGTTATCAGACAAAGAAAAGAAAGTATCTTTCTTTGGGGAATGAAGAGGACCCATATGGCAAATTACTTCAATGCTGATCAGAAAATTCCTGACTGATCAGTTGAGACTACATTTCTGGGAGAGGATGAAACTGCAATTATGTTAGGTATTAAGCCCAGGTTTGGTGACTTGGCTTAAGTGACTACATTTTGGGACTATTTTTAACAATTCTTTTTTTTTATTACAAGTCTCACTTAAATGAGAAATAAGAGAGATATAATAAAAATTTAAGGCATTTAGCACCACTATCAGCTAACTCTCTGAAGTTCTTGAAGTTTTATTGTTCCTTTGTGTGGTATCCATAGGTCCTGACATTTTTGCTTCACTTCTGTGATATTCACAAAGTACAGCTTCAGGTTCACATTCTTTAAGTTAGTCATTTTATTTGCTTCTCTGATGCTCTAGTTTCATGGAGATCATCTGCTTCATAGTTAGTGGCTGCAGGCATGCATTCAAAGCTTTTGATAGAATACAGCACACCAGAGAGATTATAAGCAGGATACTTCTCAATGTTCAGATTGCACTTCAGAGCCATAATCACCAAGACCCAAACCAACCAAAATCAAATAAGTCATGAAAGATTCCATTGAAGGAGTCTCCCCTCCAAGTCAAATGGCTTCCTGAGGAATCTTATGTAACTGAGTTTCAACTTTGCCTGAAGTTTTGACCCAGGAAGTGGCATTGGCAATAGGACAGTTGCCTTCTTACTCAGCTAAAATATAGTCAAGGGCTATGCCTTTTAAGAACAGCTTTCACCAGAGAGTCTAAGGATATTTTCTGGGCCACTATTGCTTTAGCAGCACATTATGTAATAATTTCAAGAATTAAGAAGTTCCTGATTATAGCCTCATTGACATGTATTCTTAATCAGGGAAATAGGGACTCTGCCAAAAGAAGTGAATCCTGAATCATAAAAGCTTCTTGCTTGGTCCTTTCCAACTTGATATAAATTCAGGAGTCGACTAATGGAATGTAGTTAGATTTTCTCCTAGCTTAAAATAAAAGGTTGTTCTAGATCCCAGAGATTACTTCCCTTATGAATTGCCTGGAAGATATACATGAGGATATTATATTTCTAGGCCAATGCCAGAATAAAGGAAAGCAAAAGAAGGAGAAAAGGATTCATGTTTATTTGAAGCATAAAATCCTGATCCACTGTCTTGTGTGGAAGCAGTCTATCTTGATTGCAACTACATCTCTTCCTCACGTATTTGATTCAGATGTCTCCAGGACAGGGCCAGATGTCAGCTGAAACCTGCTTCAGTTGTGTTATATGTACACAAGGTTTAATACCATCTAATATAGTAACAGTGTCCCTCAGGAGCACTTAGTAAGGTCCTTCCAATGGGGCTCAAGAGCTGTCTTTCTCTGATGATGTTTCCAGAATATCCAATCACAAGGCTTTGGACTGTGAGCAACAGAATATTTTAAATTGGAATCCTGGAAGACTTCTTTAACCTCTCGATGATAAGCTTGAGCATAAGACATTACAGACTTACAGTAACTGATCATACTAGCATGAGTCAACAAAAGATTAGCAGGAGGTTATTTACCAATATACATTAGTCTGCCAGTGACTATCTCCTATGGAGTGAGCTTACATTTTCCACAGGGAGTACTGTAAACAATCAGCAAGAGCAAAGACCACAGACCTATAGGCCACATAAATCCAGTATTTTCAGCAAGTTTAGAAATTTTAAGTTTGAGGATTCCATTAGTTCTCTCAATCTTGCCTACTGGTTGGGGATAATAGGGACAGTGATAATGCTAATGAATTTACAAGATTTTCCTTTACAGTTCCTCGACCATTGGAGGAAACATATTTTCTGACACTTTCCATGCCAGTGTAACCATATCAGCATTGCACCAGAGGAAAGCTTCAACCAATAAAAAATAGGTAATAAAAAGTATATATTAATAACCTGTACTGTCACTTGAATGAAGTCCAACTGCAGGGGTTCAAATGTCCAGATCTGTGGACGCTGAGAGCAAAAATAGTTTTCCAAAAGTTTTTGGACCTGATATGTCAGACATTGCTGGTAGATTTAGCAATTTTATAAAAATTTTCCCCAACAATGTTTATTCATAATTTGAGTCTCTTAAATGCTGTATGGTAAGTGAATAAACACAAAATGTAAAAAAGATATATACATATATCACATCTTTTTAATCCATTGTCAGTTGATGGGCATTTGGGCTCTTTCCATAATTGTCTATTGGTGATAGCCCTGCTATAAACATTGGGGTGCCCCTTCATTGTATCTGTTGGATAAATTCCTAGTAGTAAAATTGCTGGATAGCAGGGTGGTTCTATTTTTAATTTTTTGAGGAACCTCCACACTTTTCCAGCATGGCTGCACCAGTTTTCATTCCCACCAACAGTGCAGTAGGATTCCCCTTTCTCCACATCCTTGCCAGCATCTGTTGTTAACTGATTTGTTAATTTTAGCCATTCTGAATGGTGCAAGGTAATATCTCACTGTGGTTTTGACTTGTATTTCCCTAATTATGAATGATGTTAAGGATCTTTTCATGTATCGGTTGGCCATCTGGACGTTTTCTTTGGAAAAGTGTCTACTCATTTCTTCTGCCCAATTCTTCACTGGATTTTGTGAATTTTTAAATACACATACCATAAAATGTGATTGTTTCTAACTAATTTATTTATAAAATCTTATTACACATATCTAAATCATTTGCTCTCTACAATTCTGTTTAGATTACCTATAAAATCATTATGAGATATTAGACAAAAATAAGATATTTTAAGTTATTTTGTGACAATTGCAACAGACATGCCATAAATTGAACTAGTAAATTAATAGAATAAAAGTTGTTTTATGTGCATATTCAATGTTGGCACCTCTAAAGACATATCTGTTTTAATTAAATCAACAAACTTAAACCAGCTTTATTTCTGAAGATTATCCCAGATGACATGGACTTGAAAATATTTGCATTAGTTTCTCTTATATCTCTGAGAATTTTTTCTAATTTTTGAAATGTTTATTTATTTTTGAGAGAGAGAGAGAGCATGATCAGGGGAGGGTCAGAGAGAGAAGGAGACACAGAATCCAAAGCAGGCTCCAGGCTCTGAGCTGTCAGCACAGAGCCTGACACAAGGCTCAAATTCATGAACTGTGAGATCATGACATGAGCCAAAGTCTGATGCTTAATTGACTGAGCCACCCCGGCACCCCTCTCTAAGAATTTTTATGTGTCATAATTTATATAAGCATTGATTGAACCAATTTAGCAGAGCTCTTTTACATTTTAAAGTGGCAATACCATCTGGAAGTAGAAAATACCACACTTATAAAACATGTACATACATACATACATATATACACATACAGACAAATGCAGAGAACTTAAAGCTTCTGTTTAAAAATTACTGCCATGAATTATGTATGAAACTCAGTTATAAAGTAATTTGAATCTAAGTTGTCTTTTTTTGATAGATGAAATAAATTAAGGTTACCTGTTCAGATAACTAGGTCATTTTTTAATATATGTGAAGACACTTAAAATTTGTATTTCTCCTTAACAACTCAATTTCCAAATGACCTTTCTTGATCTTGTTTATTTTTTAATAATAATTGCCCTCCTAAAATTTTCATATTAAAGAGTTGATCTAGATAATAGTTTTGGAGAAGACCACTACAACATTTATATCTCAAAGGCACACACACACAAAAAGCTCCTAGGACATTTTGTTCCTTTAAGGCCTGAATTTCCACAATACTTACAAGCTTTTTGAGACAAATAGAGGAAGTTTTGGGACTGGTAAAATGATCTATGGACTTTGAATTGTTTCTGAAACCACATCCAAAGGCCTGTAAAGACTAGATTTATGAAACACAGTCAGCTGTTTTTAATTCCTTGGCATTAGGATACTGCTTAAATCATGTCAAAGGACTGACACACCCATGCACATATGTTATAATGCATTTTTATCCCTCTGGGTATATTTAGTATACCAAAATTTAGTATACCAAAAAAATCCTATCAGGCTCTAAATATCAGCTTTCAATTTGACAAAATATATGATCATAGATTTATTAAATCCTTTCAAATATCTTGTTCTGGTTTTAGCCAGACACAATAAGTATGTATTAGCAGTATTGCAAACACTTTTTGGATTTAAGAGGTTTCCTCGAAGAATGTGCAAAAGATACTCTCTTTATAAGATCTGGAGTCACTCCTCTAGATGGCCAAAGAATGAACCAACAACCCTGAATGTCCCAGGAAGTAGAAACCCAAGCCCAGTTCTTGGAATTCAAAAGATAACAGCAGGAAGGCAATATCTATTCACAGGAAAGTAAGAATCAATAAACAAGAGTTCTGGATTTGGAAAGAGACAATGTGAAATTTTATTTGCTTTTCTTGAATTGCTTTAGGAAGTAATTTATTTACAAAAACGTTTGAGGATCATCCAGGGGTTTAAAACATTTTTAAACTATGGCCCTTAGTTCAGTCTTTCACCAAATAGTGAAAGATACCTGAAGAGGATCACCTGTAGCCATAGGTGATCATATTTTAAAAGATAACACCTGACTAGTAGGTTAAGATCGTGGAGTATTAGGAGGAGCCTATGCCTGCCTTATCTGTTGAGCACAGCTGGGTAAATATAAAATCATTCTGAACACCAAATAAATCAATCTGAGGACTGAGAGAATGAGCTGCACAACTAGAAGGAGAGAAGAGACCACATTTTGGAAGGTAGGTGGTACAGAGACATGATATTAGGGGGAAAAAATCATACGTGCTGCAGAATGGAGGAAGCCCTGATCATGGAGAGGAGAGAGAGAGAGAGACCCGTGCACATGTGATTGCACAAGAAAAACACTTACCCAAAAGCATTGACTGATGAAACAAGAGTGGATGATTATTGTGAGTTTTTACAGCTAGTGGAGCTCAAACAATGGAGTTTTAGAACTCCATGCCATAGTTGGCTTAGAACCTGTTGGGCACAGTGATGCTTCCATGGAGAAGAAGGGCAGAGTCCCATGAGCAGAATGGATGATCTGAGGATCCCCTGGGATGCACTGGAAGACAGTTTTCCCTTATTGGAGTGCATCTGGTAGATAGGGAATTACTTCTCAGGGGACAAAAGAGCCAGTGGGTATCATTGTGCTGCCCCGTTCCTTAGCATAGGGACAGAGGTACTCCATGTGCACCAAGTCTACTAACTATAGAGTTCTGAAAAGCTTCAGCTCTAGTGGAAATAGGATCTGACCTCTTTTAACAAGCAGAGTATAGCAAGTCTAGTTAAAAATCACTGCACTCTCGGGGCGCCTGGGTGGCGCAGTCGGTTAAGCGTCCGACTTCAGCCAGGTCACGATCTCGCGGTCCGTGAGTTCGAGCCCCGTGTCAGGCTCTGGGCTGATGGCTCAGAGCCTGGAGCCTGTTTCCGATTCTGTGTCTCCCTCTCTCTCTGCCCCTCCCCCGTTCATGCTCTGTCTCTCTCTGTCCCAAAAATAAATAAAAAAAAAATTTTGAAAAAAAAAATCACTGCACTCTCAACAAAGTCCAAACACTCCCTATTGCAGGCAAAGAGAAATTTTGCAGAGGACTGACCTGAAGGAAAGAGAAGCTGAAACACAGCAACAGAGTGCACACAGCATACACCAGAAACACATCCTGAAGCACCAGGCCCTGGAAAGTATATGACCTCTTCTTCATAAAGCCATTATTCTCAGGAGTTGGAAACATAGCAGGCTTCCCCAACAAACAGAGAGACCTAGTCAAAATGCCAAGACAGAAGAATTCATCCCCAAAGAAGGAGCAAGAAAAGGTCAGTCAAGGATCTAATTAAAAATGATAAGAGTAATCTGCTTGATCAAAAATTTAAAACAAAAATACTAGCTGGGATTGAGAAAAGCATGGAAGATATGAGGGAGTCCCTTACCACAGAGATAAAAGACCTAAGAGCAAGTCAGATCAAAATTTAAAAAATGCTATAACTGAGATGTGAAACTGACTGAATGTAATGACAACAAGGATGGAAGAAGCAGAGCAGTGAATATGTGATGTAGAAGATAAAACTGGAAAATAATGACGCTTAAAAGAAGAGGGAAAGAAAAATAAAGGCTCACAGATGTAGACTTAGGGAATTCATAAACTCCATAAAGCACAATAATATTCATACAATAGGAGTCCCAGAAGAAGAATAGAAGGAAAAACAAGCATAAGGATTATTTCCACAAATTATACCTGAAAATGTCCCTAATCTGAAGAAGGAAACAGAATTCATGAGGCATATAGAATTCCCATCAAAATCAACAAAAGCAGGCCAATATCAAGACATATTGCAGCAAAATTTGGAAAATACAGAAATAAGGAAAATATACTGAAAGGAGCAAGGGAAAAGAAATACCTAACTTACAAGGGAAGACAAATAAGATTAGCAGATCTATCCACAGAAACTTGACAAGTAAAAAGGTATTGGAATGATATATTCAATGTGCTGAATGGGAAAATATGCAACCAAGAATATTTTATCCAGCAAGACTTTCATTCAGAATAGAAAGACAGATAGTTTCCCAAATAAACAGAAACTAAAGGAGTTCATGACTACTAAAACAGTTCTGCAAGAAATATTAAAGGGGTCTCTTTGAGAGGGTAAGAAAGGTCAAAAGTGACAAAGACTAGAAAAGAACAAATAAAATCTCCAGAAACAATGACTTAACAGGTAACATAATGGCACTAAATTCATATCTATAAATAATCACTCTGAAAGAAAATGGACAGACTACTCCAATTGAGAGACATGGGGTATCAGAATGGATTAAAAAAAAAGCAACAACAACAAGACAAGATCCATCTATGTTTTGCCTACAAGACACTCACTTTAGACCTAAAGACACATGCAGATTGAAAATGAGAGGATGAAGAAACATGTATAATGCAAATGGATGTCAAAAGAAAGTCATGGTAGCAAGAATTACATCAGATAAACTACATTTTAAATCAGACTTTAACACAAGGTGAAGAAAGGCACAATATCATAATAAAGAGGACTATCCAACAGTAAGATCTAACACTTGCAAATATTCATGCCCCTAACTTGGAAAACACCAAAATGCATAACAATGAATAACAATTACAAAGGACAGAATTGATAATAATACAATAATAGTAGGGGACTTTAACACCCTACTTACATCAATGGACAGATCACCTAAGGGAAAAAAAATCAACAAGTAAACAATGGCTTTGAATGACACACTAGACTAGATGGGCTTAACAGATATATTCAGAACATTCCATCCTAAAGCAGCACAATTCTTTTCAAGTGCACATGGGACATTCTCTAGAATAGATCACAGACTAGGCCACAAATAAGGCCTCAAAGAATACAAAAAGATTGAGGTCATAGCATGCATCTTTTCTGACCACAACACTCTTACACTTGAAGTCAATCACATGAAAAAACTGGAATGAACACAAATACATGGACATTAAAAAAAATGCATTGTAGTAAAGAATTAATAAATCAACCAGGAAATTAAAGAAGAAATTAAAAAAAAAAACAAGCAAATGAAAATACAAACATGATAGTTCAAAACCTTTGGGAAGGTTTTGCAAAAGCAGTCTTAAGAGGGAAATGTAGAGCAATCAGGCCTAGCTCAAGAAGCAAGAAAAATCTTTATTGCACAACCTAACCTTACACCTAAAGAAGCTAGAAAATGAACAGAAAATTAATCCTAAAGCCAGCAGAAGGGAAATGATAAATATTAGAGGAGAAATAAATGATACAGAAACAAAAGAATTCAGTAGAACAGATCAATAAAACTAGGAGCTTGTTCATTGAAAGAATTAATAAAATTGAAAAACCTCTAGCCAGACTTATCAAAAAGAAAATATAAAGGACTCAAATAAATAAAGTCACGAATGAAAAAGAAGAGATCAAAGCCAACACCACAGAAATACAATTATAAGAGAATATTATAAAAAAATTATATGCCAAAAAATGGCCAATATGGAAGAAACAGATAAATTCTAGAAACATATAAACTACCAATCCTGCAACACGAAGAAATAGAAAATTTGAACAGATTCAAAACCAGCAAAGAAATTGAATCACTAATAAAAAATCTCCCAACAAACAAAAGTCAGAGGCCAGATGGCTTCCAAGAGGAATTCTACCAAACATTTTTAAAACAGTTAATGCCTATTTTTCTCAGTTCCAAAAATTGAAATGGAAGGAAAAATTCCAAACCCATTCTATGAGGCCAGCATTATTTTGATTTCAATATCAAACAAAGACCCCAGGTAATAGGAGAATTATAGGCCAATATCTCTGATGAACATTGTTGCAAAAATTCTAGATAAGATACGAGAAAATCAAATCCAAAAGTACATAGAAAGAATCATTTTCCACAATCAAGTGTGATTTATTCTCGTTCTGCAAGAATATTTCAATAATCTTAAATTAATCAACATGATATACCACATTAATAAGGGGAAGGATAAAAACCATATAATCCTCTCAATAGATTTAGAAAAAGTATTTGACAAAGTCCAGTATCCATTCTTGATAAAAAACCCTCAACAAAGTAGTGATGGGGAAACATTTAAACATCACAAATAACGGCCATATATGAAGGACCCACAGCTAATGTCATCCTCAATGTGGAAAGACTAAGAGCTTTTCTTCTGTGGTCTGGAACAAAACAGGAATGTTCACTCTCTCCATTATTATTTAACATAGTACTGGTAGTCCTAGCCTCAGTATTCAGACAACAAAAAGAAATAAAAGTCATCCAAATTGGCAAGGAAGAAGTCAAACTCTTAGTATTCTCAGATGACATGATACTCTATGTAGAATACCTGAAATATTCCACCAAAAAGTACTAGAACTTAGACACAAATTAAGTAATGTTGCAGTATACAAAATCAATGTACAAAAAATATGTTATATTTGTATACACAAAAAAAGGAAGCAACAGAAAGAGAAATCAAGGAATTGATCCCATTTACAGTTGCACCAAACACCATAAGATACCTAGGAGTAAACCTCACCAAAGAAGTAAAAGATATGTACTCTGAAAACTATAAAACACTTATGAAAGAAATTAAAGAGGACACAATGAAATGGGAAAAAAAAAAACATTTCATGCTCATGGATTCGAAGAACCAACATTGAAATTTTGAGACAGATGATCAGTTTTAGCTGCCTGAAAAAAGGCAGCTGTGGTCAATCAGAGGACATCTTTACATCAGTTACAATATAGGTGGCTAAGAAGAGAGTGAGACTTGTTTTGGGGAGTACTAAGTGTTGTATGGAAGTGTTGAATCACTAGATTCTACATCTTAAACTAAGTACACTGTATGTTAACCAAGTAGAATTTAAATGAAAACTTCAGAAAAAAACATGAAGACATGTTTTCTCTTCATGAAACATGAAGAGAAAAAAGGTAAAAAATACACAGAAAGAAAAATGATAGGGGACACAAATATAACTTAACAGTTATGGGCACAGTATTATCATGTTTAAAGCAAGTTTTATGTTTTGTTATTTTATTACTATGATACAACCTGTCTTCTTTCTCTAAGGTTTAAAGTTAGTAGGATGAGTAGATGATATTACCTTTATCCACAAATCACTGAATATCACTTGAGCCCTCTTGAACATCAGCTAAACAAGTAAAACACATATAGGGGGAAACATACTTTTTTACTGCAATCATTTTTTAAGAAACATAATCAAATCATAACTTTGGTAAGTAGTTTTCAGTAGGGTTTTAATCAAACTGGATCTTTTTCATGTAATTATTGATACTATCCTATATAGAGACTTAAAAATAAATGGAAAGTAAAAAGGTAGGAAAAATATTAGTTTCTAAAAAAAGTAATTCAATTACTGGTAAATAGCAGTGCTAAAACATATCTAAAATTATCATGTATGAAATATTCCAACATTTCTGTTTATTATATATGGGAAAACAACACATTAAAATCTGTTGGTATGAGAAATACTATAAATTGTGTCTTCATATATTAACTAATGGCAAAACTAAGTCTAGTAAAGTGATAGTAATTTATAACAATCAAACACAAGTACTTTGGAATAGATGCATATTATTGTCCTTTGATAAATCCCCCTTTGAATGATGGCTGAAGTCCCCAAATCCACATAATACTAGTACTATTTACCATGTGGAAAACACAGATTATTATTTTTTATTCAAGTTATTGCAGATTTCTGATTTTAATATTAGTTATTCTTTAAGCATTATTCACAATGTCTGAATTAATGTTACCAATATTCTGGTGCTAAGTGTCTGATAATATTGCCTTTGACTAGAAGCTTAAAGCCATTTTGAAAATATCCATCCTGTATGCTTGTGTATTAAGGTCCAAAAGGACCTCAATGATAACAAAGTTCTTGAAACTTAAGGAAGGTGGCCAGACTCCAAGATTTGTTTCTTTGGTTATGGTGGATGCTTTGTCAGATTTTGTGATGATTATGCCTCTGTTACACTACAAAAAATGTTTTGAATAATGGACATAAACATCTCTTCAAGAGCCATCTGAGAGGCAAGAAAAATGGTCTTTGTCAAGGAACTACAAACAGAAAGGCATTAAACAACAGCTCAGAGTAGAAGAAAGAACACCATTTTAAATATAGGTTTGGGGAAATATTAATAAAAATATGATTTACATCATTTGGGGCCATCTTTGTATTAAAAAACATGGAAGAAATTTTAGTCTTGGAGGGCTTAGAAGCAAATAATAATACTATTATTATGTAATAATAATAATAATATTTTTAACTGACCTTCCAGAGGAATATTTAGAGGCCTTTTCCTCCTCAGGCAGTGAGCACCAAAGTAGTTATTCATCTGGTAATTTACAGCACCGCTACAACTTCCAATTAACAAAACATACATTAAAAGCCACTGTAAAGCACTCCAGAAGGTCTGCTGATGGCTGTGATTAATGGCTGTACATCTACAGAGATTGCACATAGGTCTTAACAGAGCTACTTGTAAATGGTCAACACAAACTCATGCAGCCTCAGGCTATCAATCAGGAAGGTATGCATCGGAGTTGGTTAATATTAGCACCTCTTCTATGGCACCAATATATATATATATATATATATATATATATATAATATTTCTCAGTAACTGGAAACTTCCAAAGACAAGAAATGAAGCTAATTTGAAAGCAAAATCTTACAATGGATGTATACTTGTTTCTTTATGCTTATTAGGTCTCACAAAAAGAAGCATGGATCTTATTTCAGTGTATTAAGTTTGTTCTCATAAAATTTCCATGATGGCCCTTCCTTTGTCATACATGTACTCACAAATGATTTTGTTGCTATAGCAATATTTTTCTATACTGTAGAATCAAATCTAGCAAGAATGGTATTTGTAGAACTCACACATATGTCAGTTTATAGTCTTGCTAACTATAGTCTCAAAGGTGTCTATCACACAAATATGAATCCAAATTTAAATCTTTTGGTTTTCTGTCTCCTTAAGATTAACTACATCTTGCAATCTTTGGCTGATAGATAGACTATTTAAGACCTGAACAGAAACAGCAGTCCTTTTATATGCTACAGTGCTTTTTATTTGCCAATGCATTTATATCCATTTTTTTTCTTGTGACCTCACAACATCCCAGTAGGCAGGACAGGCATTTAGTTTACAACATATGGTAATAGCATAATTAATAATATAGCAAGGTGCATATAAGTGTTCTGATCATGATTACTTACTATACTTACTATCTACATAATATTGCTTGTTTGGTTTTTATCTTAAGAATATTTAAAAGCCCTGTAAAATCATAATTGGCCAATTGCAGTTAAAATCTTTCCTCAGAAATCCATCATAATTGTAATCAGTATTGATTAACTATTTTTCATGAAATCTAAGTTTAGAGATATATAGGAGTGACACTAGAAAAAGTTTTAACATTTGTGAGTCAATAAGCTTCCTTAGTAATTCTTAAAATGCTCAAATTGCTTTTCCTAAAAGACTCAGCATAATTTAAAATTTGAAATGTTAAAAGCAATCGTTTAAGTTTCAGTTAAGTATCTTTAATCTCATCTAAGCTTCTGTTTAGGGACTTATGCCATCAAATACTTTTGGAATACCAGAGGATACCAAAAAATAAGTTTATGTAAGTTAGAATAAGCACAATAAGTGAAAATATTTTTTTAATCTTTCGCATCACAAATTAACCACAATAGGAAGTCCTACTCTAGGATTTTTTTGAGACAAATATCACTTAGGCAAACGACTTTTAAAATGTGGTACCCTGTCAAAATGAAGCCCAGCTCAAATTTATATCATAATGAAAATAGAGTAAATATGATAATGAAAAATCGCATTAGATGGTACCCAAGAGATGATGCTGTGCAGGACAATTTTGGGGAGAGAAACTAGAACAACAATAAAGTAAATAAAAGTTATCTTGGATTCTTCTCCAACCACTGACTCAAATCTATTACTAGACAACAAATGTGTTCCTGTTACACCAGGCTGCCCTGAGTCCACTCAGCCTCTGAGACCTTATGACTTCGTGAAGTGTTCATTCCCTTCTGCTTTCCCCACATAAAAAAACAAAAAAACAAAACAAAAAAACAAAAAAAAACTTATCCATATTATAAATTACTCCTTCTTGAGCTTATTAAATCATATAATTAACTATTTTTTAAGTTTATTTTTATTTATTTTTGAGAGAGGAAGTGGGGAAGGGCAGAGACAGAGAATCCCAAGCAGACTCTGCACTGTCAGCACAGAGCCCCATGCAGGGCTTGAACTCACAAAACATGAGATCATGATCTGATCCAATCCAAGAGTTGGACACTTAACCAACTGAGCCACCCATGTGCTCCATAATTAAGTTTTTAATGCATTTCTTGTGTGTCAAGTATTTGCCTTTTCACACAACTATTTGGATAGAGTTAATCAAAGGGGTGATCTAACAATGAAGTGAAATTTACTAGTAAGTTTGGTAGGTTTTTTGTCTCATGAATTCCACCATCCATCCATGTGCCTGCTACTCCTAAACCCTGTGTTACCCTAATAATTCTGCATTGACTGGGATATAAGAGTGTTCCCACTCTGTTAATAGTGGCAGTCAAATAAAATACACTCTGATTTTGGCACCCATTTAGAAATGTAGTCCTGAAATATAAATTGAACACCTGAAACACAGAAAAGTTGCTTTTAAAAAAAAATAGCAGCTCTTTCTCACCCAGTAATTTCTCTACTGAGTCTAAGAAGTTGTTATCTAATACTCAGAGCCTGTGTAATATTTAAGATGCTTACAGTTTATTTTCTTTCTAAAGTATTCTGATGCCTCTTGCCATTTAGCCCAGCTGAAGAAAGGTTTCCCAGATGCTTTTCTCAGTCCCTCCAAAACAAGGCATAACTTCAGGGAGGCTCTGAGACCTAACCTGATTTCCACTCTAGCAAATTTGTAGATTGCTGAGCTTTTAATGAATTATGTAATAGCTCTTCCTTATACTTGACATACGGAAGTATTTTTATTGGACCCTGTAAAGTTCCCTTGCTAAGTTATCCATATGTGTAATAAATGTAAGTTTCACATAAAAGTTGAGAAAATGCTGGAAATGAAAAAAAGGCCTCTCAAAATTCCCCTCAGCTCTTTACCTTGAAGTTCCTGACTTAAGAACCACTAGTGCCCTCTTCTGGTCATAAGAAAGACAAACTTCATTTTATCCAATTATATAGGAGAGCGGTCAACAGAGAATAATCAAGTATTTTCATGATATCCAGTCCAAAAATAATGTCACCTATAGGAACAATTTTAGAAAACATAATTTTTATTAAATTCACCACTTAGAAAAGCAATAGTACTACCTACAAATTCTAGACACATATAAGTTACATATCTCCTTTCAAAGATGGCATTAGCATATTCCAGCACTACAAAATTGTCCAATACTAAAAAATGTATATACATGAAAGTGTTCATGCCATATTATGTGTGTCCATGTAGAGAAAAGTTGGTGAGAAAAGATAATATAAAATGTGAAAATCTGCTTGAAAAAATTTTTCATAGAAAATTAATTTCTTTCCAGACACAGTATCTTTTTTGCATGCAGATAGAATGCTGAGGTTCAAGGAAGAACCCTACAAAACCTAAGGATGTGTAATAAAGAAATTTGAAACACATTTACATATACACACACAGAAGTCAAACTTTTGTGCCTTCCTCTTCATAGTCATTTTGATAGGCTACACTATATTCTGTGAACTTTCTCAAAACTTCCCTTTGGAAATTACAGTCAGAGCCAAAAAGACATTAACGTTACTTTCTGCTAAACTTATCTTTGACCCATTGCTGTATTACTCCGCTTGAGCTCCCATATAATTTAATATGCAAAACTCTTTATCCCACGCAGTTGTTTCCAAAAGTTCAAGTCTATTTTCCTAGGAGAAAGATTTATCAACACCAAGGAGAAAGATTTATCAACACCAAGGATATTCAAAAGGATACACCCACTCAGAAGCTAATTTTTAAAAAGGACAAAGGTCCAAGGCTATCTCAAACATTTTCTTAAATATGGCAGTAAGTGGAGAAGCTAGCTACATTGACTGTTTTGAATGAAATAGGATCTAGATATCTAAATTTTTCAAACACCATCCATCTACTTTTCTGTCACTGCTAAAGAAATACATTATTAAACCTCAAATTAGGGCATGAGACTTGAACCACACAAAGCAAGGGTGGTTGGGCATGTATCCATAGGGATTCAAAGGACAATTAGGTACATCCCTTCTCCTCCATTAGTGTGTTAGGGATCCTTATAACCTCTTGAGAGTTTGTCTAGGCTTTTAACTTGACTTTTGTTTATGTGGATAGCATAAGGCCACAGGATGTTTTCTGTGGCACGTGGCTGAAATAGCATGAATATTACTTTATATTTTATATTTTATTATTCTGTCACTTCATGGTCATTTGACTGGAGAGAGCAAGTTTTTTTTGTTTTTGTTTTTGTTTTTTTTTGTCTGTTCCTGTTAGTGTTTCCATTACTGGCTGCTTTATTTTCAATTCTAGGCTACAGGAAGCCAAAAACAAACAAGCAAACAAACAAACAAACAAAAACTATCTGAACTTATCACCATATAACTTCCTCAAGTCCTGAGGCTGATAGCAGATTTGACACTTTTGTCCACCATGCAGAGTCTCCTTACATTTTTTTTTTATATATAAGATCCAGGTTGTTTAGTGTCAATTAGTAGGACAAATAGGGGAAAGTATACATGGTCCATATTCCTGATAGTGGAAGGACACGTTACTTTTGAGATATATGAGAGATGCAATTGGAAATGCTAAGAAAGTAACTGGATATATGAATCAGAATTTCAGGGCAAAGTCTGGCAAGAAATATAAATCTAGGAGGCATCAGAACATAGATTATATTCAATGAAATTATCCTGGGCATTACTTAGAAAGTATTTGTAAATAGAAAATTCAAGATATACAAAGATTTAAGTTTGTGGTACTCCAATATTTAGAAGTTGGAGAGATAAGGAGGATCCAGAGAAGGATTCTGAGATGAGGCAATAAGAAAAGTAAGAGGAAACTCAGGAAAGATTAGTTTTCCAGAAGTCAAATAAAAATAGTGTTTCAGGAAGTAGAGGATGTTTAGCTTTTCCAATTGATAGTGAAAAAATCAAATTAAAAAGAGGATTAAGAATGGACTATGAGGCATGGGAATATGGATACTATTTAGTGGTTACTACATGCTGCTTTAATGAATCCAGAATGGTATTATTTTTATCAGATGTACTTCCTAATAATCACGTTGTCTTAGAGTTAGGAGGATATAAAAGTCATCTATCCAACCATTCAACCAATCTATAAGATCCCTGATGATTATTTGTAGTCTTCACTTAAGCACTTCTAGTTACAGTTAGCTCACAACTGTATAGTTATTTCCGTTTCTGGAGTTACCCTAACTGTTCCTTGTTTTGGATATGTATTTAATTTTACTTCCTACCCATTATTCACATTTCTTCTTTTGAATTCAAGCAGTATTAAGAAATTTTGCCAGATATTCATAAAACATGTCTGTTATTTTTTTTAAGTTCCAATAGATGTAAGTCTTCACAAAAATGACAACCTCAAAAATGGGTATGACTCCACAAGAAGTCAGCACCCAGGTTACAGAAAATAAAGTTTTGCTATTATCTTACCACCCCATTCCCTTGAAGACCCTCTCAAGTGCACATGATTGCTGAGCATTGTTCCCCACTTCCACCTCCAAATTTCTCTCCTTTCCTCTAGGCCACAGTTCTGTCATTAGCTGTCTGTCTCTCATCCTCTCTATATCCACTATATAACCAAGAAGTTTTAAGTCTTTGCTCTGAATCTATCATAGACCATATGTTTATTACTTTGTGATTGATTTACCTGGTCTGAAGCTCTTTACCCATGTATAAAATTGGAACAAACCAGCCACTTCCCAGGTACACCTACCAGTAGTCCTTATAATCAATGTTGTTCCCAGTACTATTCCATATCTACTCTTATCAACTTTCGTGTGGAGTGAGGACATGATGTCATAACATGTAACCACCTCACTGTAAATATTGCCCCAAACTCACTCTAAGGGGCATGATGATGATTTCATTCCAGTTAATAAGCCTACCTGCCAGTTGTGGGTGAGACAATTTTGCAATAAGTAAAAGCAGGTATACAGAGAGAGTCAAGACAAGTTGAGTGAATAAAAGTCACTAGATGTCTGATTTCCCACACATTCAGAGAAACAAGATCACTCCTGCACCAAACAACTTTTAGTGTAAACCACCTAACTTTGACCAGGTTGAACAGTAGGCAACAATTCATTTAACCATTTCTATTCCAAATTATTATCTCATATACCATTTTTATTGTTTGTTTAAATGGCCCAGGGTAGAATCCATGGTAGAAATAACCAACAAAATCTGAAATGGTTTATTGCAGAGAAAAGTAATGCATATATGGAATCAATTATTTGTTCTTACCTATTTCCCATTTCCCAGTATTAGCTACTAATTTGCTACTAAAAGAACTTCTTTCATTTAAAAATTATTAAAACATATTTGATGTGTAACATTGTGTAAATTTAAGATATACAACATTTGTAAATGATAGATTTGATACACTGATAAATTGTAATGATTACTATTGTAGCAATAATTAGCACCTATATCAGCTACATCATTATCCTTTCCTTTTAGTAATTGTTGATTACAACACAATGTTGTTGTCTATATTTACTATACTGTGTATTGTATCTTTATAGCTTATTTACTACTCATTGCAAATTTGTACCCTTAAACAACATCTGTTCTATCTCCACTACCCTCTATTCACTAGTAACTACATTTTACTCACTGTATGAGTTTGAGTTTTTAAGTTTTCATATACAAGTGATATCATAAGGTACTTGTATTTCTTTAACTTATCTCAGTAAAATATACTCAAAGACTCACTGTATGAGTTTGAGTTTTTAAGTTTTCATATACAAGTGATATCATAAGGTACTTGTATTTCTTTAACTTATCTCAGTAAAATATACTCAAAGACTATCAATTTTGTTGCAAATGGCAAGATGTCATTTTTTCTCATAGCTGAATAATGTTCCATTAATATATAACTATATTATATAATATCCATGTATAATTATATAGATATACATATGAATACACACACACATACACACACATTACATCTTCTTTATCCATTCATCTGTCAGTGGGCATCTATGTTGTTTCCATATCTTGGCTACTGTTAATAATGCTGCAATAAACATGGCAGTACATATATCTCTTAAAAATCTTGTTTTTATTTACTTTGGGGATACATACAGAAGTGGACTTGCTGGAGTGAGGGGAAGAAACTCTTTCAACAACAAACTCTATCAGGTATATATTTGCTTTTTAAACCTTCCTGAGCTTGGAAATGCTTTTCAGTCTATATTATTTACTTCCACAACTCCTTCCCTTAAACTATGAGACTCATGAAGTTGATCAGTCAGCACTTATGTTGCACCCTCTCAACTAGGCCCCATTTCTAGAACTAGAAATCACTCACCCCACCCTAGTTCTATCTATTAATGAACAGTTGGAATTTGCAGGTTTGAACTAAGCAAATGCTAGAGGTTAGCTACCTTATTTTTTTTAAGTTTTTACTTAAATTCCAGTTAGTTAACATACAGTTTAACAATAGTTTCAAATGAACAATATAGTGATTCAATACTTCTATATAATACAAGGTGCTCACAATAAGTGCATTCCTTAATTCCTATCACCTATTTCACCCGTTCCCCCATCCACCTCCCCTCTGGTAATCATGAGTTTGTTTTCTATAGTTAAGAATATGTTTTGATGATGACAGCTTTGTAGTAGAGGCTAAAGTCTGGGATTGTGATGCCTCCTGCTTTGGTCTTCTTCTTCAAAATTCCTTTGGCTATTCGGGGCCTTTTGTGGTTCCATATGAATTTTAGGATTGCTTGTTCTAATTTCGAGAAGAATGCTGGTGCAATTTTGATTGGGATTGCATTGAATGTGTAGATAGCTTTGGGTAGTATTGACATTTTGACAATATTTATTTTTCCAATCCATGAGCAGGGAATGTCTTTCCATTTCTTTAAATCTTCTTCAATTACCTTCATGAGCTTTCTATAGTTTTCAGCATACATATCCTTTACATCTTTGGTTAGATTTATTCCTAGGTATTTTATGCTTCTTGGTGCAATTGTGAATGGGATCATTTTCTTTATTTGTCTTTCTGTTGCTTCATTGTTAGTGTATAAGAATGCAACTGATTTCTGTACGTTGATTTTGTATCCTGCAACTTTGCTGAATTCATGTATCAGTTCTAGCAGACTTTTGGTGGGGTCTATCGGATTTTCCATGTATAATATCATGTCATCTGCAAAAAGCGAAAGCTTGACTTCATCTTTGCCAATTTGGATGCCTTTGATTTCCTTTTGTTGTGTGATTGCTGATGCTAGAACTTCCAGCACTATGTTAAACAACAGCGGTGAGAGTGGGCATCCCTGTCGTGTTCCTGATCTCAGGGAAAAAGCTCTCAGTTTTTCCCCGTTGAGGATGATGTTAGCTGTGGGCTTTTCATAGATGGCTTTTATGATCTTTAAGTATGTTCCTTCTATCCCGACTTTCTCAAGGGTTTTTATTAAGAAAGGGTGCTGGATTTTGTCAAAGGCCTTTTCTGCATCGATTGACAGGATCATATGGTTCTTCTCTTTTTTTTTGTTAATGTGATGTATCACGTTGATTGATTTGTGAATGTTGAACCAGCCCTGCATCCCAGGAATGAATCCCCCTTGATCATGGTGAATAATTCTTTTTATATGCCATTGAATTCGATTTGCTAGTATCTTATTGAGAATTTTTGCATCCATATTCATCAGGGATATTGGCCTGTAGTTCTCTTTTTTTACTGGGTCTCTGTCTGGTTTAGGAATCAAAGTAATACTGGCTTCATAGACTGAGTCTGGAAGTTTTCCTTCCCTTTCTATTTCTTGGAATAGCTTGAGAAGGATAGGTATTATCTCTGCTTTAAACGTCTGGTAGAACTCCCCTGGGAAGCCATCTGGTCCTGGACTCTTATTTGTTGGGAGATTTTTGATAACCGATTCAATTTCTTCGCTGGTTATGGGTCTGTTCAAGCTTTCTATTTCCTCCTGATTGAGTTTTGGAAGCGTGTGGGTGTTCAGGAATTTGTCCATTTCTTCCAGGTTGTCCAATTTGTTGGCATATAATTTTTCATAGTATTCCATGATAATTGTTTGTATCTCTGAGGGATTGGTTGTAATAATTCCATTTTCATTCATGATTTTATCTATTTGGGTCATCTCCCTTTTCTTTTTGAGAAGCCTGGCTAGAGGTTTGTCAATTTTGTTTATTTTTTCAAAAAACCAACTCTTGGTTTCGTTGATCTGCTCTACAGTTTTTTTTAGATTCTATATTGTTTATTTCTGCTCTGATCTTTATTATTTCTCTTCTTCTGCTGGGTTTAGGCTGCCTTTGCTGTTCTGCTTCTATTTCCTTTAGGTGTGCTGTTAGATTTTGTATTTGGGATTTTTCCTGTTTCTTGAGATAGGCCTGGATTGCAATGTATTTTCCTCTCAGGACTGCCTTCGCTGCGTCCCAGAGCGTTTGGATTGTTGTATTTTCATTTTCGTTTGTTTCCATATATTTTTAAATTTCTTCTCTAATTGCCTGGTTGACCCACTCATTCGTTAGTAGGGTGTTCTTTAACCTCCATGCTTTTGGAGGTTTTCCAGACTTTTTCCTGTGGTTGATTTCAAGCTTCATAGCATTGTGGTCTGAAAGTATGCATGGTATAATTTCAATTCTTGTAAACTTATGAAGGGCTGTTTTGTGACCCAGTATATGATCTATCTTGGAGAATGTTCCATGTGCACTCGAGAAGAAAGTATATTCTGTTGCTTTGGGATGCAGAGTTCTAAATATATCTGTCAAGTCCATCTGATCCAATGTCTCATTCAGGACCCTTGTTTCTTTATTGACCGTGTGTCTAGATGATCTATCCATTTCTGTAAGTGGGGTGTTAAAGTCCCCTGCAATTACCACATTCTTATCAATAAGGTTGCTTCTGTTTATGAGTAATTGTTTTATATACTTGGGGGCTCCGGTATTCGGCGCATAGACATTTATAATTGTTAGCTCTTCCTGATGGATAGACCCTGTAACTATTATATAATGTCCTTCTTCATCTCTTGTTACAGCCTTTAATTTAAAGTCTAGTTTGTCTGATATAAGTATGGCTACTCCAGCTTTCTTTTGGCTTCCAGTAGCATGAGAAATAGTTCTCCATCCCCTCACTCTCAATCTAAAGGTGTCCTCAGGTCTAAAATGAGTCTCTTGTAGACAGCAAATAGATGGGTCTTGTTTTTTTATCCATTCTGATACCCTATGTCTTTTGGTTGGCGCATTTAATCCATTTACATTCAGTGTTATTATAGAAAGATACGGGTTTAGAGTCGTTGTGATGTCTGTATGTTTTATGCTTGTAGTGATGTCTCTGGTACTTTGTCTCACAGGGTCCCCCTTAGGATCTCTTGTAGGGTTGGTTTAGTGGTGACAAATTCCTTCAGTTGTTGTTTGTTTGGGAAGACCTTTATCTCTCCTTCTATTCTAAATGACAGACTTGCTGGATAAAGGATTCTCGGCTGCATATTTTTGCTGTCTAGCACCCTGAAAATCTCGTGCCAATTCTTTCTGGCCTGCCAAGTTTCAAAAGAGAGATCAGTCACAAGTCTTATAGGTCTCCCTTTATATGTGAGGGCACGTTTACCCCTTGCTGCTTTCAGAATTTTCTCTTTATCCTTGTATTTTGCCAGTTTCACTATGATATGTCGTGCAGAAGATCGATTCAAGTTACGTCTGAAGGGAGTGCTCTGTGCCTCTTGGATTTCAATGCCTTTTTCCTTCCCCAGATCTGGGAAGTTCTCAGCTATGATTTCTTCAAGTACCCCTTCAGCACCTTTCCCTCTCTCTTCCTCCTCTGGGATACCAATTATGCGTATATTATTTCTTTTTAGTGTATCACTTAGTTCTCTAATTTTCCCCTCATACTCCTGGATTTTTTTTATCTCTCTTTTTCTCAGCTTCCTCTTTTTCCATAACTTTATCTTCTAGTTCACCTATTCTCTCCTCTGCCTCTTCCATCCGAGCTGTGGTCGTTTCCATTTTGTTTTGCATTTCATTTAAAGCGTTTTTCAGCTCCTCGTGACTGTTCCTTAGTCCCTTAATCTCTGTAGCAAGAGATTCTCTGCTGTCCTGTATACTGTTTTCCAGCCCAGCGATTAATTTTATGACTATTATTCTAAATTCACTTTCTGTTATATTATTTAAATCCTTTTTGATCAGCTCATTAGCTGTTGTTATTTCCTGGAGGTTCTTCTGAGGGGAATTCTTCCGCTTGGTCATTTTGGATAGTCCCTGGTGTGGTGAGGGCCTGCAGGGCACTTCCCCTGTGCTGTGGTGTATAACTGGAGTTGGTGGGCAGGGCAGCTGTCCGACCTGATGTCTGCCCCCAGCCCACTGCTGGGGCCACAGTCAGACTGGTGTGTGCCTTCTCTTCCCCTCTCCTAGGGGCGGGATTCACTGTGGGGTGGGGTGGCCCGTCTGGGCTACTTGCACACTGCCAGGCTTGTGATGCTGGGGATCTGGCGTATTAGCTGGGGTGGGTAGGCAAGGTGCATGGCGGCAGGGGGGCAGGCTTAGCTCGCTTCTCCTTAGGTGATCCACTTCAGGAGGGGCCCCTCTTCCGTGGGCCTCTCGTCTGCGCTTGGGTCTGGCGACTCCATTCTGCTAATCCTCTGGCTGTTTTCTGGGTTATTTAGGCAGGTGTAGGTGGAATCTAAGTGATCAGCAGGACGCGCGGTGAGCCCAGCGTCCTCCTACACCGCCATCTTCTCTTGTCTCCTCTCCCTCTGCCCATTTTTAACTGGATTATTTGGGTTTTGGCTGTTGGCTTTTATAAGTTCCTTATATGTTTTGGCCAGTAATAATTTATCAGTTATATAATTTGAAAATATCTTCTTCCATTCTGTAGGTTGACTTTTAGTTTTGTTGATTATTTCCTTCACTGTGCAGAAACTCTATTTCCCAGAAGTTTATTTTTTATTTTGTTTCCCTTGCTTCTGGAGACATATATAGTAGGAAGTTGATGCATCTGATGTCAAGGAGTTATTGCCTGTGTGTTCTTCTCTAGGATTTTCATAGTTTCCTGTCTCATATTTTGGTCTTTCATCCATTTTGAATTTATTTTTGTGAATGGTTTAAAAACAATGGTCCCATTTCATTCTTTTGCATGTTGCTGTTCAGTTTTACCAACACCATTTGTTGAAGAAACTGTATTTTTTTCATTGAATACTCTTTCTTGATTTGCCTATATAGTTGTGGGTTAATTTCTGGATTTTCTATTCTGTTCTATTATTCTGTGTGTCTTTTTGCCAGTACAATACTGTCTTGATCACTACAAATTTTTAATATATCTTGAAGTCCAGAATTGTGATGCTTCCCCCTTTGCTTTGCTTTTCAAGGTTACTTCCACTATTCAGGGTTTTTTGGTTCCATACAAATTTTAGGATTGTTTGCTCTAGCTCTGTAAAACATGCTGCTGTTATTTTGATAGGGATTGCATTAAATGTGTAGATTTCTTTAGGTAGTATAACGATCTTAACAATGTTTGTTTTTCCAATCCATGAGCATATGTTTTCCCATTTCTTTGTGTCATCTTCAACTACCAACATCACTGGTTTATAGTTTTCAGAGGACAGATATTTTACCTCTTTAGTTATGTTTTTTCATGCAATTGTAATTGGGATTGATTCCTTGATTTCTCTTTCTGATGTTTCACTATTGGTCTATAGAAATGCTACAGATTTGTATACATTGATTTTGGATCCTGTGACTTTACTGAGTTCATGTATCAGTTCTACCAATTTTTTATTGGTGTCTTTCAGATTTTCTCTATAGAGTATCATGTAATCTGCAAATAATGAAAGTTAGATTTCTTCCTTGACGATTTGAACCCCTTTTGTTTCTTTTAGTTGTCCAATTGTCATGGCTAGGACTTCCGGTATTTTGTTAAATAATAGTGTTGAGAGTAGACATCCCTGTCTTGTTCCTGACTGTATAAGGAACAACTCTCACTTGTGCCCCCTTGAGGATGATATTAGCTGTGGGTTTTTCATATATGGCCTTTATGATGTCTAGGTATTTTCCCCCTATCCCTCCTTTCTTGTGGGTTTTTAACATGAAGGGATGTTATACGTTTCAATGATTTTTATGCACTTATTGAAAATATCATATGAGTATTATCTTTTCTTTTTTTTAATGTGATGTATCACAATGGTTTATTTGTGAATACCAAACAACCCTTATAGCTCAGGAATAAATCTCAGTTGATTGGGATGAATGTTTCTTTAAAAGTATTGTTGGATTTGACTTGCTAATATTTTGTTGAGAATTTTTGCAGCCATGTTCATCAGGATTATTGACCTGTAATTATCTTTTTTAGTGGAATCTTTTTGTGGTTTTGGTATCAGGATAATGCTGCACACATAGAATGAATTTGAAATATTCCTTTCCATTTCTATTTTTTGACTAATTTGAGAAAAATAGGTATCAACTTTTTATTTTTTTTATTTTTAATGTTTATTTATTTTTTTAAACTTTTTTTTTTGTTTTGTTTTATATATGAAATTTATTGACAAATTGGTTTCCATACAACACCCAGTGCTCATCCCAAAAGGTGCCCTCCTCAATACCCATCACCCACCCTCCCCTCCCTCCCATCCCCCATCAACCCTCAGTTTGTTCTCAGTTTTTAAACTTTTTAAAAATATTTATTTTATTTTTAGAGAGAGAGAGAGAGAGAGAGAGAGAGAGAGAGAGCAGGAGAGGAGCAGAGAGAGAGGGAGACACAGAATCCAAAACAGGCTTCAAGCTCTGAGCTGTCAGCACAGAGCTCAGTGCAGGGCTTGAACCCATGAACCATAAGATCACAACCCTACCCAAAGTCGGACACCCAACTGACTGAGCCACCCAGGTGCCCCTATTTATTTTTGAGAGAAAAAGAGAGGTTCAGAGTGCGAGTGGTGGAAGAACAGAGAGAGAGGGAGACACAAAATCTGAAGCAAGCTCGAAGTTTCCATCTGTCAGCACAGAGTCCAACATGGGGCTTGAACTTGTGAATTTTAAGATAATGACCTGAGCTGAAGTTAGACGTTTAACCGATTGAACCACCCAGGTGCCCTGGTATTAACTCTTCTTTAAATGGTTGGTAGAATTCCCCTGTAAACATATCTGGCCCTGGACTTCTGTTTGTTGGGAGAGTTTTTGATTACTGATTCAATTTCTTTGCTGGTTATTGGTTTGTTCACGTTTTCTTTCTTTGTTTCAGTTTTGGTAGTTCTGTGTTTCTAGTAATTTATCCATTTCTTCCAGGCTGTCCAATTTGTTGGCATATATTTTTTATAATATTCTCTTATAGTTGTTTGTATTTCTGTAGTTTGGTTGACTATTTGGTTTGGATGTTATTTCTCCTCTTTCATTTGTGATTTTATTTATTTTTGTCCTTTTGATCTATTATTTTGTTTTGTTCTGTTTCTATGCCATTTATTTCTGTTCTAATCTTTATTATTTCACTTCTTTTGCTGCCTTTAAAATTCATTTGTTGTTCCTTTTCTAGGTCCCTTAGGTGTAAGGTTAAGTTGTTTGAGATTTTTATTTCTTCTTGATATAGGCTTGTATTGCTTTATATACTTGCTTCTTAAGACCACTTTACTGCATCCCAAAGTTTTGGATTGCAGTGTTTTTATTTGTTTCCATGTATTTTAAATGTATTCTTTGTCTGTTTGACCTATTCATTCTTTAGTAGCATGTTGATTAATATTCATGTATTTGTGGACTTTCCTCTTTTTTTCTTGTGGTTGACTTCAAGTTTCATAGTGTTATTATCAGAAAATATGCATAGTGTGTTCTTATTTTTTTTGTACTTGTTGAGGCTTGATTTGTGATCTAGTATGTGATCTATTCTGTAGAATGTCCCATGTTCACTGAAAAGAATGTGTATTCTGCTGCTTTAGAATGGATGTTCTAAATTTACCTGTTAAGAACTTCTGGTCCAGTGTGTTATTCAAAGCCACTTTTCCTCGTTGATTTTCTGCTTAGATCATCTGTCCATTGATGTAAGTAGAGTGTTAAAGTACCCTACTCTGATTGTATTATTATCCATGAGTTACATTAGGTTTTTTATTAAATGTTTTATATATTTGGGTTCCTTCAAGTTGGGTGTATAAATATTTACAAATGTTAGATCTTCTTGTCGAATAGTCCTATTTATTATGACATGGTGCCCTTCTTCATCTCCTTTTAAAATTTTTGTTTTAACTTCTAGTTTGCAGGATATAAGCATTACTACTACAACATTCTTTTGGCATTCATTTGGATGTATTTCTCCATCCCTTCACTTTCAATCTTCAAGTGTCTTTAGGTCTAAAATGAATCTCTGTAGGCAGCATCTAGATGGGTATTTTTGTTGTTGTTGTTATCCAGTCTGACATCCTTTGCCTTTTGATTGGAGTGTTTAGTTAATTTACATTCAGAGTAATTATTGATACATATGTATTTAGTGTCATTTTATTACTTGATTTGCTGTTATTCCTGGAGAGTTTCTCTGTTCATTTCTAGTCTTTGTCACTTTTAGTCTTTCCTTTCCACTCAAAGAGTCTCCTTTAATATTTCTTAGAGGGCTGGTTTAGTGGTCATGAACTCTTTTAGTTTTTGTTTGCCTGGGAAACGCTTTATTTCTCCTATTCTGAATGATAACCTTGCTGAATAGAGTATTCTTGGCTGCAGATTTTTGCCATCGAGCACACTGAATATTTTGGGAAATCAAACAGCTATGTCCTGGGTTAGGAGATTATAGGGAACACTTTGTAAAGCATAACACTGCTTTTTGGCCTTGCTGAAAACAAGCAACCATGTTTCACTTATCTAGATAATATATACATCTAGGGTTTGGGACCTGCCTGTGCTCATGAATTCCTTAGACCATGGTATCTATGGAATATCTTATATTTTTTTCCACCCTGCTTTCTATATCTGGTCTTTTGTAACCTTGGGAATGCATTAACTTGTTTTTCTGCACGCATCCTATACTTTCTAACTGGCATGTAGCCCACTGATGTATTGTTCAATGTTTCCCCAAATGTATGCTTAATAAATACGGGAGCTTGAAAGCAGCTCAGGGAGACTTCCCTTAACCTCCCTCTCACCTCTCTTGACTTGCAGAGTCTTGAGTAATCCTTTCTGCTGTCCTTGGTTTTAATAGACAAAGCCAAAACCTGAACCACAGAATATATCATGAGTTTCACTTCTGGTTTTCCAAGTTTCTGTTGAGAGATCTGCAGGTAGCCTTATGAGTCTTCCCTTGTAAGTTAGGGACTTTTTTTTTTCTTGTTGCTTTTAGATTTTGTTTTCTTTATCACTATATTTTGCAAATATAATTACAATGTGTCTTAGTGTTGGTCTGTGTTTGTTGATTTTGATGTTAGTTCTCTGTGCCTCCTGGATCTGGGATGTCTGTTTGCTTCTCCAGATTAGAGTTTTTAGCTATGATTTCCTCAAATATCATTTCTGTCTCTCTTTCTCTCTCTTCTCTGGGACACTTATGATATAAATGTTATTACATTTCATAAAGTCACTGAACTGCCTACATCTTTTCTCATGATCCATAATTCTTCATTCTCTCCTTTGTTCAGCTTTATTATTTTTCATTATTTTATCTTTAAAAATGTTTATTTTTATCTTTGAGAAAGAGAGAGAAAGAGAACCCAAGAGCAAAGAGGGGCAGAGAGAGAGGGAGAGCTGTTAGCGCAGAGCCCAATACAGGGATCGAACTCATGAATTATGAGATCATGACCTGAGCTGAAGTCGAATGCTTAATTTACTGAGCCCCCCATGCGCCCCTCATTATTTTATCATCTATATCACTTATTTATTCTTCTGCTTCTCCCATCCTTGTAGTCATACATCCAGTCTGTTCAAATATAAGTTATTGTATTTTTCTTTTCCAATTGTTTTTTAACTCTTTTATTTCTGTGGTAAGGGCTTCCCTGAAGTCTTCCATAATTTTCTCAAGCCCAGCAAGTATCCTTATGATTGTTGCTTTATATTCTCCATCAGGCCTATTACTTATATCTATTTTGATTATATCACTAGCAATGATCTTTTGTTGTTGTTGTTGTTGTTGTTGTTGTTGTTGTTTCATTTGGGATTAATTCTTCTGTCTTGGCATTTGTCTAAGTCTCTGTCTTCTCTTTGTTAGAAAAATCTGTTATGTTCATCCAAACTAATGCCCTCCTCAATGTCCATCACCCATTTTCCCTCTCTCCCACTACCCTGTCCACCCTCAGTTTATTCTCTTAAAAAATAAGGCCAAGAAAAAAAAAAAGAAAGGTCTGTTATGTTTTCTGTTCCTAACCGTAATGCCTTAATGAGGAAGAGGTCACATAGTGTCCAGGACCTGTCACTTCAGAGAGTGCCTCTTGTGTGTGCTCTGTGCACTCTGCTGATGTATTTCTTCTGCTCTGTCCTTCAAGGCATTATTTTCAGAGGCTCTCCTTGCTGGAAGTGGGCAGTGTTTGGACCTTTGCCAGAATGTGGTGAGTTTAACTAGGTATGCTCTGGTATGTTTGTTAAATGAGACCTGATGTTATTTCTTCTAGAACTGAAACCTTGCAGAACTCTCTGGTTGGGATATGTGGTGTGTGAGGTGGTTTCTGCCAGTCTTCTGTGGAAGGGGTCCACTGCACAGGCTCTGAAGAATACCTGCAAGTGAAGGGCAGTACAGGCAGAACACAGGGTTTTATGTAAGCATGTTAGGTGGCCACTGTTGGTGCTGTTACTTACTTTATCTGTTTTATGCTGAGAGGTGGAGGAGGGAAATGGCACCAGCCAGCTCCTTTGTCCCAGGAGTGGGGCCTCTGTGTTTGCTTCTCTAAGGGAAACACTCCAAGGATAATGAATCATCTCCCCTCTGTGCATCCCAGGTGTTTTTCAGATAGCCATTTTCATGCTGTCTGTCTCCAGGTTATTTGCCTGCCAGGAGCAGCACAGTGTACTTTGGGCTCTGTCTCAGCCAAGCTTCCTGGCTTCTAAAACTCAAAACTTTAGGGGCCTGGTGTGGCAGAGGCCTGTGTTGGTCTTATAGGGGAAGGTCTCAAACACACTTCTAGGGGAAGGACTTATGCATATTTTTCTGAGAAGGGCAGTGGTGCCAGAGCCCAGGAGTGTGGGACTTGAAGCAAGTATTCTAGGCATCTTGTGTCCAGGCTAGCCACCATACCAGGTGGTTCTGTATCTATGGTGAGGAGCAGGGGAAGTTTTGTCTCCAGAAAGGTATCTCTATGAATGCTGCCTCTGACAGATGCACTCCAAGAAGAGTAAACAATCTCTCCCCTGTGAGCCTTAAGTGTTCCCCATATCTTGCTGCATGCCCCACCCCCCCGGGTTGCTTCCCTGCTTTCTCTCAGGAGTAGGACAGGGCCCTCATGCTTCTATCACAGCAAAGCCTACTGAGTTTTAAAACACTATGCTTTAAGCCCTGCTTGTTGCAAAAACTTACAAAAACCAGCCCTTCTCATTTTCCCTACCATTGGCTTTGAAGAAGTGTTATCCTTTTGCAATTGTGTACTCCTCTCTTTCTTGCTTTTCTCCATGACCAAGACTCCCTGCCTTCTGCAGCACTCATGATCATTTCTCCCTCAAACCACATCTCTGCACTTCCTACCTTTCTCAGTGCCACTTCTTCTCTCCTTCCACTTGTGGAGTTTGTTCTATCAGTCCTCAGATCAATGTCTTGGGTATTCAGATGATTTGATAGTTATTTGTGTTCCAGGGTTGAGGTGATCCTAGGATCCTCCTATTATGCTGCCTTTTTAGCTCCTCCCTGTCTTTCTATGTCTGACTTATTTCACTTAGCTTAATGCCCTTGAGGTCTATCTATGTTGTAACAAATATCAAGATTTCATTATTTATTATGGCATACATGCACACACACACACACCACAATTTCTTTAGTCATTCATCCATTAATGAGCATTTTGATTGTTTTCATATATTAGCTATTTTAAGTTGTACTTCAATAAACATAGGAGTGCATATATCCTTTCAGATTAGTATTTCTGTTTTCTTTGGATAAATACCAAGAAGTGGAATTTCTACATCACAGGGTTGTTTTGACATAGTATTGGAAGTCCTAGCCAGAGAAATTAGGCAAGGAAAAAAAGCATCTAAATTGAAAAATAATTAGCAAAAATTATGAGTATTTGCAGAAGACATGATATTATATACAGACAATCCAAGAGATTTCATCAACAAACTGTTAGAACTAATAAAATAATTCAATAAAGTTGCAGGATACAAAATCAATACCCAAAAATCTGTTGCATTTTTATACAAAAAAAATAATGAATTACTGGAAAGAGAAATTACTAAAGCAATCCCGTTTACTATTGCATCAGAAAGAATAAAATACCTAGAAATAAATTTAACCAAGGAATTGAAAGACCTGTATATTGAAAACTGTAAGAAATTAATGAGATAAATGGAAGAATATTTCATGTTCGTAGACTGGAAGAAATAACAGTTAAAATGTACATATTATCCAAAGCAATATATAGATTCAGTGCAATTCTTATGAAAATTCTGTGTGTGTATATGTGTGTGTGTGGTATTTTCATCTGGTTCTTAATGCAAGTTTCTTGCACTTATATTTTCAGAAAAAAGTGTGTAGGATTAATATTAATTAAAAAATATTTGGTAGAATTCGTTAGTGAAGCCATATGGACTCAAAATTCCCTTTGTGGGAATTTTTTTAATTTACTAATTCGATCTCTTATTTTTTATAAATCCGTGAATATTTTCTATTGCTTTTTCAATCACTTTTGTCAGTTTATATCTTTGTTTGAATTTAGTGATTTAATCTACATTACCCAGTTTTTTGGCAGAATTATTTATATATTTCCATATTAGTGGATGTGTAATATTCCTAATGTTATTTGTTAATTTTAGTCTTCTCTCATTTCTTGGTCATTGTAGGTAAAAGTTTGTCAAGTTTTTTGGAAAGAGTTTAGTGACCAGTGTTTCATTTGTTGATTTTTAAATTGTCTTTGTATTTTCTATTTTGTATATTTTTTCTCTAATATTTATTTTTTTCTTTTCATCTGCTTAATTAGGTTTAGTTTGCTCTATTTTGTCTAGTTTCTGAAGGTTAGGTTATTGATTTGAAATGTTTCATCTTTTTAAATAAAGGCATTTATAACTATCCATTTCCCTCTAAGCACCAATTTAGCTGCGTAATTTAAACATTGGTATGTCATACTTTATTTTCATTTATCTCAAAGTTTTTTTTGTAAATTCCTTGTGATTTATTCTTTGACATTATTTAAAACTGTGTTATTTAAATTCCCCAAATTGTGCATTTATTCAACTTATTACTTTTATTGATTTTTTTTGATTGATTATATTGATCGCATTACACTGTGGTTGATAAACATATTTTGCATGATTTCAATTATTTTAAATCCATGGTATCAGGTTCCTGCATTTTAGAATTTCCTGAGAGTTGGTGTGTTCTAGTCAAATTGATACTTTATTTTCTGTGTAACTTTCTCATGGATAAAATTAAAATTAATATTATCATCACATATTTTTTTAAAAATTCAATGGTATAATAATGTGTTTAAAAGCACTTTGTTAACTAAAATATAGTATTTGTATGGTTTTTCAGTAATTAGAATTAGATATTTTTTTAACTTATGAAGAATGTTTCCCACTCTTCACTTTTATTCAATATAGTAGTAGAAGTCCTTGTCAAAGCATTTGGGCCAGAAAACTAAATACAAGACATTAAAATCAGAACAGAAAAAGAAAATATGTCTTTATTTGCAGATGACATATTTACATAGAAATTCCTGATACCACCAACACACAAATTGTTTGAAATAATAAACACATTCAGTAAAGTTGCAAACTACAAAATAAATATACAAAAATCAGTTGTGTTATTATACTGTATTAGCAAACTCTCTGAAAAAATTCCCAATTACAGAAGCATCAAAAATAATAAGATTCTTAAGAATAAATTTAAATAAGGAAGTGAAAGATTTATGCAATGAAAACTACAGGACTGTTATGAAAGTAACTGAAAACAGATATGAAAAGATATTCAAAGTTCATGGATTATGAAAATTAATATTTTTAAATGTCAATATTACCCAAAGCCATTTATAGAGTCAATGCAATTTTCATCAAATTTCCAATGTCATCTTTCAAAAAAAAAAAACTATAAAAAATACTAAAATTGTAGAGAGTGGCAAATGAACCCAAATAGCCACACCCAATCCTGATAAATATAATCAAAGCTGGAGGCATCACACTGCCTGATTTCAAATTGTTGTACAAAGCTGTATTATTCAAAACAGTATGGTGCTGGCATAAAAACAGGTACATAGACCAATAAAACAAAATATAGCACCCACAGATAAACTCAAGCATATATGATCATCTAATATTTGACAAGGGATCCAAGAATATTTAATGGGGAAAGGACAATCTATTAAATAAATGATATTGAAAAACTGTATAAACACATGCAGAAAAAATGAAATTGGACACTTATACCACTCACAAAAATTAACTTGAAGCAGAAGACCCCAAACCATACAACTCTTAGGAAAAAACATACAAAAAATCTCAGTAACATTGTTTTTGGCAATGATTTTTTGCATATGATACCAGTAGCACAGACAACAAAAGCAAAAATAAACAAGTGTGACTACATGAAAGTTAAAAAAGAATTCTACAGTGCCAAAACCACTATCAATAAAATAAACAAATAACCTATACAGTGGGGGAAAATATTTGAAAGTGATATATCTGATGAGTAAATCAGTATTTCAAATATATAAGGAACTCATAACTTACTAACAAAAAAAAAAGAAAAAAACTCAAAAAACATGATTTAAAAACAGAAAGAAAATCCAAATAGACATTGTTCCATAAAAGGCATACAAATAGCCAGCAGTTTCATGAAACGATGTTCAATATCTCTAATCAGAGGACTGTAAATCAAAGTCACAATGATTTATCTCTTCACAACTGTTAGAATGGCTATTATAGAAAACACAATGACAACGAGTGTTGTTGGCAAGGATGTAGAAAAATTAGAATACTTTTGATTTTTTAGAAGGCATATGAAATAGTGCAGCTACTATGGAATAGTGTGGAGGTTCCTCAAAAAATTAAAAACAGAACTATCATATGATCCTGTAATCTAACTTCTAGGTACATATCAGAAAGAAATAAAAATCACCATGGTAATATATGTACCACCATTTTCATCGCAGCATTATTCACAATAGACAAGAAATGGAAGTAACTTGAGTGCCCACCAATGAATGAATGTATAAAGAATATTATATATATATATGGATTTTTATTATATTATATATGGATATTATATTATATATGGATATATATTATATACATTATATAATACATATATTTATTATGAATCAGTTATATACTATATATATAATTAAATACAATAATGTATATAAATAATTATACATAATATATACAATTACTCTATAATGAAGGAAAGAAGTCCTGCTATTTGTGACAACATGGATGTAACTTCGTATTACGATAAGTAAAATTTGCCAAATAAAGATAAATTGTATATATAATTTATATGCGGAATCTAAAGTAGAAGAACTCATGTGGATGGAACTGGAGAGTGTTATGCTAAGTGAAATAAGTCATACAGAGAAAGACAGATACCATATGTTTTCACTTTTATGTGGATCCTGAGAAACTTAACAGAAGACCATGGGGGAGGGGAAGAAAAAAAAAAGGTTAGAGAGGGAGGGAGTCAAAACATAAGAGACTCTTAAAAACTGAGAGCAAACTGAGGGTTGATGGGGGGTGGGACGAGGGGAGGGTGGGTGAGGGGTATTGAGGAGGGCACCTGTTGGGATGAGCAGTGGGTGTTGTATGGAAACCAATTTGACAATAAATTTCATATTAAAAAAATAAAAATAAAAAAATAAAAAAGAAGGACTCATACAGAGTAAAATGGTGGTTGCCAGAGGCTAGATATTATGGGAGATAGAGAGATGTTTGTCAAAAGGTACAAATGTCCACTTATAAGATGAATAAGTATGGGGAATCTAATGCATAGCATGGTGGCTATATTTAACAATTCTGTATTATATACTTGAAAGTTACTGAGAGTAGATCATAATGTTATAAATACAAAAAATTATAAATATATGTGGTGATGGAGATGCTATTTAACTATTATAGTAATAATTTTGCAATATATACACATACCAAATCACATTGTGTACCTTAAACTTACACATGTTAAAGGACAATTATATCTCAATAAAGCTGGATAAAAAATCAGTTATTTAAGTATCATATAATTTTTGTTTTTGAAGCATATCTTATTCATAACAAAGTTAAACTGTGCATCTCCAAAAATATTTTGGGGTATGTTTTCATCAACAGCAATATGCTTTCAGGCAAAATATAGTCTTAAAAGAATCCAAGTAAAGAAAGCTTTTCTATCCACTGGAAAACCCATTAACTATGTTACGGAACACTATTCTAAAAGCTACTTTTGGTTGCTTGTGATGAAATTTGAGGGGGAAAATGACACAAAAACTTTAATTTTTAAGATTTTTAATCTCAGTAAATATTCAGGATGGTGTTTGTGACAATTGAGATCTAGTTGGTGAAGTAAGTTTGGAAACTATCAATAACAATCAATATGTGAGGTAAAAACAGATAATACATGTGTTTTTATTTTCCCTTAATTTTATTTAAATGTTCATCATTACATTATATGACAGTTCATTTCATCCATGGCTTTCTCTCACTAGAATGTGAGCCCTTTGCTGAGAAGTACCTTGTATCTTCATTTCCTACAATCAATATTACTTGAAAGAATGAATATGAAGTAACACATTTTACTCTTCTATCTTTGAGTGAGAAAATTGCCAAAGGGCTTAGGCCTCTTCATGGAAAGGAAGGAACAGCACAAGGAATTCTCAAGAGCTATTTCTCCAAATTAGAAAAAAAAATATATATATATATATATACATTTAACTAGCATCTCAATATCCCAAATATGAAATATCTTATAAAAGCATAGGAAAATTATTTATGATAAGTATTAGAGGAAAATTTGCATGAAATAAAAGACCACTTCTCAATTTATTCTTTCATACCAAAAACCTTACATTTTCAGTGAAGTAAAAAAAAAAGATTCCCTCCAATGTGCAATACATATCTGATTTATTACCAAAAAACTTAAATGGTTTTTAATGTTTATTTTTCATTTACGGTCTAATTATGCTTCCACCTCAATAAATATCATGCAAGTAAGTCTACTATCAACACAAAATCATATATTTAAAGAAACTTTACAATGGGAGGCCTGGGTGGCTCAGTCAGTTATAAGCATCTGACTCTTTATTTTGGTTCAGGTCATGATCTCATAGTTCATGGGATCTAGCTTGGTGTTGGGCTCTGCACTGACAGTAGGGAGCCTGTTTGGGATTCTCTCTCTCCCTCTTTCTCTGCCTCTCTCCCACTTGCACTCTTTCTCTCTCAAAATAGATAAATAACCTTAAAAAATAAATTTTACAATGTTCATATAATTGCAAGAAATTGAATTTAAATAGTAAGAATCAGCAACTCTTAGTCTAATTTTATTTTTTGACCCAATTTTGTTTTTTTATCCATAATCACTCTTGCTATTATTTTGTAGTTTAACATGGCTTGAAGCAGATCATAAAGTAAAAAAAAAAAGTTTTATTGATACTTGACACAGAAATTTAAGAACACTTATTTTAATGGCAGTATGGGTATTAATATTTAAAAATCTGGCAGAATATAATTTGAAATAATAATTTCTATATATTATGTCTAGGCATAATAAGTCTTAGGCAAGGTGGAGAACATTTTCTATCATCTAACATGGCAATACAATAGCAGAATGGTATTATACAGAGACACCTGTAAGATATTGGAGAGGCTAAAAGAAGACCAGACCTAATAATGCATTGCTTTAATGTACTCCACCCCCATCCAATTTCAGAATTTAGATGCAAATCTGGGGAAATTAAAGAGACTGCAAATTGAGAAAGATAACATTTCTACTGCTAAAAAAAGCTATTTAAAAAGTTTAAAATAAAGGAAAAAGGTAAGTGCAAGGTTGTTCAATATCATAATTCAAATGTGATACTCAAAGTGCAGGTCTGTAATAAAATAAGAAGCTTGCACTAGAATGCAAATTTTCATATTGTTCCTTCATTTAGTCTGGCTAAAAAGTAAAATGCCAGCCCAACTAAATAATATACTTAGTGGCATAGTTGATTTGTATGTTGATTTTTCTGTTGCAGATGGTAACAGTTCATGAATTAGCAGCTAATTCACCTACTTTATGTAGCACTGTACTAGATCATTATTTAATAAGTCTGCATAAAGGATATTTGCTTATTCTCCAAGGTTTGTAACTTTCTTAGACTTTCTATGTCCTATTCAGTAGAGTCCAAATTATGAAATTTGGTGATAACTGTAGAAGACTGATAAGTTGGAAATTATTTCATGTGGTAAAAATAAAACTTACTTCTGTTCAACATTGTTTTAAAATCTCCAAACTTCAGTGATGGCAGCAAAATGGAGATGTAAGTCATTCCTCTTTTCTCTCCCCCTTTTTAAAACACTAATCAAACATTCACAATAAAAAAAAAAAATGGTGCTTGTGCATCTTATACCAAAGAAGCCAGGAGGATTCTTGCCCCTGTGCATCTGAAAATAAAAAAGACTTTGGTAAGGTCAATAGAACCAAAGGAATTGGTAAATCTGACCCACCCCTACTTACTAAGAGCAGAGGAAAAAAACCTGGAGAGGACAAACCTGAGCAGACACACTCTGGTGAAAGAGAATTTGTATAAGCTCATTCTGCCTGAGGAGAGATTCTGGTATGCTCTCAGAGAAGGACAGAAGTGAATTCAGACACCAAGAAGGGTGAGAAACTCAGCAGAGTTACCAGTATTCCCAAGGTCAACACTGTAATGATTTAAATTGTTTGGCACTGGCAGCAACAACCTCTCCCAAAGACGTTTTATTTTTTTTTTATTTATTTTTTATTTTTTTTCAATATATGAAATTTATTGTCAAATTGGTTTCCATACAACACCCAGTGCTCATCCCAAAAGGTGCCCTCCTCAATACCCATCACCCACCCTCCCCTCCCTCCCACCCCCCATCAACCCTCAGTTTGTTCTCAGTTTTTAACAGTCTCTTATGCTTTGGCTCTCTCCCACTCTAACCTCTTTTTTTTTTTTTCCTTCCCCTCCCTCATGGGTTTCTGTTAAGTTTCTCAAGATCCACATAATAGTGAAACCATATGGTATCTGTCTTTCTCTGTATGGCTTATTTCACTTAGCATCACACTCTCCAGTTCCATCCACGTTGCTACAAAGGGCCATATTTCGTTCTTTCTCATTGCCCTGTAGTACTCCATTGTGTATACAAACCACAATTTCTTTATCCATTCATCAGTTGATGGACATTTAGGCTCTTTCCATAATTTGGCTATTGTTGAGAGTGCTGCTATAAACATTGGGGTACAAGTGCCCCTATGCATCAGTACTCCTGTATCCCTTGGGTAAATTCCTAGCAGTGCTATTTTGCAAAGGACATATCAGACAATGGACTAGTATCCAAAATCTATAAAGAGCTCCCACAGACGTTTTATAAAGTAAAAGTGGTGAATAACTGCCAGGCTAATCCAGTTTTGTGGGTTGCAGCTAAATAAATCAGCTTCTTTCCACCAGCACCTGTATTTCTGAGGAGGAACCTCTATAAGTGGGGGAGTGGATAAAAAGGGAAAGAAGCAAATAAAAATATCAAAGGTGATTAGGGGAATGTGGTCCCTGCTATCTGCTTCAGGACTTCAGAAAGAAGTCTTCCCACAAGCCTTTGGAATACTTGACATGAAGATGAGGATATACCCACCAGGCCTGTGGACACATCCAAAACCCAAAGAACTAAAACCACACATTCTCCACATCTGCTGCCTGCTCCTTTTGCTTATCCTGAGAATATCTGTAAAGTAAGCTCCAGTAGACACAGAGGGTGCTCAGGCCAAGGTCACTGGGTAAGGGAGAAATCACACATTTGACCCATAGCACCATTTTTGTTCTGGAATACAAAAATGTAAATAAAAAGTATTTTATAGTCAGTTATGGAGTTGTAAGAATGAAAGAGCAAGTAAAACTTTAGTTAAAAAGGTGTATGATACTTCAAATCTGAAAGTGGAAGTACATACACACAAACACTATGAAAACTCAAGGAATTATGGTATTACAAAAATAAAATAATACTCTAGCAACTGAACACAAGTGCATGGAATATTAGTGTGGGAAATAAGTTTAAGAATTCTGTATGCACCAATGGGTTAACAAGGCTTAGGGCGGAAATCGGCCACAGGCGAAAGCGCCCAAAGATAGTCATTAAGTAAAACAAGGCTTAGGGCAGAAGGCTGCCTCAGGGCGAAAATACCCAAGGTTAGCTAGTGAAGAGGGTGCCTTGTTAGCCTTAAGGCAGCATACTCCAGTAATCTTAAACTTTGCAGCTACTAGCTGTATCACCTACAGAGAAACACTGTCCATCTGGCATCTGGCGCAAATATATCATTGTGCTTTAATCTCAACTGCGAACACCACTCATCCCCCAAACGCTTTGCTTCTTACACACACAAATTAATGGTCACTATCTTATTGTTTTGTTCTGCACGTTCACCACACATGTAAGACCCTGACAGCTCAATAAATACAGTGAGGAAAACCCGATCCTGGGCTCTTATCTCCTCCTGCATCCACTCTCCTGCTAGATAAGGGAGAACTCCAGACTCATAGATTGAGACATATTAGAAACTAACTGATAAGGAATTCAAAATAGTTGTTATAAAGAAATTCAGCACCTACAGGAAAACACAGAATGGCAACTCAATTATCACAGAAATGAAATTAATAAAAAGAAATTCTTTACCAAAAGGATTGAAAACACTAATTAAAAAAGTATGTACACCTCTGTTTATTTCATCCTTTTACATTAGCCAAGATATTGAAGCAACCTGTTTATTGATAATTGAATAAATAAGGAAGATGTGGTCTATCTATCTATTATCTATCTATCTTTCTATCTACCTATCCATGTGTGTGTATTACACATATATTTATACAATATAATACACCATATATATACAATGAAATATTATGTAGCCATGAAAAGGATGAGATATACCATTTATGACAACATAGATGGACCTAGAAGGTATTATATAAGTGAAATAAGTCGGACTGGGGAAGATAAATGCCATATGATTTCACTCAAATGTGGAATCTAAAGAACAAAACAAATGAATAAACAAGAAAATGAACACAAAGCAGAACCAGATTTTTAAACACAAAGAACAAACTGATGGTTTTCAGGAGGTTTCAGTATGAGCAAAATAGGTGAAGGGGAGTGGGAATTATAGGCTTCCAGTTATGGAATAAATAACTCACAGAAATAAATAGCATAGCATCATGAATACAGTCAATGATATTGTAATCCATTTTATGGTAATAGATGATAGTTATGCTTGTGATGAACATAGCGTAATATACAGATCGTTGCATCACCATGTTGTAAACCTGAAACTAATGTAACATTGTGTGTCACCTGTAATCAAATAAAAATAATTTTTATTTCGTTTTTGAGAGAGAGTGAGTGGGGGGAGGGGCAGAGAGAGAGAGGGGAACAGTCATCTGAAGCAAGCTCTGTGCTGACAGCAGAGAGACTGATGTGGGCCTCAAACTCACAAACTGTGAGATCATGACCTGAGCTGAAGTCAGATGTTTAGTGAACTTAGCCACCCAAGAACCCCCCCAAAAAAAACAACAATTAAAGAACACCAAATAAAATTTAATGTTCAGAACAAAAAATTGAAATTATACAAATAAACCATCTAAAATAAATTGTGGAACTGAAGATTCAATGAATGAGATGAAAAATACAATGCAGAGCATCTTTACCAAGGAAGACAGAACGAAAGAAAGAATAAGTGACTTGAAATATTGAAATACAGGAATAATTTAGTTAAAATAGGAGCGGGAACTAATATTTAGAATGGAGAAAGGCTACAAGAGCTAATAGAATTTTCAGAAAGAAAAATATAAGAATAATTTGTGTACCAGTATGAGAAGAGAACAATAATGGGACAAGAAGTTTATTTAAGGCAATAATAGCTAAAAATAAAAAGCAAAAATTTAATAGCTGAGAACTTTGCAAACTTGGAGAATGACTTGGAAAAACAAGTATGAGGCTAATAAAACACTTTATTATTTCAGCGCAAAATTTTTTCTCCAAGACACATTATAAAAAAATTGTGAAAAATCAATGATAAAGAAAGAATCTTATAAGGAGTTATGTGGAAAAAAAGTAACCTAAAAGTAACCCCCATTACTCCATTAGTGGATTTTTCACCAGAAACTCTAGTCCAGGAGATATTGTAATGATATATTCAAAGTATTGAAAGATAAAAATTCCAGCCATAAATACTTTATCTGGTAAAATTATCCTTCAGATATAATGGATAAATAAAGGATTTTCCAGATCAAAAAAAAAAAAAGCTGGGGGATTTTACTTCGACTAGATATGCCTTGAAAAAACGCTGAAAGGAGTTATTCAAGTTATTGAATTCAGGTTATGCCAGTTGAAATGAAAAGATGCTAATGAACTACATGAAATATATGAAAGTGCAAAAACACTCTGGTAAAGGTGAAAAATAGTAATAATTTTTAACAGTTATGTCTCTGTATTAGAATGGTGTGTTAGGGGAGCCTGGGGTGACTCAGTCAGTTAAGCACCTGACTTTGACTCAGGTCATGATCTCAAAGTTCATGTGTTCAAGCCCCATGTCAGGCTCTGTGCTGACAGCTCAGAGCATGGAGCCTGCTTTGGATTCTGTGTCTCTCTCTCTGCTCCTCCCCACGTGTTCTCTCTCTCTCTCTCTCTCTCCCAAAAATAAATAAAACATTTTGGGAGATGCAGGAGAGAAGAATCAAAGGAAAAGACATCAAAAGGGAAGGTGTAGAGAAGGTGCAAGGCCTTAGGACAAGTTTACATAGCTGAACAAGGCTGCTGCTCTTAAGGAACGCCTAGAGCCATTAATATTGTCCAGTGCTGGGTCCTCCTTCACACCTGACCCTTCCTAGTGTTATAGAAACCAATTAACTCAAAATTCAACCTTGAAAAGCTAAACCATTAAATTGATTAACACACTTGCTTAGCTGACTTTATGCACATAGTCTTTAGCAATTATCCTAATAAAAAGAAGCTTCATTCTAGAGTTGGGGCCTCATTCTGACTCGAGTATGAGGACCTTCACTTAACTGCATTTTTATTGTGGACTCATTTTTGTAACTCTGGTCATACTCCCTGCAAAAAAACATTAAAAATTTTTAAAAAAATAATGGTGTGTTAACTAAATTATAAAGATAAAAGAAGAGTATTAAAAACAACTATAATTAGTATAATTTGTTAATGATTATGTATCATAAAAGGAGATGAATTTTGACAACAAACAAAATAAGATAAATAAAAGGGTGGAGGCTTTATGGGCAAACAAAGATAATTTGCTATCAGCACAAAATGGAGTATTTTATACATGAGATGTTTTTATTAGGTCTCATAACCCAATAAAACAAAAAAAGATAGTGTAGATTAGAATAGATTTATGAAACACAAATATATATAAGGGGAGTCAGAGTTTACAATGATGAATAACCAACAATTTACAAATGTAGGCAGAAAAAGAGGGAAAAAGAAATAATGGAGATACAAAACAATAGGAAGATAAACAAGAAGATGGCAGTAGTCTTTATATATCAATAATCACTCTAACTGGGTTATTTGTGGGTTTTGGGGTGTTGAGTTAGATAAGTTCTTTATGGATTTTAGATACCAACCCTTTATCAGATATGTCATTTGCAAACATCTACTCTCATTCTATTAGTTTCCTTTTAGTTTCGTTGATTGTTTCCTTTGCTGTGCAAAAGCTTTGCATCTGGATGAAGTCCCAAGGAAGTTCATATTTGCTTTTGTTTCCCTTGCCTCCAGTGATATCTAGAAGAACTTGTTACAACCAAGGTCAAAGAAGTTGATGCTGTGTTCTACTCTAGAATTTTGATGATTTCCTGTCTCACATATAGGTATTTCATCCATTTAAATTTATTTTTGTGTACGGTGTAAGAAAATGGTCCTGTTTAATTCCTCTGCATGTTGCTATCCCATTTTCCCAACACCATTTGTTGAAGAGACTTTTTCCATTGGATATTCTTTCCTGCTTTGTTGAAGATTAGTTGACCATATAGTTTGGGTCCATTTCTGGGTTTTCTATTCAGTTAATAAGTGGGCAGAAAACATGAATAGACACTTTTCCAAAGAAGACATACAAATAGCTAACAGACGCATGAAAAGATGCTCAACATCACTCATCAGGGAAATAAATATCAAAACCATGATGAGATACCACCTCACACCTGTCAGGATGGCTAAAACAATACAAAAAACAGCAGGTGTTGGCAAGAATACGGATAAAAAGGAACCCTCTTGCACTGCTGGTGGGAAAGCAAACTGGTGCAGCCAGTCTGAAGAACAGTATGGACACCGCTCAAAAAATTGAACTAACTAGATATTTATCTAGAGAATACAAAAATACAGATTTGAAGGGGTGCATACACCCCGATGTTTATAACAACATTATCAACAATAGCCAAAGTATGTAGAGAGCCCAAATGTCCATTGACTGATGAATGGATAAAGAAGATGTGGTATATATACACAGTGGAATATTAGCCAGCAACAAGAAATGATATCTTGACATTTGCCATGATGTGGATGGAGGTGGAGTATTATCCTGAATGAAATAAGTCAGTCAGAGAAAGACAAATGCCATATGATTTCACTGAAGAATTTAAGGAACAAGCAAAAAAAATGAACATATGGAAAGTGGAAAAAAAAAAACAGAGAGAAGGAAACAAACCATAAGTGACTCAATGACAGAGAACAAACTGAGGGTTGGAGAGAGTTGGGTGGGGGATGTGTTAAATGAGTGATGGGTATTAAAGAGGCTACTTGTGATGAACATTGGGTGTTTTATGTAAGTGATAAATCACTGAATTCTACTCCTGTAAACAATATTGCACTGTATGTTAACTAAAATTTAAATATTTTTTTAAAAAAAGGAAAAGTAAATGGATTCAACTTATCAATAAGAAGGCACAAAATAGCTGGATAAATTATTTAAAAATACCGAACTATATGCTGCCTACAGGAGACTCATTTCAGCCTTTAAAAAATGTCTGGTTCATAGTGAAGGGGTAGAAGAAGATATGCCACGCAAGTGGAAACCTAAAGAAAGCAAATATAGCCATATTTGTATTAGACAAAATAGATTTTTAGCCAAAAATGGTGACAAAAATTTAAAAGATCATTATATGATGATAAAGGGATCACGACATCAAGAAGATAAAATTGCAAATGAATACACAACCAACTTTGGAGCACCTCAGCAAATATTAACAGATATTAAGGGAGAAATAGACAATACAGTAAAGTATTGGATAAAGCATGCAAACAGGAATCAAAAAGGAAATGTTGAAATTAAACCATGCTTTAGACCAAATAGGTTAAATATACATGTATAAAACATTATATCCTAGAGCAACAGAATAAACCTTCTTCTCAAATGCACAAATACATTCTCCAGAATAGATCATATGATAGGACACAAACAACTATTAGCAAGTTTAAGAAGTTTGAAGTCATACCTTCCTTTCTGACCATAATGGAATGAAATTAGAAGTCAACAATAGGAAATTATATAATTTAACAAATTAGATGACTGAGAACAAACTATATGGATAGTGCTCTGGATAAATTTCTAGGGCACACAATTAACTGAGGCTCAATCAGAAGGAAACAGAAAATCTGTACAGACAAATGAGTAAAAATATTGAAACAATCATCAAAACCTCCCAACACAAGAAACCTCAGGACTATACAGCTTCACTGGAAAACTGTACAAAAACATTTGAGGTTGAGGCATAATTAACACCAATTCTTCCCATGTAATTCCAATGTATTGAAAATGCAGAAGCATTTCCCAATTCATTCTATGAGGCCAGTATGACTCTGAGCAAAATCAAATAAAAATTACAGTAAAAGAACTATACAAAAATAACTCTGCTGAGTATGTGTAAAAATTCACAGCAAAATATTGCAAACTGAATTCAAGAACACAAAGAGTTATACATCATGACTGAGTGAGATCAATTCCTGGGATCCATGGATGGTTCAACACATGCAAATATATAAATGTGATAATTTACAGTAATTGAATAAAAGATAAAACATATATAATCATTGTAATAGATACAAAGAAAGCATTTGACAAATACAACACACTTTTATAATAAAACACCCAACAGGTTGGTTAGAGAAAGAATATAATTTAATGTAATGAACACCATATATGTCACACCTGCAGCTAACATTAAACTCAGTGGTAAAAGAATGAATGTTTTCCTTCTAATGAATGTTTTTCTACCACGGATAAGGAAATGGTGTCAACTTTAACAACTCTAGTTCAATATAGAATTGGAAGTCCTAGTTAGATCAACTAGGCAAGACTAAAAAATAAACAAAATCCAAATGGGAAAGTAAGAAATAAAAATGTCATTACTTGCAGATCATATGATGTTTTTATTTAGGAAATCCCAAGACTAAAGCAAAAATACTATTGGAGCTGAAAAACACATTCAGTAAAGTTGAAGGCTATAAAATCAACTTACAGATGTTACTTACATTTCTCTACACTAATAACAAACCATTATAAAGAGAAATAAATAAAACTACCACATTACAATAACATAACAAAAAAAGAATTAAAAATTCCATAGAATAAAAATGATAACACTTTTTAACAAATCCAAGAACACACAAACTAATGGAAAATCATCCATGATCTAGGATCATTAGAAATAATATTGTTAAAATGACCATAATACCCAAAGTTATCTACATATTCAATGCAATCCCTATAAATATGTTATGACTTTCTTCACAGACACAGAAAAAAAACAGTTCCAAATTTTGCATAGAGCTACAAAAGATCCTTTATAGTGAAAACAACATTGAAAAATAAAGACAAAGTCAGATGCATCATGCTTCCTGATTTCCTATGATAATAAAAAGATATAGTTATAATGGCATATAATAATGGCATATGAAAACAAACAGACCAATTTAATAAAATAACACAGAATTATTTTTGCTTTTGTTTCCCTTACTTCAGGAGATGTATCTGGTAAGAAGTTACTATGACCAATGTCCACGAGGTATTGCCTGTGTTCTACTCTAGGATTTTGATGGTTTCCTGTCTCACATTTAGATCTTTCATGCATTTTGAATTTATTTTTGTGTATGGTGTAAGAAAGTTGTCCGGGTTCATTCTTTTGCATGTCGCTGTCCACTTTTCCCAGCACCATTTGTTGAAGAGACTATCTTTTTTCCATTAAATATTTTTTTCCTGCTTTGTGAAAGATTAGTTGACCATATTGTTGTGGGTTCATTTCTGGGCTTTCTATTCTGTTCTATTGATCTATATGTCTGTTTTTGTGCCATTACTTTACTGTCTTGATGACTACAGCTTTGTAGTATAACTTAAAGTCAGAAACTGTGATGCCTTCAGCTTTGCTTCCCCCCCCCCAAGGTTGCTTTAGCTATTCAGAGTCTTTTGTGGCATCACGGAAATTTTAGGATTATTTGTTCGACCTCTGTAAAAAATGCTGGAGATATTTTGATAGAGACTGCATTACATGTATATATTGCTTTGGTACTATAGACATATTAACAATATTTCTTCTCCCAACCCATGAGCATGGAATGTTTTTTCCATTTCTTTCTGTCACCTTCAATTTCTTTCAAAAGGTTTTATAGTTTTCAGAGTACAGATCTTTTACTTCTTTGATTAGGTTTATTCCTAGCTATCTTATGGTTTTGGGTGTGATTGATTCCTTGATTTCTCTTTCTGCTGCTTTATTATTGGTTCATAGAGATGCAACAGATTTCTGTACATTATTTTTGAGGATTATCTTAGGTGTGAGTTTTTCCATATATGGAATTTATGATGTTGAGGTATGTTTCCTGTATCTCTACTTTGTTAAGGGTTTTTATCAAGATTGGACATTGTACTTTCTCAAATGCTTTTTTCTCTATTGAGTGGATCATATGGTTCTTATCCTTTCTTTTATAAATGTGGTGTATCACATTGATTGATTTAAGACTTCACAAAGATAAAAAGCTTCTGAATAGCAAAGAAAATAATAAAAAAACTAAAAGTCACACTTAAGAATGGGAAAAGATATTTGCAAATGACACATCTGATAACGGATTAGTATCCAAAATCTACAAATAACTTATCAAACAAACACCCAAAAATCAAATAATCCAGTGGATAAATGGGCAGGAGACATGAATAGACATTTTTCCAAAGCAGACAGATGGCTAAGAGACACATAAAAATATGCTCAACATCATCACTCATCATCAGTGAAATAGAATTCAAAACTGCAATGATTCCATCTCTTCCCTCCTCCCATATGTTCATCTGTTTTGTTTCTTAAATTCCACATATGAGTGAAATCATATGGCATTTGTATTTCTCTGTCTGACTTATTTCCTTTAGCATGATGCACTCTAGCTCTATCCAAGTGGTTGTAAATGGCAAGATTTCATTCTTTTTTTTTCTTCCAATTTTTTATTTAAACTCAAGTTAGTTAACATATCATGTAGTATTGGTTTCAGGAGTAGAATTTAGTGATTCGTCACTTACATATAACACTCAGTGCTCATCCCAACAAGTGTCCTCATTAATATCCATCACCCACTTAGCCCACACCCCACCCACCTCCCATACAGCAACTCTCAGTTTGCTCTCTATAGTTAAGAGTCTCTTATGGTTTTCCTCTCTCTGTTTTTATCTTATTTTTACCATCCCGTCTCTTATACTTATCTGTTTTGTTTCTTAAATATGTGGAATATGAGTGAATTCTTATAGTATTTTTCTTTATCTGACTTATTTAGCTTAGCATATTACATTCTGGTTCCATCCATGTCATTGAAAAAGGCAAGGTTTCATTATTTTTGATGGATGAGTAATATTCCAGTGTGTGTGTGTGTGTGTGTGTGTGTGACCACATCTTCTTTATCCATTCATCAGTTGATGGACATTTGGGCTCTCTCCATAGTTCAGCTATTGCTGATAATGAAACCAATATTACACTGTATATTAACTAACTAGAATTTAAGTACAATTTTGAAAAAATATATATACAATGGGGTACTACCTCACATGTGTCAGAATGACTCTAATTAACACAGGAAATGATAGGTGTTGGCAGGTATGTGGAGAAAGGGGAACCTAATATTGTGGGAATTCAAACTGGTTTAGCCATTCTGGAAAACAGTATGGAGGTTCCTCAAAAAGTTAAATTGGAATTATCACATGATTCAGCAATTGACCTACTAGGTATTTACCCAAAGGATACAAAAATACTGACTTAAAGGGATACATGCACCACTATGTTTATAGCAGCATTATCAGCAGTAGCCAAATTATGGAAAGGACCCAAACGTCCACTAGCTGATGAGTGGATAAGAAGCTGTGATATATGTGTATGTATATGTATATGTATATGTATATGTATATGTATATGTATATGTACATATACATACAATGGACTATTACTCAGCCATCAAAAAGAATGAGATCTTGCCGCTTGCAATGATGTTTTGGAGCTAGAGTGTATTATACTAAATCAAATAAGTCAGTCAGAGAAAAACAAATACCATATGATTGCACTCATATGTGGAATTTAAGAAATAAAAATAAAATAGATGAACATAAAGGAAAAAAAGAGAGAGAACAAACCATAAAACAGACTCTTAACTATAGAGAATAAGCTGAAGTGTGCTGGAATGGAGGTAAGCAGTGGTGTGTGTTAAATGGTGATGCACATTAAGGAAGGCACTTTTGATGAGCTCAGGGTTTTCTATGTAAGTGATGCATCACTAAATCTTACACTTGAAACTAATATTAGACTATATATTAACTAACTGTAATTTAAAGAAAAACTTAGAAGAAAACAAACATAAATAAAACAAAATGCAGAGATTAAATTCTGTAAATTAAGCACATGTCAACTAATATTTGATAGGGGAGCCAAGAACACAGGGAAAAGGATAGTTTTTTTCCACAAATGTTTGAAAAACTGGAGAAACATATGCAGAACATTAAAGTTGAAACTATCTCACTCCACTCACAAAAATTAACTAGAAATAGATTAAAGACTTAAATATAAGACATAATACCATAAAATTCCAGAACAAAATGTAGGGAAAATTCTTTGACATTGATCTTGGCAAAGATGTTTTGGGTATGACACCAAAGTACAAACAACAAAGGAAAAATTAACAAACAAGACAGCATAAAACTCAAAAGCAACAATGAAAAAAATGAAAAGGCTACGTACAGAATGGGAGAACAATTTGCAAACCATATATGTGAAAAGGGATTGATATCCAATCCATATAAATAATTCATACAATCAAAAACAATAGCAAAATAGCAAAAAAATGATTAACCAGCAAAGGAACTAAATAGACATCCCCCCCCCCAAAAAAAGATCTAACTTTAGGACTTCTGGGAAAATGATGGAGTAGAAGGATTTCAAACTCACCTCTTCCCATGGACACGTCTAGATAACAGTCAAATAAGTGTATCTGACTCAGGAAACAACTTGAAGAGTTGCAGAATTGACTTTCCATGGTTAATATTAGAGAAAAGGACACATCAAAAAGGGTAGGAGGAGTGAAGGCATGTTGGAGAATCAAACTCCACTCAAAACTAAATACAAACAAGATTGACACCATAAGTATGGAGAAAGGAGAGGAGAAGAACCCACACCAGGAACCCCAGATATGGGGGACTTGCACTGCAAAGAGGAATCCCCAAAGCGTTTGCCTTTGGAATTCAATGGGGCTTAAATTCATGAGTTTCTATAACCAGCTGTACTTAGCTCTATGTACTTTAAAAATTAACAGGCTTGGCTCAGGGAGAGTCAGAAGATCATGGAAAAATTAGTCCCCCCCCTTAAAAGGAAAGCATAACAAAAAATCCTGCTGAGATACAACATAGAAGGAGCAGTTTGAAAAGTATCTGGGATATATGTGAAGGAAATTTATTTACTAATTTCAGAACGTGTACTGGAACTACAGGAGTCTTTAGGAAACTTATCCAAAAACAAAAGAGGTGGTGGGATCCATTTCCCTGCCCTCCTCAAAAGCCTAGATAGCTGGACACCTACAGGAAACAGCTCACTTTCCCCCTAACTTGCTAATAGCACACACCCTGCTCCTGCATTATCTTGTGTATCATCACCATTCAACATAAACCACTCAGCAGGAGTCCCTGCTGCTCTTTTCATGTCTCATCCTGCAAGAAGCCCAGACAGGAATTGGTGTCACTCCAAATTGATTCCTGCCCTAAGGGAAGGGAAAGATGACCATATGCACCAGTACACTTGTAGTCCCAGCGGGCAAACTTTATAACTGGCAGTGCATAGAAAGTGCTCTGCCAATTCATGTTACTATAGCCCTGGCAGGCAACTGGCCAGACTTCTGACTCCACCCACCAATGAAATCCTCTAAGGAACAATGCAGGGAGAAAGCCCTGAAGTTCAGTGTGACTATGGTCCATAAACATGGGCTGAAGGCAGTAATCTGGTCTAACTACTGACACCACCCAACTACAAACCCACAGCAGCCCTAGACTGGCCACTTAATACCATAGGGACCAAACCTGATCCACAAAATGCAAAGTGGGCCATTGCTGTCAAAAGAATGAAGGCAAAAAAGGCACAGCAACAACAATAGGGTGTATGCAACCCACATCACATACACCCCTGAAGCACCTGATTCTGGTGAACAGGGGATATTGCACTACAGGCCACCATAGAAATTACTCTTCATAAGGCCACTATTTTCAAGGTCAGGAGACATAGTGAATTCTCTAATACATAGAAACAAACACAAAAGTTACACAAAATTAGAAGGCACAGAAATATGTCTCAAATGAAAGAGTAGGAAAAAACAGCAAAAGAGCTAAATGAAATGAAGATTATATGTCTAATGAAGAACTTAAAGTAACAGCAATAAAGATACTGGACTTGAAAAAAGAGTGGAGGTTCTCAGAAATACCTTCAAGAATAAATAGAAAATATAAGTAAGAAAAAAATCAGAGATGATACATTCAATAACTAAAACTAAAAACATATTAGAGGGAATCAAAGGATTAGAGGAAGAACAAAGGATCAGTGAACTGAAAGATAGTATTGGAAAGAAACCAAACTGATTGGCAAAAAGACAAATGAATAACAAAAAATGATAATGGGTTGAGGGGACTCAGTGGCATAATCAAGTATAATAATATTTGCATTATAGGAATCCCATAAAGAGAAGAGATAAAATAAGGTGGAAAATTTATTTGAAAAATTATAGCTGAAAACTTCCCATATTTGGGGAAAGAAAAAGATATCCATATTTAGGAGGCAAAGAAAGCCTTCAACAAAACCAACCGAAAAAGTCCACATCAAGACACATTATAATTAAAATGGGGGGAGTAATGATAACAAGAGAATTTTAAAAGCAGCAACAGGTAAAAACAAACAAAAAACCAACAACAACAACAAAAATACAGTTATATACAAGGGAAACCCAATAAGGCTATCAGGTGATTGTTTGGCAGAAACTTTGCAAGCCATAAGTGTATATAATATAAGTGTATATAATATACATTATGTGTATATATATATGTATATATATATAAGTGTATATAATATATAATATATATTGTGTATATAATATATACACATTATATATTGAAAATGCTGAAAGACAAAAAAAAAAACTGCAACAGATAATAATCTATCCAGCAAGACTATCATTCAGAAAAGATGGAGACATAGAGAGATAAAGAGTTCCCAAACGAGGTTGAAGGAGTTTATCACCATTTAATCTGCCTTTCAAGAAATGTTAAAGGAAATTCATTGAATGTAAAAAGGGCCATAATCAGAAGTAAGAAAACTATGAATGGATAAAAATCCCACAGGTAAATATAAATATGATTGAAGTATTAATCACTTATAAAACCAGTGAGGAGGTTAAAGCACAAAAACTGTAAAAACAATTATGTCTATAAAAATCAGTCAAGGGATTCATGAAGTAAAGGATACAAAGTATGATATCATATACATAAAGAATAGGGTAGGAGAGAGTAAAAAATTAGTGCTTTTAGAATGGGTTCAAACATAAGTGACCATCAACATAATATAGACTACCATATTCATAGAATGTTGTATATGAGCGTAATGGTAACCATGAATAAAAAGCCTGTAATAGAAATGCAAAGGAATATAAGCATATATCTTAAGAAAACCATCAAATCAGAAAGAAGGGAGTAAGAGAAGAAAGGGCAAAATATGGACCACGGAAATAACAATAAAACAAGTAACAAAATGGCAATAAGTACATACTTACTGATAACTACTGTGAATGTATGGACTAAATGCTCCAATCAAAAAACATAAGGAGACTGAATGGATAAAAGAGCAAAACCCATCTACCCATCTACCCATCTACAAGAGGCCCAATTAAGACATCTGTAGACTGAAAATGAAAGGATGGAAAAAATATTTGCCGTGGCAAAGAAAATGAAAAGAAAGCTGGGAGAGCAATAGTTCTATTAGACAAACAGATTTTAAGGAAACGACTGTAACAAGACATGATGAAGGACACTACATAATGATAAAGGGAACAATCCAACAAAAAATGTATAACAATTGTAAATATGCATCCAATGTGGAAGCACCCAAATACACAGAAAACCTGAAATACCACCAAAAACTGCTAGAATTGATAACCAAATTCAGCAAAGTCGCAAGATACAAAATCAACAGATTTTGATATAAAATGCAATACATTTCTATACACCAAAACAGTTTAATTTATACATATAATATACACCAAAATATAAAATACCAAAATATACACCAAATATACACCAAATAATCTATACACCAAAATATAATATAATTTATAGATATAATTTATTTTATAGTTTTTGTGCTTTAGCCTCTTCACTGGTTTTATAAGTTACTAATACTTTTATAGTGTTTATATTTGATACAAAATGCAACACATTTCTCTACACCAAAGGAATCAGCCGAAAATCTACACATTCAATGTAATTCCTATGAAAATAACAACAGCATTTTTCACAGAACTAGAACAAACAATCCTAAATTTTGTATGGAACTTCAAAAAAACTCCAAATAGCAAAAGTAATTGTGGGGGAAAAAATGCAAAGCTGAAGACATCACAATTCTGGACTTCAGGTGTGGGGAAGAGGCTTAGGAATCCTCCAGGCTTACACCAATGGGTTAATAAGGCATAAAGAAATATAAAGTGATAAAATGCTCACACCCGAGTTTGGGTAAATCAGATTGGTACCCCCAAAATAGGGGGGTACAAAGACACACTGAGAAGTGTATCAAAGGGAGTGACAAAGGTGCCAAGAATAGGGAGATGCAAATGCACCCCAAAATATAGAGGGGGTGCAGAGCCCCCAAAATAGAAAGGGAGAGGCAAAGGCCTAAAATAGAAATGGCGCAAAGGTGCCCAATACAAAGGTATATGAAATGAATAAGATTAGATGTTCAGGTGGAAGCACTTCCAATTTAGTACTATAGCAGAAAAACTGCTTTCACAGGAGAATAGGGCCAGGTTAGGTAAATTGGTGAATTGGACTATGGACAGCTGTGCTGCAGGCAAAGCAGCCCAGAGCAGAGCTGGTTAACAAAAGAAAAGGTGACTTATTAACCCTGATGTTATTTCCCCCATCTGTCTCATCCCCTATGCTAGCTAAGATAAACAGAGTTGCTGCTTCATGTCTGCCATTAACAATCATCTATCCATCTGCCTGGCGCCAGGATTTTGTTTTATATTGACCCAAACTCCAAACACTGTATATCTTCAAAGCCCCCTTTTCCCCTCACATCCCCAAGTTAATGTTCACAGTTTCTTTGTCTCTTTGTACATGCCCATCACGTTTGTAAGCCTTCTGATCCTAACAAAAATGGGGCAATGACCCTTATTTGGGGCTCTTATCTTTTCCCAGACATTAGCCATCTCTCGCTTTAGTCCTGCATCTGCTCTTTTGCGGGAAAGAGAACTTTAGACTTAGAGTCTATGACATTCAGGTTATATTAAAAAGCTGTAGTAATCCAAACAGTATGGTCCTGACACAAAAATAGATAAATAGATCAATGGAACAGAATAGAAAACCCAGAAATAATCCCACAATTATATGTTCAATTAATCTTTGACAAAGCAGGAAAAAATATCCAAAGGGAAAAAATGTCACCTCAAAAAATGGTATTTAGAAAACTGGACAACTACATTCAAAAGACAATTTTCTTACACCATATATCTAAAATACATTAAACATGGATTAAAGATCTAAATGTGAGAACTAAAACCATAAAAATCCTAGAAAAGAGCACAGGCAGTAACTTGTCTGACATCAGCCATAGCAAATTTTTTTCTAAATATGCCTCCTGAGGCAAGGGAAACAAAAGAAAAAATAAACTCTTGGGACTACATCAAAATAAAAAGCTTCTGCAAAGTAAAAAAAAAAAAATCAACAAAACTAACAGGCAACCTTCAGAATGGGAAAATATATTTGCACATGAAATATGCAATAAAGGGTTAGTATGCAAAACATATAAAGGACATACAAAGAACTTATAAAACTCAACACTCCCAAAAGAAATATCCAACTGGATATGTGAGCAGAAGACATGAACAGACATTTCTGCAAAGAAGACATCTACTTGGCCAGCAGACATATGAAAATATGCTCATCATCACTTATCACCAGGGAAACGCAAATCACAACTACAATGTGATATCACTTCACACCTGCCAAAATGGCTAAAATAAACAACACAAGAAATAACAGGTGTTGGCAAGGATGCAGAAAATGGGGAACTCTCTTGCACTGTTGGTGAAAATGCAAACTGGGGCAGCTATTGTGAAAACAATTATGGATTTTCCTTAAAAAATAGAAAAAAAAAATAGAACTACCCTGTGATCTAGCAATTTCACTACTGGGCACTTACCCAAAGAATACAAGAACACTAATCCAAAGGGATATATGTACCCCTATGTTTTTTGCAGCATTATTTACAATAGCTGAGATATGGAAGCAGCTTAAGTGTCCATAGGTTGATAAATGGATTAAAAAATAATATGGTTTATATCTACAATGGAATATTATTCATCCATAACAAGGAATGAAATATTACCACTGTCCATGATATGGATGGAGCTAGAAGTGTAATGCTAGGTGAAATAAGTGTCTCAGAAAAAGACAAATACCATATGGTTTCATTCATGTGTGGAATTAAAAAAAAATCAAACAAGCAAAGGAAAAATAGAGACAAACCAAGAAACATACTATTTATTATAGAGAACTGATAGTTACTAGAGGGGTAGTGGTTAGGGAATGGGTTAAATAAATTATGGATATTAAGGAGTGTTCTTGTCTGGATGAGCACCAGGTGATGTATGGAATTGTTTAATCACTCTATTGTACACCTGAAACTAATATAACATGGTATGTTAACTAACTGGAATTAAAATAAAAACTTAACAAAAGCAACTATAGAGATATAAAGGGAGAAATTAATACAGTAATACAATATTAATAGAGGATTTTAACTCCCCACTTAACATCAATAGATAGATCATCCAGCCAGAAAGTCAACAGGGAAACAATAACATTAAATGACACACTGTATCAGATATACCTAACAGATATATTCACAACATCCCAACAAAGTACATGGTATATTTATAAAATACATTACATGTTAGGTCACAAAACAAGTCCCAAAAACATTGAAGTCATATCATGCATCTTATCACACCACAACAGTAAGAACTAGAAATCAATCATGGGAAAAAAACCTGGAAATAACACAATACATGGAGCCTAAATAATGTGCTACTTAATCAAGCAAAAGAAAAAATGAAAAAGGAAATAAAAGAATACATGGAGACAAATGAAAATTAAAACAAAAAGTACCAAAATATTTGGGATCTAGCAAAAAGCTATTCTAAGAGGGAAGATTATAGCAATACAAGCCAAACTCAAGGAGGAAGAAAAATATCAAACAACATAACCTTACACCTATAGGATCCAGAAAAGAATAACAAATCCTAAAGCCAGTAGAATAAAAGAAATATTACATATTAGAATATAAATAAATGAAATAGAGACTAAAAATAAACCAATAGAACTGATTAATGATATCACGTGCTGGTTCTTTGAAAAGATCAACAATACTGATAAACCTTTAGCCAGACTCATAAGAAAGAAAGAAAGAAAAAAAAAGAAGAGAAAAGGAAAGAAAATAGACTCAAATAACATCAAAACTGAAAGGGGAGAAATAACACCACAGAAATATAAAAAAAAATATGAGAATATTATGAAAAATTATATGCCAAAAAAATTGACAACCTAGAAGATATGGATAAATTGTCAGAAACATCACCTTCCAAAACTGAATCAAGAAGAAATAGAAAATTTGAACAGGTCAATTACCAGCAATAAATTTAAATCAATAATAAACAAGCAAACAAACAAAAGTCCGGGACCAAATGACCTCACAGGTGAATTCTAGCAAACATTTAAATAAGAGTTAAACCTATTCTTGTCAAACTATTCCAAAAATAGAAGAGGAATGAAAGCTTCCAAATGAATTCTAAATGCCAACATTATGCTGACATCAAAACTACATAAACACACACACACACACACACACACACACACACACACGGAAAGAAAACTGCAGACCAATATCTCTGATGAACCTAGATGCAAAAATCATCAACAAAAAGTCGGCAAACCACATTCAATAATATCATTCACCACAATCAAGTGGGATATATTTCAGGAAAGCAAGTATGATTCAATATTTGTGAATCAATCAATGTAATCTATCACATTAATAAGCGAAAGGATAAAAAAAGATCATCTCAATAGATACAGAACAAGAAATTGACAAAGTACAACATTCATTCATGATAGAAACTTCAACAAAGTAGGGTTAGAGGGAACATATCTCAACATTAATAAAGGCCATATATGAAAAACTCACAGCTAACATACTCAGTGGTGAAAAACTGAAAACTTTTCCTCAAAGATCAGGAACAAGACAAAGATGCCCACTCTTACCATTTTTATTCACCATAGTACTGAAAGTCCTAGCCACAGCAATCAGACAAGAAAAAGGAAATAAAAGACACCCAAACAGGCAAGGAAGAAGTAAAACTTTTACTATTTGTGTATGACAAGATACTATATATAGAAAACCCTAAGGACTCCATAAAGAAAACTACTAGAAGTGATAAACTAATTCAGTAAAGTCAAAATTAATATACAGAATTCTGTTGCATTTATATACACAAAGAATGAAATAGCAGAAAGAGAAATTAGGAAAACAATCCAATTTCAATATCACCAGAATGAATAAAATAGCTAGGAATAACCTTAACCAAAGAAATGAAAGATCTTCTCTCCAGGGGTGCCTGGGTGGCTCAGTCAGTTAAGAGGCTGACTTCAGCTCAGGTCATGATCTCGCGGTTTGTGAGTTCGAGCCCCGCATCAGGTTCTGTGCTGACAGCTTGGAGCCTGGAGCCTTCTTCGGGTTCTGTGTCTCCTTCTCTCTATGCCCCTCCCCCACTTGTGCTCTATCTATCAAAAATAAATAAATGTAAAAAAATCTTAAGAGGAAAAAAAGATCTTCACTCTGAAAACTATAAAATATTGATGAAAGAAATTAAAGATGACACAAAGAAATAGAAAGATATTCTATGCTCATTGATTGGAAGAACCAATATTGTTAAAATTGTCATACTATCCAAAAAAATCTACAGATTTACTGCAATCCTGATCAAAATACCAACATTTTTCACAGAACTAGAACAAATAATCTTAAAATTTTTATAAAACCACAAAAGATCTTGAGTAGCAAAAGCAATATTGAAAAAGAAGAGCAAAGCTGGAGGTACCACAATCCCAAGTTTCAAGGTGTATTACAAATTTGTAGTAATTAAAGCAGTATGGTACTGGCACAAAAATAGACACATAGATAAATAGAACAGAATAGAGAGTCCAGAAACAAAACTAGGATTTTCTAATCTTTCATTCTATGACAAAAAATATGAGAATATACAACAGAAAACAAAGACAGTTTCTTCAAACAGTGGTGTTGGGAGAACTGAACAGCCACATGAAAAAGAATAAAATTGCACCCCTTCTTACACCTACTCCAAAATAAACCCAAAATGGATTAAAGACCTGTTTGTGAGACCAGAAACCCTAAAAGTCCTATAAGTAAACATAGGCAGTAATTTCTTTGATCTCAGCCATAGAACATTTTTCTGTATATGTCTTCCAGACAAGGGGAAAAAATAAAAATTAAACTCTTTGTGTTACATCAAAATATTAAAAAAAGTTTTGCACAAGGAAACCATCAAGAAAAGGAAAAGGCATCCTAATGAATTGGAAAAGGTATTTCCAATGGGTATATCCAGTAAAGGGTTAATATCCAAAATATATAAATGACTAATATAACTCTACACCTAAAATCCAAATAATCGTATTTAAAAATAATCAGAGGACCTGAGTAAACATAGTTTTCCAAAGAAGACATACATATGGCCAACAGACACATAAAATGATGCTCAACATCACCAATCCAGGTAAATGCAAATTAAAATTACAATGAGATATCACTTTACACTTGTTAAAATGGCTAGAAACAGAAAGACAGAAATAACAAGTGCTTTCAGGGTTGTTGAAAAAGGAACATTTGTACACTGTGGGTGATAATGCAAATTAGTACAGCCACTGTGAAAAGCAGTATAAATTTTCTTCAAGTAGTTAAAATTAGAATTACCATATGATTTAGTAATTCCACTACTGAATATTTACCCAAAGAAAACAAAAACACTAATTCAAAAAGATACATCCACCCCTATGTTTATTGCAGCATCATTTACAATACCAAAGATATCAAAGAAACACAAGTGTCCATCAATAGATCAATGGATAAAGATGATGTGGTTTATATATACAATGGGATACTACTTGGCAATGAGAAAGAATGAAATCCTGCCATTTGCAGCAACGTGGATGGAACTGGAAGGTATTAGTCAGAGAAAGACAGATATCATATGTTTTCACTCATATGTGGATCTTGAGAAACATAACAGAAGACTATGGGGGAAGGGAAGAGGAAAAAATAGTTACCAAGAGAGGGAGGAAGGCAAACCACAGGAGACTCTTAAATACAGAAAACAAACTGAGGGCTGATGGAAGGGTGGGGGAGAGGGGAAAATAGGTGATGGGCATTGAGGTGGGCATTTGTTGGGATGAGCACTGGGTGTTGTATATAAGCGATGAATCACGGGAATCTACCTCCAAAACCAAGAGCACACTGTATACATTGCATATTCTTCTACTTGACAATAAGTTATATTAAAAATAAAAAAACAGGGGCGCCTGGGTGGCGCAGTCGGTTAAGCGTCCGACTTCAGCCAGGTCACGATCTCGCGGTCTGTGAGTTCGAGCCCCGCGTCAGGCTCTGGGCTGATGGCTCGGAGCCTGGAGCCTGTTTCCGATTCTGTGTCTCCCTCTCTCTCTGCCCCTCCCCCGTTCATGCTCTGTCTCTCTCTGTCCCAAAAATAAAAAAAAAAAATAAACGTTGAAATAAAAATAAAAAAACAAAAACAGAATCTCATACTGGAATTTCGAACTGCAAAGAAAAGAAGTTGTAGTAAGCAATGGAATATCACTCAGTAATAAAAAAGAATTAAATCTTGCCATTTTCAACAACATAGGTGGACATAGAAGGCACAATGCTAAGTGAAATAAGTGAGACAGAGAAAGACAAATACCTTGATTTCACTCATATATGGAATTTAAGAAACAAAGAAGCAAACAAAAAGAAAAAAGAAACAAATAAATACAGACTGAAATATGGAGAACAAATTAGTGGTTTCCAGAGGAGGATGGTGGGGGAATAGGTAAAACATAAAGGGTATTAAGAGTACACTTATTTTAATGAGACTGGGAAATGCATGGAATTGTTGAATCATTATATTGTACACCTGAAATTTAAATAACATCATATGATAATTATACCCAATTCGAAAAAATGATTAAAAAAAAAAACAAACACAAAGAAGGCATCCATATGGTACTCAGGTACATGAGAAGATGCTCCACATTAGTAATCAACAGGGAAATTCAACTCAAAGGCATAATTATAAGTCATCTCACACTTGTTAGAACACTTATCATCAATAAGAAATGTTTTGGCAAGAATGTGGATGAAAAGGAACCCATATACACTGTTAGTGTGTATATTAATTGATTCATCCACAATTGAAAACAATAGGGTAGTTTCACAAAAACTGAATGTAGTATTACAGTAATATCCAGCAGTTCCACCTCTGTAGGTTTACAGGATGAATAAAAGGTATCCAAGGAGATCTGGTGGTAAGAATAGATGGTGTTTCTAATAAGGTATGTAAAATTTCTAAAGAGATACACCAGAGATGACCCAAAGCTGTAGTTTTCACTCAGTGAATCCTGGGACTAAAATTTCTCAAAGGAATTAAGATCAGGAAAAAAAGATAAGATCAGGAATATTCTTATCTTGGATAGATATATTCATTATAGGTTTTGTAAAATAAAGTTTACCACACAAATGAGCAAAAAAGACTGCACAAGCATGTCGGAGACCTCAAGAAAAAACTTAGAGGGAAGACTTCCTAGGTACCTTTAAAAAGCTTTCTGCAATGTTTAGTTCAAATGTACTGCCTGAATATGAACCCAAGAGAATACTATAGTGTCTCAACTGAGTAGCAGCCTAAGATCCTTTTGATGATGAAATTTCTTCTCATATTTGGCTACTGAAATTACCTAAATCTACCAAATTACTTAATTACTACAAACTTGCTGATTCTCAAATATGGAGCTTTCATGAATCACTTTTTTCATATTTCTTGAATGTATGATTAAGATCTCAAGAGAATATTACTGAAGCACCAAACTTCTGTAGGTTTGCATACTCCAGAAATAATGAGCTGAGAAAAATAAGGTAAAAAATAACCTGACTTAAAGGCAAGGTATTTTAGTGACTGGGGAATGATTAAATGAAATAGTTGAACCTTAGAGTCAACCTAGATCATATAAAACTGGAGAACAAAGAAAGTGTTGAACTTAAACTAAGAATATTAGTCTAGCAAGAGCCATTGGAGAAAAAAATGTGTTTGATTGGAAACTAGATACTTATGAGTAGAAATGTGGAAAAATTGTGATTAAATATTTTGCTGCAATATATCACTTTATCTTTGTATATGGATAAAATTATAATAATTATATTCTCTATAATTTAATAATCAGTATTCAATTCCAAAGGAAATTTAACTTTGGTGCTTACAAGAAGTTTATGCAAGCCAAAAGTGAGGGAAGACACTTAATAACTAAACCTGAAGCATTTGGGGTGAAATAATCAGTGTTTTAAATCTTGGCATATATAAAAACCCTACTTTTAAGTAAGAAAAATGTAAGACATAAACACACTTTATGACATGATCTTAATGGCTACAGAATAAATTCCCATCACTTCATGGATTCTATGGTCCTTTATATTTTGGATCCTACTCCTCTCTCAAAGGTGATTTTTCTCCATATACTTTCATATGATTTATTAACGAAGCACACTAAAGTATTTTTTACTTACAAGACATATAATTGTTTTTCATACCTTTGTGTTTTGCAGATGTCTTCCTCATTCCCTGGAATGTTTTTCCCCCACCTTCCACTTGAATAGTGGGGAAGAAGCAATGTCTTGTTACATGGTAAGAAAGATGGGAAGACTTGGGAATAGAAGAGAAAGAAGTGTTAGATAATGCTAGGAGCGTATCTTTACTTCAATATCCCTACCAAATATTGCTGTTGTGACTAACACTGTATGAGTTCAGTACTTAACTGAACCCTCATCTGTAATAGCAAACCACTTCCAGGAACATAACAAAACCAATTTTGGGGAGAGTAAATTGACCGTGTGAAAGTGCGTTGGTGTTTGGTGAAGACCCTGCAGTGATTTAGAAAGCATGCTACAGGCATTGCTGATAATCCTTAAATATGAAAGCAGTCCAGCTCCTCAGGATATAACATTATAAAATGGAAAGCTTAAGTGGTTACTCTCATCTTACACTCTGCATATTGGCAAGATACCATAAGGAAATAAAATAAGCTATTCTTCTATTTTACTGAATAAGCATTCAAGAAATGGCCAACTTGTGGCCAGAGACCTATGTTACATGTTCAACCTGACACTAAGCTCTTCAGATAAGAGGTCACTGATATTCAACTGATTTAAAATGAGGAATGCTAGCAAAGATATTCTGTTTTCAAAAGTATTATATTTTGTGTCCCTAAACATTTTGCTAAGGTGTTTTTAAAATTTCCTTTAAGGGGCGCCTGGGTGGCGCAGTCGGTTAAGCGTCCGACTTCAGCCAGGTCACGATCTCGCGGTCTGTGAGTTCGAGCCCCGCGTCGGGCTCTGGGCTGATGGCTCAGAGCCTGGAGCCTGTTTCCGATTCTGTGTCTCCCTCTCTCTCTGCCCCTCCCCCGTTCATGCTCTGTCTCTCTCTGTCCCCAAAATAAATAAACGTTGAAAAAAAAATTAAAAAAAAAATAAAGTAAAATTTCCTTTAACTCTCTCTCTGCCCCTCCTGCCTCAAAAATAAATAAACAAACATTAAATAAACAATTAAAAATCCCTTTATTTGATAGGCTAGATGTGAAACTATCAGGGAGAGTAATGCAACCTAACACTGTGAACAAAATTCACTTACTGAATGTGAATTTGTTCACACAGAGAATTAAATGTTAGATACAGTGCTATACAATAATAGAAAGAACTAGAGCATTTAAGTCAGAGAATTAAAACTCCAAAGTGCAACTCTAAAAGCTTGACAAACAATGTCCATTATTATGGAACTAATAAAAAATGGGTATAATTTATACATTTTATTTTTATAGAAAGAAAAACTTGACTTCCTTTTAAAAGAATACTGCATGTATGTAAATAGATATATAGATGCTCACAAAAAATTTTTCTACAAATATAATGTCAAGTAATACAGTATGCTGGTAAAAAATGTTATAGCATGATTCCTAGCTCAATTTAGAATGTCTCCATAGATAATTTCTGAAATTATATAGAAGAAAATCTTAATCCAAGTTTCTCATGAAAAGAACTAAAAGTCTGAGGTATAATGGCAGCTCATTTTATGTGTTACCACCTCTTGAACAGTTCATATTTTACTGTGTGCATAAATTATTGTTTCACTATTATTTTTAAAACATCTATGCTACTTATTGCGTAGCATTAGACAAGTATATCAACTCATCTGGACTTAAGTTTCTTAATCTATAATTTGAGGGAAAATGTGTTGTTTTGTATCCCGCAAAATTACTGAATTCATTTATTAGTTCTAGCAATTTTTTTGGTAGAATCTCTTCAGTTTTTCATATATAGTATTATGTCATCTGCAAATAGTGAGTTTTACTTCTTTATTGCCATTTTTGATGCTTTTATTTCTTTTGTTGTCTGATTGCTGTGGCTAGGACTGAAAGTACTATGTTAAATAACAGCAGTGCAAGTGGACATCCCTGTCTTCTTCCTGACCATACAAGAAAAGTTCTTGGTTTTTCCTCATTGAAGATGATATTAGCTGTGGGTTTTTCATATATGGGCTTTATTTCATTGAGGTTTGGTCCCTATAAACATGGATGTTTTACTTTGTCAAATGCTTTTTCTGCATCAATTGAAATGACCATATGGTTCTTATCCATCATTTATTAATATGATATATCATGTTTATTAATTTGTGACTATTGAATGACCCTTGCAAAACAGGAATAGATCCCTCTTGATCATGGTAAATGATATTTTTAATGTATTGTTGGATTCTGTTTCATAGTATTTTACTGAGGATTTTGCATCTGTGTTCATCAGGGATATTGACCTATAATTCCCCTTTTTACTGGAGTCTTTATTAGGTTTTGGTATCAGAGTAATGCTAGCCTCATAGAGAGAATTTGGAAGTTTTTCTTCCTTTACTGTTTTCTGAAAAAGTTTGAGAAGAATAGGTACTAACTTTTCTTTCTTTATTTATTTTTTCTTTCTTCAAAGTTTTAATTTAAATTCCAGTTAGTTAACATACAGTGTAGTATTAGTTTCAGCTGTAGGATTTAGTGATTTAATACTTACACACAACACCCAATACTCATCACAAAAAATGCTGTCCTTAATACCTATCATCTATTTTAACCAATCCACCCACCCACCTCCCATCCAGCAGCCCTCAGTTTGTTCTCTACAGTTAATAGTTTGCTTTATAGTTTGCCTCTCTTTTTTCTCTATGATTATCTGTTTTGTTTCTTAAATTCCACATGAGTGAAATGATATGGTATTTGTCTTTATCTGACTGACTTATTTCACTTTGCATAATACTCTCTAGCTTCATCCATGTTGTTGCAAATGTCAAGATTTCATTCTCTTTTATGACCAAGTAATATTCCAGTATATAATATAATATATTATATATAATTATACATATAATATAAATATAAATACACACACACACACACACACACATTTTTTTTAAATTTTTTTCAACGTTTATTCATTTTTGGGACAGAGAGAGACAGAGCATGAACAGGAGAGGGGCAGAGAGAGACGGATACACAGAATCGGAAACAGGCTCCAGGCTCTGAGCCATCAGCCCAGAGCCTGACGCGGGGCTCGAACTCACGGACCGCGAGATCGTGACCTGGCTGAAGTCGGACGCTTAACCGACTGCGCCACCCAGGCGCCCCCACACACACACATCTTTTTATCCACCCATCAGTCTGTGGATATTTGAGCTCTTTCCATAATTTAGATACTGTTTATAATGTTTTGTATCCTTTGTGTTAATAACTAATAGTGAAATTGCTGGATCATAGGGTAGTTCCATTTTTAACTTTTTGAGGAGCCTCCATACTGTTTTCCAGAGTGGCTGCACCAGATTGCATTTCCACCAACAATGTAAGAGGGTTCCCCTTTCTCCACATTCTCATCAACATCAGTTGTATCCTGTATTGTCAATTTTAGTCATTCTGACAGGTGTGAGGTGATATCTCATTGTAGTTTTGATTTATATTTCCCTGATGATCAGTGATGTTGAGCATCTTTTCATGTGTCTGTTTATCATCTGTATCTCTTCTTTGGAAAATTATCTAGTCATGTGTTCTGCCCATTCTTTAACTGGAATTTCTGTTTTGTTTTTGTTTTTGCTTTTGGGGGGTATTGATTCTGTTAAGGTCTTTATAGATTTTGGATACTAACCTTTTATCCAATATGTCATTTGCAAAAAAACTTCTCCCATTCCAAAGATTTCCTTTTAGTTTGGATTGTTTCCTTCACTGTTAAGAATATTTTATCTTGATGAAGTCCCAATAATTCATTTTTAGAAGTTTATTATTTATTTTGAGAGAGAGAGGGAGCAGGGAAGGGGAAGAGAGAAAGTGTGAGAGAGAATCCCAACCAGGCTCCATGATATCAGCACGGAGACTCATGGGGCGTTCAATCCCACCAACCGTGAGATCATGACCTAAACCGAAATCAAGAGTCAGTTGCTTAACCGATTGAGTCACACAGGCACCCTGGAATTAGTTCATTTCTTCCAAGTTGTCCAATTTGTTGGCATATATTTTTCCATGATATTATCTTACTATTCTTTATATTTCATTGGTGTTATTTTTTCTCTCTCATTTGTGATTTTATTACTTTAGGTTCTTTTTCTTTTCTTTTTGATAAGTCTGGTTACAGTTTTATCAATTTAATTAATTTTTTTCCAAAAAATAACAATAAAACAGCTTCTGGATTCATTGATCTATTTACTTGTTTTGTTGTTGTTTGTTTTGCTTTTAATTTGTTTGTTTTAGATTCCATGTCATTTATTGCTGGTCTAATATTTATTATTTCCTTCCATCTCATGGTTTTAGCCTTTGTTCTTTTTCTAGCTCCTACAGGTGTAAGCATAGCTTGTTTATTTGAGATTTTCCTTGCTTCTTGAGGTAACCTTGTATTGCTATAAACTTCACTCTTAGGGCTGCTTTTGCTGCATCCCAAATGTTTTGAATCATTATGTTTTCATTTTCATTTGCTTCCATGTATTTTTTTTATTTCTTCTATGATTTCTTAGTTGACTTATTAATGAATTAGTAGCATGGTGTTTAAGCTCCATGTATTTGTGGTCTTTCTAAATGATTTCTTTTCCTTGACTTCTAGTTTCATAGTGTTGTGGTCAGTAAGGTGCATGGTATAACTAAATCATTGCAATTGTTGAGGCCTAATTTGTGACCTAGGACATGATCTATTCTGGAGAATGTCCCATGTACACTTGAAAAAAATGTGTATTCTGTTGTTTTAGGATAGAATGTTTAAAATATATTTGTTAATCCTATCTACTTCATTGTATCGTTTAAAGCCATTCTTTCTTTTTTTATTGTCTATTTAGATTATATGTCCATTCATATAAGTGTGGTGTTACAGTCCCCTATTATTGTGTTATTATCCATTAGTTCCTTTATGTTTATTATTAAGAATTTTATATATTTGTGTGCTTTCACGTTGGGTGCATAAATATTTACAATTTTTATATAATCTTTTTTTTAATTTAAATTTTAGTTAACATATAGTGAAATATTGGTTTCAGCAGTGTAAATAAGTGATTCATCACTTACATACAAAACCAAGTGCTCATCACAGCAAGTGCCTTCTTAATCCCCATCATCCATGTAGCCCATCTTCTACCCACCACCCTCTATCAACCCTCATTTTGTTATCTATCATTAAGGGTCTCTGGTGGTTTGTTTCCCCCTCTTCTCTTCCCCCCTTTTCCATATGTTTATCAGTTTTATTACTGAAATTCCACATGTGAGTGAAATCATATGGTATTTGTCTTTATTTCATTGACATATTTAACTTAGCATAATATATTCTAGCTCCATCCATGTACTTGCAAATGGCAAAATTTTATCTCACATCTTCTTCATGCATTTATCAGTGGATGGACATTTGGGGCTCTCTCCATAGTTTGCCTTTTGTTGATAATGTTGCTATAAATATTGGGGTGCATGTACGCCTTCAAATGTGAATTTTTGTATCCCTTGGGTAAATACCTTATAGAGCGGTTGTTGGATCATAGAGCCATCCTATGTTTAGTTTTTTGAGGAACCTCAATACTGTTTTCCAGAGTAGCTGCACCAGTTTTCATTCCCACCAGCAGTGCAAGACTGTTCCCCTTTCCCTGCATCTTTACCAACACCTATTGTTTCTTGTGTTGTTAATTTCAGCCATTCTGAAAGGTGTGAGGTTGTATCTCATCATTATTTTGATTTGTATTTTCCTGATGATAAGTTATATTATGTATCTTGTGATGTGTCTGTTATCCATCAGGATGTCATCTTTGGCAAAGTGTCTATTCATGTTTTCTGCCCATTTCTTGACGGGGTTGTTTGCTTTTGGAGTGTTGAATTTAATAAGTTTTTATAAATTTTGGATACTAACCATTTATGTTATGTCATTTGCAAATATCTTCTCCCATTCCATTTGTTGCTTTTTAGTTTTGTGTTTCCTTCAATTTGCAGAAGTTTTTATCTTGATGAAATCCTAATAGCTCATGTTTGCTTTTGTTTCCCTTGACTTTGCCAATGTATCTAGTAAGAATTTACTGTGACCAAGGTCAAAGAGGTCGCAGCTTGTGATCTCCTCTAGGATTTTGATGATTTCCTGTATCACATTTAAGCCTTTCATTGATTTCGATTTTATTTTTATGTATGGTGTAATAAGTGGTCCAGTTTTATTCTTCTGTGTGTCGTCCTCTAGTTTTCCCAATACCATTTGTTGAAGGTAATGTCTTTTTTTTCCCATTGGATATTCTTTCCTGCTTTGTAGAAGAATAGTTGACCATATAGGTGTGTTTTCTATATATTATTGTAGACTGTGCCTTTTAAGGTAAGTAGTGCCCTTCTTTGTCTCTCTTTACAGTCTTTTTTTTTTTTTTTTGAAGTCTAGTTTGTCCAATGTAAGTATTATACTCTGGCTATCTTTTTACATCCATTCACATGATAAATATTTCTCCATCTCCTCACTTTAAATCTATAGGTGTCTTTAGATATAAATTGAGTGTCTTGTAGGCAACAAGTAGATGGATTTTTTTAATCCATTCTGACACTCTATGTCTTTTAATTGGATACTTTCGTCCATTTGCATTGAAATTAATTATTGATAGATATGTATTTACTGCTATGATTTACATGTTTTGTGGTTGTTTCTGAAGGTTTTCCTGACCCTTTCTACTCTTTGTTATTTGGTTTCTTTTGCACTGAAAAATTAGCCTTTAATATTTCTTACAGTGCTCCCTAAGTGGTCATGAACTCCTTTAGATTTGTTTCTTTGGGAAACTCTTTATCTGTCTTCTATTCTGAATGATAGCATTGTTGGATAGAGTATTCTTGGCTGCAGATTTTTCCCATTCAGATTTATGAATGTATAATGCCTCTCCCTCTGGATTGCTAAATTTCTGTTGAGACATCTCCTACAAGTCTTATTTGTTTTTTCCTGGTAAGTTAAGGACATATTTTGTCTTTTTGTTTTTAAGATTTTATCTTTATAATTATATTTTGCAGATTTATTTACAATATACCTTGGCCTGTTTTTGTTGATTTTGATGGGAGTTATCTGGGCATCCTGTATCTGGATGTCTGTTTCTTTCCCCAGATTAGGAAAGTTTACAGCTATTATTTCTTCAAATACATTTTCTGCCCTCTTTTCTCTCTTCTTCTTCTGGGAATGTTATTACATTTGATGGAGTCACTGAATTCCATAAGTCTATTCTTGTGTAAATCTTTCTCTCTTTTGTTCAACTTCATTAGTTTCCATTATTTTGTCTTCTAGGTCATGAATTTGTTCTGCTTCTTCCAAACTGCTGTTCATTGCATCAACCCTGTTTCCAATCTTGTTTATTGTACTCTTCATCTCTGATTTATTCCTTTTTAACACTTTTATCTCTGTGGTAAGGGTCTCACTGTGTCTTCTATTCTTTTCCCAAGCCCAATGAGTGTCGTTATGATGGTTGCTTAAATTTTCCATTAGGCATGTTACTTATATCTGTTTCATTTAGATCTCTGGCCATGATATTCTCTTGTTCTTTCATTCTGAGATAAATTCATCTGTCTTTGAATTATGTCCACATATATGCCTTCTTCTGTGTATTAAAAAAGTCAGTTATGTCTCATTATCTTGTAAGTAATGGCCTTATGAATAAGAAGTTATGGAATTCCCAGGGCCTGGTACATCAGAGACTGTCTCAGGTGTGGGCTGCCTGTGCTCTGCTGTTGTGTTTTGACAACCTTATCCTTCAGGATATTTGTCTATAAAGGTTCTCCTTGCCTGCTCTGGTCAGTGTTTGGTCCCTGGCCTGAATTTGGCTAGTTTTAACTAAGTGTGTTGTGATCTTCTTGTGAAATGAGACCTGAAACCATCTCCACCAGAATTGAGCCCCTGCAGAACTCTTTGGTTGAGATATATGGTGTGGACAAGGATTTGTGTTAGTCTGCTGGGAGAGGGGCCTATTGTGGAGGAATGAGGGAAGGTTGACAGAGAAGGATATTCTCACCTGTGTGTGTGTTCCAGGGGTTTTGTGTAAGCATGTTAGGCAGCCAACGTTGGTGGTGTTCTGCTTCCTGTGGCTGTATGTTCATGCTGAAGTATAGGGGAGGGAAATGATGCCAGTCTGCTCTTTGTTCCCAGAGACGTGTCTCTGTGAACCCTGCTTCTCATGGATGTAGACCAAGAAGAGGAAATAATCCCCCCAATATATTCCAATCATTGCCATTTTCATGTTGTCTGCCTCCATATTCTTTGCCTGACTTTTCTCCAGGAGAAGCACAATGCCCTCCAGGCTCTATCCTAGCCAAGCCCACTAATTGTTTAAATCTCTAGACTTTAAGCCCCACTAGTTTCAAGAACTCACAAATTCAGTCACTCTCATTTTGCAATGCAATGTCCTTGGGGAAACATTCTTCTTGTACATTCTCCTGTGTGCTCCTCTCTCTCTCTTTCTCTCTCTTGCCCTTCTCCATGACCATGGCTACCTCCCTTACACAAAACCTATAATGTGTTTCTCCCCTAAGTCATGTCTCTACAAGTCCTACCTCCTTTGATGTGGCCTCTCTCCCTTTAGTTGTGTAGTTTGTTCTTCCAGTCTTCAGGTAAATTTCTGGCATAATTAGGATGATTTTACTGTTATGTAATTGTGTTTGTGAGCCTAGGGTCCTCCCACTCTGTCACCATCTTCCCCTCAAAGAATCTAATGCATTCTTTATATCATTCATGGGGTTCTTTGGCTCCAGGATTTCTGTTTGACTCTTTTTTAGTATTTCAATAATTTTAATAGAGTGCCCCTTCTGTTTATTAATCACATTCTGAAGTTCACTAAATTGCTTTTCTGAGTTTTCTTGTAGCGCAGTGGATTTCTTCATAACAGCTTCTGAATTATTTTATAACTAACACAATATTCATGTCTTTGCATTTGGATCCTAAAAAATTTTCATTTTCTTCTTGTGGTAGTATATTACTATGATTTTTTGTTGAAATGTGCTTCTGATGCTGCATTGGAATTAGTGAAATTTTACCTATTTAGATAAGGTTTTGTTTACTTTTATTCTAAAGATACAAATTGACAATTACCTATTGGGTTAGGCTTATTCCTAGGTATTTCAAGGGTTTGGTGTAATGTAAATAGGATCTATTGCTTGGTTTCTCTTTCTGAATTCTGAAAACTATAGAAATATAATGAAAGAAAGTGAAGAAGATACAAAGCAATGGAAAAATATTCCATGCTTATGGATTAAGAACAAATATTATTAAAATGTCTAGACAAGTCTACCCAAAGCAATCTACACATTCAATGCAATCCCTATCAAAATAACACCAGCATTCTTCACAGAGCTAGAACAAATAATTCTAAAATTTGTACTGAACCAGAAAAGACACCAAATAGCCAAAGTAATTCTGAAAAAGAAAAACAAAGCTGTAGGCATCACAATCCCAGAATTCAAGCTGTATAACAAAGCTGTAATCATCAGGACAGTTAAGCACTGGCACAACAACAGACACATAGATCAATGGACCAGAATAGAAAACCCAGAAATTGACTCACAAATGTTTGGCTAAATAATCTTCAACAAAACAAGAAAGAGTTTCCAATAGAAAAAAGACAGTCTCTTTAGCAAATGGTGTTGGGAAAACTGGACAGCGATATGCAAAACAGTGAACTTGGGCCACTTTCTTACACCATACAAAAAATAAACTCAAAATGTATGAAAGACTTAAGTATGAGACAAGAAACCCTCAAAATCCTAGAGTAGAAAACAGGCAACAATATCTTTGACCTTGGCCACAGCAACTTCTTACTAGACATATCTCTGGAGGCAAGGGAAACAAAAGCAAAAATGAACTATTGTAACTCATCAAAATAAAAAACTTCTGCACAGTAAAGGAAACAATCAACAAAACTAAAAAGAAATTGATGGAATGAGAGAAGATATTTATAAATGAAATATCAGAAAAAGGGTCAATACCCAAATCTATAAATTTTTATTAAGCTCAACACCCAAAAAACAAATAACCCAGTGAAGAAATGGGCAGGAGGCATGAATAGGCACATTGCCAAAGAAGACATCCAGATGGTTAATACACCTGAAAAGATGCTCAACATCACCTATCACTGGGGAAATACATATAAAAACCACAATGAGATACCAACTTACACCTTTCAGAATGGCTGAAATTAACAAATCAGGAAACAACAGATGTTAGTGAGTATGGGGAGAAAGGAGAACACTTTTTCACTGCTGGTGGGAATGCAAACTGCTGCAGCCACTCTGGGAAACAATGTGAATGTTCCTCAAAAAATTAAAAGTAGAGCTACTCTATGACCCATCAATTTCACAACTAGGTATTTATCCAAAGAATACAAAAATGCTGATTCAAAGGGGTTCATGCACTCCAATGTTTATGGCAGCACTATTAACAATAGCCTAATGATGGAAAGAGCCCAAGTGTCCAACCACTGAAGAATGGAAAAAGATGATGTGGTATATATATATACAGTAGAATATTACTTGGCAACCAAAAAGAATGAAAGCTTACAATTTGCAACAATGTGGATGGAATTAGTGTGTATTAACTAAGTGAAATAAGTCAGTCAGAGAAAGATAAATATCATATGATTTTACTCATAGGTGCGTGGAATTTAGGAACCAAAACAGATGAATGTAGGGGAAGGAAAGGAAAAAATAACATAAAAACAGAGAAGGAGGCAAACCATAAGAGACTCTTAAGAGACCATTAAGAGAACTCTTAAATACAGAAAAAAAACTGAGGGTTGCTGAAGGGATGTTGGGTGGGGGAATGGGCTGTATAGTTGATGGGTTAAGGAAGGATCTTGTTAGGATGAGTACTGGGTGTTACATGTAAATGATGAATCACTAAATTCTATTCCTGAAACAAATACTATACTGTATATTAAGTAACTTGTATTTAAATAAATAAATAAATAAATAAATAAATAAATAAAAGATTTGATCTTTTTTCGCCAGCTGTTGTCCTATCTTTTGGCATTAATTTTGATATGATACCCTCTAATATTCTCTTGAACTTATTCCATTAATCCAATTATTTTTCCAATGTATCCAACCTCCCTTTCTTGAGGTGTTATTTCCCCTTAACAAGTTAATCAAGTTTATTTTAATCTCTTTCATTAAAATAAAACAAAATATAATGAAAAACCTCTCATGATTCTACAGTTTTATTTAGCTATCACCTTCATTCAGTTAAATATGACTTTGGTTTGCTTTCCCACCACTTCATTGACACCATTCCAAAAATTTAATGTACTCCAAATTGATACATCCAATTATTTCCTTGTGCTATTTTTGACATCCTCCTGATGTTAAATGAGATCTTCATATGAAACTCTTTGTTTTATCAAATGAGAAAAATCACTGCTGGCTCTCCTGCTATCTCCCCATCCCTTATTTACAGATTGATCTATTTTTGACCATTTAAATTTTGATGTTTATCCAGGTTCTATATTTGATTCTATTATCTCCTTATTCAATATGATTCTCATTTTAATCTATTTACTCCCCATTCCATATGATTCTCATGGGGATCTCATTCAATTTAATGGATTTGATCATACTTTACATTGTGATGATTTCTAAATTATCTCTAGTATGAATCTGCTTATTGAGCTCCAGATATACGTTCAATTAATTACCATATCTACCTGGTCCCTACAGAAATCTCAAAGGCAGCATGTCAAATCTAACCTTTCCATCAAATTAACTCCTGTGTCCCATTTCTCCTTCAAAAAACATAACACTATTAATGACCACTCAGTCCTCATAGAGAAACCTGAAAATGACTCCTCATGCTCCCTCAATATCCACACTCAGTTTCTTACCTTTTTGTTGTTCAATCTGTAATTTCCTGAATCTATCTTCTGTATGACATCTTCATTGCTACCAACAATGCATACTGGGACTGTTATACATATGTTGTTTCAATGCTATTGCTAATTCCATTTTAGTCTGACCTTCACTATCAATTGAAATTATCACAGTAGTGTTTTAATTGGTCTCCTATCCTCAGACTTAGTTCCTCTGCAATTTATCTTCTATGGTATTCCCATAATTGATATTATACAAAAATACAATCATATTATTCTTCAGCTTTATGACATTCACTGGCTCCCCTTATCCAAATGTTAAAGTCCAAAATCCTTAGCTTAGTTCCTTAAGGGCTTTTTTTTCTGTATTATAATTATTTCCCAAGTCTCATCCCTCATTATATTTGCACACTTTTTTTCTCTCATATTATCTAAGTTAATTGGTTTCCCAGAATTTATCATGCAATTGCACTACTAGGTATTTTTCAAAAGGATACAAAAATGCTGCTTCAAAAAGGAGCATGCATCCTGAAGTTTATAGCATTGCTACCAAGAATAGTGAAATTATGGAAAGATCCCAAATGTCTATTGACTAATGAATGGATAAAGATGTGTGGTATGTGTATATATACATATATACATATATATATATATACATATATATATATAATGGAATATTATTTGGCAATCAAAAAGAATTACATCTTGCCATTCACAACATTGTGGATGGAACTAGAGGGTATTATACTGAAGTAAGTCAATCAGAGAAAGACAAATATGATTTGACTCATATGTGGAATTTAAGAAACACAACAGATGAACATAGAGGAAGAGAAGGACAAATAAAATAGAAAAAGAGAGGGAGGCAAACCATAAGAGACTCTTAAATACACAGAACAAACTGAGGGTTATTGGATAGGAGGTGGGTTGGGGAATGTTTAAATGGGTGACTGGCATTAAAGAAGGCACTTTTTAGGGATGAACACTTGGTGTCATATATAAGAGATGAATCACTGTGTTCTCCTCCTGAAACCAAGACTATACTGTATGTTAGCTGACTTGAATTTAAGTAATATATATAATATATTAAATATATATTAAATATACATGTTAGTATACATATATTGTGTATTAATATACCTATATTAATATATGTGTATATATATACATATATTAAGTAATATGAACTAAGAACACAGATCTGAATGGGACTTTATCCAAGAAACAAATAAATACTGTGACATTCTACTCTATCATTTATCAGCGGTCCCTATGTATCCCAGTTTTTGAATTGAGCAGGAGAAATGTAAACTGCTAATCAGAAAATGTAGGTTCTAAAATAGTGGCTTTCCTCCTGCTTATTATCATTATCATTCTTAGAGTGACCATCATCATCATCATCATGGCAACAATTATTAAATGCTTGTTATCTGCCAGGAGCTTTGCTAAGTGTTTTTCATGTATTTAATTCTCACAAATCCCTTATGAGGTAGTTACTATCATTATTAAGGTAGGTACTATCATTATTGACCCTCTTATATAGGTAAGAGGCCTTGAGAAATTAACTAAGTTGTACAAAGTCACACAGATAGAATATTGCAGAGCTGGGTCTCAAATGCATGATCTCTTCAATTTCAAAACTGATGCCCTTAAACACTATTCTTATTATCTTGCACGGGCAAATCATTTCCTATTTCTGTGACAAAATATCTATCTCTGAAAAGTCAGAGGTTGAACATTTTGTGAATGATTTCTTCATACTTGGAAATTATGTAATTTCATTCCAAAGATTTTCCTTTTATAGATTGTGATCCACCTTTGGAAATATGGCTTTCAGGGGGAAAATACTACAGATATACTTTAGAGTTCAGCATTTTGACAACTGATATTTGAATTTATTCTAAATTATTGCTGAAGTAAAGATATAAGTCAGTCATGTTGTACACTGTTGAATCACTTAAGGAGCAAACGAAATTTAGAGATCTATAAAGAGGAAAGAAGAATTATTTTGTGAACTCATCTCTACTTGTTTTCTTCTGGCTGAGAAAGCAAATAGGTAGCAATGTTAGCATAGACTGGGAGGAAATATATCAATTACTATCCTTCATTTCTTGTGATATATTTGAACTTCTCAAATATATAGAAGTTCAAATATATCAATTACTATCCTTCATTTCTTGTGGGACCCTTAGTCACATATATGTGACTAATTGGTTAACCAAGTAGGAAGGAGTAATTTCCTTTTAAAATGTTTTGCCTTGGTTAACAACATGAAAATACTGCCTTAGAGATACACACTAAATGAATATGTATCCAAGCGAAAGGGGGAAGATGCTGCATATATCTTGAATAAAATAACTATATTAACTAACATATGCCATATTTATACATTTTCCATAGTACTTTTATATATTTTACATCATTTGATTCTTATTGCCCTGGGTCACACCTTCTGCTCATTCAACAAAAGGTATTGCCATTATACAGATGTGGAAAGTTCAGCTCAGAAAGGTTTGGTAATTTCACTGAAGGCCATACACCTAAGAGTGACAGAGCTAGAATTCAAATTCAGCATTCCAGAATATAAAACCCATGTTATCTCCACTCTCAGTTTTTTTTTTAACATTGAGCACTCCAGCTGCAATACTTCTTATGTTTACAAATGATTATACTCTAACTTTTCATTTGTAAGCGGATGGCACTAGGACTCACAATGTACATTAGTATATATGCTGTATTATGGTAGTTATATCCCTAGGCTAGCTTGAAAGAACCTACTTAATCCACATGTATCATAAAGCATTTAAAAAACTAGGGGCGCCTGGGTGGCACAGTCGGTTAAGCGTCCGACTTCAGCCAGGTCACGATCTCGCGGTCCGTGAGTTCGAGCCCTGCGTCAGGCTCTGGGCTGATGGCTCAGAGCCTGGAGCCTGTTTCCGATTCTGTGTCTCCCTCTCTCTCTGCCCCTCCCCCGTTCATGCTCTGTCTCTCTCTGTCCCAAAAATAAATAAACGTTGAAAAAAAATTAAAAAAAAAAACTAACAACAGCAACTTCATCTTTAATACAAATCTCCAAATATGTTGTTTATGCCAGTATAGTATTTAATAATATCCTGCTTTGTATTATAGATATGATTATGTCTGAAAACAGAAACCATCTCTCTTTTTGACTACACTTGACACAGTGTTTTGCACATGGAAATCATTCAGTATGTGTTGAATTCGCTAGTAGATCTTGGAGAAAGACTGCTTTACTTGCTTCTCCTAAAGGACCATTGTTGTTGTGTGTTTTTTTTAATTTAAATATGAAATTTATTGCCAAACTGGTTTCCATACAACACCCAGTGCTCATCCCAACAGGTACCCTCCTCAATGCCCATCACCCACCCCCCATCAACCCTCAGTTTATTCTAAGTTTTTAAGAGTCTCTTATGGTTTGGCTCTCTCCCTCTCTAACTTTTTTTTCCTTCCCCTCCCCCATGGGTTTCTGTTAAGTTTCTCAGGATCCACATAAGAGTGAAAACATATGGTATCTGTCTTGCTCTGTATGACTTATTTCACTTAGCATAACACTCTCCAGTTCCATCCACGTTGCTACAAAGGGCCATATTTCATTCTTTCTCATTGCCACATAGTACTCCATTGTGTATATAAACCACAATTTCTTTATCCATTCATCAGTTGATGGACATTTAGGCTCTTTCCATAATTTGGCTATTGTTGAGAGTGCTGCTATAAACATTGGGGTACAAGTGCCCCTATGCATCAGCTGTCCTGTAGCCCTTGGGTAAATTCCTAGCAGTGCTATTGCTGGGTCTTAGGGTAGATCTATTTTTAATTTTTTGAGAAACATCCACACTGTTTTCCAGAGTGGCTGCACCAGTTTGCATTCCCACAAACAGTACAAGATATATTATACAATTCACTCTTGAACAATGTAGTGGTTAAAAGTGGTGACCCCTGAGTAGCCAAAAATCTATGTTTAACTTTTGACTCCCACGAACTTAACTGCTAATAGCTTACTTCTGAGTGGAAGCCATACCAGTACCATAAACAGTCAATTAACACATATTTTGTATCTCATATATGCATACATATATATATATAATATAGTATGTATATTATATACTGTATTATTACAATGAAGTTAGATAAAAGAAAATGATATTAAGCAAATAATAAGAAAGAGAAAATACATTTACAATACTCTATAAAAATCTTTGTATAAGTATACTCTCACAGTTCAAACCCATGCTATTCAAGATCCAATTGTATATTTATTAAATTTAATAAGTGAATTAAATATTTTATATGAAACTCTCTACAGAGTTCCACTCAGGGACACGAGATAGTTGTCTGTCCCTGCTACATTAACATTTGTTTTGTTCTCACAGCTTGCACTTCTGGGAGAGAACACTCTATTAGCTATCTACCTCTCTTTTTTCATATATATCTATAACAAAGTATGAGAATAATAATTATTTATGGAGCAACTACCATGTGCAGCATAGTGCCAGGTAATTTTCACCCATAACCTCATTTAATCTATACTACAACTCTTAAAAAAGATAATGCCATTAACTACACTTTACTGAAAAGGAAACTGATTACCAGCAATTTAGAAACTTGCCCAATGTCAGAGAGTTTGTTCATGGCAGAATCTGGTTTTAACCTAAGTTTCTTAAATTGTAAAACTTCATGTTCTTTCTACTCCATCAACTGACGTGTTCATAGGGGATAATTATAAATCTATGTATGCCTAAATGAATAAAGCAAGATTAACTTTAGATTTCAGAAATAGAGTTCATATTCATAGCTATCCACTTTTTGACATTTTATACCGAGGAGTAGGGTATAAGCTGAAGGGTGGGGATAAAAATTCTCTAAGCAGAGACATATGGTAAATTTGTGGGGGAGAGGCTTGCATTGGTACAAAAGAAACTAGTGAAAATGGCAGTAAAGGAGAGAGTTTTGGGGGTTTTGCTCCCTAATTTCTGTTAGGATGTCCCTGGAAGAGGACGGCCATCTCGCCAGCCAGCGCACCAGAAGAAACTGAAGAGCAACCAATCACTGAGCGCCAGCACAACCCCACGGAAAGCCCCGAGCAGCGCGCTGGACCAAACTGAAGGTCAACCAATCACCGAGCAACAGCACAACCTGGCACGAAAGAAAGACCCACCGGAACCTAAACCCGGAACTGCTGCAGCTAAAGAGATGGCATATGAGTGGGGGAGGGGCAGAGAGAGAGGGAGACACAGAATCCGAAGCAGATTCCAGGCTCTGAGCTGTCAGCATGGAGCCTGATGCAGGGCTCAAACCCATGAACCGTGAGATTATGACCTGAATCGAAGTCAGTTGCTTAACGGGCTGAGCCACCCAGGTGCCCCCTAACACTTTTAAAGTACCAAGTATTTCACATACCCAAAGACATGTTGAAAGGATAGGTGCAGCTATTTCAATTAAATACACGTTTACATAAGAAGATGTCAGGAAATGAAGTTTTTCACTGCCAGTGTATGGTCACTTGTTTGCCTTTTAGTTCATATATGAACACATTCTGGCATTCTGCTCTTGATATAAATTATAAAATCATCTTGTAATAACTGTCATAAATTATCCTGTAACCATAGTTTTTTTTTACTATGAGAAGCAGCATTTGAGGTTGCTTAGTGTCTAAGACAAATGATAGACAAATCCAGGGAAAACAAGACACTCGAAAGGGCCTACCTATTCAAGATGCCCACCAACTTTTAAATTTAGTGGACTGTTCAGTCAGCTTTTCTTTAAAGGGATACTTTTTTGGAAAAGGGGAGGGATATAGAGAGGAGACTGTTTGATACTGCTCATATATTGTTGCAAAATTACAGTTATTGTTTCCCCTCCACACAGCTTATACTGTCCACATCACAAAACATACTAAGCAAACAACTGAGATTAGTTAAGAAGTCTTCCATTTTATTTTGACAGTTCATGAAAATGGAATTTAATTGTGGAAAAGCAAAATAATTTTATCTGAATGTCATTTGGTTTATTCAAACTGGGAATCAGGGACATTTTTAACAAAGGTTTTGAAACTTCTTTTGAAATCAAGAAGCTGCTGTGCACAGATAAGAGAAGAGGTTTGAGAATTCTCTATCAGAAATTTCAAGCTTTTTTCCTTCTGCTTTTTCATATTAACTGGTAATTATCCAGAAAGGCACATAATAATGCAGAAATGACAGAAGCCAACAAAGGTTTTCCTGAGATATGTAAATTGTCAGTGATCAGCAAGGTGCAACAGAGAGGCTTTCTATAGCACAATTATTTATGCCAGTTCAGTTTGCTTTTAGGTTTCAGTGATGGCCTGCTACAGAGAATCTCCTTATCATGGGCCTTGCACATGAGCTTTCAACAGTAAGAAAATATGGCAAAAGATTTCTTTAAAATCCTGGTGATTGCTCCTTATTTAGAAATTGTTTTCTAAAAAACGGTATTTTGATCATCAGGCTGTCACATTAAACAATAAAAATTTCTTTTAATTTTCCAGCACGCCACAACTATTAGAGACTTTCTTTTTTTTCCACGTTTTTTTTTTTTTTTTATTTTTGGGACAGAGAGAGACAGAGGATGAACGGGGGAGGGGCAGAGAGAGAGGGAGACACAGAATCGGAAACAGGCTCCAGGCTCCGAGCCATCAGCCCAGAGCCTGACGCGGGGCTCGAACTCATGGACTGCGAGATCGTGACCTGGCTGAAGTCGGAAGCTTAACCGACTGCGCCACCCAGGCGCCCCTAGAGACTTTCTAGTTAATATATACATGAGAATTTAATTACACTATGAATGCAGGGTTTATCAGGACCCTATAGATAACCAACCCATGCATCCCATTGATATTTAATGAAGGTTTGGAGGGACTTCTTTAGTGTACACCCCAGAATGGCTTCTTTACAAAGCGTTTTATGTCCCATAAAGATTTTTTAGGGCCTATAATAAGGAATGTCTCCTTCACATATAAGTGAAAGAGTACACATATCTTGATGAGCACTGAGTAATGTATAGAATTGTTGAAACATTATATTGCACACCTGAAACTAATACAGCACTGTATGTTAACTATACTTTAATAAAATAAATTAAATAAATACACTTCCAAAGGAATGTCTTAGCAAATCTGTCTTATCCAGAGCCCTGACTTTATTCACTTTATACTTGTTTGGATCTCTTAACAGTGCCAAAAGCTTGGCAAACTTTATTACATAAAAGTGCCAAATAATTAATATACCAGTAACATAAAAATAATATTATTGACAACTGTCATAAATTGTTTATTAATAGCCAAGACATTAACTCATTTAATCCTCAAAAAACAAAACAAAATGAAATGGAAAAAAAAAAACCTATGAGATGCATATTATTCTCCCAAATTTACAGATGAGGCGATTCAGAAAAACTCCTTAATTTGTCCAAGAAAACACCTTGTAATTACCAAATTAGAGTTTAGATTTTAGTTCTATTCCATTTCTGCAGACGAGTCTCTTAATCACCGGTTGGTAACATTTCTACAATGAATATTGCTTGAATACATAAATGGCAGTTTTTTAATCACATCTCTCTCAAGAAGTCCCTTATTTCTACATCTGCTTACTTTTCCATTTGGGCATATCATTTACTCTTTACTCCCAGCCTTAACTCTGTTTCATGTTTCTATATCTGTCCTCAGGAAAAAAAAAATGATTCTATGTCCCACTTTACAAGTGAACCTCTAAACTTTGGACAACCCTGAAGTCTCTCCCCTTGAATCCTTTCCACATGGGTTGCCACAAAGCATTTCTCACTTTTGTATGTAAGATAGACATATTTATTGAAAATATATATGGGGGATGCTGGGGAGATGGTGGAGTGGGAGAACCCTAAACACTATCCCACTTTTATAACTAGATATCACTCATATCCAATAAATAAAGTGGACAGTGATCTGAAGACAGGCAGAACACATTCCACAACTAAATGTAGAGAGAAGAAACCCCATCAGAGCTAGGAAAGGGCAGAAATGGTGGTCAGGAGATACCCACTGGAGGGAAGGAGCTGTTGGCATGGAGCAGAGAAAACACCAGGAAGCCTACATAGGGAGAAAGAATCCCCATAACATCTGGACTTAAAAACCATACAGGCTGAATTCTACGTTTGTATAACCAGCAGGACTTGGAGCCTGGAGCTTTAAAAGTTGGTCAACTCAGCACTGGGCCAACCTGGAGGGTAAGTGATATTCAGGTCCCTGCCCTTAAGGAGAAAACAGCCTGTGGAGAGGCAACATAGAAACAATAGCTAACATAATGAGAGGAAGATATGTTTATATTGATTTTGGAGCATGTTGGGGACTTCTCTGGGAACAAAGGAGCTGACAGTTGCCATTTTCCTCCACCACTCCCCAGAATAAACACAGAGCCACCTGCATGAGTCTGTGGTGCACAGACACTTGTTATCTAACCTGTGAATACTGCACCCTCCCCATGAATTCATCTGAAGGCTAGCCCACTCCAAGCCTGCTGGCCTCCACCCTGGGCTCAGTGTAATTTTTTTTAACACTTTACATGCCCCACCAAGCTGCTGCCTCTGCACACCATGCCTCCACCACTACCACTCTCTAGCCTTGGACTCATGGCTCAGTGAAAATTGTGCTAAGACTGCAGCTTGGACCCAAAGCCCTCCTGCTGTCACATCCCCTGAGAGCCCACCTGCCTGAATCTCATAATATCAAACACAGTCCACAACCGGCAAAGTCAGTGCAGACAACTGGACTAGAAGCAAAAGTGACTCAGACAAAACATCAGGACATAAGCAATACACATAGGAGATTCTCCTGAAGTTCCAGGTTCTGGGGAACAGGGGACACTGCACTACAGGGCGCTACAGGACCTCTATTTCATAAAGTCACTGCTTTCAAGTGCAGAAGCCATAGCTGACTTTCTTTTTTTTTTTTAATTTTTTTTCAACGTTTTTTATTTATTTTTAAGACAGAGAGAAACAGAGCATGAACGGGGGAGGGGCAGAGAGAGAGGGAGACACAGCATGGGAAACAGGCTCCAGGCTCCGAGCCATCAGCCCAGAGCCTGATGCGGGGCTCGAACTCACGGACCGCGAGATCGTGACCTGGCTGAAGTCAGACGCTTAACCGACTGCGCCACCCAGGCGCCCCCATAGCTGACTTTCTTAACACAGTTAAACATGCACAGAGAGGTAAATAAAATGAGAAGACAGAGAAATATGTCCCAAATGAATGAATAAGACAAAATCACAGCAGGAAATCTAAGCAAAAGAGAAATAAGTAATATGCCTGATTCAGAATTTAAAGTAATGATCATAAAAATACTTACTGCATTTCAGAAAAGAGTGGAGGTCATCAGTGAGACCCTTGACAAAGAGAAAGAATAACATATCAGAGTTAAAGAAATCAATAAATGAAATTAAATGTAAAATAGAATAAATAGTAGGCTATGGGAAGCAGAGGAACATATCACTGACTTGAAAGATAGAGTAATGGAAAGCAAACAAGCTGAACATAAGAGAGATAAACAAATACTGCATAATAAGAATAAACTTACAAAACTCAGTGGCTCCATCAAGCATAATAACCTTTGCAGTATAGAGCCCGAGAATGAAAAAAAAGAGAAGGGGGGGGGATATATTTGCAGAAAAAATAGCTGAAAAATTCCTGAATCTGGGAAAGGAAACAGAGATCCAGATTCAGGAGTCACAAAGTTCTCCAACAAATTCAACCTAAGGATGTCTACACCAAGACACATAGTAATTAAAATGGCAAAAAAAAAAAGTGATAAAGAATTTTAGAAGCTGAAAAAGAAAAGAAGACAGCTGAATAAAAGGATACTCCAAATGACTATCACCCCATTTCACAACAGAAACAGTGCAGGCCAGAAGGGAGTGGCACTATGTATTCAAAATGCTGAGAGGGAAAAATCTGCAGTCAAGAATACTTTACCTATAAAGGTTATCATTCAAAATAAAAGGAGAGATAAACAGTTTTCCAGACCAAAAAAAAGTAAAATAATTCATGCTCACTAACTTTAGGGCTCACTAAACTAGCCCTAAAATAAATGTTAAGGGGGACTCTGTGACTGGAAAATAAAATAAAATGTACAACATAAAATGATTTAAAAAGATGATACCAGGTATAAGAAATGTGGAAGAGAGAGGGGTAAAGAATGAGTTCAAAAGTAAACAATCAGCTTAATATAGACTGCTACTTGCAGAGGTTATATATAAACTGAAACAGACACTTGTTTCATTTCAGAAACTGAAATGGTAACCACAAGTCAAAAACACAGTAATTGATGATATCCAAAAAATAGAGTAAAAAAACCCAGTATATCACTAAAGAAAACCAGCAAACCATGAGACAGAGAAAGAGAAGGAAGGATCAGAGGAAAACTAAAAAACCACCAAACAAGTCACAAAATGATAATAAATTATATATTTATCAATCATTTTTTTAATGTTTATTTTTGAGAGAGAAACAGAACATGACTGGGTTAGGGGCAGAGAGAAAGAGAGAAGGAGACACAGGATTGGAAGCAGGCTCCAGGCTCTGAGCTGTCAAAACAGAGCCCGACGCAGGGCTCGAACTCATGAACCAAGGCTTCATGACCTGAGCTGAAGTCGGATGCCCAACTGATTGAGCCACCCAGACACCCCGATATATTTATCAATCTTTACTATTAAGGTAGACAGATATCATATGGTTTCACTTATATGTGGAATTTGAGAAATTCAACAGATGAACATAGGGGAAAGGAAGGAAAAATAAGATAAAAACAGAGAGAGAGGCAAGCCATAAGAGACTCTTAAATACATAGAACAAACTGAGGGTTTCTGGAGGGGGGATGGGGGTGGATTAAATGGGTGATGGGAGTTAAGGAGGGCACATTTTGGAATGAGCACTGGGTGCCATATGTAAGAGATGAATCACTGGGATCTACCCCTGAAGCCAAGACTACACTGTATGCTAACTAACTTGAAAATTAAAAAAAAAAAAAAATACCATGAATGTGAAAGGAATACATGTTCTAATCAAAAGACATAGAGTGACAGAGTACATAAAAAATAAGACTCTGGTGCGTGGGTGGTTCAGTCGGTTAAGCGTCCAACTCTCAGTTTCAGCTCAGGTAACGATCTCGCAGTTTGTGGGTTCGAGCCCCGCATTGGGGTCTGTGTTGGCAGTGCAGAGCTTCCTTGGGATTTTCTCTCTCTCTCTCTCTCTCTCCCTCCCTCCCTCCCTCCCTCTGTGCTCCTCCCTTAGTCATGCTGTCTCTGTCTCTCTCAAAATACAGATGAGCTTAAAAAACTTTTTAAGGGGCGCCTGGGTGGCGCAGTCGGTTAAGCGTCCGACCTCAGCCAGGTCACGATCTCGCGGTCCGGGAGTTCGAGCCCCGCGTCAGGCTCTGGGCTGATGGCTCAGAGCCTGGAGCCTGTTTCCGATTCTGTGTCTCCCTCTCTCTCTGCTCCTCCCCCGTTCATGCTCTGTCTCTCTCTGTCCCAAAAATAAATAAACGTTGAAAAAAAAAATTTAAAAATAAAAAAAAAAAACTTTTTAAAAAATGACTCATCTACATGCTGTCTACAAGAGACTTATTTCAGACCTAAAACTAACAGAAGATTGAAAGAGAGGCGATGGAGAAACATTTACAATGCAAATGGTTGTCAAAAGAAAGCCCAAGTAGTAATACTTATATTGTACAAAAAAGAATTTAAAAGAAAGACAGTAACAAGACACAAAGAAGGAATAAAGGGGACAGTTGAACAGGAGGATATAACAAATATAAATAAATAAGCACCAAATATGGAGGCATCCAAAAACATGAAACTGTTGATAAAAAACAGAAAGGAACTAACTGATAGTAATAAAATGATATTAGGGACTTTTCTTAATATGAAATTTATTGTCAAATTGGTTTCCATACAACACCCAGTGCTCATCCCAGTAGGTGCCCTACACAATAGCCATCACCCACTTTCCCCTCTCGCCCACCACCCATCAACAAACAGTTTATTCTCAATCTTTAAGAGTCGCTTATGGTTTGCCTCTTTCCCTGTCTGTAACTTTTCTTTCCCCTTCTCCTCCCACATGGTCTTCTAATAGGTTTCTCAAGATCCACATAAGAGTGAAAACATATGGCATTGGTCTTTGTATGACTTATTTCACTTAGCATAACACTCTCCAGTACCATCCGCATTACTACAAAATGCAATATTTAATTCTTCCTCATTGCCAAGTAGTATTCCATTGTATATATAAACCACAACTTCTTTATCCATGCATCAGTGGATGGACATTTAGGACCTTTCCATAATTTGCCTATTGTTGAAAGGGCTGTTATAAACATCGGAGTACAAGTGCCCCTATGCATCAGCACTCCTGTATCCCTTGGACAAATTCCTAGCAGTGCTATATAGCTGAGTCATAGGGTAGATCTATGTTTAATTTTTTGAGGAAACTCCACACTGTGTTCCAGAGTAGCTGCACCAGTTTGCATTCCCACCAACAGTGCAAGAGGGTTCCCGTTTCTCCACATCCTCTCCAGCATCTATAGTCTCCTGATTTGTTCATTTTGGCCACTCTGACTGGCATGAGGTGATATCTCAGTGTGGTTTTGATTTGTATTTTCCTGATGAGGAGTGATGTTGAGCATCTTTTCATGTGCCTGCTGGCCATCTGGATGTCTTCTTTAGAGAAATTTCTATTCATGTCTTCCGCCCATTTCTTCACTGAATTATTTGTTTTTTGGGTGTGGAGTTTGGTGAGATCTTTATAAATTTTGGAAAATAGCTCTTTGTCTGATATGTTATTTTCAAATATCTTTTCCCATTCCATTGGTTGACTTTTAGTTTTGTTGATTATTTCCTTTGCAGTGCAGAAGCTTTTTATCTTCATGAGGTCCCAATAGTTCAGTTTTGCTTTTAATTCCCTTTCCTTTGGAGATGTGTCAAGCAAGAAATTGCTGTGGTTGAGGTCAGAGAGATTTTTTCCTGCTTTCTTATCTAGCGTTTTGATGGCTTTTTGTCTCACATTCATGTCCTTTATCCATTTTGAGTTTATTTTTGTGAATAGTGTAAGAAAGTGGTCTAGTTTCATCCTTCTGTATGCTGCTGCCCAGTTCTCCCAGCACCATTTGTTAAAGAGACTGTCTTTTTTCCATTGGATGTTCTTTCCTGCTTTGTCAAACATCAGTTGGCCATACTTTTGTGTGTCCAGTTCTGGGGTTTCTATTCTATTCCATTGGTCTATATGTCTGTTTTTGTGCCAATACCATGCTCTCTTGATGATTACAGCTTTGTAGTAGAGGCTAAAGTCTGGGACTGTGATGTCTTCTGCTTTGGTCTTCTTCTTCAGTATTACCTTGGCTACTCAGGGTCATTTGTTGTTCCATACAACTTTTAGGATTGCTTGTTCTAGCTTCAAGAAGAATGCTGGTACAATTTTGATTGGGATTGCATTGAATGTGTAGATAGCTTTGGGTAGTATAGACATTTTAACAATATTTATTCTTCCAATCCATGAACACGGAATGTTTTTCCAATTCTTTGTACTTATTCAATTTCCTTCATAAGCTTTTATAGTTTCAGCATACAGAACTTTTACGTATTTGGTTAGGTTTATGCCTAGATATTTTATGCTTCTTCATGCAATTGTGAATGGGATCAGTTTCTTTATTTCTCTTCCTGTTGCTTCATTATAAGAATGCAACTGATTTCTGTACATTCATTTTGTGTCCTGCAACTTTGCTGAATTCATGAATCATTTCTAGCAGACTTTTGGTGGAGTCTATTGGGTTTTCCATTTATCACATCATGCTATCTGAAAAGTGTGAAAGCTTGACTTCATCTTTGCCAATATTGATGCCTTTGATTTCCTTTTGTTGTCTGGTTGCTGATGCTAGAACCTGCAACACTATGTTAAACAACAGCGGTGAGAGTGGACATCCCCATCGTGTTCCTGATCTCAGGAAGAAAGCTTTCAGTTTTTCCCCATTGAGGATGATATTAACTGTGGGCTTTTCATAAATGGCTTTGATGATGTTTAAGTATGTTCCTTCTATCCCGACTTTGTCGAGGGTTGTTATTAAGAAAGGATGCTGAATTTTGTCAAATGCTTTTTCTGCATCAATTGACAGGATCATATAGTTCTTCTCTTTTCTTTTATTTATGTGATGTGTCACATTGATTTATTTGTGAATGATGAACCAGTCCTGCAACCCAGGAATGAATCCCACTTCATCATGGTGAAGAATTCTTTTTATATGCTGTTGAATTCGATTTGCTAGTACCTTGCTGAGAATTTTTGCATCCATATTCATCAGGGATATTGGCTTGTAGTTCTCTTTTTTTGCTGGGTCTCTCTGGCTTAGGAATCAAAGTAATGCTGGCTTCATAGATTAAGTCTGGAAGTTTTCCTTCCCTTTCTATTTTTTGGAATAGCTTGAGAATGATAGGAATTATGTCTGCTTTAAATGTCTGGTAGAATTCCCCTGGGAAGCCATCTGGTCCTGGTATTTTATTTCTTGGGAGATGTTTGATAACTGATTCAATTTCTTCTATGGTTATGGGTCTGTTCAAATTTTCTATTTCTTCCTGTTTGAGTTTTGGAAGTGTGTGGGTGCTTAGGAATTTGTCCATTTTTTTCAGGTTGTCCAGTTTGTTGGCATATAATTTTTTATAGTATTTCCTAATAATTGCTTGTATTTCTGAGGGATTTGTTGTCATAATTCCATTTCATTCATGATTTTATCTATTTGGGTCATCTCCCTTTTCTTTTTGAGAAGACTGGCTAGAGATTTATCAATTTTGCTTATGTTTTCAGAAAACAAACTCTTGGTTTCATTGATCTTCTCTACGGTTTTTTTTTTTTTTTAGATTATGTATTGTTTATTTGTGCTCTGATCTTTATTCTTTCTCTTCTGCTGGGCTTGGGGTGTCTTTGCTGTTCTACTTCTATTTTCTTTAGGTGTGCTGTTAGAGTTTGTATTTGGGATTTTTCTTTTTTCTTCCGATAGGCCTGGATTGCAATGTATTTTCCTCTCAGGACTGACTTTGCTGCATCCCAAAGCATTTGTTTAGTTGTCTTTTCATTTTCATTTATTTATGTATATTTTTCAATTTCTTCTCTAATTGCCTGGTTGACACATTCATTCTTTAGTAGAGTGTTCATTAACCTCCATGCTTTTGGAGGTTTTCCAGATTTTTTCCTGTGGTTGATTTCATGTTTCATAGCATTGTGGTCTGAAAGTGCATGGTATGATCTCAATTCTTGTATACTTATGAAGGGCTATTTTGTGACCCAGTATGTGATATATCTTGGAGAAGGTTCCATGTGCACTCGAAAAGAAAGTATATTCTGTTGCTTTGGGAGGCCGAGTTCTAAATATATCTGTCAAGTCCATCTGATCCAATGTATCATTCAGGGCCCTTGTTTCTTTATTGATCGCATGTCTAGATGATCTATCCATTTCTGTAAGTGGAGTGTTAAAGTCCCCTGCAATTACCACATTCTTCTCAATAAGGTTGCTTATGTTTATGATTAATTGTTTTATGCATTGTGGGCCTCCCACATTTGGCACATAGACATTTATAATTGTTAGCTCTTCCTGATGGATAGTCCCTGTAATTATTATATAAAGCCCTTCTTCATCTCTTGTTACAGCCTTTAATTTGAAGTCTAGTTTGTCTGATATAAGTGTGGCTACTCCAGCTTTCTTTTGACTTCCAGTAGCATGATAGATAGTTCTCCATCCCCTCACTTTCAATCTGAAGGTGTCCTCAGGTCTAAAATGAGTCTCTTGTAGACAGCAAATAGATGGGTCTTGTTTTTTTTATCCATTCTGTTACCCTATGTCTTTTGGTTGGAGCATTTAGTCCATTTACATTCAGTGTTATTATAGAAAGATATGGGTTTAGAATCATTGTGATGTCTGTAGGTTTCATGCTTGTAGTGATGTCTCTGGTACTTTGTGGTCCTTTCAACATTTCACTCACAGGATCCCCTTTAGGATCTCTTGTAGGGCTGGTTTCATGGTGATGAATTCCTTAAGTTTTTCTTTGTTTGGTAAGACCTTTTTCTCTCCTTCTATTCTGAATTACAGACTTGCTGGATAAAGGATTCTTGGATGCATATTTTTTCTGTATCACATTGAAGATTTCCTGCCCTTCTTTTCTGGCCTGCCAAGTTTCAGTAGATAGGTCTGCCACTAGTCTTATGGGTCTCCCTTTATAAGTTAGAGCCTGTTTATCCCTAGCTGCTTTCAGAATTTTCTCTTTATCCTTGTATTTTGCCAGTTTCACTCTGATATATCATGTAGAAGATCAATTCAAGTTACATCTGAAGGGAATTCTCTGTGCTTCTTTAGATTTCAATGCCTTTTTCCTTCCCCAGATCATGGAAGTTCTCAGGTATCATTTATTCAAGTTTGCTTTCAGCCTCTTTCTCTCTCTACTTCTTCTTCTGCTGGAATTCCTATTTTATGGATATTGTTCCATTTGATTGCATCACTTAGTTCTCTAAGTTTCCCCTCATACTCCTGGATATTTTTATCTCTCTTTTTCTCAGCTTCCTCTTTTTCCATAATTTTATCTTGTAATTCACCTATTCTCTCCTCTGCCCCTTAAATCCGTGCTATGGCTGCCTCCATTTTATCTTGTATCTCATTTATCGCATTTTTTAGCTCCTCCTGTTTCTTAGCCCATAGATCTCTGTAGCAATAGATTCTCTGCTGTCCTGTATGCTTTTTCAATCCCAGTGATTAATTTTATGACTATTACTTTAAATTCTTGTTTCGTTATATTGCTTAAATCACTTTTGATCAATTTGTTAGCTGTCGCTACTCCCTGGAGTTTCTTTTGAGGAGAATTCTTCTGTTTCGTCAATTTGGGTAGTCCCTGGCATAGCTCCAAACTGTAGGGCACTTCCCCTGTGCTGTCTGGAGTAACTTGTGTTGGTGGGCAGGGCCACAGTCAGACCTGATATCTGCCCCCAGCCCACTGCTGGGGCCACAGACTGATGTGTACCTTATGTTCTCCTTTCCCATTGGCAGGACTCACTGTGGAATGGTGTGGCCCCTGCTTGCACACTGCCAGGCTTGTGGGCTGCTTTCACACTGCCAGGTTTGTGGTGCTGCTTTGATGGGATATGGCCTAGGCAGTATTAGCCGGGGTAGATCTGCAAGGTGCACAGGGGCAGAAGGGGCAGACTTAGCTAGCTTTGCAGTCAGTGGTCCCTTGTGGGAGGGGTCCTGCAGCACAGGGAGGGAGGCAGGCCCATTGGAAGGATGGATCCACAGAAGCACAGCATTGTGTGTTTGTGTGGTGCAAGCAATTTCGGTGACAGGAACTGGTTCCCTTTGGAATTTCCTCTGGAAGATGAGAGAGGTAAATGGTGCTTGCCAGCTCCTTTGTTCCCCCTCTGAGCTCTGTCCTTCTGGGGCTCAATAACTCTCCTTCCTGGTGTCCTCTCGCTCTCCCCGTTCCCTGAAAGCAGAGCTGTTGACTTTTAACATTCCAGATGTTAAGTTCTGCTGGCTGTCAGAACTTACACAGTCTGGCCCCTCTGCTTTTGCGAGCCAGACTTTGGGGGCTCTGCCTTGTCTGGCAGCAGGCTTCCCCTCCACCACTCAGGTTTCCTACCACCAGTCCGTGTAGCACGCATCACCTCTCCATGTTTCCCACCCTCTTCTGTGCGCCTCTCATCTATGCTTGGCTCCAGAGAGTCCATTCTGCTAGTCTTCTGGTGGTTTTCTGCGTTATTTAAGCTGATGTGGGTGGAATGTAAGAAATCAGCAGGACGAGGTGAGCCCAGCGTCCTCCTACTCACCATCTTTTCTCTCCGAAATTAGGGACTTGAACACACCACTTCCATTTATGGACATACCATTGAAACAGAATATAAACAAGGAAACATTACATTTGAATGACACTTTGGACCAGATGGACTTAATAGACATATTCAGAACATTCCTCCCTCAAATACAGGACATATATTCTTTCCAATTTCACATTGAACATTCTCCAGAATAGATCACACATTATCCCAGAAAATAAGACTCAACAAATTCAAGAAGGTTGAAGTCATACTATGCATCCTCTCTGACCACCATGCTATGAAATTGGAAACCAACCAAAAGAAGAAAAAATTTGGAAGAGTACAAACATATGCAGGTTAAATAACATAATACTAAATAATTAATGGATCGACCAAGAAATCACAAAGTACATGGAAACAAACAAATAAAAAACAAAGTCCAAAACCTTTGGGATGTAGCAAGAGTGGCTCTAAGAGGGAAGTTTATAGAAATATAGGCTTTGTTCAAAAAGCAAGAAAAATCTCAAATAAACAACCTAACTCTAACCCTAAAGGAGCTATAAAACAACAACAGCAGCAGCAGCAACAACAACAAAGAAAATGCAAGATGAGCAGAAAGAAAGAAATAATAAATATTTGAGCAGATTAAATGAAACTAAACATAGAAACTAAAAACACAATACAACATATCAATGAAACCAAGAGCTGGTCAACAAAATTGAAAAGGTCAACAAAATTGATAAAAATCTAGCCAGACACATAAACACTGACAAAGGGATGGACTCAAACAAACAACACCACTAATGAAACAGGAAAAATAACAACCAACACCAAAGAAATAAAAATAATTGTAAGACAATATTATTATGCCAACACATTTACAACCTAGAAGAAATGGATAAATGCCTAGAAACATAATATACCAAAACTGAAGTAGGAAGTAATATAAAATTTGAACATATCTTCATCTGTTCACAGATAAATACCAGCAAAAATACTGAATGAGTAATCAAAAAAATTCAAACAAAAGGCCAGGAGCCGACTAATTCACAGGCTAGTTCTGCCAACCATTTAAAAAAGAGTTAGTACATATTCTGCTTAAATTTTCCAGAAAATAGAAGAAAATCAAACAGGGCCAAATTTATTCTATAAGGTCAAGAATCACACTGATACCAAAACCGCACAAAGACACAATTTAAAAGGGGGGAACTACAGGCCAATATCTCTGATGAACATAGAAGTGGAATTACTCAACAAAATACTAGCAAACGAATTCCAAAAATATTTTTAAAAAAAATCATTCATCGGATCAAGTAGAATATATTTCCAGGGTGATAAGGTGTTCCCATATTCATAAATCACAAAACAGGATATGGCACTACAATAAGAGAAAGTATAAAAAACATATGACTATTTAAATAGATGCACAAAAAGAATTTCACAAAGGACAATACCCATTCATGATAGAAGCTCTCAACAAAATAAATTTACAGGGAACAAACCTCAACATAATAAAGGCCATATATGAAAAATATGCAACAAACATCATACTCAATGGGGAAAAACAGAGCTTTCCCCTTAAGTTAGGTATAAAACAAGGATATACCCTCATCACTTTTATTTAAAATAGTATTGGAAATCCTAACTTTAGCAATTAGACAAGAAAAAAACCAACTAAATGTATCTAAATTGGTAAGGGAATGTAAAACTTTCACTATTTGCAGATGACATAGTACTATATACAGAAAGCCTGAAATATGCAACAAAAAAACTAATAGAATGGATAAATGAATTCAATAAAGAAGCAAAATGCAAAGTCAATGTGCAGAAGAAATCTGTTGTATTTCTTACATTAATAGTGAAGGAGCACAAAAGGAAATTAACTGCAACCACTGGATTGTAGGGTAATACTATTTTTAACTTTATGAGAAATTCCAGAGTGACTGCGCCAATTTGCATTACCAGCAACAGTGTGAGAGCATTTTGCTTTATCCACATCCTCATCAATACCTGTTGTTTTCCTGTGTTATTGATTTTAGATTCTGATAGGTGTAAGGTGATACTTCACTGTGGTTTTATTCTGTATTTCCCTGATGATAAGTGATGTTCCGCATATTTTCATATGCCTGTTGGCCAAATGGATGTCTTCTTTGTAAAAATGTTTATTCATATTGTCTTTCCTTTTTTTATCCAAACTTACCTTTTATTTCAAATTTAACCTTTTTAGTTATTTATTTACTTTCCATCAAGGACATTTCACTCCATTTTTCAAATTTTCAATGCACTTACTTGCCTCTGATTTTTTTTTACTGATAATATTCTATAGTATTTTCCTTCATCATATTTGTCAGGTGAAATGTTGAAAACCTTTATATTTCAGTGCAAATATTATAACTTCTATTAAACCTTTTTATTCCTTCATTTGTGTTTAATAGTTATATATTTATGCTTCTTTTGTAAAATTACTATACTGAGTCTTTTAATAATTATACTTTTTAGTAAGCACTAAGTTCCTTAAGAGCAGGAAAATAGTAATCAATATATGTATCTCTCCCAGAATCTAACATGGTGATTGTCCATGTTGTTTGAATAAACTTAATTGGTCAGCAAAAACATTAAATATTTATTTTTAAAATAACAACACTTACACACTGTCAACATGTTTAATTTTCTTGAATAGTTCAAGTGCTATTATAAAACAATCATAACAAATGTACTCCTGGGAAACTAGACATCCAGAATGGCAGTGTGAAAATGTTGGCAGCTCTTCTTCCAAAAAGCAATAATAATACTGGACAATAGTAAAAATATAACCACTTAATTTCCTGGACATTGAGCAAAGGGCATATGACAAATTGAAAAGTATTCATTCAAGATAACCATTGAATGTTATTAAGAACAGTAAGAATCAGGGATAGCTGGGTGGTTCAATCAGTTAAATTACTCTTGATTTCAACTCAGGTCATGATCTTGTGATTCGTGAGATCTAGCCTGCATAGATCTTCTTGTGCTGACAGTGTGGAGCCCGTTTGGGATTCTCTATCCCCCTCTCTCTCTGCTCATCCCCCACTCATGCTGCTGTCTCTCTAAATAAATAAATAAATAAATAAACTTAAAGAAAAAAATAAGAGTCTGTAGCATTTTAGCAAGCAGCTGCTCCAACACCTCCTGCAACATCTATGGTATGGAAGTGCTATCCTAAGCCAAAGCAAATCACTGGCCTGAACTACGGGACTGACTTTATTGGGACCAAATCAGGGAAAAGTCTATACTTATGGATGTTGGTGAAAGCAATCAAGATCTTATATGCACATAATCAGAAAATCCTAATATTTAACAATCAAGACCTCATATGCACTGAATCAGAAAATGCTAATATTGTGGCAATAATAATTGAGACAATCTACAAAAAATAAGGACAGACAATGTACAAAACAGCAGGCCAGACAGAAATTTAACAGGGAGACCCAGGGAAATCAAGAGACAAAAATGAGTCTGATAAGATCAAATTTATCTCTGATGATCTGGAAGTTTGCACCAATGTGCAAGGCTGTGTCTGCTCCAGAGATACTGGAGAGGGCCTTTGAAAACTACTTGAACTTAGAAAACTACATAGCAGATCTGTAAAGTTCTTAAGCATTGAAATAAGCCCCAAGCCACATACAGATCCAACAACAAAAGCTGGAGAACTGTCTCAATGACAGTCACTGACCCATCAGTGACTAACCACTAAGAGATACTGAACCAGGGTTCATCCGTAGGTAGCCAGTCAAAATACAAATACAAAGAAAAACTGATCAAAGACAATAGTACCTACATACTAGGAGAAATAGAATCAACAAAATGAGTCCAGGTAAGCCACTAAACAAATAAGCAGGCAAAAAGAAAAGAACAACAACAAAAAGAACAGAAATATGCCCCAAAGTGATGGAATAATAATCCAGAATTGCTATAATATATTATTGAAAATTTTCAGTTTTCAATAAGACAAGAAAAATTTAAAAAAACAAGAATGTGAAACCAATACACTGGTAAAAAAGCATACAATAGAAACTGGCTAAGACAGAGGTAACTACTATTTGTAATAAAATATTACAAATATGTTCCAAAATCTAGAAGTAAACCATGTTTAAAGAATGAAATGAAAGCATGCTGACAATGAACTATTAAAAAGAACATGTCAGTAAAAACATAGAAATTATACAAAAGAAAAACTCTATGGTCTCATTGATATGTAGAACCTAAAAATATTGAACTCATGGACACAGAGAGTAGAATGGTGGTTATCAGGGGCTGGGGAATGGATGAATAGGGAGATATTGGTCAAAGGGTACAAATTCTTAGTTATAAGATGAATAAGTTCTGGGGATCTAAGTTACATTATGGTGGCTATAGTCAGTAAATGCTGTATTGTATACTTGAAATTTGCTAAGACAGTAAATCTTAAGTGTTCCCACCAACAACACCAAAAATAAAGGTAAATATGTGAGGTGATGGATGTGTTAACATAAGTGTGGTAATGTTTTCATAATGCATATGTATATTACATCATCATGTTGTACATCTTAAATATACACAATTTTTACTTATCAATTATACTTCAAAAAAGCTGCAGAAATAAATTATAAAAAAGAACCAAGAGGTACAACTTCCAAAATGACAGTGTAAGGACATCTGACAGGCCCTCAGCACAAAGAACCAACCATTTAATGAGTGAAAAGTATTAAAACTCAACCATTTAAAAGCTTCATTAAATTTTTGTAAAGAAATAGAATGCACAAAGAAATATTTACTCAAGAACATCTACAAAGACTTGGTAAGAACAGCGACAGTCTATGGCATTTGATTAACACACTGTTAAAACCCATCTACCTTCAGCTTTGTGTGGCAAGAAAACCTACTCTGGATGCTCTATTCTAGGAAAATGTAAGCAAGGAAACAGGAACTTCCTTAACTCCAAACTCCCAATCTAGGTCTATATTTTCAATCCAGAAGTCAGTGCTCTCGTTTCTCATTCCTCTCAGTTTCATGCTGAGGAAGACAGTGTACTAGACAGTATTATACAGTATTACTAGAGGACTGAGGATTTTTTCTCCCATCCAGTACATGCCTCTATTCTATTGGTATACAGTAGAAATTCCACCAAAGGCATAGCAGTCCAAAGATACTGGGGTTCCACATACCATAGCCTCACCTTTATTTTAGGGTGTTTGTTTATGCCAGAAGAAGCAAGCAAGATAGCCTCCTTTATGCCCAGTAGTAGACCAGAGTTATTCAACAGAAGTAGTTTAGTGTTACTGTTCCCACATCCTGTGAAGTGGCATAGAGATTTGGCCTAGGGAGAGAGCCAGGACTTAAACATGAAAAGCTCTGGAGCTTTATCTGAAGGAAATAAATCACTTGGTATAGAGTGTGTAAAATTTTCTGCCTAAAGTATTTTTGAAAGCAATGGAGATTGTGGCATGCAATAATTAAGCCAGAGCAGCCAGTAGCTCTATGATACTTAGAACAATAAGGGAAATGGTAGATCAGCTGGAAATTTACCAGAAAGGGTTAGGGAAACATAATTTGAGAGAATACTTTAAGAATCACACTCAAAGCTAAAGCTTAGAATGTCTGTTGTGCAGGTTTTAAGTGACACCCACTCAGGAGCAATCAGATCAGACTTAAGGAAAATAGGAAAAGATTCTTTAACACACAGTACCATCAAAGGGAAGAGGCCCTAACCACAACAAGGAGCTTTAACACAAAATCTAACCAAACACTGACTGAACAATTAACTATTCTGTCCTGTTTTTCATAAATGGCCTTTATCATCTTGAGGTATGTTTTCTCTATCCCTACATTGTTGCAAGTTTTTAAAATAAATCGATATTTTCTCATTGTCACGTAGTATTCCATTTCTTAGTGAAATAAGTCACACAGAGAAAGATAGATACCATATGTTTTCAATCTTATGTGGATCCTGAAAAACTTAACAGAAGACCATGGGGGAGGGGAAGGGAAAAAAAGTTAGAGAGGGAAGGAGCCAAACCATAAGAGACTCTTGAAAATTGAGAATAATCTGAAGGTTGATGGGGGGTGCGAGGGAGGGGAGGATGGGTGATGGGTATAGAAGAGGGCACCTGTAGGGATGAGCTCTGGGTGTTGTATGGAAACCAATTTGACAATAAATTTCATATTAAAAAATAAATAATATAAAATAAATGGATATTGTATTTTGTCAAAAGGGGTTTTTTTTTGCATTGATTGAGAATATAATATGGTTCTTATCCTTTCTTTTATGAATGTGGTATGTCAATTTGATTGACTTGTGAAAGTTTAATCACTCTTAATGCCCAGGAATAAATCCCATTTGATTGTGGTGAATGATTCCTTTAATTTTCTGTTGGATTCTATTGGCTAGTATTTTGGTGAGAATTTTTGCATCCATGTTAATTAGGGATATTGGCCTGTAGTTCTCTTGTTAGTGAGGTCTTTGTCTACTTTTGAAATCAGGGTAATGCTGGTCTCATAGAATGAGTTTGGAAATTTTCCTTCCATTTCTATTTTTTGTAATAGCTTGATAACAATAGGTATTAACTTTTCTTTAAATGTTTGGTAGAATTCCCCTGTAAATCCATCTGGTCCTGTATTTTTATTTGTTGGGAGATTTTTGATTGTTGATTCAATTTCTTTGCTGATTATAGGTTTGCTCAAGTTTTTATTTATTTTTGCTTCAGTTTTAGTTGTTTATATGTTTTGGTAATTTATCCATTTCTTCAAGATTGTCTGATTTGTTGGCATATAATTTTCATATTATTCTGTTATGATTGTTTCTAGTTCTGTGGTATTTGCTGTCATTTCTCCTTTTTCTCTTTCGGATGTTATCTATTTCTGTCCTTTCTCTTTTCTTTTGATAGGTCTAGCTAGTTTTTATCAATTTTATTAATTTATTAAAGGAACAAGCTCCTGGTTTCAGTGATGTGTTCTCTCTCTTTTTCTTTCTATATAATTTATTCCCACTCTCATCCTTATTATTTCCTTTCTTTTGCTGCCTTTATGCTTTGTTTGCTGCTCTTTTCCTAGCTCCTTTAGATTTAAGTTTAGGTTGTTTGAGATTTTTCTTACTTCTTGAGGTAGGCCTGTATTTATATACTCCCTCTTAGGCCCATTTCTGCTACATCTCAAAGTTTTTGAACCATTGTGTTTTTATATTAATTTGTTTCCGTATATATTTTTCTTATTTTATTTCCTGACTGACCCATATATTGTTTAGTAGCATGTTGTTTAGCCTCCATGTATTGCAAGTCTTTCCAAATTTTTTTCTTGTGGTTGACTTCAAATTTCATAGTTTTGTGGTTAAAAAAATATGTATGGTATGATCAATTTTATGTACTTGTTGAGGCCTGATTTGTGACTTAGTATGTGATTTATGTCCCATGTGCACTTGAAAATAATGCATAGTCTGTTGCTTTAGGATGGAAAGCTATGAATATGTCTATTAAGTCCATCCAATCCGTGTGTCATTCAAAGCCATTGTTTCCTTGTTTATTTTCTGCTTAGATGATCTGTCCATTGTTGTAAATGGGTTATTAAAATCCCCTATTATTACTGTATTATTATCAATAATTTCATTCATGTATGTTACTGTTTGAAATATTTGGGCACCTTTTGTTAGGGGCATAATTATTTACAATTGTTGGATCTTGTTGGATAGCCCCATTTATTATGATATAGTGCCCTTTCTGATCTCTGGTTACAAGCATTGGTTTAAAATCTAGTTTTTCTTGGGGCGCCTGGGTGGCGCAGTCGGTTAAGCGTCCGACTTCAGCCAGGTCACAATCTCGCGGTCCGTGAGTTCGAGCCCCACGTCGAGCTGATGGCTCAGAGCCTGGAGCCTGTTTCCAATTCTGTGTCTCCCTCTCTCTCTGCCCCTCCCCCGTTCCATACTCTGTCTCTCTCTGTCCCAAAAATAAATAAAAACGTTGAAAAAAAAATTTAAAAAATAATCTAGTTTTTCTGTTATAAGTACTGCTACTTTGACTTTCTTTTGATGTCCATTTGTATAATATATGTTTCCCCATCCACTTACTTATAATCTGCAGGTGCCTTTAGGTCTAAAATGAGTCTCTTGTAGGCAGCATGTAGATGGGTCTTATTTTTTAATTCATTCTGACACCTATTTCTTTGTATTGGAGGGTTTAGTCCACTTATATCAGAGTAATTATTCATAAATATGCATTTAGTGCCATTTTATTTCTTGTTTTGTCATTGTTTCTGGTGATTTTCTCTTTTTCTTTCCTATATTTGCCACTTTTGGTCTTTTATTTCCACTTAAGAAGACCCCTTTAATATTTCTTTCAGGGCTGATTTAGTGGTCACAAACTCCTTTAGTGTGTATCTGGGAAACACTTTATATCTCCTTCTATTTTGAATGATTGCATTGCTCATCTCTGGATCCATGCATTTAGTGAGACTTCATTTGTGGAGGCAGCAGTGGCAGCGGCAAGTCTCATTTTGTAAGTACACTTGTGTACACCTTAAATAATTGTGCCTAATCTGGCAGAGAACCTCAAAGTGCCCACAACAGGCAAAGAGAGGCTTGCAGACAACTGGACTGAAGGAAAAGTTATCAGGAATCAATACAGGATAGATACGACACAGGAGACACTCCTCAAACACTAAGTCTAGGGATTAGGGGACACTGCACTGCAGGGCACTACAGATCCTCTTCTTCATAAAGACATTACCTTCAAGAGAAAGAGATATACACGACTTTCCTAACACAAATATAGAGGCTTAGAAAAATGAGGAGAAAAATATGACTCAAAGGGGAAAAGAAGGGGGGAGGCAAAACCAAAGAGGCCTTAGGAAAGTGGACATAAATAATATGATTCATAGAGAATTTCATCATAAATATACTCATAGGCCTGGAGTAATGAGTGGAGGATACCACTAAGGCCCTTAACACAGAGATAAAAAGAACTTCTCAGAGATGGTCAACACAATAAATGAGATTTAAAATATAATTGGAATAAATGACAAGTTATATGAAGCATAGGAACAATTAATGGCATGGAAGTAAAAGTAATGGAAATCAATCCAGCTGAGCAAGTGAGGGAAAAAAATTATGCAAATTGAAAATAGACTTACAGAACTCAATGAGCCCATTAAATGTAATACTGTTTGCATTATAGGGATCCAAGAAGATGAAAAGAAATAAAAGAAGTAAGAACACTTATTGGAATTAATAATAGAAAAACTCCCTAATATGGGACATGAAACATATCCAGATCAAAATGGCAGATAGATCACCACAAAATATCAACCAAAGGAGGGCCAAAGCAAGACACAAGAAATTAAAGTGCAAAAAAGTAGTGAAAAATAAAATAAAATAAAATAAAATAAAATCAGCAAGAGACCCACTTTACAGCAATGGACACATCACCTAAGCAGAAAGTCAACAAAGAAATAATGGCTTTGAATGACACACTGGACCAGATGTACTTAACAGATACATTCAGCACATTTCACCCTAAAGCAACAGAATACATATTCTGCTCGAGTGCACATGGAACATTCTCCAGAAGAGATCACATACCAGGTAATAAATCAGCCCTAAACAAGAACAAAAAGATAAATATCACATCATGCATATTTTCAGAACACAATGCTATGAAACTTTAAATAAACAATAAGAAAAAATTTGGAAATACCATGAATAATTTTAGATTAAAAAATATCCTACTAAAGAATGAATGGATTAACCAAGAAATTAAAGATGAAATTTAAAAAGTACATGGAAGCCAATGAAAATGATAACACCACAGCCCAAAACCTCTGGGATGGAGCAAAAGCGGTCATAAGAGGGACTTCTGTAGCAGTCCAGGCCTTCATAAGAAGGAAGATGCCTCAAAATCACAACCTAACATTATACCTAAAGTGGCTGGAAAAAAAATAAATTAACAAATAAATAAAGCCTAAATTCAGCAGAAGGCAAATAATAAAGATTAGAGCAGAAAGAAATAGTATCAAAATAAAAAAAATATTAGAACAAATCAACAAAACCAGGAGCTGGTTATTTCAAAAAATTAACAAAATTGATAAACCCTTAGCTAGATTTATTAAAAAGAAAAAAGAAAGGACCTCAAACAACAAAATCATGAATGAAAGAGGAGAGATCACAAGCAATACCACAGAAATACAAATAATAGTAAGAGAATATTATAAGCAATATAGGCCAAAAAATTTGGTAATTTGACAAAAATTGTCAAATTCCTAGAAACATATAAACTACCAAAACTGAAACAGGAAGAAATAGAAAATTTGAACAGACCCATAACCAGCAAAGAAATGGAATCTGTAATAAAAAGTCTTCCAACAAACAAGAGTCCAGGGCCAGATGGCTTCCAGGGGAAATTCTATCAAAGATTTAAAGAAGTGTTAATACTTATTCTTTTGAAGTTATTTCAAAAAAATAGAAATGGAAGGAAAAACTTTCAAACTTATTCTGAGTCCAGGATTACCTCGATTCCAAAACCAGACAAAGATCCTACTAAAAAGGAGATATACAAAACAATCTCCCTGATCAACATGGATGCAAAAATTTCTCAACAAGATACTAGCAAACTGAATCCAGCAATACATCAAAAAAATTAGTCACACAATCAAGTGGGATTTATTCCTGGGCTGCAGAACTTGTTCAACACCTGCAAATAAATCAATGTGATACATCATATTAATAAAAGAAAGGATAAGAACCACACAACCCTCGCAATAAATGCAGAAATGGCATTTAACAAAATAGAGTGTCCTTTCTTGATAAAATTCCTCAAAAAGGTAGTGATAGATGGGACATACCTCAAGATCATAAAGGCCATATATGAAAGAAATACAGCCAATATCATCCTCCATGGGGAAAACCTGAGAGGTTTCTACCTAATGTCAATAACATGACAGGGATGTCCACTCTCACCACTGTTGTTAAACATAATGTTGGAAGTCCTAGCCTCAGAAATCAGACAACAAAAGAAGTAAAAGACACCCAAATCAGCCAGGAAGAAATCAAACTTTCATTCTTCACAGATGACATTACACTCTATGTGGAAAACCCAAAAGACTCCACCAAAAAACTGCTAGAACTGATATATAAATTCAACAATGTCACAGGATATAAAATCAATGTACAAAAGTCAGTTGCATTTCTATACACCAATAATTAAGCAGCAAAATGAGAAATCAAGGAATGGATCCTATTTATCATTGCACCAAAACCCATAAAATACCAAGGAATACACCTAACCAAAGAGGTAAAAGAGCTGTATGCTGAAAATTATAGAAGCTTATAAAATAAATTGAAGACACAAAGAAATGGAAAAAAAAACAGTCCATGCTCATGGATCAGAAGAACAAATATTGTTAAAATGTCCAGGCTACCCAAAGAAATCTACACATTCAATGTATTCCCTATCAAAATAAACACGCATTCTTCACAGAGCTAGAACAAACAATTCTAAAATCTGTATGGAACCAGAAAAGACCCCTAATATCCACATTAATCCTGAAAAAAGAAAACCAAAGCAGGAGGCATCACAATTTCAGATGTCAAGCTGTTTAATTAAGCTGTAATCATCAAGACACTATGATACTGAAATAAAACAGACACATAGATCCATGGAACAGAATAGAAAACCCAGAAATGGACCCACAAATGTATGGCCAACTAATCTTCCCCAGGGCAGTAAAGAATATCCAATGTAAAAAAGATAGTCTCTCCAGAAAATAGTGTTGGGAAAACTGGACAGTGGTATGCAGAAATATGAATGTGAACCACTTTCTTACATGATACACACACACAAAAAAAACTCAAAATGGATGAAAGACCTAAATGTGAGACAGGAAGCCATCGAAACTCTAGAAGAGAAAACAGGCAGCAACCTCTTTGAGTTCAGCTGCAACAACTTCTTACTAGATATATCTCCAGAGGAAAGGGAAATAAAAGCAAAAATGAATTAATGGGACTTCATCAAGATATAAAGCTTATGCACAGTGAAGGAAACAATCAATACAACGAAAAGGCAGTTGATAGATTGGGAGAAGATATTTGAAAATGTCATATGAGATAAAGGGTTAGTATCCAAAATCTATAAAGAACTTATGAAACTCAACACTCAAAAAACAAACAAACAAAAAACAACAAACAATACAGTGAAGAAATGGGCAAAACACATGAATAGACACTTTTCCAAAGAAGACATCGACATGGTTAACAGACACATGAAAAGATGTTCACCATCACTCATCATCAGGGAAATACAAATCAAAACTACAATAAGATACTACCTCATTCCTGTCATAATGGCTAAAATTAACAACTCATGAAACAAAATATGTTGGCAAGGATGCAGACAAAAAGGATCACTTTTGCACTGCAGGTGGGAATGCAAACTGGTGCAGCCACTCTGAAAAACAGTATGGAGTTTCCTCGAAAAAAAAAGACAATATCCAAACACTTTGGGATGCAGCAAAGGCAGTCCTGAAAGGAAAGTACATTGTAATCCAGGCCAATCTCAAGGAACAAGAAAAATACCAAATACAAAATCTAACAGCACACCTAAAGGAAATAGAAGCAGAACAGCAAAGACACCCCAAACCCAGCAGAAGAAGAGAAAGAATAAAGATCAGAGAAGAAATAAACACTATAGAATCTAAAAAACCTGTAGAGCAGATCAATGACACCAAGAGTTGGTTTTCTGAAAGCATAAACAAAATTGATAAACCTCTAGCCAGGCTTATCAAAAAGAAAAGGGAGATGACCCAAATAGATAAAATCATTAATGAACATGGAATTATGACAACCAATCTCTCAGAGATACAACCAATTATCAGGCAATACTAGGAAAAATTATATGCCAACAAACTGGACGACATGGAAGAAATGGACAAATTCCTAAACACCCACACACTCCCGAAACTCAAAGATGAAGAAATAGAAAGCTTGAACAGAGCCATAACCAGCGAAGAAATTGAATTGGTTATCAAAAATCTCCCAACAAATAAGAGTCCAGGATCAGATGGCTTCCCAGGGGAATTCTACCAGACATTTAAAGCACACATAACACCTATCATTCTCAAGCTATTCCAACAAATACAAAGGGAAGGAAAACTTCCAGGCTCATTCTATGAAGCCAGCATTATGTCATTCCTAAACCACGCAGGGACCCAAAAAAAAATAGAACTAAAGGCCAATATCCCTGATGAATATAAATGCAAAAGTTCTCAGCAAGATACTAGCAAATCGAATTCAACAGCATATAAAAAGAATTATACACCATGATCAAGTAGGATTCATTCCTGGGTTGCAGGGCTGGTTCATCATTCGCAAATAGATCAATGTGATACATCACATTAATAAAAAAAAAAGATAAGAACCATATGATCCTGTCAATTATTGCAGAAAAAGCATTTGACAAAATTCAGCATCCTTTCTTAATAACAACCCTCGACAAAGCCGGGATAGAAGGAACATACTTAAACATCATAAAAGTCATTTATGAAAAGCCCACAGCTAATATCATCCTCAATGGGGAAAAACTGAGAGCATTCTCCCTGAGATCAGGAACACGACAGGAATGTCCACTCTAACCACTGTTGTTTAACATAGTGTTGGAAGTGCAAGCATCAGCAATCAGAAAAGAAAAGGACATCAAAGGCATTAAAATTGATAAAGATGAAGTCGAGCTTTCACTTTTTGCAGATGACATGATATTATACATGGAAAATACGTTAGACTCCACCAAAAGTCTGCTAGAACAGATACATGAATTCAGCCATGTCGCAGGATACAAAATCAATGTACATAAATCAGTTGCATTCTTATACACTAACAATGAAGCAACAGAAAGACAAATGAAGAAACTGATCCCATTCACAATTGCACCAAGAAGCATAAAATACCCAGGAATAAAGCTAACCAAAGATGCCAAAGATCTGTATGCTGAAAACTATAGAAAGCTTATGAAGGAAATTGAAGAAGACATAAAGAAATGGAAAAATATTCTATGCTCATGGATTGGAAGAATAAATATTGTTAAAATGTCAATACTACCCAGAGCTATCTACACATTCAATGCAATCCCAATCAAAATTGCACCAGCATTCTTCTCGAATCTAGAACAAGCAATCCCAAAATTTGTATGGAACCACAAAAGGGCCCAAATAGCCCAAGTAATTTTGAAGAAGAAGACCAAAGCAGGAGGCATCCCAATCCCACACTTTAGCATCTACTACAAAGCGGCAATAAGGAAGACAGCATGGTATTGGCACTAAAACAGACACATAGACCAATGGAATAGAATAGAAACCCCAGAACTGGACCCACAAACGTATGGCCAACTAATGTTTGACAAAGCAGGAAAGAATATCAAATGGAAAAAAGACAGTCTCTTTAACAAATGGTGCTGGGAGAACTGGACAGCAACATGCAGAAGGATGAAACTAGACCACTTTCTCACACCATTCACAAAAATAAACTCAAAATGGATAAAGGACCTGAATGTGAGACAGGAAACCATCAAAACCCTAGAGGAGAAAGCAGGAACAAACCTCTCTGATCTCAGCCGCAGCCATTTCTTACTTCGCACATCCCCAAGGGCAAGGGAATTAAAAGCAAAAGTGAACTATTGGGATCTTGTGAAGATAAAAACTTCTGCACAGCAAAGGAAACAACCAACAAAACTGAAAGGCAACCAAACGGAATGGGAAAAGGTATTTGCAAATAACATATCGGACAAAGGGCTAGTATCTAAAATCTATAAAGAGCTCACCAAACTCCACACCCGAAAAACAAATAACCCAGTGAAGAAATGGGCAGAAAACATGAATAGACACTTCTCTAAAGAAGACATCCAGATGGCCAACAGGCACATGAAAAGATGTTCAGCGTCGCTCCTTATCAGGGAAATACAAATCAAAACCACACTCAGGTATCACCTCACGCCAGTCAGAGTGGCCAAAATGAACAAATCAGGAGACTATAGATGCTGGAGAGGATGTGGAGAAACGGGAACCCTCTTGCACTGTTGGTGGGAATGCAAATAGGTGCAGCCGCTCTGGAAAGCAGTGTGGAGGTTCCTCAGAAAATTAAAAATAGACCTACCCTGTGACCCAGCAATAGCACTGCTAGGAATTTATCCAAGGGATACAGGAGTACTGATGCATAGGGGCACTTGTACCCCAATGTTCATAGCAGCACTCTCAACAATAGCCAAATTATGGAAAGAGCCTAAATGTCCATCAACTGATGAATGGATAAAGAAATTGTGGTATATATACACAATGGAATACTATGTGGCAATGAGAAAAAATGAAATATGGCCTTTTGTAGCAACGTGGATGGAACTGGAGAGTGTAATGCTAAGTGAAATAAGCCATACAGAGAAAGACAGATACCATATGGTTTCACTCTTATGTGGATCCTGAGAAACTTAACAGGAACCCATGGGGGAGGGGAAGGAAAAAAAAAAAAGAGGTTAGAGTGGGAGAGAGCCAAAGCATAAGAGACTGTTAAAAACTGAGAACAAACTGAGGGTTGATGGGGGGTGGGAGGGAGGGGAGGGTGGGTGATGGGTATTGAGGAGGGCACCTTTTGGGATGAACACTGGGTGTTGTATGGAAACCAATTTGTCAATAAATTTCATATATATAAAAAAAAAGTTCATTTATTTATTTTGAGAGACAGAGAGAGCAGCAGCAGAAGAAGAAGGGGTGGGATTGAGAGAAGTGGGGGAGAGAATCCCAACCAGGCTCCATGCCAACAGCACAGAGCTTGACATGGGCCTTGAACCCACTATCCTTGAGATTGTGACCTGGGCTGAAACTGAGAGTCAGATGCTTAACTGACTGATCCACCAAGGTGCCCCTAAAATTCTATCTTTATCTTTTTTTTCCACTTTAATTACTATGTGTCTTGGTGTGGACCTTCTTGGGTAGAATTTGTTGGGTGACCCCTCTGTCTCCTGAAATTGGACATTTGTTTCCCTCCTCAGATTTCTCTCTCCTATCCTTTCTTTCAATACATTTTCTACCTGTATTTTCTTCTCCTGGGATCCCTATCATGTGAATGCTATTATCCTTGATGGAGTCACAGAGTCATCTAAGTCTATTCTCATTATGCGGTATTTGTTTGTTTGTCATCTCTTCAGCCTGTTTGCTTTCCATTACTCTATCCTCCAGGTAACAGATATGTCCCTCTGCTTCTTATGGCCTACTATTTATTCCATCTATTGCATTTTTAATTGCTTTTTTTGCATTCTTCATCTCTTATATGTCACTTTCTATTCCTTTTGTCAGAGTCACACAAATACCCTCCACTCTTTTCTCAAGTGCAGTGAGTATCTTTACGATTATTACTTTAAATTTTTTATCTGACATACTACTTATTTCTGTTTTTCTTAGATATCCTGTTGTGATTTTGTGGTGTTCTTTCATTCGGGACAAATTCCTCTGTCTCTTCATCTTGTCTACCTCTGTGTGTCTGGTTTTGTGTGTGTGCGTGTGTGTGTGTGTGCATGTGTATTTTAGAAAAGTCAGCTATGTCCTCTGATTTTGAAAGCAGTAACTTCATAAAGCAGTGGTTCTCTAGTCCCCTGCTGTGTAGTTTTCCCTCTTCATCAGAACCTGGCACTTCAAGGGAGTCTCCTGTGCATGTCGATTGTATCCTGCTATTGGGTCTGAGTTGCTTTTTCTTTTATTCCAGATGTCTGCACCAACTCTTTGTCTATTGTGGGCTGTATTTACTCTCTATGTGTTAGTTAGACCCGGGAAGACTGGCTCTGAGGGGGTGTGACTTTAGGAGGGCATGGGGGTAGGGTGGAAATGTTAGCAAAGTTAGCACTGTGTCACTAGCTCTAAGCTGGATTCCTGGATATATGGTGGTGGCCGGGGTTGCAGTGTGCATGATTGGCAGCAGCAAGGGCTAGTCACAAGGCTGAAGTGCCAACAAGGGGTACACATTTGTTGGGAATGGTGCATGGCATGTGTGCATGCAGATGCTGGACATAAAACATGGCAGCTGAGGGTGTGTAATTGCTGGGCAAGTCGTGTGGTGTCTGTATGTTGTGTCTATGCACAGAGTGCAGATGGGTGGATCCAGTCCAATTTTTAAAAAATTTGCATTACACTCAGGGCCTAGCCCAGCAAGGTTGGAGTCAGTGAGTCCTCAGGAGAACTCCTGGAAGAGGTGCACTCCTAGCTGGTTAGGTATCAAGTATCTTTGCAGCACAGCCTGAGACAGGTTGCTCAGTGTTCATTCTGGGGTTTGGGGGAGGAAATGGCACCTGCCAGCTCCTTTCGTCCTGGAGAATTTTCCTAACGTGCTCTGAAATTCAGTATAAGTAGATTTCTCTCCTGTTTTGTAGGCTGTAGATTCTATGTTGCCTCTCCTCAGGCTGTTACCTCTTTAAGGGAAGGAACCCAGCTATTACTCACCTTCCAGGCTGGCCCAGTGCTGAGTCAGCTGACTTACAACTCCAGAGTCTAAGCCTCAGTGCTTATACAAACTCACAGAATTCAGCTCCTCTGTTTTTCAGGGACTCATGTTATAGGGATTCATTGTCCCCATGTAGGATCCCTGATGCTTTTCTCTCTCCACAACCACAGCTCTCTCCTTACAGTGGGCAGCTTCCATCCACCATGTTTGACCTTCCTATACTCTCCAATGTGGCTTCTTTTCTACATTTAGTTTTTTTTTTTATTTTGTTTTTCCTGTCTTCAGTTCATTCTCTGGTTTATGATTCAGATGTGAGTTGTATCTAACTGTAAACGTGTGATGGGGTGAGCTTAGGGTGCTCCTACTTTGCCATCTTGCACTCCCTCCTGCCCTTCTCTTGATGCTTCAAATTTTTTCTTTTTAACACTCCTTTTTGCCATTTTAATTACTGTGTGTCATGGTTTGGACATCCTTGGGTTGATTTTGTTGGGGGCTCTCTGTGCTTTGGGGCAAATCTAGATATCTGTTTCCTTCCCCAGATTAGGGAATTTTTCAGATATTATTTATTCAAATATTTTTCTGTCTTCTTTCTCTCTCTTCTCCTCTGGCATCCTTATAATGTGTTAATGTTACTACACTTGATGTTGTTGATTTCTCTTAACCTATTCTCATTTATTTTTTTTTCCTTTTTGCTGTTCAGTTTGGTTGCTTTCCAATACTCTGTCTTCCAGCTTGCTTTTCTGTTCTTTTGCTTCTTCTAATTTTCTATTAACTCCTTTTGTATATTTTTAAATTTCAGTTATTGAGTTCTTCAACTCTAGGTATTTTTTTTTATATTTTCTATCTTTTGGCTGAAGGTCTCCCTGAGATCCTTCACTTTTTTGTTGTGTTCAGTGAGTATATTTATGTCCATTATTTTGAATTTTTTTTCAGGCTTAATAATTATCTCCATTTCATTTAGCTTTTTTTTCTCTGATTTTGTCCTGTTATTTCCTTTGTAACATATTCCTGTATCCTCATTTTGTCTAACTGTATTTGTTTCTATTTATTAGAAAAGTCAGCTATGTCTCCTGATCTTGAAATTAGCGGCCCTATGAAGAGGCTGTGTGATGTCCTATAGTGCAATGTCTCCCGTTCACCAGAATCAGATGATTCAGGAGTGTCTCCTCTGCGAGTTACATAAACCTTACTGTTTTGGTGGAGCTGCATTTGCCTTCAGTCCAGTTGGCTGCTGAGGCCCCCTTTGCCTCTTGTGAGCACTTGGAAGGGTTTGGTACCTGTGTTGTTAAAGGGCCAGTCTAGAGTTACTGTAGGCTTGTAGTTTGCTGATGTCAGCAATCAGACAAGATGACTGCTCTTAGTTAATCTTCCAAGGATGCAGTAACACTGATCTTTAGGGTGCTGTCCTTGTCATATCTCCTGAGTTTTTGTTGATGGGTTGAGCTGGACGTCAGAGGAGATGCCTAATCCTTCTCTGTCTGTTGGTGCTATAGTCATCCAAAACTGCAGGTCTTTCTCCCAGTGCTGGTCCCTGAGTGTTTTTTATTGATTGGTGGGGTCAGCAGTCAGACCAGATGCTTACCCCTCATCAGTCTGTGGATGCTGCAGTAGCAATGATCTTGATGGTGCTCTCTCTGCCTTATCCCTTAAGGGAATTTCATTGGTGGATGCGACCCATAGTCAGACCTGTTATCTGCCCATGTCCACCTTCTGAGGCTGCAGGCACACTAGACTGAAGGGTTCTCTTCCTTTGGTAGCCCACCTGAGAGGTTTCTATTGGTGAATCGTGCTGGTAATTAAATCCAATGCCTGCCTATAGTACGTCTGCTGGGGCTGCAGTTTCAGAATAGCAGGGCAATTTCTGTGCACTGCCAACTGTAAGGTTCAGCTGCTGGGACTACAGGCAGACTGATGAGTGTTGTTATCTTCCCCTCTCCTCAGTACAGAAGTCACTTTGGAGTGACACCAGTCCCTGCTGAGACTGATTCCATGATATGTCAGGGCAGGAGCCACTTTGGAAGGATACCTGCTGAGTGGGGAAGGCTGGGTAGAGCAGATAAGCCAGAAAATGTGAGGACAAGATGCATGGTGTTAAGCAAGAGAGGTGAAGAATGTTAGTACTGGCTCCCACAAGTGTTCTTCTATCTATCCTGTGTGTCTTGGGGAACAGAAATGCCACTTAACATTTCTTTGGCTCTTGGAGAAGTCTCCTAAAGATCCTTGTCTCTCCAGTGCCGTTCTGAGATTGGTTAAATAAATCTCCTTCACATATACCCCAGGCACTTTTCAAACTGCTATTTCTATGTTGTATCTTGGCTAGGTTACTTTTTAAGTTGTCATTTTAAAGGTGAGATCTCATTTTCCTATTGCCCTTTGGCTCTCCCAGAGCTAAGCCCACTGATTTTTAAAGTATCTAGAGTAAAGCCCCACTAATTGTGGAACCTTTCAATGTTAAACACCACTGGCTTTCAAAGCTAAGTGTTATTGGGATTTGTCTTCCCAGTTCAAGTACCCCAACCTGATCTGTCTAGTATAGTGTTTGATCCTTTAATTTTTCCGTGTTTGTGGTGTCTCTCCTGTTTGTACATGATCTCACCGATTTTTATTCCAAACCATGTATCTACACCTCCTACCCTTTCCAGGGTTGCCTCTTCTCTATGATTAACTGTTAAATGTCTGTTCTACAAGTCTTTGGGTCATTTTCCAATTTAGTTATGCTGATATGGTTGTTATCGCAAAGTGTCCATGAGAGAAGGAGAGCTTATATCCATCATCATCCTAGAAGTCTCAATGTTTTATGTTTTTAAATTGTATACTTAGATCTATGATAAATTTTGAGTTATTTTTAATATTTTATGCAAAGTTTGGATCAAAGTTCATTATTTGGCATCAGGATAGCCAATTATTCCTGCATGGAGTTTTGAAGACTCTTCTGTATCAAGTTGCCTTTGCACCTTTGTCAAAAACCAAATCATTATATATGCATGAGTCTATTTCTGATCACTCTGTGCTGTTCCAGTCATCTATTTTCTATTTTGATGCCAATACCACACTGTTTTGGTTACTATAACTTTATAATGTCTTGAAAATAGGTAATGAAAGAGTCCCAACTTGGATATTTTTCAAAATGTTTTAGACATTTTAGATCTTTTTCAATTCCACGTAATGTTTAAAATCAGCTTGTCAATTTACACACACACACACACACACACACACACACACACACAAATACACAGAGGAGCTTGCAGGGATTCACTTTGACATTGGATTGGATCGAAAGGTTAATTTGGTCATAATTCACAACTTAATATTACTTAGTCTTTTGATCAATGAAAAGTTATATCTTCTCTTTTGCTCAGAGCTTCTTTAATTTCTCTCAGAAATGTTTTGTAGTGTTCAAGGTATAGGTTTTGCACATCTTTTGTCAAATTTATCCTTGAGTACTTCATGATTTTTATGTTATTTTTTAAGTTTATTTATTTCAAGGGAAAGATAAAGCATAAGTCAGGGAGGGTCAGAGAGAGGGAGAGAGAGAATCCAAAGCAGATTCCACACTATCAGCACAGAGCTTATCATGGGATTCGAATCCATGCAACTGTGAGATCCTGACTTGAACTGAAGTTGGATGCTTAACCCAGTGAGTGACCAAGGCACCTCTGATTTTAATGTTATTAAAAGGGTATAATTTTTTAAAAATTTAATTTTCAATTATTTATTTCCCTATAGTGATTTTTCAAATTGCTCTACTATTCTAAATCATGCTGAATTCACTAATTAATCATTGTACATTGTTTTGTTACATCAGTGTTTCTACATACACAATCATGCTGTGTGTAAGTGAAGGCATGTTAAAATTTTCTTTGAAAAACTTGATGCTTTTTGTTTCATTTTCTTGCCTAATTGTCTGGGGTAAAACTTCTAGCACATGTTTGAATAGAAGTGGCGAGAGCAGACATCCTTTTCTTATTCCTGATCATAGGGGCAAAGCATCCAATCTTATCATTAATTATTATATGAGCTTTAGGTTTTTGGTACATGCCCTTTATCAGGTGGAGGAATTTCCCTTATTTTTCTATCTTTCTAAAAGTTTTATTTTTTTATCCCAAATGGATTTTTTTTTGTTTTAAATCTTGCAATATTGCAATACTGGTCTCAAAAGTAGATTTCAGTGATTCATCATTTACATACAACACCCAGTGCTCATCACAAGTTCCTCTTTAATAACCATCACCTATCTAGCCAATCTCCCACCCACCTCTTCCCATCAACTTTTGGTTTGTTCTCTATCATTAAGAACATCTTGTGATTTGTTTCCCTTTCTTCTCTCCCCCTTCCCATATGTTCATCTGTTTTGTTTATTAAATTCTACATATGAGTGAAATCATGGTATTTGTCTTTTTCCGATTAAGTTATTTCACTTAGCATAATACATTCTAGCTCCATCCACCATTGTAAACACCAAGATTTCTTTTTTTTAATAGCTGAGTAATATTTTATTGTGTGTGTGTGTGTGTGTGTGTGTGTGTGTGTGTGAATGTGCATGTGTGTGTGTGTGTGCATCCCATGTCTTCTTTGTCCATTTATTGGCCTATCAATATTTGGGCTCTCTCCATACTTTGGGTATTGTTGATAAGATGCTATAAATACTGGGATGCCTGGAACCCCTCAAATCTGTAGTTTTGTATCATTTGGGCAAACACCTAGTAGTGAAATTGCTGGATCATATGGTAGTTCTATTAATAGTCTTTTGGGGAACTTCCATATTGTTATGAAAATTCGCTGTACTAGCTTGCATTCCCACCAAAAGTGCAAGGGGGTTCCCGTTTCTCCACCTCCTCACCAACACCTGTTGTTTCTTGTGTCGTAAATTTTAGCAATTCTGACAGGTGTGAGGTGATATCTCATTGTGGTCTTGATTTGTATTTACCTAATGATGAGTGATGTTCAGCATCTTTTCATGTGTCTGTTGCCATCTGCATATCTTTTTTTGGAAAAATGTCTGTTTATATATTCTGCCTATTTTTAACTGTATTATTTGTTTTTTGGGAGGTGAGGTTTGTAATTTCTTTATATATTATGGTTACGAACTCATTCAAACATGTCATTTGCAACTATCTTCTCCCATTCCGAAGGCTGCCTTTTTGTTTTGTTCCTTGTTTCCTTTGCTATGCAGAAGCTTTTTATTTTGTTGAAGTTCCAATAGTTTATTTTTGCTTTTGTTTCACTTGCCTGAGGACACATATCTAGCAATAAATTTCAACAGCCAGTGTCAAAGAGATTACTGACTGTGTTGTCCTCTAGGATTTCAATGATTTTCTGTATCACATCTGACCTTTAATCATTTTATATTTATTTTTGTGTTTTGGTGTAAGAAAGTGGTCCAGTTTTATTCTTCTACATGTTGCTGTCCACTTTTTCCAGCACGATTTGTTCAAAAGACTTTTTTCCATTGGATATTCTTTTCTGCTTTGTTGAAGATTGATTGACCATATAGTTGTGCATTAATTTCTGGGCTTTTCTATTCTGTTCCTTCATCTACATGTCTGTTTTTGTGCCAGGATCATACTATGTTGATATCTAGAGCTTCGGAATATAACCTGAAGTCCAGGAGTGTGATGTCTCCAGCTTTGTTTTTTGTTTTTGTTTTTTTCTTTTTTTTCTTTTTTCAGGATTGCTTTGACTCTTTGGGTTTTTTTCTGGCTCCATACAAATATTAAGATTCTTTTCTTCCAACTATGAAAACTGCTGTTGGTATTTTTATGCTGATTGCATTAAATAAGTAGATTGCATTGGATGATATACACATTTTTATGTTTATTTATTTTTGAGAGAGAGAGAGAGTGCTAGCGCGGTAGGGGCAGAAACTGAGAGGGAGACACAAAATCTGAAGTAGGCTCCAGGCTCTGAGATGTCAGCACAGAGCCCGACACGGAGCTTGAAGCCATGAACCCTGAGATCATGACCTGAACTGGTAAAAAGCCAACTGAGCCAACCAGGCGCCCCTGGGTAATATAGACATTTTAACAATATTTTTTCTTTCAATCTATGAATATGGAATATTTTTCCAGTCCTTTATGTCACCTTCAATTTATTTAGTTTTTTTCTAGTTTTCAGTGTACAGGCCATTTACATCTTTTGATAGGTTTATTCCTGGTATCCTATGGGTTTTGGTGCAATTATAAATCATATTGATTCCTTGATTTCTCTTTCATTTGTGTCTTTATTGTTATATAGAAATGCAACACATTTCTGTATAGTGATTTTGGATCCAGAGACTTTTTACTGAATTCCTGTATCTCTTCTAGGAATTTTTTGGTGGGCTATTTTGGGGATTATATATAGAGAATCATGTCATCTGCAAATAGTGAAAGTTTGACTTCTTTCTTGCCAATTTGCATGTCTTTTATTTCTCTTTGCTGTCTGATTGCTGAGGTTAGGACTTTCAGTACTTTGCTAAATGACTCTGGTGACAGTGGACATCCTTGTCTTGTTCTTGACTATAGAGGAAATGCTCTGTGTTTTTCCCAATTGTGGATGATAGTAGCTGTGATTTTACCATATGGCCTTTATTATGTTGAGGTATAGTCTGTCTAGCCCTACTTTGTTGAGGGTTATTTAATCATGAATGGATGTTGGACTTTGTTTTTTTTTTTTTAATGATGAATGGATGTTGGACTTTGTCAAATGCTTTTACTACATCTATTGAGTGTATCATATGGTTCTCATCCTTTCTTTCATTAATGTGGTGTATCACATTGATTGACTTGTGAATATTGAACAATACTTGAAGCCCAGGAATACATTTAACGTGATTTTGGTGAATTATCCTTTTAATGTACTGTTGGATTCAATTTGCAGTAGTTAATTGAGAATTTGCATACATGTTCATCAGAGATATTGGCTTCCAGCTCTTTTGTTTGTTTGTTTTAGTGAAGTTTTTGTCCGTTTTTGTTATCAGGGTAATCTCTGCCTTGTAGAATGTATTTGTAGAATTTGTAGAATGAATTTGTCCTTCCATTTGTAGTTTTTAGAATAGTTTGAGAATAGATATTAGCTCTTTAAATGTTTGGTAGAATTCCCTGTGAAGCCATCTGGTCCTGGACCTTTGTTTGTTTGGAGACTTTTATTACTGATTCTGTATCTTTATTGGTTGTCAGTCTAAGTTTTCTATTTCTTCCTGCTTCAGTCTTAATTGTTGACATGTTTCTAGGAATTTATCAATTTCTTCCAGGTTTTTCCATTTGTTGACATATAGTTTTTCATAATATTCTCTTATAATTGTTTGTATTTCTGTGGTGTTGGTTATTATTTTTCCTCTCTCATTTGTGATTTTATTTGTTTTGGTCTGTTCTCTTTTCTTTTTATAAATCTGGCTAGGGAGTTAATAATTTCATCAAATTATTAGAAAAAGCTCCTGGTGTCATTGAAATTTTCTTTTTTGTTTGTTTGTTTGTTTGCTTGCTTTGTTTCTATACCTTTCATTTCTACTCTAACATTTATCGCTTCCCTTCTGCTGGCCATAGGCTTAATTTTTTGTTCTTTTTCTAGCTTTTTTATGTGTAAGGTTAGGGATTTAGTTGAGATTTTTTTTTTTTTTTGCATCCTGGGTGGGTCTTTATTACTATATTCTTCCTTCTTATGACTGCTTTTGCTGAATTCCAATGGGTTGGGACTGTCGTGTTTTCATTTTCATTTGTGTCTATTTTGTTTTTAATTTTTTCTTTACTTTACTGTTTGACTCATTCATTCCTTAGCAGGATGTTCTTTTACTTTCACGTATTTGTGGTCTTTCCAAGTTTTTCCTTGCGGTTCACTTCAAGTTTCATAGTGTTGTGACCAGTAAATATGCATTGAATGATCTAAATATTTTTCTACCTTTAAAAAATTTTTAAATGTTTATTTATTTTGAGAGAGAGAGAAACACACAGTGCAAGCAGGGGAGGGGCAGAGAGAGAGAGGGACACACAGAATCCGAAGCAGGCTCCAGACTCTGAGCTGTCAGCACAGAGCCCAATGCAGGGCTCGAACCCACAAACTGTGAGATCATGACCCGAGCCAAAGTCGGACGCTCAACCAGCTTAAGCACTCAGGTGTTCCAAAATTTTTCAACTTTTTGAGGCCTGATTTTTTATCTAGTATGTGATCTATTCTGGAGAATGTCTCATCAATGTGCACTTAAAAAGAATATATATTCTGCTGCTTTAGGATGGAATGTTCTTAATATATCCATTAATCCCTCTGTTCCAGTGTGTCATTCAATGCCATTGCTTCCTTGTTGATTTTCTGTTCAGATGGTCTGACCATTGATATATGTGGGGTGTTAAAGTCCCATACCATTATTGTATTATTATCAATGAGTTCCTTTATGTTTTCTATTAATTGTTTTATATATTAGGATAGTTCCATGTTACAAGCATAAATATTTACACTTGTTAGATCTTCTTTTTGGATAGTCCCTTTTATTGTGATATTTTGCCCTTCTTCATGTCTTATTATAGTCTTTGGTTTAAAATATAGTTTGTCTGATACATTCATTGCTACTCCACTTTCTTTTGACATCTATTTGCAAGATACATATTTTTCCATCCACTCACTTTCAATTTGCAAGTGGTTTTAGTTCTAAAACGAGCCTCTTGTAGATAGTATATAGGTGGGTCTTGTGTTTTTTAATTTATTCTGTCACCATATGTCTTTTGATTAGAGCGCTTAGTCCATTTACACTGAGAGTAATTATTGATAGACATGTATTCAATGACATTTTATTACTTATTTTGTTGTTGTTTCTGTATATTTTCTCTATTCCTTTTCTATCATTGTCATTTTTGGTCTATCCTTTCACTAACAGAGTCTCCTTCAATATTTCTGGTAGGGCTGATTTAGTGGTAATGAAGTCCTTTAGTTTTTTATTTTTATTTTTTTTTAATCTGGGAAACTCATGAACTCACCTTCTGTTCTGAATGACAGCCTTGCTGTGTAGAGTTTTCTTAGATGCATATTTTTCCCATTCAACCTGTTGAATATAGCATGCTACTTCCATCTGGCCTGTCATGTTTCTGTGGAGAAATCAACTGCTCAACTTGTTGGTCTCACGTAAGTTAAGGATTTGTTTTGTCTTGCTGCTTTTAGGATTTGTTTCTTTATCTCTGTATTTTGCAAGTTTAACTTAATATGTCTTGGCATTGGCCTGCTTTTGTTGATTTTGATAGCAATTCTCTGTGCCTCCTGGATGTGGATGTATGTTTCCTTCCAAAGCTCAGGGAAGTCTTCAGATATAATTTCCTCTAATAAACCTTATGTCACCTTTTCTGTCTTCTTCTTCTTCTGGTATTCCTATGATACCAATATTATTACTTTTGAATGAATCACTGTTGTCTGAAAGTCTATTCTTGTATTCCATATTTTTTCTTTCTCTCCTTTGCTCAGCTTAATGTTTTCCTTTATTTTATCTTCTGTATCACTCATTCATTTATTTGCTTCCTCTACCCTTGTGATCCTTACACTCAGTCTGTTTTGAGTCTCAGGTATTGTGTTTTTCATTTCTAATAGTTTATTAACTCTTTTATCTCTGCTGTATGATCTCCCTGAAGTATTCCTTTCTTTTATCAAGCCCAACAAGTATCCTTATGATTTTTACTTTAAATTCTCCATCATGCCTATTACTTATATCTGTTTTGATTAGCTCTCTGGCCCTGAACTTATCTTGTTTCACTGGGGATGAATTTCTCCATCTTGGCATTTCGTCTATGTCTATGTCTCCTTCTGTGTGTTAGAAAAGCCCGTTGTGTTTCCTGATCCTGAGGGTAATTGCTTTATAATGAATAAGTAATATATTTTCCAAGGCCTTATGTTTCAGGGACTGTGTCTGGAGTGCATTGCATGTACCCAGCTGCTGTGTTTTAGCTGCTCTTTCCTGCAGGCAAGTCATCTGCCAAGACTCTCCTTGCCTGTAGTTAGCAGTGTTTTGACCTTGGCCAGAGTGTGGGGAGTTTTAACAAGGTGTACTCTGGTCTGTTTGTTAAAGGAGATACTACTTCCACTAGAACTGAAAACTTTACAGAACTCCCTGGTAGGGATACATAGTGCAGACAATGATTTCAGCTGATCTTCTTGGGGAATAACCTGCTTCACTGGGACTGAAGCACACTTGCCCATGAAGACAGTATCAGTCGTCCATGGGGGAAGTGGGACATGGTGTAAGCAAGTTAAGCAGCCAGTGTTGGTGCTGTGTTGTTTACTTAAGGTAGTTTACGTTGATGGAAGGTGGAAGGAAATGGTGCCAGCCCATTCTTTTGTCCCTGGAGAGAGGTCTCTGCTTGCTGCTCTAAGAGCAACACTCCCAGGAGACTGAATAATCTCCCCTCTTTGCATTCCAGGTGTTTTCCAGATTGTCGTTTTCACATTGTCTCTCTCTGAGGTTTTTCTTGCCATTGCTCCAGAAGTAAGGCAGACCCTTCAGGGTTCTATCTCAGCCAAGCACGCATATCTTCAAAACTCCAGTCTTTGAGCCTCAATGGTTGGAAAAACTCACGAAAATCAACCTCTCCCCTTTTCCGAGACAATGGCTCTGACAAAGTGTTTTATTTGTGTGTCCCCCTGTGTGCTCCTGTGTCTCTCGCATTTCTCCATGACCAGGTCTTCCTCTGCAGGAACCCTGATCCATTTCTTCCCCAAACCATGTCATGCCACTTCCTACCTTCTTTGATACATCCTCTTCTCTCCTAGTTGTGGAGTCGCTCTGTCAGTTCTCAGATCAATTTCTTGGATATTCACAATGATTTGATATTTATCTAGTTCTGTTTTAGGGGTGAGATCAGCCTTGCATCCTCTACTACACAACCATCTTAACTCCTACCACTTTTTTCCTAGGCTTATCATTGTTTTTGGTGTTATTTTAAATGGGATTGATTATCTTCCTGCTACTCCACTATAGTGTACAGAAATGCAACGGATTTCTGTACATTGATTTTATAACATGCAACTTTACTGAATTTGTTTATCAGTTCTAAGATCTATTTGGTGGAGTCTTTTGTGTTTTCTATATAGACTATTATGTCTTTTGCAAAAAGTTAAAGTTTGACTTCTCCCTTGCCAATTTGGATTTTTTAATTTCTTTTTGTTGTCTGATTGCAGAGGCTAGGACTTCCAATACTATGTTAAACAACAATGTTGAGAGTGGATATCCCCATCTTGTTCCTCACCTTGAAGGAAAATCTCTCAATTTTTCCCCACTGAGGATGATATTAGCAGTGGAATGTTCATATATCTTCCCTTTATCTTGTTGTATGTTCCCTCTAATCCTACTTTTTGAGGTTTTTAAAATTTTTTTTAATATTTATTTTTGAGAGAGAGAGAGAGAGAGAGAGAGAGCGCGCATGAGTGGTGGAGGAACAGAGAGAGAAGGAGACACAGAATTTGAAACAAGCTCAAGGCTCTGAGCTGTCAGCACAGACCCTGACAGGGGGCTCGAACTCACGAACTGTGAGATCATGACCTGAGCTGAAATCAGACGCTTAACCGACTTAGCCACCCAGGTGCTCCTAGGTTATTTTTTTTTAATGTTTATTTATTTTTGAGAGAGAGAGAAATTGCAAGTGAGGGTGGGACAGAGAGAGGGAGGTATAAAATCTGAAACAGGCTCCAGGCTCCAGGCTCTGAGCTACCAGCACAGAGCCCAACACAGGGCTCAAACCCATGAACTGTGAGATCATGATCTGAGCTGAAGTCAGAAGCTTAACCGACTGAGCCACCCAGGAGCTCCGAGGTTTTTCTTTCCTTTTTTTTTTAAATCATAAATGGATATTGTATTTTGTCAAATGCTTTACCTGCATTTATTGAAATGATCATATGGTTCTAATGCTTTCTTTTATTAATATGGTGTATCACATTGATGTGTAAATATTTTATAAAGGTTGAAACACAAGATTAAACCACACGTGGTCATGGTGAATGATCATTTTAGTGTATTGTTGTATTTGGTTTGATGTTGTTTTGTGAGAATTTGGGAATCCATGTTCATCAGTATATTGACCTGTAGTTATCCTTCTTAATGGAGTCTTTATCTAGTTTTGGTATCAAATTAATGTTCGCCTCATAGAATGAATTTTGAAGTTTTCCTTCATTTTCTATTTTTTGGAAAAGTTTGAGAAGAGTAAGTATAACTCTTCTTTAAATGTTTGGTAGAGGGGCGCCTGGGTGGCGCAGTCGGTTAAGCGTCCGACTTCAGCCAGGTCACAATCTCGCAGTCCGTGAGTTCGAGCCCCGCATCAGGCTCTGGGCTGATGGCTCAGAGCCTGGAGCCTGTTTCCGATTCTGTGTCTCCCTCTCTCTCTGCCCCTCCCCCATTCATGCTCTGTCTCTCTCTGTCCCCCAAAAAATAAATAAACGTTGAAAAAAAAAATTTAAAAAAAAAAATAAAAAAAAAATAAATGTTTGGTAGAATGCAACTCTGAATCCATCTGACCCTAGACTTTTATGTTTTGGGAGGTTTTTTGATTACTGATTTAGATTATCTGTTGGCTATTGATCTGTTCAAATTTTCTGCGTCTTTCTGTTTCAGTTTTTATAGTTCATATGTTTCCAGAAAATTTATCCTTTTCTTCCAGGTTTTCCAATTTGTTGGCACATAAGTTTTCATAATATTCTTTTATAATTGATTGTATTTCTATGGTGTTTGTTGTGATTTCTCTCATTTGTGATTTTATTTATTTGGTTCCTTTCTCTTTTCATAAGTCTTGTTAGGGGGTTATCAATTTTATTAATTTTTTTCAAGGAATCAGTTCCTGGTTTTGATTTGTTCTATTGTTTTTTAGTTTTTGTCATTTATTTCTGATCTAATCTTTATTATTTCCCTCTTTCTTCTTGCTTTATGTCAATTTGTGATTCTTTTACTAACTCCTTCAGCTATAAGTTTAGGTTGTTTATTTGAAAAAATTCTTGCTTCTTTAAGAGGCCCTGTATTGCTATAGCCTTCCCTCTTAGGATCACTTTTGTTTCTTCCCAAAGGTTTCAGTGTTTTGTGTTTTCATTTTCATTTGATAGCATGTATTTTTTTTTATTTCTTCTTTAATTTCCTGATTGACCCATTTAGTATCTATCATATTGTTTAACATCCATGTATCTGTTGTCCTTTCAATTTTTTTCTTATGCTTGACTTCAAGTCTCATAGCATTGTGGTCATAAAATGTGCCTGGTGTGATTTCAATGTTTTGTTTTTTTTTTTTTTTTTACTTGTTCGGGCCTGATTTGTGACATAGGATGTGATATATTCTGGACAATGTGTCATGTGCACTTGAATAGAATATGGATTCTGTTATTTTAGGATGTAATATTATGAATATATCTGTTATGTCCATCTGTTCCAGTGTGTCATTCAAATCCATTGTTTCCTTGTTGAACTTCTGTGCCTAGATGTTTTGTGCATGTCACTGTCGAGTTTTCCCAACAAAAGTTTTACCAGCTGAGAAAAAGAGACCGTCTATTTTCCATTGGATACTCTTTCCTATTTTTTTTTTTCAGATAGGAGTTGGCCATCCGTTTGTGGGTCTATTTCTGGGTTCTTTATTGTATTCCACTGCTCTATGTGTCCGCTTTTGTGTCATTACCATACTGTCTTGATGATTCCAGTTTTGTAATAGAGCTTAAAACTCAAAATTGTGATGCTTTCTGCTTTGATTTTCATTTTCAACATTTTTTGGCTATTCAGAGTCCTTTGTGTTCCCATGCAAATTTTAAGATTGTTCTAGCTCTGTGAAACAGGCTGGTGTTATTTTGTAGGGAAGTGCATTGAATGTGTAGATTTCTTTGTGTAATACAGACATTTTAACAATATTTTTTATTCCAGTCCATGAGCATGGAAAATATTTTTTTATTTCTTTATGTTTTCAATTTCTTTCTTAAGCTTTCTATAATATTCAGCAAACAGATTTCTTTCTTCTTTGGTTAGGTTTATTCCTAGGTATCTTTTCGTTCTTCGTGAAATTTTAAATGGGATTGATTCCTTGATTTCTCCTTCTGCTGCTTCATTGTTGGTGTATAAAAATGCAACCGATTTCTGTATGTTCATTTTATATCCTGTAACACTGCTGAATTTGCATATCAGTTCTAGTTTTTTTGGTGGAGTCTTTCAGGTTTTTCATGTAGAGTATCATGTCATATGTGAAGCGTATAATTTTTATTTCTTCCTTGCAAATTTGTATGCAATTTATTTCTTTTTATTGTCATGTTGCTGAGACTAGGACTTCCAATACTATGTTGAACAACAGTGTGACAGTGGACATCACTATCGTGTTCCTGGCCTTATGGAGAAACCTCACAGGTTTTCCCCCATTGAAGACGGTACTAGCTGTGAGCCCTTCATATATTGTTTTTATGATGTTGAGGTATGTTCCTTCTATCCCAAATTTCTTGAGGGTTTTTATCTGTATTTTGTCAAAAGCTGTATTTTGTCAAAATCTTTTTCTGCATATATTGAAATGACCATATGATTCTTTTTCTTTTTTTTTATTAATGTGGTATATCACATTGATTTATTTGTGAATATTGAATCAGTCCAGGAATAAAACCCACTTTAACATAGTGAATTATTCTCCTAGTGTACTTTGAATTTTATCTTCTGGTATCTTGTTGAGAATTTTTGCATCCAGATTCATCAGGGATATATTGGCCAATAGTTCTCATTTTAGTGGAGTATTTGTCTGGTTTTGGAACAAAGGTAATGCTGGCTTCATAGATGAGTTTGAAAGCTTTCATTTCTATTTCTTGGAACAGCTTGACAAGAACAACTATTAACTCTTCTTTAAATGTCTGGTCAAATTTCCCTGGGAAACCATCTGCCCAGTACTCTTACTTGTTGGGAGATTTTGTTAAGGTTATTTATTTACTTTTAAGAGAGTGAGAGAGAGAGAGAGAGAGAGAGAGAGAGAGAGAGAGCTGGCAAGTGATGGAATGGGAGAAAGAGAGAGAAGGAGGAAGAGGTAGAGAGAAAATACCAACCAGATTCCACACTGTCAGGATCAGAGCCCGATGCAGGGCTCAAAATCAGAAACCATGAGATCATGAGCTGAGCCAAAATTACAGTCAGATGCTTAACTGACTGAGGTACACAGGTTCCCTGTGATATTGTTTAAACTGAATCAATTTCATTGCTGGTTGTGGGCCTGTTCAAATTTTCTATTTCCCCATGTTCGAGTTTTGGTATTGTGTGAGTGTCTAGGAATTTGTTCATTTCTTCCAGAGTGTTTACTTTGTTGGCATATAATTTTTCAAAGTATTCTTTTATAGTTGTTGGTATTTCTGTGGTGTTGGCTGTGATCTGTCCTTCTGCATTCATGATTTTATCTATTTGGGTCCTCTCTCTTTTATTTTTGAGAAGTCTGGCTAGAGTTTTATCAATTTTGTTTATTCTTTCAAAAAACCAACTTTTATTTTCATTGACCTGTTCTACTGTTTTTCTTTGTTTCTATATTGCCTATTTCTGCCCTTATCTTTAGTATTTCCCTTTGGCTGGCTTTGTGCTATTTTTGTGGCTCCCTTTCTAACTTCTTCAGGTATAAGGTTAGGTTGTGTATTTGAGGACTTTCTTGCATCCTGAGAGAGGCGTGAGTCACAATGTACTTTCCTCTTAGGACTGCCTTTGCTGTATCCCAAATGGTTTGGGCTGTCATGTTTTCATTTTCATTGGCTTCCATGTACTTTTTTAATTTTTTCTTTGATTTCCTGGTTGACCCTTTCATTCCTTAGCAGGATGTTCTTTAACCTCCATGTAATTGAGGGCTTTCCACAAATTTTCTTGTGATTCATTTCGTTTCATAGTGTTGTGATCTGAAAATATGCATAGTATGATCTTGATCTTTTTGTGCCTGTTGTGGGCTGGTTTGTGACCCAGTAGGTGATTTATTTTAGAGAATGTTCCATGTGTACTGGAGAAGAATGTGTATTGTGCTGCTTTAGGATGAAATGTTCAAATATATCTTTTCAGTCCATCTGGTCCAGTGTGTCATACAAAGCCACTGTTTTCTTGTTGATTTTCTGCTTAAATGATCTGTCCTTTGTTGTAAGTGGGGTATTAAAGTCTCTTAATAGTACAGTATTATTATCTATGAGTTTCCTTATGGTTGTGATTAAGTGATTTATATATTTGGGTATTTCAAAGTTGGGGGCATAAATATTTACAATAGTTTGATCTTCTTGATGGATAGACCCTTTAATTATGATATAATGCCCTTCTTCATCTCTTATGACAGTCTGTTTTAAAATCTAGTTTGATAAAATAGGGCTACTCAGGCTTTATTTTGATATTCATTAGTATGACAAATGGTTCTCCATCCAATCACTCTCAATCTGCAGGTGTCCCTAGGTCTAAGATGAGTCTCTTGTGGGCAGCATATAGATGCATCTTCTTCTTTTTAATCCATTATTATGCTCTATGTGTTTTTATTGGAGCATTTATTCATTTTCATTCAGGGTCATTATTTAAATATATGAATTTCATGTCATTGTGTCATCTTATAGATTTGGTGTTTCTGGTGATGTTCTCTGATCCTTTGTTATCTTTGATGCTTTGGTCTTTTTTTTTTCTCCACTCAGAGAGTGGCCCTTAAAATTTCTTGCATGGCTAGTTTTGTGGTCATGAACTCCTTTAGTTTTAGGGGTTTTGTTTGTTTGTTTTTTTTGTGTTTTGTTTTGTTTTGTTTTGTTTTAGTCTGGGAAAGTCTTGTTACCTCCTATTCTGAATGACAGCCTTGATGGATAATGGATTCTTGGCTGCATATTTTTCCTACTCAGCATATTGAATATTTCCTGCTACTCCCTTCTAGCCTCCCACAGGTCTGCTAGCTAACCTTATGTTTCTACCCTTGTAATTTAAGGACATTTTGTCCCTAGCTGCTTTCAGAATTCTCTCTTTATCCTTGTAATTTTCAAGTTTCACTTGATATGTCCTGATGTCGACATATTATTGTTTGTTGATTTTGAAGGGAGTTCTCTCTGTCTCCTGGACTTGATGCCTGTTTCTTTGCCCAGATTAAAGATATTTTCAGCTATGGTTTGTTCAAATAAACCTTCTTCTTCTTTCTCTTGCTCTTTTTCTGTTGAGATTCCTTTGATTCAGATATTGTTTCATTTCATGGAATCACTTAGTCCTCTAAGTCTCCCCTCATGATCTAGCAATTTCCTTTCCCTCTTTTTTCAGTTTCATTATTTTCCATATTATCTTCTATTACACTTATTCTCTCATCTGTTTCTTCAATCCTTGCTGCCACTTTATCTAGTTTGTTTTACATCTCAGTTATAGCAATTTTAAATTCATCCTGACTAGTTCTTAGGTCTTTGATCTCCACAGAAAGGGTTTCTCTGGTGTCTTCTACTACCCAGCTAGTAGTTTTATTACCGTTGTTCAAAATTCTTGTTCAGATTTTTGTTAACATCTTTTTTGAGCAATGCTCTTGCTCTAATTTCTTCCTGATCTTTCTTTTGGGGAGAATTCCTCTGTCTTGTCATTTTGGCTAGGTTTCTGTCTTTTGTGTATTTTAAAAGCTTGCTATGTTTCCTGCACCTGAAAGTACTACTATATTAAATAGGGTTCATACACTGTCCAGGGTCTGGAACCCCATAAGTGCATCTGGTGTATGCTGTGTGCACTCTGCTGTTGTGTTTTGGCTGAGCTTTCCCACTGGTCAGTCCTCTGCAGAACTCTTTCTTGCTTGCATTATGGAGTGTTTGGTGCTTTAACTAGGTGTTCGTTGATTTTTTTTTTTTTTACTGAATTAACCCTGGAAAAAAAAAAAGGTGGAGACCTCTTCCAAAAAAAAAAAAAAAAAAAAAAAGAGAAAAGAAAGGGAAAACCCAAACAGAATTAAAAAAAAACTATAAGGGTGATTCCAAAAAAAAAATAAAGGAAAAATAGAACAAAAAAATGCAGAAGAAAATAAGAGACAAGAGAAAGAAAAAAATTTTAAATGCTGATCAAGCACAATAAAAGATAGAAAATTAAATTATACACAACAATAAGGAACTATGAGCCTAATTCCAAAAGAAAAAAGAAGGGGGGAATAGTGTTGTCTGTTTTTGCTTCAGGGGTGGTGGTTGTGTTGATCTGGAGGAGATGCAGGCTTCATTAGCTCAGAGTCAGTCTTGCACAATATATAAGCATTTTCCAGGTATGGAGGGTCAGAGTTTGGTGTAAACAGGTCCTGCATCTTCTGGGGGCCATTGTGTTGCTCTCTGAATTCCCACCATGTTTGCATTGGAGCTAAAATACCGCGATCCCGTTCTCTCATTCTTGCACCAGACATTCACCCTCTGCTGTTCAGGTAGCCCTCACAGAATAGCAAGGGCAGTCTGCTTGTCCTGTGCCACAAAACTCCTCTGTTTTTTTTTGTTTGTTTGCTTGTTTGTTTTGTGTAGCTGGAATTCAAAACCCTAAGTTTTAAAGGACTTGGCACAGTGTGGATCTGTTCCCCTCCTCTGTAGTAGAGTCTCTCCTCTCTGTTTATGAAAGGACTTTGGCTGGAAGCTGCAAGATCTTTTGTCTTTGGGGAGTGAACAAACCCTCCTCCAAAAGTACTCCAGGAAGGGGACTGTTATTCCCCCATGCACCTTGTGGATCTTTGCACCATGGTATGAATTCCTGGCACAACTTCCTCCTCCCCAGGAGTGCGCACCACAGCTTTGGAGAAAGTCATGCACATCAAAAACCTCAGAGTTTCACCTCCAAAGACTGTTAGCAAAAAAGAACTGAAAGACTCAGTACTTCTTGCTGTGTATTATGTGGTCCAGAGAGGTTTTCTTCTTATGTTAACTCGAATCTGCACTGTAGTAACCCTATCTCTCTCTCTCTTTTGTCTCTCTATGAAAAGGGTTCCCTCCCCTCCATGGCACCACCATTTTTCTCTTCCCCAATTTACATCCACATACTTCTCACCTGCCACTGTCTCCCTCCAGCAGTGGGGATATTTCTACCACTCTGCGGATCTATTTCTTGGGTGTTCCAAGTTATCTGACCTCAATACAGCTGTGTTTGTAGGAGGAGGAAATCCAAGCCCCCCCCCCCCATTTCCTCACTATCTTAACTCTTTCCCAAGAAGCTTTTTATTTTGATGTACTCCCAATAATTCATTTTTGATTTTGTTTCCCTTTCTTCAGGAGAACTATCTAGGAAAAAGTTGCTATGGTCAATGTCACAGACATTTTTGCTTTTGTTCTTTTCTAGGATTTTAATAGTTTCAGGTCTTATATTTAAGTCTTTATTCCATTTGAATGTATTTTTATGTTTGGTCTAAGTGGTCCAGTTTGGTGTTTTGTTTTGTTTTTTGCATGTTGGTGCTCAATTTTCACAACATAATTTGTTAAAGAGACTCTCTTTTTCCATTGGATATTCTTTATTGCTTTGTCAAAAATTAATTGACCATGTTATTGTGGGTTTTTTTCCTGAGTTTTCTATTTTGCTCCATTTATCTCTGTTTGTTTTTGTGGCAATATAATTCTGTTTTGATGACTACAGCTTTGAAATACAACTTGAAGTCTGCAATTGTAATGTGTCCAGCTTTCCTTTTCTTTTTCAAGATTGCTTTTGCTATTTAGTGTCTATTATGGTTTCATACAAATTGCAGGACTGTTTCTCATACTTCTGTGAAAAATGCTGTTAGTATTTCGATAGGGATTGCAATAAATGTGTAGATTGATTTGGTAATACAGACATTTTGACAATATTCTTCCAATTCATGAGCATGAAAAGGCTTTCCATTTCTTTGTGTCATCTTCAATTTCTTTCATCAGTGTTTATAGTTTTCTAATTAGAGTCATTTCATCTCTTTGTTTAGGTTTATTCCTAGATATTGTTAATTTTGGTGTAATTATTAACAGGATTGTTTCCTTGATATCTCTTTCTGTTGGTTCATTATTGGTGTATAGTTATGCAATAAATTTCTGTACACTAATTTTGCATCCCGCAACATTACTGAATTCGTTTTATCAATTCCAAGATTTCTTTGATGGAGTCTTTTGTGCTTTCTGTATGTAGTATGTTGTCATCTGCAAATAGCGAAATTTTTAATTTTTCCTTGCTGATTGAATTCCTTTTATTTCTTTTAGTCATCTGATTGCTTAAAATAGGACTACCAGTTCGATGTTGAATAAAAGTAATGAGGATGGACATCCTTGTATTGTTCCTGATTAGAGGAAAAACTCTAATTTTTCCACTTGAATGATGTTAGTTGTATGTTTTATATATATGGCCTTGATTGTTGAGATATGTTCCCCCTAAACCTACTTTGTTGATTTTTTTAATCTTTATATTTTTAAATATAATTTATTGACAAATTGGTTTTCATACAACACCTAGTACTCATCTCAAAAAGTGCCCTCCTCTATGACCATCACCCACTTTCCCCTTTCCCCCAGCACCATCAACCCTCAGTTTGTTCTCAGTCCTTAAGAATCTCTTATGGCTTGCCTCCTTCCCTCTCTGTAACATTTTTACTCTTCCTCTCCCCCATGGTCTTCTGTTAACTTTCTCAAGATCCACATATGAGTGAAAACATATGGTATCTGTCTTTCTCTGTCTGACTTATTTTACTTAGCATAATACCCTCCAGTTCCATCCACATCACTTCAAATGGCCAGAATTCATTATTTCTCATTGCCAAGTAGTATTCCATTGTATATATAAACCATATCTTCTTTAACCATTCATAAGTTGATGGACATTTAGGCTCTTTCCATAATTTGGCTATTGTTCAAAGCGCTGATATACATTGGGGTACATGTGGCCCTATGCATCAGCAGTCCTGTAGCCCTTGGGTAAATTCCTAGAAGTGCTATGTCTGGGTATTAGGTTAGATCTATTTTTAATTTTCTGAGGAAGCTCCACACTGTTTCCAGATCGGCTGCACCAGTTTGCATTCCCACCAGCAGTGCAAAAGAGTTCCCATTTCTCCACATCCTTGCCAGCATCTATAGTCTCTTGATTTGTACATTTTGGACACTCTGACTGGCATGAGGTGATATCTCAGTGTGGTTTTGATTTGTATTTCCCTGATGATGAGTAATGTTGAGCATCTTTTCATGTACCTGTTGGCCATCAGGATGTCTTCTTTAGAGAAGTGTCTATTCATGTTTTCTTCCCATTTCTTCACTAGATTATTTGTTTTTGGGGTGTGGGGTTTGGTGAGTTCTTTATAGATTTTGGATACTAGCCCTTTTCCGATATGTCATTTGCAAATATCTTTTCCAATTCTGTTCGTGGCCTTTTAGTTTTCTTGAATGTTTCCTTTGCAGTGCAGAAGGTTTTAATCTTCAGGAGGTCCCAATAGATCATTTTTGCTTTTAATTACCTTGCTTTTGGAGATGTGTCAAGTAAGAAATTGCTGCGGCTAAGGTCAGAGAGTTTTTTTTCCTGCTTTCTCCTCTAGGGTTTTGATGGTTTCCTGTCTCACATTCAGGTTCTTCATCCATTTTGAGTTTATTTTTGTGAATGGTGTAAGAAAGTGGTCTATTTTCATTCTTCTGCATATTACTGTCCAGTTCTCCCAGCACCATTTGTTAAAGACACTGTCTTTTTCACATTGGATATTTTTTCCTGCTTTGTCAAAGATTAGTTGGCCATACTTTTGTGGGTCCAACTATGGAGTCTGTATTCTTTCCATTGGTTTATGTGTCTGTTTTTGTGTCAATACCATGCTGCCTTGATGATTACAGCTTTGTAGTAGAGGCTAAAGTCTGGAATTGTGATGCCCCCCGCTTTGGTCTTCTTCAATATTACCTTGGCTATTTGGGGGTCTTTTGTGGTTCTATACAAATTTTAGGATTGTTTGTTCTAGCTTCGAGAAGAATGCTGGTGCAATTTTGATTGGGATTGCATTGAATGTGTAGATAGCTTTGGGTAGTATTGACATTTTAACAATATTTATTCTTCCAATCCATGAGCACGGAATGTTTTTCCATTTCTTTGTATCTTCTTCAATTTCTTTCATCAGCTCTCTATAGTTTTTGATGGTTTTTATCATGAAATGATGGTGTATTCTTTCAAATGCTTTCTTGGCATCTATTGAAATGATCAGATAGTTCTTATCCTTTCTCTTATTGATGCAACATATCATGTAGATTCTTTTGCAAATATCAAATCACACTTACAACCTAGGAATAAATCTCACTTGATCACAGTGAATGTTTTTTTTTTTTTTTGACGTGCTGTTGAATTCAGTTAGCTAGTTGTTTGTTGAAGATGAGAAACAATATCATGTTTCTCAGAGATATTGGCCTATAGTTCTTTTATTCTGGTGTCATTATCTGGTTTTGATACCAGAGTAATGCTGCCCTTATAAAAGGAATTTGGAAAATCTGTTTACTGTTTTATTTTTTGGAATAGTTTGAGAAAATTGGTATTAACTCTTCCTTAAATGTTTGGTAGAATTTTCCTTTGTAGCCATCTCGTTCTGGATTTTTGTTTATTGGAATTTATTTAGATACATTTTCAATTTTTTAGTCATTATTCATCTGATGATATTTTCTATTTCCTCCTGTTTCAGTTGTGATAGTTTGTATATTTATAGGAATTTATCCATTTCTTCTATACTGTCCAATTTTGGGGCATATGTTTTTTCATAATATTCTCTTACAATTGTTTCTATTTCTGAGATGTTTTTTCTCCTCTCTTATTTGTTATTTTATTTACTTGATTTGATTCTATTTTTTTCTTTTAATTCTGGATAGAGGTTTATTAATTTTATTAATTATCTTCAAGGAGCCAGCTCCTGTTTCTATTCATCTGTTCTATTGTTTTCTTAGTTTCTATATTATATATTTCTGCTCTTATCTTTATTATTTCCTTCTTTCTGTTGGTTTTATGTTTTATTTGTTGTTCTTTTTCTATCTCTTTAGGTGTAAAGTTAAATTGTTTATTTGAGATTTTTCTTGCTTCTTGAAGTATGCCTGTATTGCCAGAAATATCTCTGTTAGAATCCCGTTGCTGTATCACAAAAGTTTTGGAATGTTGTGTTGTCATATTCATTTGTGTCCATGTGTTTTTGTATTACTTATTTGATTTCCTTGTTGACCCATTAATTGTTTGGTAGCACGTAATTTATTTTTTTTAACTAGCATGGATTTCAACCTGAATGTCTTTGTGGTCTTTCCAGATTTTTTTTCCTTGTAGTTGACTTCTAGTTTCATACAGCTGTGGTCAGAATGGATGCACATGACTTTGATCTTCTTGAATTTGTTGAGGCTTGTTTTGCAGCCTAATGTGTGATCTATTCTGGTGAATTCTTTATGTGCATTTGAAAAGAATGTATATTCTGCTGTTTGGGGGTAGGCTGTTCTGAATGTATCTGATAAGTCTATCTGGTCCAGTGTGCCACTCAAAGCCACTGTTTCCTTGTTGATTTTCTGTTTGGATGATTTGACTATTGATGTAACTGGTTGTTAAAGTCCCCTACTATTATTGGGATATTATTAATTAATTATGTTTTATTTGTTAGTAACTTTTAATACATTTTGTGGTTTCATATTGGAGGCATAAATATTTATAATTGTTATAATTAGGATTGAGACTGCTCCCTTATTATAGTATAGTGTCTTTCTTTGTCTAGTGTTATTATTTTTGTTTTAAAGTTTATTTTGTTTGATATAAATATTGTTATTCTGGCTTTCTTTTAACAACCATTTGCATGATAGATGTTTCTCCTCTCTTCACTTTCAATGTGCACATGTTGTTAGGTCTAAAATGAGTCTCCAGTATGCAGCATAAGGACTTTTTTTTTGTCCATTCTGACACCCTATATCTTTTGATTGAAGAGTTTATCCCATTTGCATTCAAATAATTACAGACGGATATATATTTATAACCATTTTATTACTTGTTGTCTCTGAACGTTTTCTCTGATGTATTCTTGTCTTTTTCTGTTTCATGTTTTGTTGTTTTTTTGCTGATATATTTGAATTTATTTCTCTTTACTCCTTGAATATTTCTTACTTGTTTTTGATTTTTGGTTACCATTAGGTTTGTAAATAACGATTTCTGCATGTAGCAGTTTATATTAAGCTGATGGCTGTTTAATGTTGAACCCAGTTTTTACTCCTCTCCTCCACTTGTTTTAGGTATATGGTGTCATATTTTACATCTGTTTATTTCATGAGTTCCTTACTAATTTTTTACAGAAATATTCATTTTTACTGTTTTTGTGTATCCTACATTAATACTGTCACTTTTGTGACACTTTCCCCTGAAGTGTTCCCTTTAGTATTTCTTACAAGACTCATTTAGTCATATGTACCTCTTTATGTCTGAGAAATTCTTTCTCTCTCCTTCTGTTCTTAATATTAGCATTGCTGGATAGAGTACTCTTCTTTGCATATTTCTTCCATTCATCACTTTACATATATACTATATCATTCCCTTCTGGTTTGGAACGTTTCTGCTGAAAAACCTACTTGATAGCCTTATAGGGTTTCCCTTGTATATTACTGTCTTTTTGTTTTGTTTTGTTTTTTGTCTTGCTGCTTTTAGAATGTTTTTGTTATCACTATATTTTGCCAATTTATTTACAACATATCTTGGTGTAGATATGCTTTTTTTCATTTTGTTGGGATTTCTGTGTGCCTCCTGTTTCTGGATATATGTCGCCTACCTCAGATTAGGGTAGTTTTCAGTTATTACATCTTCAAATAGAGTTTCAGCCCCCTTTTCTCTCTCTTCCTCACCTGAGACTCCTACAATACAAATGTTTTTACATTTGATGGGGTTTCTGATTTCTGTATGACTATTCTCATTTTGCATAATCCTTTTTTTCTTTCTTTTGTTTAACTTGATTACTTTCTATTACTCTATCTTCTAGGTGATTTTATTGTTCCTTTGCTTCTTCCAGCCTGCTCTTCCTTCCATCAGCATGTTTCTCATTTTGTTTATTGAGCCTTTTATCTATGCTGTTATTCCTTATTTCTGCATTAAGAGTCTCACAGATGCCTTTCACTCTTTTTCAAGTCCAAATCTGTTTCAATTGTATCTCCAGCTGTGGCCTTGTGTTCTTTAATTTGAAAGAAATTCCTGTGATTCTCATTTTTGTAAGTCTATGTCCCTGCTTCTGTGTCTTAGGAAAGTGAGCTATGTCTCTTATTGTTGAGGGTAAATGGCCTTATGAAAAGGTCCCATAGTGCCCTGCCATGTAGTGTTCCTTGTTCCCCAGGGCCTGGCACTTGTAGGGATATCTTCAATGTGTGCTGTGTGTTCTGCTGTTGTATTCTGACTGCTTTATCCTTCAATCCAGTCATCTTCAGAGACTCTCTTTGCCTGTTTTAAGCAGTGTTTGGTCCTTGGAATAAATGTAGGGACTTTTTAATTAAGTGAGCTCTGTTGTGCTTGTAAAATGAGACCTGTCAACACCTCCTCCAGAATTGATGCCATGAAAAACTCTCAGGTTGTAAGATGCATGATGGGCAGGGATTCATACCTGTCTTCTGGGGGGTGGTCACCACAATGGAACTGAGGCAAACATGACTGGGAAAGGTGGTTCCACAAGAGTGTGAGGGGGTTGGGCTAGGTGTACACAGGTATCAACTGTCTACTCTGTGCTCCTTCCCTCAGGCTGTCCTACGTTTATGCTGAATGGTGGGGGAGGAAAATGGCACCTGCCAGTTCCTTTGTTTCAAAAAAGTGAGCACTCCATGAATGTTGCCTCTCTGGGACATTCTGTGAGATGAGTAAACAACTTTCCCACTGTGTGCCCCAGGGTCTCTTCAGTTCACTGTCTCCTTGCTGCATGTCCACAGACTGTTTGCCATGCCTTCTCTCAAAGAGCAGCCCCAATGTCCTCCAGGCTCTATCCAAGCCAAGCACACTGATCTTTAAAACTCCAGGTTTTAAGCCCCACTGGTAGCAAGAACTCACAAAATTCAGCCTCTCTTGCGTTCTAGGCCAATTGCTATAGGGATTCATTTTCCCCCATGCACTCCATTGTGTTCTTGTTTATCTCTGACCCATCTCTGCTCCCATGGCTCTCTCCCCATTGCTGCAGCCACAATCCATTTCTCTTGAAATCTTTGTCTTCACACTTCCTACCTTCTTCAATGTGGTCTCTTCTCTACCTTCAGTTGTTGAGTTTCTTCTGCCAGTCTATAGGTCAATTTCTGGGGTATTTAAGATGATTTGATATTTATCAAATTGTATTAATGGAACGAGGTGAGTTTAGGGTCCTCCTACTTACTGCACCATCATTTTACCCCCAACCAGTGTCAGTCATTTAAAACCCATTACCAAGAAGAATATAATAGAAAAATAAAGTGTGTGCTTAACCTTAAAAATTAGTGATTGGTAATCTAAAAATTGATGCTTAAAAATGTCATAAATGATGTTTATTAAAGAAGTAATTCTAAATCACAAGTCCTCATTCTGTTTACAATATTACCTACCTTAATTAACTCCCCACTTCTCTCTTCCACATTTATCCCTATTTCTCTTCTCTACCCCAAACATCAGTATCTTTTAAAATCTATAATGGAGCCAAGAGACACATTAGAAGATGCTCAACATCATTCATCATGAGGGAAATGCAAATCAAATCTACAATGAGACATTATTTCACACCAGTCAGAAGGGCAAAAAATAAAAAATAAAAAAAAGAAACAAGTGTTGTTGAGGATGTGTAGAAAAAGAACCTTCATGCACTGTTAGTGAGAATGCAAACTAGTGTAGCCACTGTGGAAGACAATATGAAAGCTCTTCAAAATGTTAAAAATAAAGGAGTACCTGGACGACTCAGTCTGTTAAGTGTCTGGCTCTTGGTTTTGGCTCAGGTCATGCTCTTTTGGTTCATGGGTTCGAGCCCTGTGTCAGGCTCTGCACTGACAGTCAAAAGCCTTGTTGGGATTCTCTCTATCTCTCTGCCCTCTCCTTTCTGTCTCTCAAAAATTAAAAAAAAATACACATTAAAAAGGAATAATTAAGACATGTCAAAAATAGAATTACCCTATGATCCAGTAATTGCATAACAGGGTGTTTACTCCAAAAAATACAAAAACAAAAACACTAATTCAAATTGATGAATCCACCCCTATGTTTATTGCAGCATTATTTAAAATAGCCAAATTATGGAAGCAACCCAGGTGTCCAACAGCAGATGAGTGGATAAACATCATATATATATATACATATATATACATATATATATGTATATATATATATATATATGTGTATTCACATTCATTCACGGGGAATGAATTCACGTGGAATGAATTCATTCAGATTCATTCACGTGGAAATCAACTGATTTCCTAAGACACACATATATACACACATATATATACATGTATATATATATATACACACACATACATATACATATATATGTACATATATGATAAACAACATTCATTTTATTAGTAAAATTAGAAATATATACATACATATATGTATGTATATATTTCAGTCAGAAAAAGCCAAATTCCATATAATTTCACTCATATATGGAATTTAAGAAACAAAACAAACAAGCAAAGTATGGGGGAGAGAGAAAGAGAGAGAGAAACCAAGAAGCAGACTCTTAAATATAGAGAACAAACTGATGGTCACCAGAGGGCAGGGGGATGAAGGGATTGGTGAATTAGGTGATGGCTATTAACGAATACACTTATGAAGGGTGTCTGGGTGGCTTAGTAGGTTAAGCCTCCAACTCTTGATTTTGGCTCAAGTTATGATTTCATGATTCATGAGATCAAGTCCTGCATCAGGCTCAGTACTGACAGTGTGGAGCATGCTTGGGATTCTCTCCGTCTCTAATTCTGCCCTTTCCCTACTCATGCTCTTTCTTTCTTTTTCAAAATAATTATATAAACATTTTTAAAAGAGTACACTTACCATGATAAGCACAGAGTAATGTATAAAAGAGTTGAATCACTATTTTGTACACCTGAAACTAATATAACATTGTTTTTTCTAACTGTCCTGGAAATAAAGTATATATATATATATATATATATATATCAACAATGGAATGTTAAAAATAAAATACTTGAAATTCCAACATGTAATGCAGCAAACATGTGAATATATATATATATATATATAAAACTTTGAAAATGAGCAATAACAGGATTTACAAATCTTGTCCTGCCAATTATTATAGTGATATCAACTCCTACTAAATTACTGAACATTAAATGTATATCAGTGAACTGCCAATAAGATATGAGGAAAAGGCCACATCAGATGCTATGAAATTTGGGAAATAAAACTTTGTTCTCATGGATAGTGTTACTTTCTACTTAACTGGACTATGGATATTGTATATGTTGAACTATATTTTTAAAATATGAATAAAGAAACTAATTTAATATTTTTCTCAGTGAGTGTGTGGTCTGTGTGATTGTGTGTGTGTGTGTGTGTGTGTGTATCTCATGGTATCACTCTGGAATTCCCGTGGGTGAAAGATGTGAAGGAAAGAAATATATATATAAGGAGAGAAAAAACATGACTTGATTTTAAAACTTTCTTTTTCTCTTTTTTTTTTCTCTTCAAGGTAAGAGAAATTCTGTCAAGAATGCACATTCACAAGATAATAGGAGATGAACATATTTAGGAGGAGGTTTGCCATCCATCATTATTCTCCAAATTTACCCCTTTTCACTACCTTTTTCATTATAAATTCACAGCATCATCTATCTCTGAGCCTTGAAATAGTCCCAAAGCTATAGATAGATCAGGTGATAAGGTGGGAAGAAACATTTGGCATGCTCTTGGTATTTCCTAATTGCGTTTTGTAAATTATTGAGTAGGAAGAAAAACTAAGAGTAAGACTTATTAAGTCTGTATTAAAAATCTGGTCAACTGAGAATGAGTTACCCACCTCTTATCTGACTTCCTCTAAGATGTAGCTATCCCACTTATGAGGAGTTGGCTCAACTCCAAATCATGGGAATCCACATTGTCCCTCTATACAACCAATGTATTTTAATAAAAACTGGCTGACCGTCTGAACAGTGGCAAATTCCCTGCAAACCATCAAATTTAGACCCATTTAGTTGAGTCTAGGCACCATTTAGTTGCCACTAGATTCATTCACGTGGAAATCAACTGACATTCTAAACGTGAAAGGAGAATAGAACTTCAGTTTCTGTGTCTGATAGCCATGTGTCTACGGAAAACACTTCATCTCTCAGGTCCTCAGCTTTCTCATATGTAATATTGAGAGATCATGGCTAGAACTTCAAGATTTATTCTTTTTGAAAATGTTATGTTATGCTTTGATTGCTTTTTAAGAATTTCTGTCTTACATGTAAAATAGATCATACCTGTGCAACAAATATACCAACTGATAAACATTAATTTTATTAGTAAAATTGAAAAGTCTACAAATCCAACAAAATAAAAAAAAGGTATCATTTGACAATTCTAAAGTAAAATCTATAGTAATTTGGATCACACTAAAAATATTCATGTAAATCTGGTAATAATGATTGATAGAGAACACTAACCACACTATAAAAAAGGAAATTAACAGTTACTGGATATTTTATTCTGACAGCATAATTATTACTAGTATTTAAGAATGATTGAGTCTGGGTCACTAAAAAAAACAACCAAACTTAGGAAAATAAAAGTTGCCAAAGGTACACTTTCATTTATTAATAGTGAATACTCAAATATTTCCCCTTATGGTGGTCACAGACTGACCACAGCCCATAAGAATTTTCAAAAGACTCAGAAAGAGTCAACATGGCAGAGAAGTAGGGGGATCTGTACTTTCCATGTATCCCAAACAAAGAAGGACTAAAGCCAAAAGACTTTGTACCCCAAGAGTCTGGGAGGAAAAGAGACTGAGTCTACCATGGAGAAACTGGGACAACCTGAGAGACTATAGGTGGGTAATTGCAAACTGAGGGAGATAAAACGGGCTGCATAGGCATGGAGGGGAGGGATCCCCTTCTGTTGAGAGACAAAAGGAAGAAAAAGAGTGGCTGAGGAATCATAGGACTGTATATGGACAAGAGAAAAATTGGGATGGAGAGGGATCCCATCTCTAACTGCACATTAGAAGATCTCTACCAGCCAATCCTATCTTTGGACTGGGTCCAGCTGCCTTGTTCATACACCTGGGAAGGAGGGGAACCACCTTAGGGTTCAGTGGTAGATCAGGGGAACAGTCTGCAGCAGGAGAAACTGGTCCCCTCCCTTGAAGTGATGCTGCACAGGACAAAACCAGCCGGGATATCATATTGTGAGGCAGTTCCCCAGTACCAGGGCTTACAGTGGGAGTTTAATTCCCAAGAGCTGGGACAAAGGAGTAGGTGAAGCGAGACAGAAAACGTCCTCTGTGCCTGGGGAACATTGAGAATGGCTACAAAGAAGTGATTTGGGACACCAGGTTGTGGAAGAGACTGGGGGATCACCATTTTTCTCCCTACCACCACCAAGGCCAGGACTCATAGATTGGTGATGGGGCCCACTGTGGAGGTGGGGCCCGCCTACACCAAACCATGCCCTTCCATTCTGGTAACTGCCTATACTGGAGTGGGATAGTCTCTGTGGAACCAGACAGACCGCTCCTCCTGACCAAAGCTGCTGCATTGCCTGGATTAATTTTAGGACAATTCTTGATATATAAATATATTCTCCTCCCCACCCCCATTTCTCCTTCTTATCTCTTCCCTCCCCTAGGATCATTATTATGGTTATTAGTTTGTTTAAATGGACATATTTAATTCATTCTTGTGATACATGTTCTACACCTCCTTCTTTACATTCCTTTCTCTCTCTCTCTCTGGAATAATGAAGCCATATAGTTTCTCTGACTGGGTGACTTTATCTCTGTTTCATTTTCCTGCCTCCTTCCTTATTTTTCTTTCTCTCTCCCTCGATTAAGACATTCAATCTCTCTGCCTGGTCAATATTTATTTTTTCTTTTTCCCTGCCCCTGTCATTTCTCTCTTTGTATGTTCTGTTCAGCACTGCCTCAACCCTGTTCTTGACTTATAGCTGGTGTTTCTGGATTTTTGCTTTTGGATTGTTTTTAGTTTTTACTTTTTTTGTTTTTGTTTCTTTGTTTTATTTGTGTGTTTGTGTGTTTTTGTTTGCTGTTTGTCCTTCTGTTTGTTTTCCTCTCCAGGGATACTTCAAGGAAGAAATCAAAAAACACCTGAAACATTACTATGAGTCGGGAAATAAAAAAAAAAAGTCACAACAACAGAGAGCAAATAACACTCTCCGAAAAAAAAAAAAAAAAAACACTTCCTGAAGGGTAAGGCCCTGGACAGTGTATAACTCCCCTTTAATATAGTTGTACTCATAGGTGCAGAGCACATAACAAGCTTTTAAGACTCAAGGGAAAGAAAACTAGGCAAAATGATGAAACATAGAATTCTCCTCAAAAGAAATCCCAGGAAGAAGTGACAGCTAACGAATTGATCAAAACAGATATAAGCAACATAAATGAACAAGAATTTGGAATAATAGTCATAATATTAATCTCTGGGCTTGAAAAAGGCATAGAAGACAACAAAGAATCTATTACTGCAGAGATCAAGGAACTAAAAAATAGTCATGAGGAATTAAAAAAATGCTATAAATCAGGTGCAAAATAAAATGGAGGTGGCCACAGCACGGGTTGAAAAAGCAGAGAGAATAGGTGAATTAGAAGATAAAATTACAGAAAGAGTAAGGTGACAAAAAGAGAGATAAAAAATCTAAGACCACCAGGGGACAATTAGAGAACTAAGTCACGCAATCAAATGGAACAATATCCACATCATAGGAATTCCAAAAGAAGAAGAGAGAGAGAAAGGGGCTGAAGGAATACTTGAACAAGTCATAGGAGAGAACTTCCCCAATATGGGGAAAGAAACAGACATTGACATCCAGCAGGCACAGAACTTCCTTCAGACATAAATTGATCTTCTTCATGACATATCATAGTGAAACTGGAAACATACAAGGATAAAGAGAGAATTCTGAAAGCAGCTGGGGTTAAACTGGGTTTAACATACAAAGATAGACACATTAGAGTAGTAGCAGACCTATCTACTGAAACTTGGCAGGTCAGAAAGGTATGGCAGGAAATCTTCAATGTGATGATCAGGAAAAATATGCAACCAAGAATCCTTTATCCAGCAAGCCTGTCATTCAGAATAGAAGGAGGGATAAAGGTTTCCCCAAACAAAAACTGAAGGAGCTTGTCTCCACTAAACCAGACCTACAAGAGATCCTAAGGGGGATTCTGTGAGTGAAATGTTGCAAGGACCATAAAGTACCAGAGACATCACTACAAGCAGGAAACCTACAGACATAACAATGACTGTAAAGCTATATCTTTCAATAATAACACTGAATGTAAATGGATTAAATGCTCCAACCAAAAGACATAGGGTATCAGAATGGATAAAAAAAACAAGACCCATCTATTTGCTGTCTACAAGAGACTCATTTTAGACCTGAGGACACCTTCAGGTTGAAAGTGTGGGGATGGAGAATTATCTATCATGCTACTGGAAGTCAAAAGAAAGCTGGAGTAGCCATAGTTATATCAGACAAACTAGACTTTAAATTAAAGGCTGTAACAAGAGATGAAGAAGGGCATTATATAATAATTACAGGGTCTATCTATCAGGAAGAGCAAACAATTATAAATGTCTATGTGCTGAATATGGGAGCCGCCAAATATATAAAACAATCACAAACATAAGCAACCTTATTGATAAGAATGTGGTAATTGCAGGGGACTTTAATTCTCCACTTACAAACAATGGGCAGATCATCTAGACACAGGATCAGTAAAGAAACAAGGGCCCTGAATGATACATTGGATCAGATGAACTTGACAGATATATTTAGAACTCTGCATCACAAAGCAACAGAATATACTTTCTTCTTGAGTGAATATGGAACATTCTCCAAGATAGATCACTTACTGGGTCACAAATCATCCCTTAATAAGTACAAAAGAATTGAGATCATACCATGCACACTTTCAGATCACAATGCTGTGAAACTTGAAATCAACCACAGGAAAAAGTCTGGAAAACCTCCAAAGGCATGGAGGTTAAAGAACACTCTACTAAAGAATGAATGGATCAACCAGGCAATTAGAGAAGAAATTGAAAAATATATGGAAACAAATGAAAATGAAAATACAACAATCCAAACACCTTAGGATGCAGCACAGGCAGTCCTGAGAGGAAAATACATTGCAGTCCAGGCCTATTTCAAGAAACAAGAAAAATCTCAAATACAAAATCTAACAGCACACCTAAAGGAAATAGAAGCAGATCAGCAACACCCCAAACCCAGCAGAAGTAGAGAAATAATAAATATCAGAGCAGAACTAAACAATATAGAATCTAAAAAAAAAATGTAGAGAAGATCAATGAAACCAAGAGTTGGTTTTCTGAAAACATAAACAAAATTGATAAACCTCTAGCCAGGCTTCCCAAAAAGAAAGGGGAGATGACCCAAATAGATAAAATCATGAATGAAAATGCAATTATGACAACCAATCCCTCAGAAATATAAGCAATTTTCAGGGAATACTATGAAAAATTATATGACAACAAACTGGACAACCTGGAAGAAATGGACAAATTCCCAAGCACCCACACACTTCCAAAACTCAAACAGAAAGAAATAGAAAACTTGAACAGACCCATAACCATAGGAGAAATTGAATCAGTTATCAAAAATTTCCCAACAAATAAGAGTCCAGGACCAGATGGCTTCCCTGGGGAATTCTACCACACATTTAAAGCAGAGATAATACCTATCCTTCTCAAGCTGTTCCAAAAAATAGAAAGGGAAGAAAAACTTCCAGACTCATTCTATGAAGTGAACATTACTTTGATTCACAAACCAGAGAACCAGCAAAAGAAGAGAACTACTGGCCAATATCCCAGATGAATATGGATGCAAAAATTCTCAACAAGACACTAGAAATTGAATTCAACAGCATATAAAAATAATTACTCACCATGATCAAGTGGGATTCATTCCTGGGCTGCAGGGCTGGTTCAACATTCACAAATCAATCAATGTGATACATCACATTAATAAGGAAAAAAATGATTAGAATCATATGATCCTGTCAATCAATGCAGAAAAGGCATTTGACAAAATTCAGCATCCATTCTTAATAAAAACCGTCAACAAAGTTGGGATAGAAGGAACATACTTAAACATCATAAAAGCCATTTATGAAAAGCCCACAGCTATAAGGTGGAACAGAAAAGTAAGGTAGATTTGAGAGGGAAAATAAAAGCAAGTATTTCTATCCAGTATTAAATAAACTTGAAACTTTTGTTTGTGCAGATAAGCTCACCTGCGGAAAAATTATTTCTCTTTGACACCTGCTAAAAATTTCTTTCATTTTGTTATACCTGTATTCTAATAAGAAAGGGTATTTTAAGGCAAAGTTCATTTATGGACCAAAATACTTTTTCAAATTTTAATGTTGAGAAATTTAAATATAGTAATTTACAAAAACACTCCTTATTCAATATTTCCTTACATTTAAGTATAGCTAACATAAAATGCTATATTAGTTTTGGGGCACCACATAGTAATTTAACAACTTCATTCATTAAACTATGCTCACCATGAAAAGTGCAGTCATCATTGATCACCATACACTGTATTCCCCATGTTGCACCTTTCTTTCCTGCGACATATCCGTTGTATAAAATGAAGTTTTCTCTTCTTAATACTCTTCAACTATTTTCCCATCCTACAAACTCCTACCCTCTGACAACAATCAGTTTGTTCTTTTTGTTTATGATTAAATTTCTGTTTTTGTTTGTTGATTTATCCCTTTCATTTTTTTTAGATTCCACATATAAGTGAAATTGTATGTAATTTATCTTTGTCTTATTTCACGTACCATAATATCCTGTAGGTCCAGCCAAGTGATTGCAAAAGTTGAGATGTCATTCTTTTTATGGTTAAGTAATATTCCATTATCTGTGTGTCTTTGTGTGTGTATACATCTTTTTTTATATGAAATTTATCGTCAAATTGGTTTACATACAACAGCCAGTGCTCATCCCAACAAGTGCCCTCCTCAGTGTCCATCACCCACTTTCCCCTCCCTCCCACACACCATCAAAACTCAATTTATGCTTAGTTTTTAAAAGTCTCTTATGGTTTGCCTCCCTCCCTCTCTAACTTTTTTTTTCCCTTTCCTCTCCTACATGGTCTTCTGTTAAATTTCTCAGGATCCACATAAGACTGAAAACATATGGTATCTGTCTTTCTCTCTATGACTTTTTTCGCTTAGCATAACACTCACCACTTCTATCCACATTGTTACAAAAGGCCATATTTCATTCTTTCTCATTGTCAAGTGGTATTCCATTGTATATGTAAACCACAATTTCTTTATCCATTCATCAGTTGATGGACATTTAGGCTCTTTCCATAGATTGGCTATTTTTGAAAGTGCTGTTATAAACATTGGGGTACAATTGGACCTATGCATCAGCACTCCTATATCACTTGGGTAAATTCCTAGCAGTGCTATTGCTGGGTCATGGGGTAGATCTATTTTTAATTTTGGGGGGAACCTCCATACTGCATTCTCAGTTTGCATTTCCGCCAACAGTGCAAGAGGATTCTCATTTCTCCACATCCTCTCCAGCATCTATAGTCTCCTGATTTGTTCATTTTAGCCACTCTTACTGGCATGAGGTGATATCTCAGTGTGGTTTTGATTTGTATTTCCATGATGAGAAGTGTCATTGAGCATCTTTTCATGTGCTGTTGGCCATCTGGATGTCTTCTTTAGAGAAATGTCTATTCATGTCTTCTGACCATTTCTTCACTGGATTATTTGTTGTTCAGACGTGGAGTCTGGTGAGTTCTTATAGATTTTGGATATTAGCCCTTTTTCCGATATGTCATTTGGAAATATTTTTTCCCATTCCGTCAGTTGCTTTTTAGTTTTGTGGATTGTTTCCTTTGCAGTGCAGAAGCTTTTTATCTTCATGAGGTCCCAATAGATCATTTTTGCTTTTAATTACCTTGCCTTTGGAGATGTGTCAAGTAAGAAATTGCTGCAGCTGAAGTCAGAAAGGTTTTTTTTTTTCCTGCTTTCTCCTCTAGGGTATTGATGGCTTCATATCTCACATTCAGGTCCTTCATCCATTTTGAGTTTTTTTTTTCTGTATGTTTTAATAAAGTAGTCTAGTTTCATTCTTCTGTATGCTGCTGTCCAGTTCTCCCAGCACCATTTGTTAAAGATATTGTATTTTTTCCATTGGTTATTCTTTCCTGCTTTGTCAAAGATTAGTTGGCCATACGTTTGTGGGTCTAATTCTGGAGTTTCTATTCTATTCCATTGGTCTATGTGTCTGTTTTTGTGCCAATACCATGCTGTCTTGATGATTACAGGTTTGAAGTAGAGGCTAAAGTCTGGGAATGTGATGCTTCCTGCTTTGGTCTCCTTCAAAATTACTTTGGCTATTCAGGGTCTTTTGTGGTTCCATACAAATTTTAGGATTGCTTGTTGTAGCTGTGAGAAGAATTCTGGTGCAATTTTGATTGGGAATGCATTGACTATGTAGATAGCTTTGAGTAGAATTGACATTTTAACAATATTTATTCTTCCAATCCATGAGCATGGAATATTTTTCCATTTCTTTTTATCTTCTTCAATTTCCTTCATAAGTTTCTATAGTTTTCAGCATACAGATCTTTTACATCTTTGGTTAGGTTTATTCCCAGGTATTTTATGATTCTTGGTGCAATTGTGAATGGGAACAGTTTCTTTATGTGTCTTTCTGTTGCTTCATTATTAGTGTATAAGAATACACAAACACACACACACACACACACACACACACTGTTACAAACTTTCTGTTACACTTCCTACTTCATATACCAATCTTTCCTCTGAGGAAAATTCTGTGTTCCATATCTCCAATTTGCAAATCAATCCTAGAAAATGTTTCAAATGTTTAACAGAAAATGTATTCAAATTAAAATCCAATGAATCATCTTATACTGCTAGCATGTCAATTTTTAAAACACAAATTTTCTTTATGTGTAGTTATTTGAAATTCCATAATTGTTAACAATACATTCATTATATTTCTGTTTACCTCTTCTTCAATATCCATAATTAGAGAAAAACTTTCACAGGTCTCCATTGCAAGTAACCAGTATCTTTTCCAAATGCTATAAGAAATAGCATATTGCCAATAGCACAAATAATTCCTGCTATGAGAGCAGCAATTCCAATTTTCATAATAAAACTGGTAGATTTGTCGCCCAAAGTTACATGCAACAGAATCACTGAAATGGTCAGTTGCTAAGGCCCAGCCTGTGGGTCTCATCATAAAGCACTATTTTATTTAATTTTATAGTTTATTTATTTTTGAGAGACAGAGAGTGACAGAGTGAGAGCGGGAAGGGGTTGCTGAAGGAGAGGGAGACACAGAATCCTAAGCAGTCTCCAGGCTCCGAGCTGTCAGCATAAAGCCCGACACAGGGCTAGAAGTCACAAACCGCAAGATCATGACCTGAGCTGAAGTCTGACGCTTAGCTGACCGAGCCACCCAGGAGCCCCCAAAAAGCACTATTTTAGGAGAAGAATTAACATCTTTTGTGACTGGTCTAGGTTTCACTGGGCTGGGGAAAAGAACTATAAAAAGCAAACGACTTGATTAATTTAAGACACTGGACTACCACAAGCATGCTTCAAATTTTTCTAAAAAAAGCAAGCCTCCTGTACCACCATACACACACACACACACACACAAACACACACACATACTCATCAATTTTTAAAAAGAAACTAGAAAATGGATAGAGTAAAAATATGATAGCAACTTCTGTTTTCCATGTGAATTGAGTTATTGATATTTGTTATGGAAATAGTGGCAAACTAAAATAAAGATAACAATTAATTGCGACTAGAAGGGGAACTAAAGATGGCCAATGAGTAGAAGGATCCTACGTTTATCTCTTCCCTCGAACACAATTATATAATAATAAGAGCATTCTAAATACACAGAAATCATCTTGAGACTGAAAGAATGAACTCTGCAAATAAAGAAAGAAAAGAAACCACATCAAAGAAGATAGGAGTGCAGAAATGTGGTTAGGGGAGAAAGGGATCAAGGGTGCTGTGAAGGAGAGGGAGCCATGTTCACAGAGAAAGGGGGGGGAGAGAGGAACACAGAGGGGAACACACAAGGAGAACATTTCCCCAAAGCTATTGACTGGGGAAATGAGAGGATTGGTTTTCATTAGTTTTGCAACCAATATGGCTTAAAGACTATAGTTTTAATGGTCAGCAGGCTTGGCTAAGATAACGCCCTGATGGTGCTGTCCTACTCCTGGAGAGAAGGCAGGCAAACAACCTTGGGCAGTTGGGTTGGAAATATTGATCTAAGACACACAGGTTAGATTATTATTATTATTCATTCTTCTTAGAATGCACCCCTGAGAGGCAGAGTTCACAAAGACAAGTCTCCAGGGACAAAGGAACTGGCTGGAGCCATTTCCCTCCCCCTCTCTTCAGCATAAACATGCAACCATTGAGGAAAGCAGCACAGAACCAACACTGGCTACCTAACTTTCCTACACCAAGTCCCATCCCCCTGCACTCAGGTGGGACTACCCCACTCAGTCAAGCTTTTCTCAGTCCCAGCACTGCATGCCCCTCCCACAGAAGTACAAACCCTTGCCTCCACCATGTCCCTAAAGACTGAAGTTTTACAAGTCAGAAGGCTTGGCTGGGATAGAGCACAGAGTTCACTGCACTGCTTGTGGAGAGAAGGCAGGCAAAATCCTGGAGGCAGACAGTATAGAAATGGCGATCATAAAAATGCCTGGGGCAACACAAGGGGAGATTATTTGCTCTTCTCAGAGAGCTTCTTTGATAGGCAACATCCAGAGAGATGCCTCTCCCATGACAAAAGAACCAGCAGGTGACATTTCCTTTGCCCCTCAGCATTAAAAAAAGGCACCTGCTATAAGCAGCCCAGTATAGACAATGGCTGCCTAACCTGCTTAGACCAAGTCCCACACCCCTGCACTCCTGCAGGACTGAGTCTTCATCATACTTACCACAGTCCCAGAAGAGTAGGCCCCTTAACCAGAAGACCAGCCCAAACTACTGCACACACTACATCTCCTGACCAGAGAGTTCTGCAGGGTTTCAGTTCTAGTGGAAGTAATATTGGGTCTCACATAATGAGCAGACTAGGCACATATAGTAAAAACTTGGCACATTCTGACCAAGGATCAAACAAAGACCTCTGCAGGCAAGGAGAATTTTTGAAGACAACTGTCCTGAAGGACAGAGAAGCCAAAACACAAGAACAGCACACAAAAGAGACACTCCCAAAAGTGACAGGCTCTGAAAACTATATGACCTCTTCTTCATAAATCCATTACTTCCAGGAGCAGGAAACATAACAGGATTTTCTAACACAAAAAAAGAAGACAGTGACGTAGACAAAATGCCAAACTGAGGGAATTCATCCCAAAAGAAAGAACAAGAAAGGGTCACTTCATCTAAGTGAAACAGAAATGAATAATATGTCTGATAGAGAATATAAAGAAACAATCATAAGGATACTCACTGTCCTTGAGAAAAGAATAGAAGACTACAGGGAGACGCTTACCACAAAGATAAAAGAATTAAAAAAGAATTAGTCAGAAATGAAAAATACAGTAACTGAGATTGGAAACAGGCTTGATTCAAGGAACACAAGTCTGGAAGAAGCAGAAGAATGATTATGTGATATAGAAGAAAAATAAAGAAAAACAATGAACCTGAACAAAGAGAGAAAGAGGTATTATAGAACATGAAAGTAGACTGAGGGAATTCAGTGACTCCATCAAACATAATTACACAGGTGTCATAGGAGTTCCAAAAGATGAGAGAGAAAGGGTCAGATAATTTATTTGAGGAAATCATAGCTTAAATCTTCTCTAATGTGGGAAATAACACAGATATACAGATCCAGGAGGCAAAGAGAATTCATATCAAAATCAACAAAAGCAGGTGAACACATACATATGGTAATTACATTTCCAAAATATAGTGATAAAAAAATCTTAAAAGCAGCAAGACAAAAGAAGTCCTTAGTGTACAAGGGAATATCCGTAAATCTAGCTGCATATTTCTCAACAGAAACATGGCAAACCAAGAGGGGGTGGCATGATATATTCAAAGTGCTGAATGAAGAAACTCTGCTTCCAAAAATACTCTATACAGCAAGGGTAACTTTCAGAAAAGAAGGAGAGATAAAGATTTTGACAAACAAAATCTAAAGGAGTGAACACTAAAAGAGCCCTGCGGGAAATCTTAAAGGAGACTCTTTGAGTGGAAAGGAAAACTCAAAAGTGAGAAACCCAAGAAAGAGAACAAGGAAACAATGACAAAACAAGTAATTAATAGCAATAAATATATATCTCTCAGTAATTACTCAGAATTTAAATGGACGAAATGCTATGAAAAGACACAGGGTGTCAGAATGCATGAAGAAACCAGTGCCATCTTTTTCCTGCCTGAAATAAACTAGTTTTAGACCAAAAGACACCAGAAGACTGAAAAGGAACGGATGGAGAAAAATTTACCATGCAAATGGACATCAAAAGAAAGTTGCAATAGTAATACTTAAAAAAACTAGACTATAAATAAAAACTGTAACAAGAGATGAAGAAAGCACTATATAATAGTAAAGAAGACAATCCAACAAGACGATCTAACATTTGTAAATATTTATGCACCCCACATGAAACACCCAAATATATAAAACAATTAATAACAAGCATAAAGCAACTCATTGATAACAATACAATCAGAGTAAGGGATTTCACACCCCTTTTACATCCATGGACAGATCATCTAAACAGAATATCAAAAGGAAACATTGGTTTTGAATGGCATCCTGGATCAGATGGATTTAACAGATATATTCAGATCATTCCATTCTAAAGCAGCAGAATACACATTGTTTTCCAGTGCACATGGGACATTACCCTGAAGAGATCACATATTAGGTGACAAATCAGACCTCAACAAGAACAAAAAGATTTAAATAATACCATGTATATTGTCTCACCACAACACTATGAAACTTGAAGTCAATGACAATAAAAAATTTGGAAAGACGACAAATACATGAATATTAAACAGCATGCTGAGAAAAAATTAATGGGTCAACCAAGAAATCAAAGAATAAATTCAAAAAATACGTGGAGGAGCACCTGGGTGGCTCACTCAGTTGGGCATCCAACTTTGGCTCAGGTCATGATCTCATGGTTCATGGCTTCGAGCCCTGTGTCGGGCTCTGTGCTGACAGCTCAGAGCCTGGAGACTGTTTTGGATTCTGTGTCTCCCTCTCTCTCTGCCCCTACCCTGCCCACGCTCTGTCTCTCTCTGTCTCAAAAATAAATGAACATTAAAATTAAAAAAAAAATACATGGAAACAAATGAAAATGAAAACAAAATGGTCCAAAACCTTTGGGATGCAACAAAAGCAGCGCTGAGAGAAGTAATAGTAATACAGGCTTAATTTAAGAAGCAAAAAAATCTGAAATAAGCAACCTAACCTTACACTTAAAGCTGCTAGAAAACGAACAACAAGCAAAATCTAAAGCTAGCAGAAGAAAGGAAATAATAAAGTTTAGGGCAGAAATAAATGATATAGAGGCTAAACAAACAATAGAGCAGATCAATAAAACCAGGAAGAGATTTGTTATTAATTGAAAACAATAATAAAATTGATAAAACCCTAACCAATCTTATCAAAAAGAAAAGGAAAAGGATGACAATAATTAAATGCCAAATGAGGGAGTAGAAATAGCAACCAGCACCATAGAAACACAACCAATTAAAGAAAATATTAGGGAAAACTATATACCAAAAAATTGGACAACTTGGAAGAAAAAGATAAATTCCTAGAAACATATAAGTTACCAAAATTGTAACAGGAAGGAAAAGAAAACTTGAACAGATCAATAACCAGTAAGGAAATCGAATCTGTAATCAACAATCTCCCAGGAAAAAAAGTTCAAGGGCCAAATGACTTTCCAGGAGAATTATACTACACATTTAAAGAAGAGTTAATACCTATTCTTCTTGAAGTATTCCAAAATATAGAAAAGAAAGGAAAACTTCTAAATTCATTGTATGATACCAGCATTATCCTGATACCAAAAGCAGTTAAAGACTCCACTAAAAAAGGAGAACTACAGGCCAGTATCCCAGATGAACAGGGATGCAAAAATTCTTTTTTTTTAATTTCTTTTTAAAATTTTTTTAACGTTTATTCATTTTTGAGACAGAGAGAGACAGAGCATGAACAGGGGAGGGTCAGAGAAAGGGAGACACAGAATCTGAAACAGGCTCCAGGCTCTGAGCTGTCAGTACAGAGCCCAACGCAGGGCTCGAACTCATGGACCGCGAGATCATGACCTGAGCCGAAGTCGGCCGCTTAACCGACTGAGCCACCCAGGCGCCCCCAAAAATTCTTAATAAAATATTAGCAAACTGGATTCAACCATACATTAAAAGAATCATTCACCATTCTCAAGTTGGATTTATTCCTGTCCTGCAGGGTGTTTAAACATTTGCAAATTAATCAATGTGATATAACACATTAATAAAGGAAATGATAAAAAAAATATGATCCTTTCAGTAAATGCAAAAAGGCCATATACGAAAAACCCATAGTACTGGAAGTCCTAGCCATAGGAACCAGACAACAAAAAAATAAATAAAAGGCACCCAAATCGGTAAGAAAGAAGTAAAAGTTTTACTATTTGCAGAAGTAAAAGTTTTACTATTTACTATTTAACATGATACTTTAAATAGAAAACCTGAAAGTCTCCACCAAAAAATTGCTAGAACTGATACACAAACTCAGTAAAGTCATAGGATAGGAAATCAGTGTACAGAAATCTGTTGCATATCTATACAAAAATAATGAAGCATCAAAAAGAGAAATCAAGGAATCGATTCCATTTAAAATTGCACTGAAACCCATAAGATACTTATGAATAAACCTAACCAAAGCGGTTAAAATGTATGTACTCTCAATAGTATAAAACACTGATGATAGAAATTAAAGATTACAAAGAAATGGAAAAACTTAACAGGAACCCATGGGGGAGGGGAAGAAAAAAAAAAAGAGGTTAGAGTGGGAGAGAGCCAAAGCATAAGAGACTGTTAAAAACTGAGAACAAACTGAGGGTTGATGGGGGGTGGGAGGGAGGGGAGGCTGGGTGATGGGTATTGAGGAGGGCACCTTTTGGGATGAGCACTGGGTGTTGTATGGAAACCAATTTGTCAATAAATTTCATATATATATAAAAAAATAAATAAATAAATAAATAAATAAATAAATAAAATAAAAATTAAAAAAAAAAAAGAAATGGAAAGACATTCCATCCTCATGGGTTAGAAGAACAAATATTGTTAAAATGTCTATATTACCAAAAGCAATCTACACATTTAATGCAGTCTTCATCAAAATAGCAACACCATTTTTCATAGAGCTGAAACAGACAATTGTAAAATTTGTATGGATCCACAAAAGACCCTGAATAGCCAAAGCAACCTTGAAGAAGAAAAGCAAAGCTGGAGGCATCACAATTCTGGACTTCCAGTTATATTACAAAACTGTAGTGATCAAGATGGTACAGTACTAGTAGTAAAATAGATACATAGATCAATAGAACAGGACAGAAAACCCAGAAGTGAACCCACAATTATATGGTGAATTAATAATTGACAAAGCAGGAAAGAATATCCAATGGAAGAAAGACAGTGTCTTCAACAAATGGTGTTGGGAAAAGTGGACAGCAGCATGAAAACAAACTGGACCACTTTTTTACACCATACATAAAAATGAAATAAAAATGGATTAAAGACCTAAACGTGAGACATGAAACCATAAATATCCTAAAGGAGAACACAGGCAGAGCACAGAACACCTCTTTGACAGTGGATGTAGGCAAGTTCTTTCTAGATATGTCTCCTGAGGCAAGCTACACAAAAGCAAAAATAAACTATTGCGACATCATCAAAATAAAAAGCTTCTGTACAGTGAAGGGAACAATAAACAAAAATAAAAGGCAACCTATGGAGTGGGAGAAGATATTTGCAAATGACAAATCTCAGAAAGAGTTAGTATCCAAAATGTATAAAAAACTCATAAAACTCAACACTCAGGAAATGAATAAACCAGTTAACAAATGGGCAGAAGACATGAATAGATATTTTTCCAAAGAAGAAATCCAGATGGCCAACAGAGAGTGAAAAGGTGCTCAACATCATTTATCATAAGGGAAACACAAATCAAACTTACAATGTGTCGTCATGTCTTTTAAAACATCTAACTTAACTTGCTGTGTGTGGGAATCAGCTCAAAGACACTAGAGCTTCAGGATGTCTTCCATACTATTATTTGTTCAGGTTGTATTTTATTATCTAAATTCTAGAAATGTCTTGAAGTAACATATTGGTCCACCTTTATCTTGCCCACATTCTGGTATTATTTTGTTAGTGTTATTTTGGTGATGTTAACTTTTATTGCATCCTATCAGTAATTCAATGGAGGTTGTGAGATAATGGATTAAATCAAGTAGACTGGTGTCATTTAAAGTCAAAAGTTACTTCTCTATTACCTAACATAAGATTCTCAAAACAATGAAGTGATATTATCCCTTTATCAGTGTCAAACATTCTTCACTGCATCTTCAAGTTTGTCTGAGTCAAATGAATTGGCAATTCTCACCAGTGGCAATGGAAAATAAATCAAACTAAGGGTATTTCATTATAATTTGAGTTATACTGCCGTCAAATTATTTCATCATGAGAACTTTGATCCAGCTTGTCCCTTCAATCTTCACAAATAAATTTAATAAAATCAGTTTAAGGAAAATTACTCTATCCTATTTCTCTATAAATGTAAAGAGTTAGATTCCAAGTTTCGCATCAATAATATAATTATTTTTCTAAAACTTAAAGAATCAGAAATAAATTAAATGTACCCCTGTAAATCTTCCTTAACTATATTGTCCTTTGTGACAATCAAATAAACATGAATAGCACTCAAATAGATTCCATCAGTCTGGGATATTGTATAAAACTAAAGGCCAAAAGCAGTCAAGTAGATTCCATCAGTCTGGGATATTGTATAAAACTAAAGTCCAAAACAAGGTTTGTCTTCCTTTTGATTAGATAACTGTATATCAACAGAGAAAAATCAACTTATATATATGGGGCTGATAAAGCTTGGCACTTTGGGAGTAGTGATTCTGAAATATTATCGAACGTTTTTAATTACAGTAGTATGAAATGAACAGAGTACTATGCTAAATTGGAATCATAAGGCATCTTTACAATTTTAGTATGTTTTTTCATCATCCAAGTTTCACGTCTACATTATTTTAAAAATAATTTACTACTTCCCTTATCCTTCTGCTTTCTTTCTCCGATTCCTGCATTCAAGTCCATTGTTGCTGAAACACCCTCCATATTTCCCTCCTGCCACACCTTTGTTCTTATTTCTCTCTAAGAAAAGCTGAACACTCTTTTCTCAGTGCTTTCAAAATAGCATTTACTATTTATCTTTTGTAACTATATATACATTTCTACTTTTCTCATTAAATGAGAACTAATCAGGGGGGCCTGGGTGGCTCATTTGGTTGAGTGTCCAATTCTTGATTTCGACTCAGGTCATGATTTCATGGTTTGTGAGTTTGAGCCCTGCTTTGGACTCTGCACTGACAGTGCAGAGCCTGCTTGGGATGCTCTCTCTCTCTCTCTCTCTCTCTCTCTGTCCCTAACCCACTCTTTCTTTCTCTCTCTCAAAAATAAATAAATAAACATTAAAAAATAAATGTGAATTAATCAACTGATTTTAACTTTAATAAAGGGAAAATATATTGAGTGTTTGTTCAGAATTAAAGAAATCTCCATGAGACAATTTGGTGATTTATATAGCAATGTACAACTTTGTCTGTGTTAAGAAGGGGAAAATGCAACATTTTATTTACTTGAGCCAAGAGGCTTATATGGTTTAACAAAATCCTGGAGATTACTTTCTTAAAATAAAGAGGTACACAAACTGTTCATTTATAACACAATAAGTTTCTCAAATTGCCAGTGGTTTACTTCTTACCTGAAGTAAGCTAAGAAACATTTCTTTGCAGTCCTTTGACAAACATTCCATGCAGAGTAATAATTTACTCTATAGTCACCCAAACAACACCAAACCAATGCTCCTTCCAAAATATTTAATCATTTCATGGAGTAACATACACACTGGGGGAATCTAGTACAATTCAAAGGTAGAAAATGATGTAGCAGCTGTTGAAAGCTTCAGTATTTCAGATGTTTTTTCTCCAGAGTTAACTGATGGCATGGTGTTCCCATTCTAGAATTTGTATAGTCTTAGATCCCAGGAAATTTTTTCATGTTTCATCACAGCTTAATTATTTTTTTTATTTTTTCATTGAAGTATAGTTGACATATTAGTTTCAAGTGTGCAACACTTGACTTGAAAATTATACACATTATGAAATGCACACTATGAGAAGTATAGTTATCATGTATCACCACACAAAATTATTAAATATTATTGACTATATTCCCTATGCTTTGCTTTTCATCCTTGAGACTTATGTATTTTAAAACGATAAGTTTGTACTTCTGGGATATATTGTTAAGTAAAATAAGGCAGACAAAGACAAATACCACATGATTTCAATACTTTGTGGAATCTAAAATGGAAGAAAAATGAGCAAGCAATAACAACAACAAGAAGAGAAACAGATTCATATATAGAGAGAGAACAAACTAGTGGTTGCCAGAGGGAAAGGGATTGGTGGAATAGATGAAATAGGGGAAGGAATTTTTGGGTTTGTAAATAAAATGAACCTTCATCTAAAGATCATGAAATGGAAAAATAGAACAGAAAAATACATACAGAATTATTTATTTTTGAGAAAGAATTGCTGGAAATATTTTAATTCAAATTCTCCATCAGCACCCTGTGCTCATCACAAGTGAACTCCTTAATCCCTATCATCTGTTTAACCTGTAAACCCCACCCACCTCCGTTCTGGTAATCATCAGTTTGTTTTCTATTGTCAAGACTCTTTCTCGGAGTGCCTGGATGGCTCAGTCAGTTAAGCATCTGACTTCAGCTCCAGTTATGATCTCATGGTTCATGAGTTTGAGCCCCGCATTGGGATCTATGCTGTCAGCACAGAGCCCTCTTTGGATCTTCTGTCTTTCTTTCTGTCTCTTTCTCTCTCTCTCTCTCTCTCTCTCTCTCTCTCTCTCTCTGCCTGCCCCTCCCCCACTTGTGCAATTGCATATTCTCTTTCTCTCAAAAATAAACATTATACAATTATATAAAAAAACATTTTTCTCTTAGTTTTCCTATCTTTTTTTTCTCTTCTTTGCTCACTTGCTTTATCTCTTAAATTCCACATGAGTGAAATCATATGATATTTATCTTTCTGTCACTTATGTCACTTAGCATAACACTCTCTAGCTCCATACATGTCATTACAAAGGGAAAGACTTCATTCTTTTATCTGGCTGAGTAATATTCCATTGTGTACATGTAACACTTCTTTATTCATCAATCATTGGACACTGGGCTCTTTCCATAATTAAACTATATTAGAAAATGTTAATATAAAAATAAGGGCTCATGCATCTATTTGAATTACTATTTTTGTATCCTTTGGGCAAATACCTAATAGTGCAATTGTTGTATCATAGTGTAACTGTATTTTTAACATTTTAAGGAACCTGCATACTATTTGCCAGAGTGGCTGCACCAGTTCGTATTCCCACCAATAGCACAAGAGGGCTCCCCTTTCTTCACAACCTTGCCAACACCTCTTGTATCTTCTGTTGTTGATTTTAGCCATTCTGACAGGGGTGAGGTGACATCTCATTATAGTTTTCATTTGCATTTTCCTGATGATGATGGTTGGTAAGCATCTTTGTATGTGTCTATTTAGCCAACTGTATGTCTTTTTATAAAAATGTCTATTCTTGTCTTCTATCCATTTGTTATTTGGATAATTCATGTTTTGGGTGTTGAGTTTTATAAATACTTTTTATATCTTGGATACTCACACTTTATCAGATATGTCATTTGAAAATATCCTTTCCCATTCCAAAGGTTGCCTTTTAGTTTTGTTGATTATTTCCTTCCCTGTGCAGAAGATTTTTATTTTGATTAAGTCCCAATAATTTATTTTTTCTTTTGTTTCCCTTGCCTCAGAAGACATATTTAGAAAGACATTTCTAAGCCTGATTTCAAAGAAATTATTGACTTTTCTCCTCTAGAACTTTTGTGGTTTCAGGTCTCACATTGACGTCTTTAATATACTATGAATTTTTTGTGCATGATGTAAAAAAGTGTTCCAATTTCATTCTTTCTCATTTTGCTGTCCAGGTTTCCCAACACGATTTATTGAGGAGATAGTCTTTTTTCCTTTGAATATTCTTTGTTTCTTTGTCAAAGATTAATTGACCATATAATTGTGGGTTCATTTATGAGTTTTTCTGTTCCAGTGATCTATGTGTCTGTTCTTATGCCAGTACCATCCTGTTTTTATTACTACACCTTTGCTATATAATTCCAATGCAAATATAATTGAAATGTTGCATAATTCCAATGTTATATAATTGCAATGCCTCCAGCTTTGCTTTTTCTTACCAAGGTTGTTATTCGTGGTCTTCTCTGGTTCCCTACAAATTTTAGGATTGTTCTTGTTCTGTGAAAAGTGCTGTTAGTATTTTGACAGAGATTGCATTAAATGTATAGATTGATTTGGGAATTATGGACATTTTAACAATATTTGCTATTCCTTTAAATTTTTTAAATATGTATTTATTTATTTATTTATTTATTTATTTGAGAGAGAGAGGGAGACAGAGTGCAAGCCGGGAAGGGGCAGAGAAAGAGGGAGACAAAGATACAGAATTCGAGTCAGGCTCCAGGCTCTGAGCTGTCAGCACAGAGCCCAATGCAGGGCTCAAACTCAAGAACTATGAGATCATGACCTGAGTTGAAGTCAGACACTTAACCGAGTGAGCGACCCAGGCACCCCGCAATATTTGTTATTCCTATTCATGAGCATGAAATGTCTTTCAATTTGCTTGTGTCATTTTCAATTTCTTTCATAAGTGTTTTATAGTTTTCAGAGTACAGGTCTTTCTTTGTTTAGGTTTATTTCTAGGTATCTTAAGGGTTTGGGTGCATTTGTAAATGGGATTGATTCCTTAATTTCTCTTTCTGCTGCTTCATTATTGGTGTATAGAAGTGCAACCAATTTCAGAACATGGATTTTGCATCCTGAGATTTTGCTGAATCAGTTCTAGAATTTTTTGATCGTTTTTCGGATGGTATTTTGATTAAGATTGCATTAAATGTGTAGATTGCTTTGGGTAACATAGACGTTTTAACAGTATTTGGTCTTCACTCTGTGAGAATGGAATGTCTTTCTATTTCTTTGTGTCTTCAATTTCTTTCATAAGCTTTCTATACTTTTCAGTGTATAGATTTTTAACCTCTTTGGTTAGGTTTATTCCTAGGTATTTTTTTCTGGTTTTTGGTGCAATTGTAAATAGGATAGATTCCTTAATATCTCTTTCTGCTACTTCATTATCAATGTATAAAAATGCAACAAATTAATGTACATTGATTTTTTTGTCCTGAAACTTTACTGAATTCATGTATCAGTACTAGCATTTTTTGGTGTATTTTAGGTTTTCTATATAGAGTATCACATAATCTTTGAAGAGTGAAAGTTTGACTTCCTTCCTACTTATTTGGATCCTTTTATTTCTTTTTGTTGCCTTATTGCTATAGCTAGGACTTTTGGTACTATGTTAAGTAACATTGGTGAGACATCCCTTTCCTGTTCCTGATTGTAGAGGGAAAGTTCTCAGTTTTTCCTCACTGACAATGATATTAGCCATGAGTTTTTTGTATATGGCCATTATTATGTGGAGATATGTTCCCTATAACCCTACTTTGTTGACGGTCTTTATTATGAACGGATGTTGTACTTTCTCAAATACTTTTTCTGCATCTATTGAGAGGATCATATGGTTTTTACCCTTTGTTTTATTAATGTGGTGTATCGTGTTGGTTTATTTGCAAGTATTGAGCCACTCTTGCAACCTGGAATAAATCCCACTTGATCATAGTGAATGATTTTGAAATATGTTGTTGGATTTGGTTTGCTAGTACTTTATTGAGAATTTTTGCATGCCTGTTCATAAGGGGTGCTAGCCTGTGTTCTTGTGTGTGTGTGTGTGTGTGTGTGTGTGTCCTTTATCTGCTCTTGGTATCAGGATAATGTTGGCCTCATAGAATGAATTTGTAAGTTTTCCTTTCTTTTTTTACTTTTTTGGAACAGTTTGAGAAGAATAGGTATTAACTCTTTTTTCAATGTATATAGAATTCAACTGTAAAGCCATCTGGCCTTGGATTTTGTTCTCTGGGACTTTATTGATTACTGATCCAATTTTTTTTTAAAGATTATTGATCTGTTCAAGTTTTCTTTTTATTTCTCTTTCAGTGTATTAGTTTATATGATTCCAGGAATTTATCCATTTCATTCAAGCTGCCCAATTTGTTGGCATATTTTTTTTCATAAAATTCTCTTATAATTGTTTGTATTTCTATGGTATTGGTTGTTATTTCTCCTCTCCCATTTGTGATTTTTTTTTAATAATTTGTGTTTCTATTTTCTTTTTGATGAGTCTGGCTAGGGTTTTATCAATTTTGTAATTTCTTAAAAATAACTAGCTCCCAATTCCATTGATCTGTTCAGTCTCTCTCTCTCTCTCTCTTTAACTTTCTATATTATTTTTTTCTGCTTTAATCTTTATTATTTTTTTTCTTTCTCATGGATTTTGGCTTTGTTTGTTGTTATTTTTCAAGCTCATTTAGGTGTAATGTTAAGTTTTTTATTTAATTTTTTTTTCTTGCCTCTTGAGTTAGGCCTATAACTAGAGTTAGGCCTGTGCTTCCTTCTTAGAACCATTTTTTCTGCGTCCAAAAAGTTTTGACTGTTGTGTTCCTATATTAATTTAGGAACTCCTAATTAATTCCATGTATTTTATTTATTTATTCTTTGATTTCCTGTTTGAACCACTCAGTATTTAGTAGCATGTTTTTTTACCTCCAGGTGTTTGTGGCTTCCAGAATTTTTCTTGTGGTTGACTTCAAAATTGATAGCATTTTGGTCATAAATGGTGCATAAGATGACTTTAATATTTTTTTATTTGTTCAAAAGCCTGTTTTGTGACAAATTATGTTGATCCATTCTGGAGAGTTTTCCATGTGTACTTGAAAAGAATGTGTATTCTGCTGTTTTAGGGTGGAATGTTCTTACATCTGTTAAGTCCATCTGGTTCAGTGTGTCTTTCAAAGCCATCATTTCCTTCTTTGTTTTCTGTTTAGATGATCTGCCCAATCATGTAAGAAGGGTTTTAAAGCCCCCTATTATTATTGTATCATTACCCCTTATTTTTTTATGGTTTTTTTTAATACTTTATATATTTGTATGATTCATGTTTGGGGCATAAATATTCACAATTGTTACATCTTGTTGGATAGACCTCTTTATTATGATATAGTGCCCTTCTTCATCTCTTATTACAGTCTTTGTTTTAAAGCCTTGTTTTTCTGATATAAGTACTGCTAAATGTCTTTCTTTTCATATCCATTTGCATGGTAAATATTTCTACATCTCTCACTTTTTAAAGATATTTATTTATTCTTTGAGAGAGAGAGAGAGAGAGAGCACAAGCAGGGGAAGGGCAGAGAGAGAGAGACAGAGAATCTGCAACAGGCTCCAGGCTCTGAGCTGTCAGCACAGAGCCCGACGCGGGGATTGAACCCATGAACCACGAGATCATGACCTGAGCCGAAGTCTGATGCTCAACAGACTGAGCCCCCCAGGCACCCCAACATCCCTCACTTTTAATATGCAGGTTCCTTTAGTTCTAAAATAAGTGTCATGCAGGGAAACTATAGATGGGTCTGTTTTTTTCATCCATTTTGACATTTCTATCTTTTGATTAGAGTGTTTGGTCGATTTACATTCAGATTAAGTACTGATATGTGTAACTGATATTTCATTACTTGTTTTGTCATTGTTTCTGGAGATTTTCTCTGATCCTTTTCTGTCTTTGTCATTTTCAGTCTCTCTTTTGCACTCAAAGATTCCCTTTTAATATTGTTGCATGGATGGTTTAGTGCTCACAAATTCCTTTAGCTATCATTTGCCTAGGAAACTCTATCTCCTATTCTGAGTGAGAACCTCGCTGGACGGAGTATTCTTAGATTCAGCATGTTGAATATATCATGCCACTCCTCTCTGGTTTGACAAGTGGTTTTTTTTTTTTTTCTTTTTAAAGAAATCAGCAGCTGGCCTTAGCAGTATTCCCTTGTAAGCTAAGGATTTGTTTTGACTTGCTGTTTTTAATAATTTTTTTATTTATCAATATATTTTGCAAATTTCATTACAATATGTCTTGGTGATGGCCTGCTTTTGTTGGTTTTGATGGGAGTTCTCTGTGTGTCCTGGATCTAGTTTTCTGCTTCCTTCCCCAGATTTGGGAAGTTTTCAGGTATTGTTTCCTCAAATAAATTTTTCTGCCCTCTTTTCTCTCTATTCTTCTTCTGGGACTCCTATACTACTACTGTTATTACATTTGATGAAGTCACTGAGTTCATTAAGTCTATTCTCATGTTCCATAATTCTTATTTTTCTCTTTTGTTCAACTTCATTAATGTCCATTACTTTGTTTTCTAAGTCACTTTTTATTTCCTGTGCTTCTTCCAGAATGCTATTCATTGCATCAAGCTTGTTCCCAATCTCATTCATTGCACTCTTCATTTCTGTTTCATTATTTTTAAAAATATTTTATCTCAGTCCTAAGTGTCTTACTGATGTCTTGTACTCTTTTCTCAAGCCCAGGGAGTATTTTTATGATCGTTGCCTTACATTCTCTATAATGCATGTAACTTATGTCTGTTTTTTAAGATCTCTGGCCATAGACTTACCTTGTTCTTTTATTTTGGGATAAATTACTCCATCCTGGCATTTTGTCTAAGTCTCTGCCTTCTTCTTTGTATTAGAAAGGCCAGTTGTTTCTTGATCCTGAAAGCAATAGCCTTACATAAAGGAGGCCATGTAATGTTCAGTGCCTGGCACTTCAGGGTGTATCTACTGTGTGTGCTCTGCTATTGTGTTTTGTCTTCTCTTTTAGGTCAGTCATCTGCAGAGGCTCTCCTTGACTGTTGTAGGCAATGTTTAGTCCCTGGCCTGAATATGGAGGGTTTTTACTAAGTGTGCTCTGGTCTCCTTGCGAAGAGACCTAATACTACTTCCACCAGACCTACAGCAAATGCAGCACTCTCTGGTGAGAAGAATTGGTATGGGCAGGGGTTTGTGTTGGTTTTCTGGGGAAGAAGCTTGCTGCACTGGGACTGAGGTAAGTGTGCCTGAGAAGGTCAGTCCCACCAGAGTGCAGGGGGTGTGGAGCTTTGTGTATGTGATTTAAGCAGCCAGTTCAGGTGCTGAGATAATACCTGCAAGTGGCTCTGTTTATGCTGAGAGCAAGGGACAGAAATTGCGCAAGCCAGCTCCTTTGTTCTTGGAGAGGTGTCTCCATCAATACTACCTCTCAGAAATGTGCTCTGAGAAGAGTAAATAATCCTCCCACACACTTTGTGCCCAAGGAGATCTTTAGATCACTGTTTCCATGCTGCCTACTCCAGGGTTGTTTGCCTGTCTTCTCTCCAGGAGCAGTGCAGTGCCCTCCAGGTTTTATTCCAGGCAACTCCACTGAACTTTAAAATGGGGTTTTAAGCTCCTTTGATTGCAAGAGCTAACAATATTCACCCCCCACCCCTTTTACAAGTCAATTGCTTTGGGAATATGTTCTCATTTTGCATTACCTTTTGTTCTTCTCTCTCTCTCTATCTCTGTCTCTCTCTTTCCCCCCTTCTCCATAACCACATTTTCTTCCCCTCCACAGCACCTAGGATTCATTTCTCCCCTGAACCACATCTTCACATTTTCTATCTTCTTTGATGTGGACTCTTCTCTCCCTTTAGTTGTGGAATTTGTTCTGTCAGTCTTCAGGTCTATTTTTGGGATATTTAGGGTGATTTATAGTTACCTAGATGTGTTTGTAGGATGAGGAAGGCCCAGGGTCCTCCTACTCCACGACCATCTTCCTCTCCTTCCAGCCAAAACAGTTTTTTATTTCAAATTCTCCAACCATAATTTCTTCGATTGCTTAGGTTTTTCTTTCATTCAGTATTTCATGTTTTTGTTCTCACTCCTCCTCCTTGCAATTTCCAATTGCTACATCTTATTGTTAACATACTAACATTAGATTGGTATCTCTTGGAACAAAAGTTAAGAGTTTTGAATTTGTCAATTTACATGAAGATGGCTTTGATCAGTGAGCAATATACACCATTATCCTTCAATGCCCTCTGCAAAATAACCCAAGCTTTCTCAAGTACTTTGATTTTTTTCTTGCATCACTATGGCCAGAGTCCCCTAGGAACGCAGTACACAGACCACTACCAGGGAAACTGCTATACTGCCTTAGTCTTCCCAGCTTTTTCTAATCACATGGTAGAATTATTTTCACATGGCCTCTCTGCTACAAATATTTGCTAGGAAGTGGGCATCAGTGCTAACCAGAAATCTCATATTTAACATTGCACAGTGGATATTTGTTTATAAGCTCCTTTGAAGCTTTAGGAGTGTGGCCTAATGGTATACATTTCATCATAATGAAAGATGTGTTTCATTTCTATGGGAACTATTATATTTTGAAATTAAAATGTTGCTTTCTAGAAAAGATTTCTCCTATTGGTACTTCAGCAGTTTTATTTTTTGGCAGTGAAGTAAATTCCATTGCCCTAAGACTTAATCCATTTGGTTGGTGTTACACAAGATAAAGGGTTCTTTCATGTTTCACCAGTGCATAAGATGGAAAATACTCTTTTTGAATAGATAGGTATTCCTTTACATTTCTCTTGTTTCAGCTCACACTCAGATGTATTGTTTTCCTGTTAGTTATATAAAGTCTGTTTTTCAGTACTTTTTAATAATTCTGTTCTGATTCTTTTCATAAGAGAATTTATCATTATTTGTAGTAATATTGATCTTTCCATTCTATAAAATTTACCAACTACATCTCTATATTGATAATTTAGCATTAAATTCAAATGGGTAAAAAGTCTTTGTGTCATTTAAATGGGTCCTTTATTATAAGCAACAACTATTGAAGTCCTTATAGTGGGAACTGTATCATAATCTTGCCACAAGTTTTTAGGTGTTTACAGCTTATAACAAATATTTCTTCTCCCCTAAGAAGATTGGATTCGTCTTGGTAGAAGGATGCTAAAGTGAAAGAAAAAAAAGAAGAAAGAAAGAAAGAAAGAAAGAAAGAAAGAAAGATTAAGAAAGAAAAAGGGAAGAAAGAATATAAAAGAAAGAAAAGTTGAACAGAAGCAATGAGTACAAGAAAAGAAGAGGAAACATCTCTTTAGGTTATTCTTTTTGAATTGTTTACCAGAATAAAACTATTAAAATATATTTCCGTGAAATTGTGGTGCCCAATGACAGCATGAAACCAAGTTTTAAACAAATTTAAAGGACTAAAACTCTGTAATATATTAATTATTTACTCTAAAACTCATGTATTTAACAGTTTTCCATTCAACCATAGGGTTTTAAGACCACCAGCAAGGGGTTCTACAAAAACAAATGAGAAAATATAGTTGAAATTGTTATTTGAAATTGTATTACAGCCATAAAGCAACCGGAAAATAGTATGTGAAGTTACTGGCCCGGCTGCAGTAATTTGCAGAAACAATTTATTTGTTTTTCTATCAACCATAACATTTGGAGGTTAATTTTAGGGCTAAATTAAGCATTCTATGTTGGAAAAATATCTGTTTTGTAGATTCAGGCAACACTACTAACTTTGAGATATTCTGAGTACATACCCAATAAATGCGTGTGTGTATGGGTGTGTAACAAGTAATGGCTTTATGAAAAATGTATGTATTGAAATAAAAATGAGTAGAGAAATTTGATAGATATATCAATATATACAAAATGTAAAAAAGTGGCCAAATAAATACCAAAGTCCAATGTATGAAAAGATTAATCACCTAAGTTAATGGCCCACCTATTTTAGATCATTTTCTTTAAATTTCTGAGACAAATGAAGGATTTTAAACAATTCCTTGGAGTTAATCTTACTGCAGTTTGACTCAATTTACATTTTAGAAGGATTCTTATAATTTCCACAGTATAACATAAATTTAATGTTATATTAATGTATATTTTGTTGTAGACATGACAATTTTTTTTCATTTATTACATGACATTCTCTTCAAACTCTTGATGAATCAACAGACAGAAATTTTAGCTCAGTAAAAAAAAAGTGACTTATCCAATATCAAAAACCAGGGCTTTAAGTACAATCCAATTCTCCTGACTTCTAGTCTGATATTCTTTCCATTGTTCCTCTGCTACTCTAACATGAGGAAATAGAATATTGGTGACTATTTAAATGTATAAGACAACTCATTATGCAATAATTTATATTTGAGCCAATATTACTCACTCACATGAAAACTATATGTCAAAAGCCATGAACAATGATATAACTTGGCAGCTGCTGATTTGAATATCACGAAGTCACTAAGTAATATACCAAATGAAACACTCTTTCACACACACACCATTCAAGCCAGGTTTACTTCTTCACATCTTCACTAGCCTGAAGTTGGAACTCTTTTTCTTCCACACCTTTTCTTTAAGTCACACTACCCAAAAATATCAAATAAGCTGTTATCTGCTACATTATATCAATTCCCTTGATGTAAGTCATAATTTTTGGCAAAAATTTTTCTTCCAAGGTGGAGGAATTAAGATGGCAGAGTAGCAAGGGGACTCTGGGCTTGTCTCTTTCCTCAAACACAGCTAGATCAACATCAAACCATTTTGAAAACCTAGGAAATTTATCTGAGGTTAAATATTACAATCTTCATAATTTGAGGGAAAGAACATGGCAGGTATGCGGTATAGAGAGGTGAATTAGGGAAGAGAAAAGCTCCATGAAGGGGTGGGAGCCCATTTAGCAGAGAAGAGAGAGAGAGAAGAGGAGATTGAGTAGCACATCAGGTTCACACAAGAAAAAAACTCCCTCTGAAAGTAGCTAGAGAAAAAGAGTAAAGACACATGAAGGGGATTGCCCAGGAAAACTGTTCCCCAAAACAATTTATGGGGGAAAGGGGAAAGAAAATATTTCAATACTGCCTATTTATACACACACACACACACACACACACACACAGTACAATGCAGAATCTGAAGTTTTGGAGGTCAATGAGCACCTGGTGGTACTATGGGAAGGAAACAAGGGAGAACACCGAGAGGGAGCAGCATGGTTTAAGGATCCCCTGAGTTACACAGGCAGAAGTGTTTCCTTACTTGGAATGCATTTTGTGGAAGTGATACAGCCTATCCAGAGGCTAAAGGTCTGGTAGGTAACATGGAGCTGCCCAGCTCACCAGTATAGGAGCAAAGACACCAGCTGAGTGCAGCAAAAACTGGCACTGGGCATGTGTTGTGATTTACCATAAACTCTGAGGCACTGTTGTTGAACATGTTGTACCAACATTTTCTGTGACAAACTGGTATCAACCACAGCACAATGAGATATTTCCCCAGAGGATCAGCATAGGTCTGATCTACAGGGTCTCTGAAGTGTGGGGTTTTGAAAAACAGCCATGGCTGAGATAAAACACTGGAGGGAGTCTCCTCCTGGCAAGGAGACAGCTTGGACACAGACAGGATGAAGGGGGAAGTTGACAGAACCTAGGAACACAGGAGGGGTGATTGGCTGTGCATCTGTGAGGATGTGAACTTCCCTCACTGCAGACTAGAGAGCAGGATGCAGTCATTTTAACCATTACCCAACAACACTGATAAACCTCAGTGAGCTAAACATCTCCACCAAATGAAGAATGGAATTGATATTCCAAGCCCCACCATACTACACCCTCCAGGTGAGCCTGAGAGCAAGTGAGCCTGATAATCAGAGCAGCAGGGACCTACCTCAGACAACCAGATAAATCCCTTCCACATGGTTAGTCTACTGATCACAGAGTGCTACAAAGTTTCAGATGAAGAAAATTCATCTAACTTCATTAAGAGTTACTTTTTTGCTCATTTGTTACTTCTGTTTTTGTTTTGTTTTGTTTTGTTTTACTTTTGTTGTTGTTGTTGTTGTTGTTGTTGTTGTTCCTGGATCCAGAAATAGCAATTTTTAAATTTTATTTTATTTATGGTATTTTTTAATTTTAATTTTTTTCTTTCATTTTTTCTCATGCTATCAAACTTCCCTTAACAAGTAGACCAAAACATACCTAGGATATAGCTTCATTATTTAACTTTTTTTTTAATTTTTAAATTTAAATTTTATTTTATTATTTTTTTCTTCCCCCAATGTGACAAGATTGAAGAATTCAACTCAAAGAAAGAACAGGAAGAAATGACAGCCAGGGATTTAATCAATACAGATGTAAGATATCCGAATTAGAATTTAACTAACTGACCTGAAAAGAGCATAGAATACACTGTAGAATCCGTACTACAGAGATAAAAGAGCTAAAATCTAGTTAGGCCAAAATTAAAAATGCTATAACTAAGATGCAAATTTGAATCAATGCCATGACAGTGAAGATGAATGAAGCAGAGGCACAAATAAGTGATATGGAAGATAAAATTATGGAAAATATGGAAAATAATGAAGCTGAAAAGAATAGGTAAACAAAAGTAATGGATCATGAAAATAGACTCGGGGAATTCAGCAACTTATTATGACTGAATAACATTTGTATCATAGGAGTCTCAGAAAATGAAGAGAGAGAAAAAGGGGAAGAAGATTTATGTGAGCAAATTACAGTTGAAAACTTACCTAATGTGGGGGAAGACACAGACATAAAAATCCAAGAACCACAGAGAACTCCCATTAAATTCAACAAAAGCTGACCATCAAGGCATATCATAATGAAATTCACAAATACGCAGGCTAGGAAAGAATCCTGAAAGTATCAAGGGAAAATAAGACCTTAACCTACAAGAGAAGAGAGATCGGGTACATAGCATAGCTCTCCACAGAACTTTGCAGGCCAGAAGAGAGTGCAGGATATATTCAAGAGGTTAAATGGGGAAAATATGCAGGCCAGAATAATTTTTTTTTCAATATACGAAATTTATTGTCAAATTGGTTTCCATACAACACCCAGTGCTCATCCCAAAAAGTGCCCTCCTCAATACCCATCACCCACCCTCCCCTCCCTCTCACCCCCATCAACCCTCAGTTTGTTCTCAGTTTTTAAGAGTCTCTTATGCTTTGGCTCTCTCCCACTCTAACCTCTTTTTTTTTTTCCTTCCCCTCCCCCATGGGTTTCTGTTAAGTTTCTCAGGATCCACATAAGAGTGAAAACATATGGTATCTGTCTTTCTCTGTATGGCTTATTTCACTTAGCATCACACTCGCCAGTTCCATCCACGTTGTTACAAAGGGCCATATTTCGTTCTTTCTCATGGCCATGTAGTACTCCATTGTGTATATAAACCACAGTTTCTTTATCCATTCATCAGTTGATGGACATTTAGGCTCTTTCCATAATTTGGCTATTGTTGAGAGTGCTGCTATAAACATTGGGGTACAATTGCCCCTATGCATCAGTACTCCCGTATCCCTTGGGTAAATTCCTAGCAGTGCTATTGCTGGGTCATAAGGTACGTCTATTTTTAATTTTTTGAGGAACTTCCACACTGTTTTCCAGAGTGGCTGCACCAATTTGCATTCCCACCAACAGTGCAAGAGGGTTCCCATTTCTCCACATCCTCTCCAGCATCTATAGTCTCCTGATTTGTTCATTTTGGCCACTCTGACTGGCGTGAGGTGATACCTGAATGTGGTTTTTATTTGTATTTCCCTGATGAGGAGCGACGTTGAGCATCTTTTCATGTGCCTGTTGGCCATCCGGATGTCTTCTTTAGAGAAGTGTCTATTCATGTTTTCTGCCCATTGCTTCACTGGGTTATTTGTTTTTCAGGTGTGGAGTTTGGTGAGCTCTTTATAGATTTTGGATACTATCCCTTTGTCCGATATGTCATTTGCAAATATCTTTTCCCATTCCGTTGATTGCCTTTCAGTTTTGTTGGTTGTTTCCTTTGCTGTGCAGAAGCTTTTTATCTTCATAAGGTCCCAGTAATTCACTTTTGCTTTTAATTCCCTTGCCTTTGGGGATGTGTTGAGTAAAAGATTGCTATGGCTGAGGTCAGAGAGGTCTTTTCCTGCTTTCTCCTCTAGGGTTTTGATGGTTTCCTGTCTCACATTCAGGTCCTTTATCCATTTTGAGTTTATTTTTCTGAATGGTGTGAGAAAGTGGTCTAGTTTCAACCTTCTGCATGTTGCTGTCCAGTTCTCCCAGCACCATTTGTTAAAGAAACTGTCTTTTTTCCATTGGATGTTCTTTCCTCCTTTGTCAAAGATTAGTTGGCCATACGCTTGTGGGTCTAGTTCTGGGGTTTCTATTCTATTCCATTGGTCTATGTGTCTGTTTTTGTGCCAATACCATGCTGTCTTGATGATTACAGCTTTGTGGTAGAGGCTAAAGTCTGGGATTGGGATGCCTCCTCCTTTGGTCTTCTTCTTCAAAATTGCTTTGGCTATTCGGGGCCTTTTGTGGTTCCATATGAATTTTAGAATTCCTTGTTCTAATTTCAAGAAGAATGCTGGTGCAATTTTGATTGGGATTGCATTGAATGTGTAGATAGCTTTGGGTAGTATTGACATTTTGACAATATTTATTCTTCCAATCCATGAGCGGGGAATGTCTTTCCATTTCTTTATATCTCCTTCAATTACCTTCATAAGCTTTCTATAGTTTTCAGCATACAGATCTTTTACATCTTTGGTTAGATTTATTCCTAGGTATTTTATGCTTCTTGGTGCAATTGTGAATGGGATCAGTGTCTTTATTTGTCTTTCTGTTGCTTCATTGTTAGTGTATAAGAATGCAACTGATTTCTGTACATGGATTTTGTATCCTGCGACATGGCTGAATTCATGTATCAGTTCTAGCAGACTTTTGGTGGAGTCTGTCGGGGTTTCCATGTATAATATCATGTCATCTGCAAAAAGTGAAAGCTTGTCTTCATCTTTCCCAATTTTGATGCCTTTGATTTCCTTTTGTTGTCTGATCGCTGATGCTAGGACTTCCAACACTATGTAAAACAACAGCGGTGAGAGTGGGCATCCCTGTCATGTTCCTGATCTCAGGGAAAAAGCTCTCAGTTTTTCCCCATTGAGGATGATGTTAGCTGTGGGCTTTTCATAAATGGCTTTTATGATCTTTAAGTATGTTCCTTCTATCCCGACTTTCTCAAGGGTTTTTATTAAGAAAGGGTGCTGGATTTTGTCAAAGGCCTTTTCTGCATCGATTGACAGGATCATATGGTTCTTCTCTTTTCTTTTATTAATGTGATGTATCACATTGATTGATTTGCGAATGTGGAACCAGCCCTGCATCCCAGGAATTAATCCCACTTGATCATGTTGAATCATTCTTTTTATATGCTGTTGAATTCGATTTGCTAGTATCTTATTGAGAATTTTTGCATCCATATTCATCAGGGATATTGGCCTGTAGTTCCCTTTTTTTACTGGGTCTCTGTCTATTTGAGCAATCAAAGTAATACTGGCTTGGGGCACCTGGGTGGCTCAGTTGCTTAAGCGGCCGACTTTGGCTCAGGTCATGATCTCGCGGTCTGTGGGTTCGAGCCCCGCGTCAGGCTCTGTGCTGACGGCTCAGAGCCTGGAGCCTGTTTCAGATTCTGTGTCGCCCTCTTTCTCTGACCCTCCCCTGTTCATGCTGTCTCTCTGTCTCAAAAATAAATAAATGTTAAAAAAATTTTTAAAAAAAGTAATACTGGCTTCATAGAATGAGTCTGGAAGTTTTCCTTCCCTTTCTATTTCTTGGAATGGCTTGAGAAGGATAGGTATTATCTCTGCTTTAAACGCCTGGTAAAACTCCCATGGGAAGCCATCTGGTTCTGGACTCTTATTTGTTGGGAGATTTTTGATAACCAATTCAATTTCTTCGCTGGTTATGGGTCTGTTCAAGCTTTCTCTTTCCTCCTGATTGAGTTTTGGAAGAGTGTGGGTGTTCAGGAATTTGTCCATTTCTTCCAGGTTGTCCAATTTGTTGGCATATAATTTTTCATAGTATTCCCTGATAATTGTTTGTATCTCTGAGGGATTGGTTGTAATAATTCCATTTTCATTCATGATTTTATCTATTTGGGTCATCTCCCTTTTCTTTTTGAGAAGCCTGGCTAGAGGTTTGTCCATTTTGTTTATTTTTTCAAAAAACCAACTCTTGGTTTCGTTGATCTGCTCTACAGTTTTTTTAGATTCTATATTGTTTATTTCTGCTCTGATCTTTATTATTTCTCTTCTTCTGCTGGGTTTAGGCTGCCTTTGCTGTTCTGCTTCTATTTCCTTTAGGTGTGCTGTTAGATTTTGTATTTGGGATCTTTCTTGTTTCTTGAGATAGGCCTGGATTGCAATGTATTTTCCTCTCAGGACTGCCTTCGCTGCGTCCCAAAGCGTTTGGATTGTTGTATTTTCATTTTCGTTTGCTTCCATATATTTTTTGATTTCTTCTCTAATTGCCTGGTTGACCCACTCATTCGTTAGTAGGGTGTTCTTTAACCTCCATGCTTTGGGAGGTTTTCCAGACCTTTTCCTGTGGTTGATTTCAAGCTTCATAGCATTGTGGTCTGAAAGTATGCATGGTATAATTTCAATTCTTGTAAACTTATGAAGGGCTGTTTTGTGACCCAGTATATGATCTATCTTGGAGAATGTTCCATGTGCACTCGAGAAGAAAGTATATTCTGTTGCTTTGGGATGCAGAGTTCTAAATAGATCTGTCAAGTCCATCTGATCCAATGTCTCATTCAGGGCCCTTGTTTCTTTATTGACCGTGTGTCTAGATGATCTATCCATTTCTGTAAGTGGGGTGTTAAAGTCCCCAGCAATTACCACATTCTTATCAATAAGGTTGCTTATGTTTATGAGTAGTTGTTTTATATATCTGGGGGCTCCCGTATTCGGCGCATAGACATTTATAATTGTTAGCTCTTCCTGATGGATAGACCCTGTGATTATTATATAATGCCCTTCTTCAACTCTTGTTCCAGCCTTTAATTTAAAGTCTAGTTTGTCTGATATAAGTATGGCTACTCCAGCTTTCTTTTGGCTTCCAGTAGCATGATAAATAGTTCTCCATCCCCTCACTCTCAATCTAAAGGTGTCCTCAGGTCTAAACTGAGTCTCTTGTAGACAGCAAATAGATGGGTCTTGTTTTTTTTTATCCATTCTCTTATCCTATGTCTTTTGGTTGGAGTATTTAGTCCATTTACATTCAGTGTTATTATAGAAAGATACGGGTTTAGAGTCATTGTGATGTCTGTATGTTTTATGCTTGTAGCGATGTCTCTGGTACTTTGTCTCACAGGATCCTCCTTAGGATCTCTTGTGGGGCTGGTTTAGTGGTGATGAATTCCTTCAGTTTTTGTTTGTTTGGGAAGACCTTTATCTCTCCTTCTATTCTAAATGACAGACTTGCTGGATAAAGGATTCTCGGCTGCATATTTTTTCTGTTCATCACGTTGAAGATCTCCTGCCAATCCTTTCTGGCCTGCCAGATTTCAAAAGAGAGTTCAGTCACGAGTCTTATAGGTCTCCCTTTATATGTTAGAGCACGTTTATCCCTCGCTGTTTTCAGGATTTTCTCTTTATCCTTGTATTTTGCCAGTTTCACTATGATATGATATTTTCCCCTCTCCTAGGGGTGGGATTCACTGTTGGGTGGTGTGGCCCATCTAGGCTACTTGCACACTGCCAGGCTTGTGGTGCTGGGGTTCTGGAGTATTAGCTGGGGTGGGTAGGCAAGGTGCATGGGGGCAGGAGGGGCAGGCTTAGCTTGCTTCTCCTTAGGTGATCCACTTCAGGAGGCGCCCTGTGGCAGCAGGAGGGAGTCAGACCCACTGCCGGAGGGGTGGCTCCACAGAAGCACAGCATTGGGTGTTTGTGTGGAGCAAGCAAGTTCCCTGGAAGGAACTGGTTCCCTTTGGGATTTTGGCTGGTGGATGGGCGAGGGAGATGGTGCTGGCTAGCGCCTTTGTTCCCTGCCAAACTGAGCTCTGTCATCCAGGAGCTCAGCAACTCTCCCTCCCTTTGTCCTCCAGCCTTCCCACTTTCTGAGCAGAGCTGTTAACTTATGACCTCCCAGATGCTAAGTCATGCTTGCTGGCGGAACACACTCCATCGAGCCCCTCTGCTTTTGCAAGCCAGACTCGGGAGCTCTGCTTGGCCGGCAGGCTGCTCCTCTGCCCGGCTCCTTCCTGCCAGTCCGTGCATCATGCACAGCCTCTCTGCCCTTCCTACCCTCTTCCATGGGCCTCTCGTCTGCGCTTGGCTCCAGAGACTCCATTCTGCTAGTCTTCTGGTGATTTTCTGGGTTATTTAGGCAGGTGTAGGTGGAAACTAAGTGATCAGCAGGACGTGTGGTGAGCCCAGCGTCCTCCTACGCTGCCATCTTCTCCCCTGATTTTTATTTATTTTTGAGAGACAGAGAGAGTGTGAGCACGGGAGGGGAAGAGAGAGAGGAAGACACAATCCAAAGCAGGCTCCAGACTCTTAACTGTAAGCACAGAGCCTGGCGTGGGGTTCAAACCCACAAACCATAAAACGTGACCTCAGTCTAAGTCAGACCCTCAACCGACTGAGTCACCCAGGAGCCCCTAAGAGATTCATTTTAGACTTGATGACACCTGCAGATTGAAACTGAGGGAATGGAGAATGATCTATCATGCTAACCTCAAAGAAATACAGAGTAGCCATACTGATATCAGACAAACTAGATTTTAAAACAAAGACTGCAACAAGAGATGAAGAAGGGCATTGTATCACAATTAAGGGGTCTATTCATGAACAAGGTCCATCTGTCAAGAAGAGCTAAAAATTGTACATATTTATTCCCACAACGTGGAGAATCCCAAATATATAAATCAATTAATCACAAACATAAACAAACTTTGATTAATGATAGTGTAATTGTAAGATATTTTAATAATTGCAAGAGATTTTAATATTCTACTTACAACAATGGACAGATCATCTAAACAGAAAATCAATAAGGAAACAAGGGCTCTGAATGATGCATTGGACCAGATGGACTTGAGAGGTATATTCAGAATTTTCATCCTAAAGCAGCAGAATACACATCCTTCTCCAGTGCACATGACACATTCTCCAAAATAGATCACATACTGGGTCACAAAACAGCTCTCTACAAGTGTAAAAAGATTGAGATCACATCACGTATCTTCAGATCACAACACTATGAAACTTGAAATCAAACACCAGAAAAAATTTGGAAAGCCCCCAAATACAGGGAGATTAAATAACATCCTACTAAAGAATAAAGAAGATGTGGTATATATACCACATCTTCTTTATTTTAATATTTGTATATTAATATACAATACAATGTAATACACACACACACACACACACACACACATACACAATGGAGTATTACTCAGAAATCAAAAAGAATGAAATCTTGCCATTTGCAACTATATGGATGGAACTGGAGGGTATTATGCTAAGTGAAATTAGTCAGTCTGAGAAAGACAAAAATTATATGACTTCACTCATATGATGACGTTAAGAGAAAAAACAGGTGAACATAAGGGAAGGGAAATAAAATTAATATAAAAACAAGAAGGGGGACGAAACAGAAGAGACTCATAAATATGGAGAGCAAACTGAGGATTACGGCAGGGGTTGTGGGAGGTGTGATTGGCTAAATGGGTAAGGGGCACTAAGGAATCTACTCCTGAAATCATTGTTGCACAATATGCTAACTAATTTGGATGTAAATTTTAAAAAATATATAAAATAAAACAAGTTAAAAAAAGAATGAATGGGTCAACCAGGAAATTAAAGAAAAAGTAAAAAATACATGGAAGCCAAAGAAAATGAAAACACAACAGTGTAAATACATTGGGATGCAGCAAAGGCAGTCTTAAGATGAAAATACTTTGCCACTCAGCCCTATCTCAAGAAGTAATAAAGGTCCCAAATACACAACCTAACCTTAATCCTAAAAGATCTAGAAAATAAAGCAAAAAGCCAACATAAAAGGGAAATAATAAAGATTAGATCAGAAATAAACAATATAGAATAAAAAAAAACCCTTGTAGAACAGATCAATAAATCTATGAACTTGTTTTTGAAAGAATAAAAAACTTGATAAACTTCTAGCCAGACTTCTCAAAAAGAAAAGAGAGAAGATCCAAATAGATTAAAATAGCAAATGAAAGGGGAGAGATCTTTCACCACAGATATACAAACAATTATTAGAAATACTATGAAAAAATTATACGCCAACAAACTGAACCATCTGGAAAAAATGGACAAATTCCTGGACACTCACACACTACAAAACTTAAAAGGGAAGAAATAGAAAATTTGAACAGACCCATAACCAGCAAAGAAATTGAATCAGTTATCAAAAATCTTCCAATGAATAAGAGTCCTGGGCCAGGTGACTTCCCAGGGGAATTCTACCAGACATTGAAAGCAGAATTAACCCCTAATCTTCTTAAACTGTTCAAAAAGTATAAATGGAATGAAAACTTCCAAACTCATTCTACGAAGTCAGCATTACCTTTATTCCAAAACCAAACTAAGACACCATGAAAAAGAAGACTTGTAAGCCAATATGCCTGATGAACTTGAATGCAAAAATTCTCAACAGGATACTGAAAAATCGAATTCAATAATACATTGTGGAGAATAAGTTTAATAATTCTCTGAGCTTTCACCAATAGATCCATACAGCTTAGGGTGGAAAGCCATCACAGGGTGAAAACAGCCAAGACAGAACAAAGCATAGAATGGAAATCCACTTCCACAGAATGAAAGCCTCTGAGAACAGGTAGAGGTGGAAAGCTACTGAAGTAGGGCAAACGTGCCCACTATTAATCATTAACTAAATGAAAGCATAGAGGGGAAAGCTGCTACAGGGTGAAAGCACCCATGGATAATTAGTGAGAAAAATTCTTTGTTATCCCTGAGGTATCATGCTCTATTTGTCTTATCCCCTAGAAAAGTTAAGATAAACAGACACGGTACCTGGTGCCTACAGTAAATGGCCATCTGCTCAGTGTCAGGCTTTTGATTTCTCTTGACCCTAACCCCTAACACCACATAGCTTCAAACCTCTTTTTTTCTCACACACATGAGTTAATAGTCACTGTTTTATTTTCTCTTTCTGCACATCCATCATGTATGTAAGCCTTCTGATCCTAATAAATATGGAGAAAGGACCCTTACTCAGGGTTCTTGCCTCCTCCAAGACATTAGCCTCTCTTGTATTCAATTCTGTGTCCACTCTCTTGCTGGACAAGAGAGAATTCCAGACTCAAAATCTGCAACAGTACATGAAAAGAAATATTCAGCATGATCAAATGTGATTCATTCCTGGGATTCAGGGCTGGTTCAATATTCACAAATCAATCAAAGTGATACACCACATTAATAGATGAAAGGATAAGAACTCTATGATACTGTAAATAGATAGAGAAAAAGCATTTGACAAAATACAGTGTCCTTTCTTGATAAAAACCCTCAAGAGATTCAAGATAAAAAGAACATACCTCAACATCATAAACGTCATATATGAAAGTCCCACAGCTAATATGCATCCTCACTGGGGAAAAAATGAAAGAATGTTCACTTAAGATAAGGAATGTGACAGGGATGTTCACTCTCACCACTGTTTTTCAACATAATATTGGAAGTTCTAGCCTCAGCATTCAGACAACAACAAGAAATAAACAGCATACAAACTGGCAAGGAAGAAGTCAAACTTTCAGTCCTCACAGACGACATGATTTCCTACACGGAAAACCCAAAAGACTAGACCAAAAAATTTCTAAAGATGATATAGGAATTCAGCAAAGTCACAAGACATAAAACCAATGTACAGAAAATGGTTGCATTTCTATACACCAATAATGAAGAAGCAGAAAAAGATATCAAGGAATCTATTTCACTTACAATTGCTCCCAAAGCCATAAAATACCTAGGGATAAACCTAACCAAAGTGGTAAAAGGTATATACATTGAAATCTATAGAAAGCTTATAAAAGAAATTAAAGAAATGGAGAAACGTTCCATGCACATGGGTTGGAAGAAAAATTATTGTCAAAATGTATAGACTATCCAAAGCAATCTAAACATTCAATGCAATCCCTATGAAAATAACACCAGCATTCTTCACAAATCTAGAATAAAGAATCATAACATTTTTATGTAAACAAAAAAGACCCTGAATAGCTAAAGTAATGTTGAAAAAGAAAAGCAAAGTCGGACGCATCACAATTCTAGATTTTAATCTGTATTACAAAGCTGTGATCGTCAAGACAGTAATGACACTAAAACAGACACATAGAGCAATGGAATGGAAGAGAGAAGTCATAAATGGACCCACAGATATGTGGCCAACTAATCTTTGACAAAGCAGAAAAGAGTATCCAATGGAAAAACAGTTTCTTTATCAAATGGTGCTGGAAGAACTGGACAACAACATACAGAAGAACGAAACTGGACCACTTTTTTACATTATACACAAAAATAAATTAAAAATGGATGAAAGACCTAATTTTGAGACAGAAAAGTATCAAAATTCTACAGGAGAAAAAACAGGCAGTCACCTACCTGACATTGGCCACAACAACTTCTTACTTGACATGTCTCCAGAGGCAAGAGAAACAAAAGCAAAGCAAAAATGAACTATTGGGACCTAATTTAAGCAAAAGGCTTCTGCACAGCAGATGAAACTATCAACAAAACTAAAAGGCAACCGATGGCATGGTTATAAAGAACTTACTAAATTCAACACCCCAAAACAAATAATCATTTGAAGAAATAAGCAAAAGACATGGACAGACACTTTTCCAACGAAGACATCCAGATGGGTAACAGACACATGAAAAGATGCTCAATATCATTCATCATTATGGAAATACAAATCAAAACCACAATGAGATACCACCTCACACCTGTCAGAATGGTTAAAATTAACAACTCGGGAAACGACAGATGTTAGCGAGGATGTGTAGAAAGGAGAATCCTTTTGCATTGTTAGTGGGAATGTAAACTGGTTCAGCCACTCTGGAAACAGTATGGAGGTTCCTCCAAAAATTAAAAATAGAACTACTCTATGGACCAGCAACTGCACTACGTAGAATTTATCCAAAGGATACAAAAGTGCTGAATCGAAGTGGTACATGCATCCCAATCTTTATAGCAGCACTATCAACAATACCCAAATCATGGAAAGAGCCCACATGTCCATCAACTGATGAATGGATAAAGCATATGTGCAACATATATACAATGGAGTACTATTCAGCAATGAAAAGAATGAAAACTTGCCATTTGCTGCAATGTGGTTGGAACTGGAGGCTTTTATGCTAAGCGAAAAAGTCAGTCAGAGAAAGACAGATATCATATGATTTCACTCACGTGTGGAATTTGAGAAACTCAACAGATTAACATAGAGGAAGGGAAGGAAAAATAATATAAAAACAGATAAGGAGGCAAACCACAAGAGACTCTTAAATACATAGAACAAACTGAGGGGTGTTGGAAGGGGAGGTGGGTGGCAGTTGGTTAAATGAGTGACAAGCATTAAGTAGGGGAATTTTTAGGATGAGCACTTGCTGTCATATATAAGAGATGAATCACTGTTTTCTACTCCTAAAGCCAAGACTACAGTGTATGTTAACTAACTTGGATATAAATTTAAAAAAGAGTTAATACCTATTCTTCTCAAATTCTTCCAGAAAATATAACAGGAGGGAAAACAATGAAATGCATTTTCTGAGTCTAACATTATCCTGATACCAAAACTAGAAAAAATACACAAATATACAAAACAATTGAACTATAAGCCAACATCTCTGATTAATATAGATGGAAAAATGCTCAACACAGTACTAGCAACACTAACAGCAGGAAAAATACTTGCAACAGAACCCAACAATGCACTTGAAAAATAATACACTACAATAAAGTGGGATTTATTCCCACGATGCAAATAGGGTTCAATATTCACAAATCAATCAATGGAATACATCACATCAATAAGAGAAAGGGTAATACTGTATGATCATTTAAACAGTGAAAATGAACTTGAAGTGTACAACAGCTATTCATGATAAAAAAAAACCACTCAACAAGGTTATTTTAGAAAGAACATATCTCAACATAATAAAGGCCTTATATGAAATATCCATAGCTAATAATATACTCAATAATGAAAAACTGAGAGTTTTTACCCTAAGGTCAAGAGCAAGATAAAGATGTACACTCTCACCACTTTCATTCAACATAACTCTGGAAATCCTATCCACAGCAGTCAGACAAGAAAAATGAATAAAAGGCATTCAAATTGACAAGGAAGAAGAAACTCTTTCACTATTTGCAAATGACAAGATACTACACAGAAAACCCACTAAAGAGCCCACCAAAGAACTACTAGAACTGATACATAAATCCAGTAAAGTCACAAGACACAAAATCAATGTACACAAACTCACTGAATTTCTGTACACCAATAATGAAGCAGCAGAAAAAGAAATTGAGAAAACAATCCAAATTACAATTGCACAAAAAATAACAAAATGGCTAGAAATTAGCTTAACGAAGTATGTTATGGATGTTTATAATGAAAACTTTAAAACATTGATGAAAGAAATTGAAGGCAATGTGAACAAATGCAAAGACATCATGCATTCATGGACTAAAAAAAAGAATATTATGGATATATCCATATTTCCCAAATCAATATACAGATTTAATGCAATCCCTATTTAAATTTTTTTTCAACGTTTATTTATTTTTGGGACAGAGAGAGACAGAGCATGAACGGGGGAGGGGCAGAGAGAGGGAGACACAGAACCTGAAACAGGCTCCAGGCTCTGAGCCATCAGCCCAGAGCCTGATGCAGGGCTCGAACTCACAGACCGCGAGATCATGACCTGGCCGAAGTCGGATGCTTAACCGACTGCACCACCCAGGCGCCCCTGCAATCCCTATTTAAATACCAACATCATTTTTCCTAGAAGCAGAACAAACCATTTAAAAATTTGTATGGAAGCAGAAAAGAATCTGAATCGCGAGGTGCACCTGGGTAGCTCAGTTAAGCATCTGACTTCGTTGTGAGTTCAAATCCTGCTGTCAGCACAGAACCTGCTTCAGATCCTCTATCTGCCTCTTTCTCTGCCTCTCCACCTCACCTCTCTCTGTGAAGAATAATAAACATTAAAAAAAAAGAATCTGAGTAGGAAAAGGAATATTAAAAAAATAAATTGAAGGTACAATTCCAGAATTTAAGTTATATTACAAAGCTGTAGTTTTCTTTTTTTTTAATTTTTTATTGTTTATTTATTTTTGAGAGAGACAGAAAGAGAGAGACGAGGTGGGACAGAGAAGGAGACACGGAATCCAAAGCAGGCTCCAGGCTCTGAGCTACCAGCACAGAACCCAACATGTGGCTTGAACTCAGACTGCCAGATCATGACCTAAGCCAAAGTCAAACGCTTAACTAACTGAGCCACCCAGGCACCTTGCAAAGCTATAGTTTTCCAAACAGTATGATACTGGCACAAAAATATACACATAGATCAATGGAATAGAATAGAAAGCACAGAAATAAACTTATGGTTTATTTAATTATATGGTCAATGAATCTTTGACAAAGTGAGCAACAATATGCAATGGGAAAGATAGTCTTTTCAACAAATAGTGTTGGGAAAAGAGGATAGCTACATGAAAGTAAAATGGAACCATGTCTTTTCACCACACATGAAAATAAATTACAAATGTATTAGGGGCCTAAATGTGTGACCTGAAGCCATAATAATCTTAGAAGACAGCACATGCAGTAATTTATCTGACATCAGCCATAGCAACATCTTTTTTAGATATGTCTCCTGAGGTAAGGGAAACAAAAGAAAAATAAACTATTTGGACTACATCTAAGTAAAAATCTTCTTCATAGCAAAGGAAACAACCAAGAGAACTAAAAGGCAACCTACAGAATGTGAAAAGATATTTGCAAATGACATAACTGATAAAGGATAAGTATCAAAAATATATAAAGAACCTATACAACTCAAAACCAAACAATCAAATGATTCAATTTAAAAATGTTCAGAACTGAACAGACATTTCTCCAAAGATAATATACAAGTGGCCAATGGACACATGAAAAGATTTTCAACAACATTCATTTTCAGGGAAATGCAAAACAAAATCACAATGAGATATCACCTCATACTTGTCAGAATGGCTAAAAAAACTCAAGAAAAGCAAGTGTTGGCAAAAATGTAGAGAAAAGTGAACACTCAGACGTGTCTGTTGGGAATGAAAACTGATGCAGCAACTGTAGAAGATAGAAAGGAGGTTTCTCAAAACATTAAAAATAGAAGTACTACATTATATAGTAATTGCATTACTGGGTATTTACACAAAGGATGCAAAAAAATGATAATGTGAAGGAACATGTGCATTCCTACACTTACTACATCATTAATTACAATAGCCAAATTATGGAAACAGCTGAAATGCTACATCCATCAATAGATAAGTGGATAAAGAACAAGTGGTATGCACACACACACACGTACACACACACACACACACACACACACACACACACACATTCAATGGAATATTCTTTGGCCATAAAAAGGTTGAAATCTTGCCATTTACAATGATATGAATGAATCTAGAGAACGTAATGCCAAGCAAAAAATTAAACAGCCATAGCAAGACAAATACCATATGATTTAACTCATAAATAGAATTTAAGAAATAAAACAAAGGAAAATGAAAGAGAGACTAATGAAGAAACAGGCATTCAACTATAGAGAACATACATATGGTTACCAAAAGGGAGTTAGGTAGGGGGATGGGTGAAATAGGTGGAGATCAAGAGTACAGATATCTTGATGGGATCTGAGTAATGTTTACTAAATTGTTGAATCATTATATTGTACAACTGAAACTAATATATCACTATATGCTAACTATACTGGAATTGTTTTAAGAAATTATTTATTTATTTATTTACTTACTTACTTACTTATTTTATTATTTTTTAAAATTTCCATCAAAGTTAGTTAGCATATAGTGCAACAATGATGTCAGGAGTAGATTCCTTATGCCACTTACCCATTTAGCCCATCTCCCTTCCCACAACCACTCCAACAATCCTCTGTTTGTTCTCCGTATTTAAGAATCTCTTATGTTTTGTCCCCCTCCATGTTTTTATATTATTTTTGTTTCCCTTCCCTTATGTTCATTTCTTTTGTTTCTTTAAGTCCTCATATGAGTGAGGTTATATGATATTTGCCTTTCTCTGACTAAATTTTCCTTAGCATAATACCCTCTAGTTCCAGCCACATAATTGCAAATGACATGATTTCTTTCTTTTTGATTGCCAAGTAATACTCCATTCTAAATATATACCACATATTCTTTATCCATTCATCCATCAATGAACATTTGGGCTCTTTTTCCATTCTTTGGCTACTGTTGTTATTGCTGCTATAAACACCGGGGTGCATTTGCCCTTTCAAAACACCATACCTGTATCCCTTGGATAAATACCTAGTAGTGCAATTGCTGGGTCATAGAGTAGTTCTATTTTTAATTTTTTGAGAAACGGCCATACTATTTTCTAGAGTGGCTGTACCAGTTTGCATTCCCACCAGCAGTGCAAAGGAGATACTCTTTCTCTGCATCTTCACCAACATCTGTTGTTTCCAGAGTTGTTAATGTTAGCTATTCTGACAGGTGTGAGGTGGTATCTCATTGTGGTTTTGATTTGAATTTCCCTGATGATGAGTGATGTGGAGCATTTTTTCATGTGTTGGTTGGCCATCTGGATGTCTTCTTTGGAGAAGTGTCTATTCATGTCTTTTCCCATTTCTTCACTGGATTATTTGTTTTTTGGGTGTTGAGTTTGATAAGTTCTTTATAGATATTGGATACTAACCCTTTATCTGATTTGTCATTTGCAAATATCTTCTCCCATTCCGTGAGTTGCCTTTTAGTTTTGCTTATTGTTTCCTTTGCTGTGCAGAAGCTTTTTTATTTTGATGAGGTCCCAATAGTTCATTTTTGCTTTTGTTTCCCTTGCCTCCAGAGATGTGTTGAGTAAGAAGTTGCTGCAGCTGAGGTCAAAGAGGTTTTTGCCTGCTTTCTCCTCTAGGATTTTGATGACTTCCTATCTGACGTTTAGGTCTTTCTTCCATTTTGAGTTTAATTTTGTGTATGGTATAAGAAAGTTTCCATAGGTTCATTCTTCTGCATGTCGCTGTCCAGTTTTCCCAGCACCATTTTCTGAAGAGACTGTCTTTATTCCATTGGATAGTCCTTCCTCTTTTGTCAAACATTAGTTGGCCATATGTTTGTGGGTTCATTTATGGGTTCTGTATTCTGTTCCATCAATCTGAGTGTCGTTTTTGTGATAGTACCATAATGTGTTCATGATTACAGCTTTGTGATACACCTTGAAGTCCGGTATTGTGATGCCTCCAGCTTTGGTATTCTTTTTCAATATTGCTTTGGATATTCCGAGTCTTTTCTGATTTGATAAAAATTTTAGGATTGTTTGTTCTAGCTCTATGGAGAATGCTGGTGTTATTTTGATAGATATTGCATTGAGTATGCAGATTGTTTTGGGTAGTATTGACATTTTAACAACATTGTTCTTCCTTTCCAGGAGCATGTTTTTCCTTTTTCCTTTTTTTTTTTTTTTTGGTATGTAATCTTCATTTTCTTTCATAAGTTTCTATAGTTTTCAGTGTATAGATTTTCACCTCTTTGGTTAGATTTATTTCTAGGTATTTTATGGTTCTTTGTGCAGTTGTAAATGGGATCGATTCCTTGATTTCTCTTTCTGTCACTTCATGGTTGGTATATAGGAATGCAACCGTTTTCTATGCATTGATTTTATATCCTATGACTGCTTAATTTATGGATAAGTTCTAGCAGTTTTTTGGTGAAATCTTTTGGGTTTTCCATATAGAGTATCATGTCATATGCGAAGAGTGACAGTTTGACTTCTTCCTTGCTGATTTGTATACCTTTTATTTCTTTGTGTTGTCTGATTGCTGAGGCTAAGACTTCCAATACTATGATGAATAACAGTTGTGAGAGTGGACATCCCTGTTGTGTTTCTGACTTTAAGGGGGATGCTCTCAGTTTTTGCCCTTTAAGGATGATATTAGCATTGGGTCTTTCACACATGGTCATTATGATCTTTAGGTATGATCCTTCTATCCCTACTTTCTTGAGAGTTTTTTATCAAGAAAGGATGTTATATTTTGTCAAATGCTTTATCTGAATTTATTAAGAGGATCATGCGTTCTTGCCCTTTCTTTTATTGATGTGATGAATCACATTTACTGTTTTGTGGATATTGAACCAGGCTTGCATCCCAGTTATAAATCCCACTTGGTCGTGGTGAATATATTTTTTAATGTATTTTTGGATCCGTTTGGCTAATATATTGTTGAAGACTTTTGCATCCATCTTCATCAGGAAAATTGGTCTATAGTTCTCCTTTTTAGCGGGGTCTTTGGTTTTGGAATCAAGTTAATCCTGGCTTCATAAAAAGTGTTTGGAAGTTTTTATTTTCTATTTTTTTGGAACAGCTTTGAGAGAATAGGTGTTATCTCTTCTGTAGATGTTTAGCAGAATTTCCCTGGAAAGCCATCTGGCCTTGGACTCTGTGTTTTTGGGAGATTTTTTATTACTAATTTGATTTCTTTACTGGTTATGAGTCTGTTCAAATTTTCTATTACTTCCTATTTTAGTTTTAGTAGTTTATATGTTTCTAGGAATTTGTCCATTTGTTCAAAATTGCCCATTTTATTAGCATATAATTGCTGTTAATATTCTCTTATTTTTGTATGTATTTCTAGTGTATTGGTTGTGGTCTCTCCTTTTTCATTCTTGATTTTATTTATTTGGGTCTTTTATTTTTTTCGTTTTGAACAAACAGGCTAGGGATTTATCAATTTTGTTAATTCTTTCAAAGAACCAGCTTCTGGTTTCAATGATATGTTCTGCTGGGTTTTTCATTTGTTTGTTTTGTTTTTGGGGGGGGGTTAATAACATTGATTTCTGCTCCAATTGCTACTATTTTCTGTCTTCTGCTGGTTTTGGGTGTGATTTGCTTTCCTTTTTTCAGCTCTTTAAGGTTTAAGGTTAGGTTTTGTACCTGAGACCTTTCTTCCTTCTTTAGGAAGGCCTGAATTGCTATATACTTTCTTCTTATGACTGCCTTTGTTGTGTCCCAGAGGTTTTCAGCTGTGGTGTTATGATTTTCATTGGCTTCCATGTACTTTTTAATTTTCTCTTTAACTTACTGTTAGCCATTTCATTCTTTAGTAGGATGGTCTTTAGTTTCCAAGTATTTGTTATCTTTCCACATTTTTTTCTTATGGTTTATTTTGAGTTTCATAGCACTGTGGTCTGAAAATATGCACAGTATGATCTCTATCTTTTTGTACTTGTTGATGGCAGATTTGTGTTCCAGTATGTGATCTATTCTGGAGAACGTTCCATGTGCACTGGAGAAGAATGTGTATTCTGCTGCTTTGGATGAAATGTTTTGAATATATCTGTTAATTCCGTCTGGTCCAGTGTGTCATTCAAAGCCATTGTTTCCTTGTTGATTTTGTGTTTAGATGATCTGTCCATCATAGTAAGTGTGGTGTTGGTGTCCCTTATTATTATGGTATTATTACCAGTGAGTTTCTTTATGCTTGTGATTAATTGATTTATATACTTGGGTCCTTTAAATTTGGTGCATAAATGTTTGCAATTGTTAGATCTTCTTGGTGGTTAGACGGCTTAATTATGATATAATGCCCTTCATCTATTGTTACAGTCTGTATTTTAAATTCTAAATTGTCTGATATAAGTATGGCTACTCTGGCTTTCTTTTGTTGACCATTAGCATGATAGATGGTTTTCCATCCCCTTACTTTCCATCTGAAGGTGACTTTAGGTTTAAAGTGGATCTCTTGTAAACAGCATATAGATGGATCTTGTTTCCTTATCCATTCTGTTATCCTATGTCATTTGATTGGAGCATTTAGTCCATTGACATTTATAGTGAGTACTGAAAGATATGAATTTATTGCCATTATGTTGCCTGTAGAGTTGGAGTTTCTGGTGGTGTGCTCTGGTCCTTTCTAGTCTTTGTTGTTTTTGGTATTTGTTTATTTATTTAATCTTTTCTACCCTCAGAGAGTCCCCCTTAAAATTACTTGCAAGGCTGGCTTAGTGGTCACAAACTCCTTTAATTTTTGTTTGTCTGGGAAACTATCTCTCCTTCTATTTTGAACGACAACCTTGCTGGATGAAGAATTTTTGGCTGCATATTTTTCCAATTCAGCACATTGAATACATCCTGCCACTCTTTTCTGGCCTGCCAAGTTTCTGTGGATAGGTCTGCAGCAAACCTTATCTGTCTTCCCTTGTATGTTAAGGACTTTTTGTTCCCTTGCTGCTTTCATGATTCTTTCCTGAGTATTTTTTGAATTTGACTATGATATGCCTTGTTGCTTGTTGGTTTTTGTTGAATCTCATGGGGTCCCTGTGCTTCCTGGATTTTGAGGTCTGTGTCTTTCTCTACGTTTGGAAGTTTTTCCACTATGATTTGGTCAAATAACACTTCTACACTTTTTCTCTCTCTTTATCTTCTGAGACCCCTATGATTCTTATGTTATTCCCATTTTATGAGTCACTGATTTCTCTAATTCTTAAATCATGCTCTTTTGCCTTAGGCTCTTTCTTTTTTTCCACTCCATTATTCTCCATAAGTTTGTTCTCTATATCGCTGACTCGCTGCTTTGCCTAATTTGTCCTTGATGATGTGGCATCCATTTGAGCTTGCAGCTCAGTTATAGCATTTTTTTAGTTCATCCTGACTAGCTTTTACTTCTTTTCTTTCCATGGATATGGATTCTAATCTAATTTCAACTCCAGCTTGTGTTCCTATTATCGTGAGTCTAAATTCTGGTTCAGACATCTTTCTTGTATCAGTGTTGATTAAGTCCCTGATTGTCATTCCTTTTTGCTTTTCCTTTGGGGTGAATTCCTTCGTTTTGTCATTTTGAAGGAAGAAAAGGAATTAATGATGTAGAAAAAATTAAAAGGTCAAGAATTAAAATTAAAAACTTAAAAATAACATAAAAAGGGGTGCTTCGGTGTCTCAGTTGGTTGAGTGTCCGACTTCAGCTCAGGTCATGATTGCGTGGTTTGTGGGTTCAAACCCCACACTGGGTTCTGTGCTGACAGCTTGCTGAGAGCCTGGAGCCTGCTTCGTATTTTGTGTCTCCCTTTCACTCTGCCCCTCCTCTGCTCATGCTCTGTCTCTTTCTGTCTCTGAAAAATAAATAAATGTCAAAAAAATTTTAAAAAACACACAAAAAGTCAAATAAATGATGCTAGACCCTAGATGTGTTTTTGTCTGGTTGTTGAAAGGAGTTTGATAGTTTAGAGAACAAAGGGAAAGATTAGAAAAAAAGAAAGGAAAATAAAAAGGTAAACCTTTGAAAATTTGAAAAAAATGAATACAATGAAATAGAATAAAATGAAATGGTGGAAGTAAAATAGAATTTGAAAATTTTACAAAAAAGTAAAAACTATAGTAGAAAAAATTAAATAAAATATTTTAATAAAACTTGAAAATAAAAATAAATTCCCTTTCTGTATTCAAGAAAAAGAAACAAATTGAATAAATGGACCAGGGAACAAACTGAAATATGATTGAAATTACATCGGTTCCCTCTAAAAATCAAACTGTGAAGCACTTTATAATCTGTACACTAAGCAGGCAGAAAGACTTGTGGTGTTCCTGAAGAGCAAGGTTGGCCCAGTTGAGCAGGGCTTAGTTTAACAGTTCCATTCTTCACTAGATGGAGCTGCTTAGCTTACTGGGGTGGATTGTTGTGGTGCTTGTAGTAGTGGACATGCATGCGCAGGAGGAGTGAAAATGGCGCCACCCAGCTACGCAGTTTCTAGTATATGAACTCTGTTGTCCCCAATGTGCAATTGCGCACCCGTCCTTTGTCTCTAGCTTCAGTCCGCTTCCTGATTTTACACTGTCTGTGACCAAGAAGCTAACAGGTTTCCAGCCAGAACCTCCCTCCTGGGTTTTTTCTCAGATACGGCTGTCTTTCCCAATCTCTCACTTCTGAGGGACTGTGGTTTGACAAGCTCAGACCTTCTGGGTTAAGATCTCACTGAGAAATGCCCAGGTGCTGACTGCACCCAGGAACGTTTTAGGGACTGTGCTGATGATGCACAGAGACTGCAGCTGGGTGCCAGCCCACCCCAGAAAAAGTTCACAGGATCATTTAGCAACATTTCAGGGATTATGGTAAATTTCAACACATATCTGGCACCAGTCTTCACCCTTAATGTCCTTGTTCCAGCACCAGCGAATGTGGTTGTTCTCCAGGGTCTGCTGGGACCTTTTTCTGCTGAGTTCTGTGGTTCAGGTTGTGCATATTGTTGTGTTAATCCTCAAATCAGTTTTCTAGGTGTGCAAGACGGTTTAGTGTTGATCTGGTTGTATTTCATGGACGAGAGACACAAAAAACTTCCATGCTGTTCCGCCATCTTGGCCCCTCCTCCAAATTTTTTTTAATTAAAAAAATTTTAATGTTTATTTTTGACAGGACATTTCATGCTCACGGATTGTAAGGACAAATATTGTTAAAATGTCTATACTATCCAAGAAATGGACAGATTTAATACAATTCTTATCAAAATAACAATAACATTTTTCACAGAAATAGAAGTAGAAATTATCCTAATATCTGGATGAAACCAGAAAAGCCAATAAGGAGCCAAAGCAATTTTAAAAAAGGAAAGCAAATCTGAAGGTGTCACAATTCCATACTTCAATTTATTTATATGACAAAGTTGTAGTTATCAAACAGTATAATACTGGCACCAAAATAGACACATAGATCTATGGAACAGAATAGAAGATTAAACCCACAATTATATAGTGAAATAATCTTCAACAAAGCAAGAAATAATATCCAATGGGAGAGAGACAAAAGGTGTTGGGAAAACTGGTCAGCTGCATGAAAAGACCTGGACCACTTTCTTAAACAATACACACACACACACACACACACACATATACAAAAAAAAAAAAAAAACCTCAAAATGGATTAAGGACATAAATGAGCTCTGCAACCATAAAAATCCTAGAAAAGTGCACAGGCAGTAATGTCTTTGATATTGGCCATAGGAACATTTTTCTAGATATGTCTCTTGAGGCAATAGAAACAAAAGCATAAATACACTATTGAGACTATATTAAAATTAAAATTTCTGCACAGCAAAGGAAACAATCAACAATACTAAAAGGCAACCTATTCTATGGGAAAAGATATTTGCAAAAGACATATCCAATAAATGTTTAGTATCTAAAATATATAAAGAACTGGTATAACTCAACACTCAAAAAACATATAATCCAATTAAAAATGGACAGAAGATGTGAACAGACATTTCTTCAAAGAAGGTACACAGATGGCCAACAGACACATGAAAAAATTCTCAGCATCACTCATCATCTAAGAAATGCAAATAATAGTTTCAATGAAATATCACCTCACACCTGTCAGAATGGCAAAAATTAAAAAGACAAACAAGTGTTGGTGAGGATGTGGAGAAAAATAAACACGTGTGCACTATTCCTGGGAATGCAAACTTGTGTGGCCACTGTGGAAAACAGTACACAGGTTCCTCAAAATTTTAAAAATAGAACTACTACTATTTAGTAATTACACTGTTGGATATTTACCCCCCCAAAAAATACAAAAACAATTCAAAGGGATACATGCACCCCTATGTTTACTGCAGCCTTACATGCACCCCTATGTTTACTCCAGCCTTATATATAGTAGTAAAATTACGGAAGCATCCCAAGTGTCCATCAATTGAGGAATGGATAAAAGAGGAGTTGTACAAGTCTACAATGGAATATTATTCAGCCATATAAAAGAATGAGATTTTTCCATTTGCAATGACATGGGAGGAGCTAGAGAGTATAATGCTAAGTAAAATAAGTTAGTCACAGAAACACAAAAATCCATACAATTTCACTCATAGGTAGAATTTTAAAAACATCAAAAAAAGCAAGCAAAGGGAAAGAAAGAGAGAGACAAAGAAACAGACTCTTAACTGTCGTTAAACTGGTGTTTACCACAGGGGAGTTCATTGAGTGGGTGGGTGAAATTGGTGATGGGTATTAAGGAGTGTACTTGTCATGTTAAGCACTAAGTGATGTATGGAGTAGTTGAATCATTATATTATACACTTGAAACTAATATATCACTGTATGTTAATAATACTTGAATTAAAACCAAATGAAATTAAATTTTAAAAATAAAATGAAATAATATTTTTATTTGTTATTTGGTTATCTCTTCTGGCTTGCCTCTATTTGATTACACATTTTAACTGTGAAGATGAAAAAATAAATTAGAGGTTCAAAAACTCTCATTGAGTGGTGAATAGAACAAAATTCGTATCTTTGTTAATTGGCAATGTCTTTATATTTGACATCTTTCTATTTTGTGTGAAAATTATATTCAGCATTTAATTCTTAAACTTTTGCTTAACTGATATGTAAAATTAAACTTACTGGTTATTATATTCAGCTTATTTGCAAACCAATCATACTGATTATTGTAACTGTATTACTATTATACACCCAGTGCCTAGCAAAATAACCGGTATATAATAGACTGGATAAACATTTATTGAATGAATAACTAATCCAGTAATTGGTAGTTACATGAAATGTTAACAAGTCACCAGTTTTGGCCTTCATAATCTTTGATCTTGATTTCTTCCATCTTCATTTATCCATTCACACTGCTAGCCTTCAGAGAAGTACTATAATAACATTCTGACTTTGAGCGACTGTATTTCACACCAGGAGCTTTGGAATCACCTGCTGGAGTGTCAGGAAAATTGAACAATAGTCAAGGTTATTAGAATTACTTACGCAAAGACTGTCACTAAAATAAAATAAAGAAGAAAAAGTTTTGAGTTACATTTAGGTATCAAAAAAACCAGTGCCCCCTTATTTTCTCCATGTACACATAAATTGGTTGAGGGATATAAAGAATGGAGAAATAAATCTAGCTAGGAACTGAAATTTTAAATTCAAAGAAAATCCCTCATCAACTCCGTATACCAATAAAAGAATATTTTTCCTTCCATTTGCAGGTGCACCTCTCAAACTTACACTTCCTCCTTTCTTTCCCTCCCTAGGAATTATAGTGGTTGAGTTAATGAGGATATGTTTATAATAAAATTTGAGTTTCACAAACAAAATCACATTTCATCCAAGAAATTCTAAATAATTTTGAAAGAAGTTATTTAAATAGCCAGGCAATAATAATCCAGATAAAAATAATTGGTTACTTGAACTTTATAATGTCAGTGCTATTGTTAAAAAATGAAATATATTATTCTTTAGGAATTGCCAGTTGCTTTGGTGAAATTCCCAGGCAACCAAAAACACTGAATATTTGAAAACCTTTATCATACCACAGCATGGACACACAATTATTTTTTCTTTTACAATATAATATAATGTGGATAATAAGTTATTATAGAGAGGAGGTCCTAATGGACTGAATGAAATTACAGGTTCTTCCCATTTTAAGGATATAGAATAGAAAATACCCCCTTGATCTGCCATACATTACATCTTCATTTTTTCCCTAGGGACTATAAATTACTTACAATCCAGATGTTCAAGTGTAAATCTTGTTATTTCTATACATAAAGCTTCCAAAAATTATATTTTATATATTGGATATGGAAGGGGTCCTGAAAAGCATTACAACACTTTGCTCCATATTTTTGAATTAATGGAGATCCTTTCAAATCTGAAGATAACCACTAGGAGAGAAGCCCCTTCAGATAATCTTCCAAGAGGCAGATGGAAAACAAACAAACAAAAAACAGATGACCAGAAAGTAAAAGTCCTTGAGGTTCCCCATGTAAGGAGTAAGGGTGAGAAGGTTCTGGGTCACCATTGCTTTTTGTTCCCTCTTACATACTGAATAACTAGAAGAGAAAAATATAGTGAATAGAAGTCATTTATTTGCAAATTCACTGACATATCATATTTTTAATTCAAAAGGGACAGATATACAGCTGTTTAAGTGACCACATAGAAAGAAATAATTCTTTAAAACCAAAAGCAATTGGGGCACCTGTGTGGTTCAGTTGGTGAAGCATCCGACTTTGGCTCAGGTTATGATCTCATGGTTCATGAGTTCAAGCCCCGCGTTGGGCTCTGTGCTGCCAGCTTAGAGCCTGGAGCCTGCTTGGGATTCTGTGTCTCCCTCTTTCTCTTCCCTACCCCTCTGTGCTCTGTCTCTTTCTCTCTCTCAAAATAAATAAAAATGTAAATAAATAAGCATTAAAAAATTAAAAGTAAAATCAATTTTAAAAAGACATGTGACTGAGCTAAAATATCCATTAACCCATGCACTTTTTCATGTTTTCAGACTTTGTAAAAAAATATTAATCTAGGTACAAACACAATCAAAAGAGAGAAAAAGTCTGAATTTTACACAAACCATTGAAATATCAGCAAAAACAAATTCATTCTGTGTCTCTCATTTTTTTCAAACAAGCAAACAAAAAAAAGAATTTCTCTGAATATATGACTAATGTCACAGGGAAAAAGAGAAGAATTTCAAATTTTTTCCTAAATACTACATAATAATTCCAAATTCACATAATACCTAAGCTTCTATTTTAGATGAGTCATATATTCTTAATTATGTTGACTCCCCTTTGAATAGTAAACACATATGAATTAGAATATTGGTTAAAAATGTAACTCTTGAGGAGAGCCTGGGTGGCTCAGTTGGTTAAACCTCTGACTCTTGATTTTGGCTCATGGTTTGTGAGATTGAGCCCTGAATTAGGCTCTGTGCTGATGGCATGGAACCTGTTTGGTATTCTCTCTCTCTCCCTCTCTCTCTCTCTCTCTGTCCCTCCCCTCTTATCTCTCTTTTTGCCAAAATGAATAAATATTAAAAATACATGTAACTCTTTACTTTTTTTTTTATTTTAGGCAGAGTGACAGAGAGAGAGAGAGTGAAAGCAAGAGAGGGGCAGAGAGAGAGAGACAGAGAATTTTAAGCAGGCTCCACATTCCAGAGCCTGGTGCAGGGCTTAATACCACAATGCTGGGATTATGACCTGAACCAAAGTCAAGAGTCAGGTGCTCAACCAAATGAGCCACCCAGGATGCCCAAAAATATATATAATCTTGAATTAGGCAAAATGATATTTATTGTAGGGAGGGGCCAACATGGAGGAGAAGTAGGAGGATCCATAATTCCTGCATCTCTTAAGCAACGTAGGGTTGCAACCAAAGGACTTTGATCCCCAAGAGTCTGGGAGGAAAAGAGACTGAGTCTACCAGGGAGACATAGGACAACCTGATGGGCCATAGGTGAGTGATTGTGAACTCACCTATGAGAGATAAAATGGGCTTCATAGGCACAGAGGGAAGGGATCCCCATTTTCGTAGAGACAAAGGGAAGAGAAAGAGCAGCTGGGGAAGCGTAGGACTGTATCTGGACAAGCAAAAAACCTCAGACCGGGATGGAGAGGGATCCCACCTCTAACTGCAGGGCTTTCATCTGACAGGGGCCATCTGCCCTGTTTGCACATCTGGGGAGGAGGGGAGCCACCCCAGGTTCGGTGGTAAGTCATGGGTGCAGTCCAAAGAAAGAGAAAGTGGTCCCATTCCTGGGGTGCTGCAGAACAGGACAAAATAAGCCACGACCACATATCAGGCGTCATAGAAAGGCTCATCCCCAGTGTCCGGGGCACACAAATTGGGAGTTTAAATCCCAGCCAAGCTCTGGGGCACTGGAGTCAGCAGAACAAAACAGACTGCCTCGTCTGCACCCATGGCACAATGAGGATGGCTCCACCAGAGTGATTTGGGACAACAGGTCTCTGGAGGAGAGACTGGGGGGTTGCCATTTTTCTCCCTACCACCACTAAGGCAGGCCTCAGGGATCAGTCCCCAGGGCCCACATTGGAAGCAGGACCAGACTACAACAAACCATGCTCTCTGCATGGGGTAAGTGCTTATCCACTGGAGCAGGACTGATGCTGAGGAACCAACCAGATGGCCGACATCTACAGACCAGAGCTGCTGCATTGCCTGGATTAATTCTAGGACAATTTTTGTTATTTAGATATATTCTTCCTACTTTTTCTCCTTATCTCTTCCCTCCTCTAGGCTGGTTACTGCGGTTGTTTGTTTATTTAACCAGACATATTTAATCCATTCTCTTGATACATGTTCTACACCTCCACCTTTACACTCCTTTCTCTCTCTCTCTCTCTCTCTCTCTCTCTCTCTGGAATAACCAAGCTGTAAAGTTTCTCTGTTTGGGTAACTTTATCTTCATTTCTATTTTACCTCCTCCTTATTTATTTTCCTTTCTCTCTCTAGATTAAGCCATTTATTCTCTCTGCCTGGTCAGGGTTTATTTTTTCTATTTCCTCACCCCTGTCATTTCTCTCTTTGTATGTGCTCTTCCATCAGCACTGCCTCCACTATGTTCTTTACTTGTAGCTGGTGTTTCTGTATTTTTTTTTGTTTTTGGATTGTTTTTGTTCCTTTGTTTGTGTGTTTGTTGCTTTGTTTGTTTTACTTGTTTGTGTGTTTGTGTGTTTTTGTTGCTGTTTGTTTGCCTGTTTGTGTCTCTTTCCAGGGCTACTTCAAGTAACAAATCAAAGCACATCTGGTGGAGGGTCCAAAACAGCACTACAAGTAGGGAAATAATATAACAAAAGTCACAACAACAGATAGCAAGTAACACTCTACAAAAAACACTTCCTGAAGAGCCAAACACCAGACAGTGTATGACCCCCCCTTTAATATAGCAATGCTCACGGGTGCAGAGCACATAACAAGCTTTTAAAACTCATAAGGGACAGAAAACTAGCCAAAATGATGAAACGGAAGAATTCTCCTCAAAAGAAATTCCAGGAAGTGGTGACAGCTAAAGAATTGATCAAAACAGTGTAAGCAATATGATTGAAAAAGAATTTAGAATATTAGTCATAAGATTAATCACTGGGCTTGAAAAAGGCATAGAAGACAGCAGAGAATCTATTGCTACAGAGATCAAGGGAGGAAAAAATAGTCATGATTAATTTAAAAAATATTATAAATGAGGTGAAAAATAAAACGGAGATGGCCACAGGGTGGATTGAAGATGGAGAGGGGAGAAAAGGTGAATTAGAAGATAAAATTATGGAAAAAGAGGAAGCTGAGAAAAAGAGAGATAAAAAAAATTCAGGATTATGAGGGGGGAATGAGAACTAAGTGATTCAATCAAATATAACACTATCTGTATCATAAGAATTCCAGAAGAAGGGGCGCCTGGGTGGCGCAGTCGGTTAAGCGTCCGACTTCAGCCAGGTCATGATCTCGCGGTCCGTGAGTTCGAGCCCCGCGTCAGGCTCTGGGCTGATGGCTCAGAGCCTGGAGCCTGCTTCTGATTCTGTGTCTCCCTCTCTCTCTCTGTCCCTCCCCCGTTCATGCTCTGTCTCTCTCTGTCCCAAAAATAAATAAACGTTGAAAAAAAAATTAAAAAAAAAAGAATTCCAGAAGAAGAAGAAGAGAGAGAAAGGGGTTGAAGGTGTACTTGAACAAATAATAGCAGAAAACTTCCCCAATCTGGGAAAGGAAACAGACATTGAAATCCAAGAGGCACAGAGAATTCCCATCAGACATAACTTGAGTTGATCTTCTACATGACATACCAGAGTTAAACTGGAAAATACAAGGATAAAGAGAATTCTGAAAGCAGCTAGGGATAAATGGGCCTTAACATTCAAAGGTAGATATGTAAGGGTAGGAGATGACCTATCTACTGAAACTTGGTAGGCCAGAAAGGAATGACAGGAAATCTTCAATGTGATGAACAGGAAAATTATGCAGCCAAGAATCCTTTATCCAGCAAGTCTGTCATTCAGAATAGATAAAGGTTTTCCCTATTAAGCAAAAACTGAAGTAATTCATCACCACTAAAGCATCCCTACAAGAGATCCTAAGGGGGATTCCATGAGTGAAATGTTGTAAGGATTACAAAATACCAGAGACATCACTAAAACCATGAAACCTACAGAAAACTCAATGATTCGAAACCCATATATTTCAATAGTAACACTGAGTGTAAATGGACTAAATGCCCCAATCAAAAGACATAAGGTATCAGAATGGGGAAAAAAAGAAAAAAAAAAACAAGATCCATCTATTTGCCATCTACAAGAGACTAATTTTAGACCAGAGAACATCTTCAGATTGAGAGTGAGGGGATGGAGAACTATCTATCATGCTACTGAATGTCAAAAGAAAGCAAGAGTAACCATATTTATATCAGACAAGCTATATTTTAAACTAAAGACTGTTACAAGAGATGAAGAGGCATTACATAATAATTACAGCATTTATCCATCAGGAAGAGCTAACAATTATAAATGTCTACACACCAAATTTGAAAGCACCCAAGTAGATAAAACTATTAATCACAAAAACAAGCAATCTTATTGATAAAAATGTGGTAATTGCAGGGGACTTTAATACTCCAGTTGCAACAATGGACAGATCAACTAGGCAGAAAATCTGTAAAGAAGGAATGGCCCTGAATAATACACTTGACCAGATGGACTTGACTGATATATTTAGAACTCTGCATCCCAAAGCAACACAATATACTTTCTTCTCAGGTGCACATAGAACATTCTGCAAAATAGATCACATACGGGGTCACAAAACAGCCCTCAATAAATATAAAAGAATTGAGATCATACCATGCACACATTCAGATCACTATAGTATGAAACTTAGAAATCAACCACAGGAAAAAGTCTGGAAAACCTCCAAAAGCATGGAGGTTAAAGGACATCCTACTAAAGAACAAATGGGTCAACCAGGCAATTAGAGAAGAAATTAAAAGGTATATAGAAACAAATGAAAATGAAAATACAACAATCCAAATTCGATGGGATGCAACAAAAGCTGTCCTAAGAAGACAATACGTTGCAATCCAGGCCTATGTCAAGAAACAAGAAAAATTCCAAATACAAAATCTAACAGCACACCTAAAGGAACTAGAAACAGAAGAGCAAAGACATCACAAACCCAGCAGAAGAAGAGAAATAATAAAGATCAGAGCAGAAATAAACAATATACTATCCAAAGAAATAGCAGAACAGATCAATGAAACCAAGAGTTGGTTTTTGAAAAAATAAACAAAATTCATAAACCTCTAGCCAGGCTTTTCAAAAAGAAAAGAGAGAAAAACCAAATAGATACAATCACTAATGAAATTGGATTTATTACAACCAATCTGTCATAAATGCAAGCAATTTTCAGGGAATACTATAAAAAATTATATGCCAACCAACTGGACAACCTGGAAGAAATGAACAAATTCCTAAACACCCACACACTACCAAAACTCAAACATGAAGAAATGGAAAATTTAACAGACCCATAACTAGTGAGAAAAATTGAATCAGTTATAAAAAACCTCTCCCACAAAATAAGAGTACTGGACCAGATGGCTTCCCTGGGGATTCCACAAGACATTTAAAGCAGAGTTAATACCTATCCTTCTCAATATGTTACAAAAAATAGAAAAGGAAGGAAAACTTTCAGATTCATTCTATGAAGCCAGCATTATTTTGCTTCCTAAACCAGAGATGCAACAAAACAAAAGAGAACTACAGGCCAACATCCCTAATGAATATGGATGCAAAAATTCTCAACAAGGTACTAGCAAATCGAATTCAACAGCATATAAAAAGAATTATTCACAATGATCAAGTGGGATTCATTACTGGCCTGCAGGGCTGGTTCAATATTTGCATATTAATGTGATGCATAACATTAATAAAAGAAAGCATAAGAACCATATGATCCTGTCAATAGATGCAGAAAAAGGATTTGACAAAATACAGCATTCTTTCTTAATGAAAACCCTCAAGAAAGTCAGGATTGAAGTCACATACTTAAACATCATAAAGCCATTTAGGAAAAGCCCACAAATAATATCATCCTCAATGGGGAAAAACTGAGAGCTTTCCCCCAGGGATCAGGAACAAGACAGGGATATCCACTCTCACCACTGTTTTTTAGCATAATTTTGGAAGTCCTAGCATCAGAAATCACACAAGAAAATGAAAAAAAGGCATCCAAGTTGGTAAAGAACAAGTCAAACTTTCAATTTTCGCAGACCACGTGATACTCTACATGGAAAACCTCACAGACTCCACCAAAGGTCTGCTAGGATTGACACATGAATCCAGTAAATCTGCAGGGCAAAAAATCAATGTAGAGAAATTGGTTGCATTTGTATGCAAAAATAATGAAGCAGCTGAAAGAAAAATAAAGAAGCTGATCCCATTTACAATTGCACCAACAACCATAAAATACCTGGAATAAACCTAACCAAAGATGTAAAAGATCTGTATGCTGAAAACTATAGAAAGCTTATGAAAGAAATTGAAAAAAGCAAAAAGAAATGGAAAAACTTTCCATGCTCATGGATTGGAAGAATCAATATTGTCAAAATTTCAATACTACCCAAAGCTATCTACACATTCAATGCAATCCCAATCAAAATTGCACCAGCATTCTTCTTGAAACTTAAACAAGCAATCCTAAAATTTGTATGGAACCACAAAAGGCCCTGAATAGCCAAAGTAATTTTGAAGAAGGAGACCAAACCAGGAGGCTTCACAATTCCAGACTTTAGCCTCTACTACAAAGCTGTAATCAACAAGACACTATGGCATTGGCACAAAAACAGACACATAGACCAGTGGAATAGAATAGAGAACCCAGTATTGCACCCACAAATGTATGACTAACTATTCTTTGACAAAGCAGGAAAGAATATCCAATGGAAAAAAGACAGTCTCTTTCACAAATAGTGCTGGGAGAACTGGACAGGAGCATGTAGAAGAATGAAACTAGACCACTTTCTTACACCATACACAAAAATAAACTCAAAGTGGATGAAGGACCTGAATGTGAGACAGGAAACCATCAAAACCCTAGAGTAGAAAGCAGGAAGAAAGCTCTTTGACCTCAGCTGCAGCAATTTTTTACTCGACACATCTCCAAATATAAGGGAATTAAAAGCAAAAATGAACTACTGAGATAGTTCAATAATAAATAAAGTATAAGAAAAAAAAAGCTTCTGCATTGCATCGGAAACAATCAACAAAACTAAAAGTCAACCGATGGAATGGGAAACGATATTTACAAATGGCATATCAGATAAAGGGCTAGTATCTAAAATCTATAAAGAACTCACCAAACTCCACACTCAAAAAACAAATAATCCAGTGAAGAAATGGGCGGAAGACATGAATAGACACTTTTCTAAAGAATACATCCACATGGCCCACAGACACATGAAATGATGCTCAATGTTACTCATCATCAGGGAAATACAAATCAAAGCCATACTGAGATACCACCTCACGCTGGTCAGAGTGGCTAAAATGAGCACATCAGGAGACTACAGATGCTAGAGGATGGGGAGAAACGGGAACCCTCTTGCACTGTTGGTGGGAATGCAAACTGGTGCAACCACTCTGGAAAACAGTGTCAAGGTTCCTCAAAAAATTAAACATGGAACTACCCTATGACCCATCAATAGCACTGATGGGAATTTACCCAAGGGATACAGGAGTGCTGATGCATAGGAGCACATGTACCCCAATGTTTATTGCAACACTTTCAACAATAGCCAAATTATGGAAAGAGCCTAAATGTCCATAAACTTACAAATGGATAAAGAAGATGTGGTTTATATATATACAATGGAATACTACTTGGCAATGAGAAAGAATGAAATCTGGCTATTTGCAGCAATGTGGATGGAACTGGAGGGTATTATGCTAAGTGAAATAAGTCAGTCAGAGAAAGACAGATACCATATGTTTTCACTCATATGTGGACCTTGAGAAACTTATCAGAAGATCATAGGGGGAGAGGAAGGGGAAAAAAAGTTACAACATGGAGGTAGGGAGGGAAATTATAAGAGACTCTTAAATACAGAGAACAAACTGAGGGTTAATGAGGGGTGGGGGAGAGGGAAAAGTGGGTGATGGGCATTGAGGAGGGTACTTGTTGGGACGAGTACTGGGTGTTTTATGGAAGCCATTTTGACAAATTATATTAAAAATGATATTTATTGTCAGCACATTTGCTGTTAGGATACAAACACTTTGGGTAAAATAGTTTTTTTTTCCTGTTAACCATATTTATAGTATGTATAAATCCCATACTCTCCCTTGTACACAAAGGCATTCCAATGAGGCATCTTTGATTGCTTTTATTTTAAACTTATTTATTCATATTTATTCCCCATTTTACCTCGTGATCAATGCCTTATAACAATATTCATTGTTATAAGATTGAACACTTGCAAGTTAAATTCAGGCAGGTTTTAGCCTTTATTTTAAAATCACTACAGGATGAGATGGCCAACAATGTTTAAGGATGCAATTTTCAACAATTAATGAGAGTGAAATTCATATACCTACATAGAACCAAGACTATTATCTTTAATTAAGTTAATTGAGCTAACCCAACAAGTCTATTTAAATTAGATAGGCTTTTGTGTATTTCTCAGCCCGATTAGAATGGATTGAGATGGATAGAAAAATAGATTACCTTAAGCATAAAAGAAACCATAAAAAAAAAACACTAATGGCAGAATTACTACTCATTTATTATTACTAAGGCTATAGAAAGTTAGGTAATTTAATTGTTTTAGTTAACTCATTTTTGATACAAATCTTGTAGTTAATCACTTTCATTATATAAATGTGATTAAATTCTACTAAGTATTTGTAGAATTTATGAAACAAAAACAAACAAAATTATGCTTACAACTTAACTACAATGCTGGTACCTGCAATATTACATATGTAAATTGAAATATGAGGCCGAGAAGGATATTAAAAATTAAATCTTCAATTATAAAGTAAAACTAGATAATTGAAACATGTCAATTTGATAGAGTACCTGTGAAAATAACGTTGTTAGCAAGATGTTAAATTACTAAATGATTTTCTGTGAACTAGACATGTGTCCCTGAACATACCTCACATTGTATATGATAGAAATATGTAGCCAATGTTGCCATGGTGAAAACACTGAAGACAGGTGTGAAACATCCATAGTTATTCTATTGATAGCATATTATTTAATGACTGGCATTGTTTAGCCATTATTTCAGAGCCATCATGTAATGAGAAATAGAAATCTTCGTAGAAAGGAAAAAGACCAATGAATTATTGTACTTGTAAAAACTGATAACACAATGATTAATGATGTTTATTAATTATTTTAGAAAATATATGTATTACTGGTACTTTTTCATTCCTTATTTATAAATTTCTTAAAAAACGTAAAACAAATATATAACTTCTTAAAATAAACAGTAATATTACAAGGATATCTAAGAACAAAATTGCCAAAATTTACTTCTTATTCCTGAAAATTATTAGTAAATTGCATAGAAGTGAATTAATAAGCAAATCTGTGAAAAGTACAGAATCTTGAATGCAAACAAGCCAATGAACTGAAGGATAATTTGGCTAAGTTAAAAACAGAAACTTATGACCCATCAACTGCATTATAAAGTATTTAACCAAAGGATACAAAAACATTGATTCAAAGAGGTACATGCAGTCCAATGTTTATAGCAGCATTATCACCAATAGCCAAATTATGGAAAGAGCCCAAAGGTCCATCAACTGATGAATAGATATCTATATCTATATCTATATCTATATCTATATCTATATATACACACACACAATGGAATATTACTTATGCACCAAAAAGAATGAAATCTTTGCTGTGCAGAAGCTTTTAATCTTCATAAGGTCCCAGTAGTTCATTTTTGCTTTTAATTCCCTTGCCTTTGGGGATGTGTCAAGTAAGAAATTGCTACGGCTGAGGTCAGAGAGGTCTTTTCCTGCTTTCTTCTCTAGTGTTTTGATGGTTTCCTGTCTCACATTCAGGTCCTTTATCCATTTTGAGTTTATTTTTGTGAATGGTGTGAGAAAGTGGTGGGAATGCAAATTGGTGCAGCCACTCTGGAAAACAGTGTGGAGGTTCCTCAAAAAATTAAACATGGAACTACCCTATGACCCAGAAATAGAACTGCTAGGAATTTACCCAAGGGATACAGGAGTACTGATTCATAGGGGCACTTGTACCCCAATGTTTATAGCAGCACTGTCAACAATAGCCAAATTATGGAAAGAGCCTAAATGTCCATCAACTGATGAATGGATAAAGAAATTGTGGTTTATATACACAATGGAGTACTATGTGGCAATGAGAAAGAATGAAATATGGCCCTTTGTAGCAACACGGATGGAACTGGAGAGTGTGATGCTAAGTGAAATAAGCCATACAGAGAAAGACAGATACCATATGTTTTCACTCTTATGTGGATCCTGAGAAACTTAACAGAAACCTATGGGGGAGGGGAAGGAAAAAAAAAGAGGTTAGAGTGGAAGAGAGCCAAAGCATAAGAGACTCTTAAAAACTGAGAACAAACTGAGGGTTGATGGCGGGTGGGAGGGAGGGGAGGGTGGGTGATGGATATTGAGGAGGGCACCTTTTGGGATGAGCACTGGGTGTTGTATGGAAACCAATTTGACAATAAACTTCATATATTGAAAAAAAAAAGAATGAAGTCTTGTCATTTGCAATGACGTGGATGGAGCTAGAGTTCATTATGCTAAGAAAAATAAGCCAATCAGAGAAAGACAAGTAACGTATGGTTTCACTCATATGTGGACTTTAAGAAACAAAATAGATTAAGATAGGGGGTGGGAAGAAAAGGAGAGGGAAGCAAACCATAAGAGACCTTTAACTATAGTAAACAAACTGAAGATTGATGGAGGGGACGTGGGCAGGGGTGAGCTCAATGGGTGATGGATAATAAGGAGGGCACTTGTGTTGAACACTGCGTGTTGTATGTAAGTGATGAATCACTAAATTCTCCTAAAACCAATTCACACAATATATTAACTAACTAGAATTAGTCTTTTTGATGCCAAGAAACAAAATATGGCAATACATGAATGACTGAATTTTTGCTGAGAGTGTTCACTTTCACCCATTAGAATCTTTTTCTTAGCACACATTTGTTTTTAGGAAAAAGGTGATAGTTGGCATTATGTATAGTTCTAAAAGGCCAGATGTGCAGACCACTAAAATGTTACACAAATGAACAACCCTAGTTTATTCTCTATATTTGTGGGTATTTTTATTATTTTATTTTATTTTCTAAGTTTGTATTTAAATTCCAGTTAGTTAACATACAGTGTTAGATTTATTTCAGATGTACAATATAGTGATTTAACAATATGTCACCCTGTGCTCATCACCATAAGTGCACCCCTTATACCCACCTCCCCTCTGGTAACCATTAGTTTGTTCTCAATAGTTAAGAGTATGTTTCTTGTTCCCCCCCCTTTTTCCCCTTTATTCATTTGTTTTGTTTCTTAAATTCCACATACTAGTGAAATCGTATGGTATTTGTCTTTCTCTGATTCATATCACTTGGCAGGATATTCTCTAGATCCAACTATGCTGTCACAAATGGCAAGATCTCATTCTTTTTTATGGTTGAATAAGAATGCATTGTATATATGCCACATCTTTATCCATGTATCTATTGATGGACACTTGGGTTGCTTCCATAATTTTGTTATTGTAAATAATACTGCAATAAACATAGTATTATGTATATTTTTTAATTAAAATTTTCATTTTCTTTCAATAAATATTCAGTGGTGGAATTGCTGGATCATATGGTATTTGCATTTTTCATTTTTTGAGGAACCTCCATACTCTTTTCCACACTGGCTGCACCAACTTACATTCCCAACAAAGTGCTCAAGTGTTCTCTTTTGTCCACATCCTTGCCAATGCCTGTTACTTCTTGCCTTTTGAGAATAGCCATTCTGACAGGTGTGAGGTGATACCTTTTTGTTGTTTTGATTTGCATTTACATGATGATTAGTGCTGTTGAGGACCTTCTTATATACCTGCTGGCCATCTATATATCTTCTTTGGAAAATGTCTATTCAGATCCTCTGGCCAATTTTAATTGGGTTTTTTATTTCTATTGGATTTTATGAATAGTTTATATATTTTGATTATTTACCCTTTATAAGATCTGTGATTTACAAATATTTCTTTAGTTCAGTAGGTTGCCTTTTCACTTCATTGATGGTTTCCTTTGCTATGTAACAGCTCTGTATTTTGACATAGTCCCATTTGTTTATTTTTGGGTTTTTTTCCCCATAGTATTCCTTGTCAAACCCATAAAATCATCACCAACACCAATGTCAAGTAGCTAACCACCCATGTTTTTCTAGGAGTGTTATGTTTTCATGTGTTACATTTAATATTTAAATCCATTTTGAGTTAATTTTTTGTGTATGGTATAAGAAAATGACCCAGTTTTGTTCTTTTGCATGGAGCTATGCAGTTTTCCCAACATCATATATTGAAGATACTGCTCTTTCTCCATTATATATTCTCAGCTTCTTTATTTTAAATTAATTGGACATATATGTGTGGGTTTATTTTTAGGTTTTCTATTGTGTTCTATTGATCTATGTGTCCTTTGTGTGTGTGTGCCAATACCATACTGTTTATGATTACTATAGCTTTGTAATATAGTTTAAAATCAGGAAGTGTAATGCCCCCTCCTATGTTTTTATTTGTCAGGATTGCTTTGGCTATTTGGTGTCTTCTAGGATTCCACACAAATTTTAAAATTGTTGTATGTCTGTGAAAAATGCCATTGGAATTTTAATAGGGACTACATTGAATCTGTCATTTGCATTGGGTAGTATAAGCATTTCCTTTTCTTTTTTTGGTAGCATGAACATTTTAATAATATTATTTCTTCTAATGCATGAATACAGAATATATTTCCATTTATTTGTTTCTTAAGTTTTTCATCAATGTTTTATAGTTTTCAGTGTAGTGGACTTTAACCTCGTTGATTAAATTTATTACTAGGTATTTTATTCTTTTTGTTGCAATTGTAAATGTAATTGCTTTCTTGATTTCTTCTTCTGATGGTTTGCGTAAGTGTTTAGCAACAGAATAGATTTGTGTATATTGATTTTTTGTCCTACAATGTTTCTGAATTGATTAGTTATAAAGGTATTTTTGTGGAGCCTTTAAAAATGTTTATGCATGAAATCATTCTATCTGCAAACTGTGACAATTTTACTTCTTCCTTTTTGATTTGGATGCCTTTTGTTTTTTCTTGGCTAATAGCTAGGACTTCTACTGTATGTTGAATAACAGTGGCAAGAGTGGGCATCCTTGTCTTGTTCCTGGTCTTTGGGAAAAAAACTTCCAGCTTTTCACCTTTAAGTATGATGATAGCTATGGTCTTCTCATATATGGCATTTATTATGTTGGGACATGTTCCCTCTACACCCACTTTGTTGAGAGTTTTTATCATAAATAGATGTTGAATATTGTCAAATGCTTTTGCTGCAGCTATTGAGATGGTCATATGATTTTTACCTTATATTTTCTTTATGTGACTGATCACAATGATTTGTGGATATTGAAATATCTTTAAGTTCTTGGCACAAATCTCATTTGGTCATAATGTATGATTATTTTAATGTATTTGTGACATCAGTTTGGTAATATTTTGTTGAAAAAATTGCTTCTATGTTAATTAGGGGTATTTTATTTTTTGTGGTTTCCTTGTTTGGTTTTGGTATCAGGATAATGCTGGCTTCATGGAATGAGTTGGGAAAAGTTTTCTCCTTCTATATTTTTGGAAGAGTTTGAAAAGAAATGATATTCATTCTTCTTTAAATGTATGGTATATTTCACTAGTGAAACCACTTTTGTTGTTGGGAATGTTTTATTTACTGATTTTGTCTCTTTACTAGTACTAGTTGATGTTTTTGTATAGTGTAAGAGCCCAGTTTCTTTTTTTTTTTTTTTTTTTTTGCATGTGGATATTCAATTTTCCCAGAATCATTTGTTGAAGAGACTTTTCTATCCCTATTTTGTATTTGTGGCACTTTTGTGGAATATCAGTTGACTATAACCTTGGGTATATTTCTGGGCTCTCTATTCTGTTCCAACAATCTATATATTGGCATTTATCCCAGTACTATTCAGTTTTAATTAATATGTTTTTATAATATATTTTGTTTCATTTTTTTAGTCTTTATTTTTGAGAGATAGAGAGCACAAACAGGAGAGCAACAGGAGACAAGAGAAAGAAGGAGAACAGGAGAAAGAAGGGGACACAGAATCTGAAGCAGGCTCCAGGCTCCAAGCAGTCAGCACAGAGCCTGATGCGGGGCTCGAACTCACGAACCGTGAGATCATGACCTGAACCGAAGTCGGGTGCTTAACCAACTGAGCCACACAGGCGCCCCTGTTTTTATAATATATTTTGAAATCAGGGTGTGCAATGTCTCTAGCTTTGTTCTTCTTGATCAAAATTGCATTTGTGGTACCATATAAATTCTACATCTTAATGTTTGTTTTTTTTCAACGTTTATTTATTTTTGAGACAGAGAGAGACAGAGCTTGAACAGAGGAGGGGCAGAGAGAGAGGGAGACACAGAATCAGAAACAGGCTCCAGGCTCTGAGCCATCAGCCCAGAGCCTGACGCGGGGCTCGAACTCCCGGACCGCGAGATCATGACCTGGCTGAAGTCGGACGCTTAACCGACTGCGCCACCCAGGCGCCCCAATGTTTTTAAGTATACAATTCAGTGGCATTAAGTATGTTCACAATTTTGCACAACTATTGTCACTGTTTCCAAAACTTCATCATCCCAAACAAAATCTGTAACTATTAAGCAAAAACTTCCCAATCCAGCTCATCCCCTGGTAACTGATAAGCCATTTTCTGTCTCTATGAATTTGCATGTTCTAGATATTTCACTTTTATTCACTCAGTAAGAAGTTGTGCATCTCTTAAGAGTGCTGTTAGAAACATGAGAGAATTGGTTACTGAGATAGCAGTTAAACCAAGGTATAGAAAATCGTCTACAATAGCCAGAATAGTAATGAAAATTACTTCAGTGACTCAGGTATAATTCAAAAGATTTTTCCAGGAACTGAAAAATGTAGAGTGGAATTATTCTAATATAAATGTTTAAGCGACTTCTCTTTTTCCAGCTGTTTTCATCAAGTAACTAAACATCCGGTGATGTCAAATATTCTCTTTTTAAAGATAACTTGGACATTTGGACTATCAGGTAAAACCTCCCAAATTTATAAAATCTGCAGGCTGCATCTGGCCATCATGCTATCACGTTATAGACACTATTATAAACATAATTTTTATATTATAGCAGGAAAATCCAATATGTTATATGATACACATTTTTAACTAAACAGAGATGTAATATTTGTGAATTTTTCTACCAATTTTAAGGAACCTGTGTATAGAAATAGAAGATGAGTACCCAAGAATGAGGAATGGCAAAGTAAAACTAGGAAATCAAAGAACCACGGGATTCTAGGGTGGTAAATTACTTCTTTGTTGTTTTTTTTTAATAGAACCTTTACGTGTGATAGAAAAAAAATATTTATTTGATGAATAAGATAAAAAAAGAAAAAAAGAAGTAGAAAATACCAATTAATATAATCCTACTGGACCATTCAATTTAATTGTGCCATCATTAATGTCATAAAAGTGTTCTTCCCTTCCCAAACATTTGGAAGAGGCATATTTTTAGCTTTCCTGAAGTCCCCTAACCAAAAAGAATTAATGATAACTCGTACAATAGTTCTATTTTTGAGCAAGTTTTAAGGTTTTTCTCTTGTAGATGTCCAGATAATCAAATATAAAGTTTAAAACACTAACTACAAAGATCCATTTTGTGATACTTGGAATTAGTGTGTTCTAGTTTTTTAAACAGTGGTATTTACTTTAACCAATTTATATAAAATTATATCAATCTCTTCTGAAAATATATTCCCTGAAAAACATCTAAGATATTATTTTAGGTCACAATTATACACCTACAACATGGACTATTTGAGTCCTTTATTCTGTTTCAAGCAATAAATGCATTCTTATTTAATGTGTTTGAGTATAATTGGAAATTGTATCAATTCTCACAGCCCTGGATTTATTTTTTTATTGTCCTTTTTAAAATTTATTTTTTTATTATTTTATTGTTCTTTTACTGTCCTTTAAGATCTGAATTCTGATGGTTCCATCTTGTGGCAAAAATTAGAATAGTCTCTGTTGTATTTTTATTTTGTCTATAAAAAGTCTGAAATTAGACTTAATGTAAAAAAATTAAAAAATAGAAATACTTATATCAAAAGTGTTTGAATATATATTCCTTGCCCTAAAAAATTCATAGGCATGTAAAAAAGAAAGTCTTTTAGGAAGACATTTTAATATAGTGTTATACTAGAAGAGATTTGTATAAGAGTCAGTGGTGGCACAAAGGTGTTAGATCCTTTTCACCTTTTAGAAAGGTCAGGTAGAAAATGGTCTTGTTTGGTTGATCCTTCAGGGCTTGGGTTGCGAAACTATGGTTACATAGGAAAAGAAGCCAAATGTCAATTCTTTGGGAGGCAGAATCACAAGTCCTCAAAACTGAGATCAGAGACAGGAGACTGAGGGAAGCATCAGGATTCAATATTGATCGATAAGCAGGGATCAGATAACGAGGGATGATGTTAGAGAGGAGCAATAAGTAGAGACAAGAAAAAAGAAAGTGATATAGAAATTTTCTAAAGATAATAGGGAGCTGGCAGAATGGGAACATAAAGGTGCAACAGAGAACTTAGATTTCCAATTGACATGGCATTTTAAGTTTACTCTCTGAGCCACGACTCTAATAATGTGCGATAAAATATAAATAGTGAAAACTATTGATATAATCAGACCAAAAAGAGAAGCATTCTCTGTATATCCTAATTTGGGGGGAAAAATAAGAAGAAAAATGAGTAAAGCTTTAAAAATCCATGATCTGATGCTCTCTGAGCCCAAAAGTAGGCATTGGATCTAGGGATGCATCTCCCAAAGATTCTTGGGATTTTAAAGTACTTCATGTAACTTTGAAAAATAGGAATAGGCTTAATGATTAAAAACAAAATCTGGGATCACATCTCACTCATGAAAATAAGTTGAATAAAGTTGGTAACTAACTCTGCTTAAGGCACCTTATGTGAAACAACATACTTTGGGAGGCTCAAGAACACAGACCACAAAATCATGAGCAAAATTGAGTCAAGCTCCTATAGGCTGAGTGACTGAATCTGACATGTATCCAACATGATTGTTGGAGAACAATTCTAAACCATCAATATATTTTCTATAATAAACACTATCAATATCCCACACCAATTTGACTCCCAAATGCAAACAACAAGAGCAACAACAACACAAACCTGTATTTCCTTGCCTGCAGGGTTTTTTGTTTTGTTTTGTTTTGTTTTGTTTTGTTTTTTGTTTTGTTTTTTTCTTTTGTTTGTTTTTTGGAATTTAAAACCTTATTTGTAACACAGGTAACAATCTAGAAGTGCCAAGAAATCAATGCTCCCCAGCGTAATCCCCAAACAATGCCTGATACAAAATACTTCAGCTCCCTCATTCATTCAGGAGGAAAAAAGTGAGGTGGATATTTGACGCTAAATTCCATAATTCCCCAGAAGAATAAAACTTCATTTGTCCACAGTGATAATTTACTTAGTAACAAACATTTTGGACTACCTTCTATTTTCTAACTCAATTCTTTACTACTTTTACAGTGATTCCTTGTATCAAATTTAAATACCCCAGCTAAACTAAAATCATTCTTGTAAGTTCTCATAAATCTATATCCTTATCTATACCTATACCTATATCTATATCTATACCTATACCTATGTCTATGTCTATATCTAAATCTATAAATATATCTATATCTATATCTGTATCTATATCATCTATATCATCTATATCTATGTCTATCTATATCTATAATTTATTGACAAATTGGTTTCCATACCACACCCAATGCTCACAGAACAAGTGCCCACCTCAATGCCCATCACCCACGTTTCCCTCTCCCCCAACCCTCATCAACCCTCAGTTTGTTCTCACTATCCAAGAGTCCATTATGGTTTCCCTCCCTCCCTTTGTGTAACTTTTTTCCCTTCCCCTCCCCTGTGGTCTTCTGTTAAATTTCTCAAGATTCACCTGTGAGTGAAAACATATGGTATCTGTCTTTCTCTGACTGAGTTATTTCACTTAGCATAATACCTTCCATTTCCATCCATGTTGCTGCAAATGGCCAGATTTCATTCTTTCTCATTGCCAAGTAGTATTCCATTGTATATATAAACCACATCTTCTTTATCCATTCACCACAAATGAACACTTAGGTTCTTTTCCATAATTTGGCTATTGTTGAAAGTGCTGCTATGGGGTTTATTGGGGTATCTGTGCCTCTATGCATCAGCACTCCTGTATCCCTTGGGTAAATTCCTAGCTGTGCTATTGCTGGGTCATAGGGTAGTTCTATGTTTAATTTTTTGAGGAACCTCCACACTGTTTTCCAGAGAGGCTGCACCACTTTGCATTCCCATCAACAGTGCAAGAGGGTTCCCGTTTCTCCACATCCTCTCCAGCATCTATAGTCTCCTGATTTGTTCATTTAGCCACTCTGACCAGCATGAGGTGGTATCTCTGTGTGGTTTTTATTTGTATTTCCCTGATGATGAGAAACGTTGAGCATTGTTTCATGTGTCTGTTGGCCATCTGGATGTCTTCTTTGGAAAAGTGTCTATTCATGTCTTCTGCCCATTTCTTCACTGGATTTTTTTTTTTTTTTCGGGTGTGGAGTTTGGTATGTTCTTTATAGGTTTTGGATACTAGCCCTTTATCCAATATGCCACTTGCAAATAACTTTTCCCATTCTGTTCGTGGCCTTTTAGTTTTGTTGACTCTTTCCTTTGCAGAGCAAAAGCTCTTTCTCTTGATGAGGTCCCAATAGTTCATTTATGTGTTTAATTCCCTTGCCTTCGGAGATGTGTCAAGTAAGAAATTGCTGTGGCTGAGGTGAAAGACGTTTTTCCCTGCTTTCTCTAAGGTTTTGAGGTTTCCTTCTCTAAGGTCTCACATTCAGGTCCTTTATCCATTTTGAGTTTGAGTTTGAGTTTATTTTTGTGAATGGTGTAAGAAAGTGGTCTAGTTTCATTCTTCTGCATGTTGCTGTCCAGTTCTCCCAGCACCATTTGTTAAAGAGACTGTCTTTTTTCCATTGGATACTCTTTCCTGCTTTGTCAAAGATTAGTTGTCCATACATTTGTGGGTCAAATTCTGGGGTCTCTATTCTATTCCATGTGTCTCTGTGTCTGTTTTTCTGACAATGCCCTACTCTCTTGATGATTACAACTTTCTAGTAGAGACTAAGGTCTGGGAATGTGATGCCTTCTGGATTGGTTTTCCTCCTCAATATTACTTTGGCTACTCGAGGTTTTTTTTTGTGGTTCCATACAAATTTTAGGATTGTTTGTTCTAGCTTTGTGAAGAACACTGGTGCAACTTTGATTGTGATTGCATTGAATGTATAGATTGCTTTAGGTAGTATTGACATTTTGACAATATTTATTCTTCCAATCCATGAGCATGGAAAGTTTTTCCATTTCTTTGTGTGTTCTTCAATTTCCTTCATAACCTTTCTATAGTTTTCAGCATACAGATATTTTACATCTTTGGTTAGGTTTATTCTTAGTATTTTATGGTTCTTGATGCAATTGTGAATGGTATCCATTTCGTTATTTCACTCTCTTGCTTCATTATTGGTGTATAAAATGGGACAAATTTCTGTACATTGATTTTGTACCCTGCGACATTGCTGAATTTATGTGTCATTTCTATCAGACTGTTGGTGGAGTCTGTCAGGTTTTCCATGGAGTATCATGTTGTCTGTGAAAAGTGAAAGTTTGACTTCATCTTTACCAGCTTGGATGCCTTTTATTTCATTTTGTTGTGTGATTGCTGATGCTAGTACTTCCAACACTGTGTTAAACAACATTGGTGAGAGTGGAAATCCCTGACTTGTTCCTGATCTCAGGTGGGAAGCTCTCAGTTTTTCCCCACTGAGGATGGTATTAGCTGTGAGATTTTCATAAATAGATTTTATGATGTTCAAGAATATTCCTTCTATCCAGACTTTCTTGAGGGTTTTCATCAAGAAAGGATGCTAAATTTTGTCAAATGATTTTCTGCATCTTTTGACAGGATCATATGGTTCTTATCATTTCTTTTTTGAATGTGATGTATCACATTGATTGGTTTGCGAATATTGAACCAGCCCTGCAGCCCAGGAATGAATCTCCCTTGACCACGGTGAATAATTATTTTTATACGATGTTGAATTAGATTTGTGAGTATCTTATTGAGAATTTTTGCATCCATATTCATCAGGGATATTGGCCTGTAGTTTTTTTTTTTTTTGTTTTTTGTTTTTTGTTTTTTGTTTTTTGTTTTTTTGCTGGGTCTCTGTCTGGTTTGGGAATCAAAGTAATGCTGACTTCATAGAATGAGTCCCAAAGTTTCCCTTCCCTTTCTACTTTTGGGAACTGCTTGAAAAGGATAGGTGTTAACTCTGCCTTAAATGTCTGATAGATTTCCTCAGGGAAGCCATCTGGTTCAGGACTCTTATTTGTTGGGAGATTTTTGATAATTGATTCAATTTCTTCAGTAGTTATGAGTCTGTTTAAATTTTCTATTTCTCCCCATTTGAGTTTTGGTAGTGTGTGGGTGTTTAGGAATTTTTCCATTTCTTCTAGGTTGTCCAGCTTGTTGGCATATACTTTTTCATACTATTCCCTGATAATTGCTTGTAATTATGAGAGATTGATTGTAATAATTCAATTTTCATTCGTGTTTGTATCTATTTGGATCATCTATCTTTTCTTTTTGAGGAAGCCTGGCTAGAGGTTTATCAATTTTGTTCATTTTTTTTCAAAAACCAACTCTTGGTTTCATTGATCTGTTCTACTGTGTTTTTTTTTTTTTAATTCTATATTGTTCAGTTCTGCTCTGGTCTTTATTATTTCTCTTCTTCTGCTGGGTTTGGGGAGTCTTTGCTGTTGTGCTTCTAGTTCCTTTACATGTGCTATTGGATTTTGTATTTGGGATTTTTCTTGTTTCTTGACACAGGCCTGGATTGCAATATATTTTCCACTTAGGACTGCCTTTGCTGCATCCCAATGGGTTTGGATTGTTGTATTTTTATTTTCATTTCTTTCCATATATCTTTTAATTTCTTCTCTAATTTCCTGGTTAACCCATTCTTCAGTAGGGTGTTCTTTAACCTCCATACTTTTGGAGGTTTTCCAGACTTTTTCCTGTGGTTGATTTCTAAGTTTCATACTATAGTGATCTGAATGTGTGCATGGTATGATCTCAATTCTTTTATATTTATTGAGGGGTATTTTGTGACCCAGTATGTGATCTACCTTGCAGAATGTTCTATGTGCACTCAAGAAGAAAGTATATTCTGTTGCTTTGGGATGCAGAGTTCTAAATATATCTGTCAAGTCGATCTGATACAATGTATCATTCAGGGCCATTGTTTCTTTACTGCTTCTCTGTCTACATGACCTATCCATTGTTGTAAGTGGAGTATTAAATTCCCCCTGCAATTACCAAATTGTTATCAATAAGATTGCATATGTTTGTGGTTAATTGTTTTATATATTTGTGTGCTTCAAATTTGGTGCATAGACATTTATAATTGTTAGCACTTCTTGATGGATAGACCCTGTAAGTATTATATAATGTCCTTCTTCATTTCTTGTTGCAGCCTTTAATTTAAAGTCTAGTTTGTCTGACAGAAGTATGGCTACTCCAGCTTTCTTTTGACTTCGTTTAACATGACAGATAGTTCTCCATCCCCTCACTTTCAACCTGAAGGTGTCCTCAGGTCTACAAAGAGTCTTTTGTAAACAGTAAATAGATGGGTCTTGTTTTCTTTTTTTTATCCATTCTGTTACCCTTTGACTTTAGATTGGAGCTATTAGTCTATTTACATTCAGTGTTATTATTGAAAGATATGGGTTTAGAATCATTGTGTTACCTGTAGGTTCATGCTTATAGTGATGTATCTGGTAATTTGTGGTCCTTGCAACATTTCACTCACAAAGTCCCCCTTAGGATCTCTTGTAAGGATGGTTTAGTGGTGATGAATTCCTTCAGTTTTTGTTTCTTTGGGAAAACCTTTATCTCTCTTTCCATTCTGAATGACAGGCCTGCTGGATAAAGGATTCTTGTCTGCATGTTTTTCCTGTTCATCACATTGAAGATTTCCTGCCATTCCTTCCTGGCTTGCCATGTTTTAGTAGATAGGTCTGCTGCTACCCTTATGTTTCTACCTTTGTATGTTAAGGCCCGTTTATCCCTAGTTGCTTTCAGAATTCTTTTTATCCTGGTATTTTCCAGTTTCACTATGATATGTCGTGCACAAGATTGACTCAAGTTATGTCTGAAGGGAGTTCTCTGTGCCTCGTGGATTTCAATGTCTGTTTCCTTCCCCAGATTGGGACAGTTCTCAGATATGATTTATTCAAGTATACCTTCAAACCCTTTCTCTCTCTTCTTCTTCTGGAATTCCTATGATACCGATACTGTTCTGTTCAATTCAGTCACTTAGTTCTTTAATTCTCCCCTCATAATGCTGTATTTCTTTTATCTCTCTTTTTCTCAGCTTCCTCTTTTTTCATAACTTTATCTTCTAATTACCTATTTTACCCTTCTGCATCTTCAATCCACCCTGTGGCTATCTCTGTTTTATTCCACACCTCATCTATAACATGTGTTAACATCATGACCGTTTTAGTCCCTTGATCTTTGTAGCAATAGATTCTCTTCTGTCCTCTATGCTTTTTCAAGCCCAGATATTATTTTTATGACTATTATTCTAAATTTTTGTTCAGTTATATTGCTTAAATCTGTTTTGATCAATTCTTTATCTGTCACTTCTTCTTAGAATTTATTTTGAGGAGAATTCTTCTGTTTCATCATTTTGGCTAGTTTTCTGAGTTTTAAAAGCTTGTTATGTGCTCTGCACCTGTGAGCCCTGCTATATTAAAGAAAGGGTCATACACTGTCCAGGGCCTGGCCCTTCAAGAGGTTTTTATGGAGAGTGTTACTTGCTCTCTGCTGTTGTGACTTTGTTTATTTTATTTTCCTACTTGTAGTGATGTGTTGGACTCTCCACCAGGTGTGCTTTGATTTGTTCCTTGATGCAGCCTTGTAAAGGAAAACAAACAGACTGACAAACAGGTGACAAAAACACACAAACAAATCAACCAACCAACCAGACAAAAACAAAAAAAGTGAAATGATCCCAAACCAAAAAACAAACAAACAAACAGAAAAAACAGCTACAAGTAAAGAACAGGGTGGAGGTGGTGTTGATTGAAGAACACACACAAAGAGAGAAAGAACAGGGACAGTGAAAAAGAAAATATAAACATTGACCAGGCAGAGAGACTCAAAGGCTTAATCCAGAGAGAGAGAAAGGAAAATAAGGAAGGAAGCAGGGAAAAAGAAATGAAGATAAAATCACCCAGACAGAGAAATTATACAGCTTGATTATTCCAGAGAGAGAGAGAGAAAGGAATTTAAAGGGGGTGTAGAACATGTATCAAGAAAATGGATTAAATATGTCTGTTTAAACAAACCAATAAACATAGTAACCAGCCTAGAGGAGGGAAGAGATAAGGAGGAGAAATGGCGGGGGTGGGGGGCAGAATATATATATCCAGAATTGTCCTAGAATTAATCCAGGCAATGCTGCCACACTGGTCTGAAGGAGCTGTCTCTCTAGTTCCACATTGCCTATTCCGTTCCAGTAGATATGCAATTACCCAGCGCAGAGGGGCATTGTTTGGGGTAGGCTGGTTCCACCTCTACTGTGGGCCCCACAGACTGATCCCTGAGGCCCCAACTTGGTGGTGGTAGGAAGAAAAATGGCTACCCCCCCAGTCTCTTCTCCATGTCCTGGTGTCCCTAATCACTCCTTTGGATCTGTCCTCACAGCACTGAGGGTGCATACAAGGCTGTTTCACTCTGCTGACTCCTTTACCCTAGGGGCTTGGCTGGGAATTAATCTGCTCGGTGAGCCTTGATACTGGGGAAACATTCTGATATGTGGTCCAGGCTGATTTTGTCCTGTGCTGCAGCCCTTCAGGTGAGGGCGCTGGTTTCTCCTGTTGCGGACTGTGCCCCTGATCTACCAGTGAATCCTAGGGTGGCTCCCCTTCTCCCCAGGTGTGTGAACAGGGCAGCGGTCCCCAGTCCAAAATAGGATCTGCAGTTAGATATCCTCTAACCTGCAGTTAGAGATGGGATCCCTCTTCATCCCTGTCTGATTGGTTTTCTCTTGTCCAGATACAGCACTATGCTTCCCCATCAGTTCTTTCTCTTCCCTTTTTCTCTTGGAAGAAAGGGAATCTATCCCCCCATGCCTACATGGCCCATTTTATCTCCCCCTGTTCGCAATCACCTACCTATGGTCTTTCAATTTGTCCTGTTTTCTTCCTGGTAGATGCCATCTCTTTTCCTCCCAGACTCGGGGTTCTAAGTCCTTCAGCTTCAGTCCTTCTTTGTTTGGGAGACACAGGAAGTACGGATCCCCCTACTTCTCTGCCATGTTGGCCCAATCTCTTTTGTAAGTTCTGATTCTGGGGTAGCCCAAACTAAATCTTATTTTTTGACTGAAGATACAAGGGAGCTGGGTAGAGGTGAAAGCAAAACCACTAGAAAGAAAGAGGTTGAGAGAAAATTTCTCAAATTCAAAAAGCAAATAATAATAATTAATAAAAATAATTAATAATAATAATGAAACTGTCTTAAAAGATATTAAAATAAGAGTATTTAAGATATTCATAAATAAATATGTAAATAAAATTTATAAGAATATAAAATAAATAGGAACAAAATACATTAAATATGAATACTAATCTATTAGAAACTTTAAAAAGGAAAATTTTAGTAATTTAAATTAAAGTAATAATAGACAGGATATACTTTTTATTAGACCTTGAAAAAAGAATGAGACAATTGGAATATAGTACTGAGGAACTCACCCATAATGCAGCATGGAGAAAAAGTTACAAAATAAATGAAAAGGTATTTTTTTTTAAGATGATATACTAAAGGGTGCCAGTATACATTTAATAGTAGTTCTAGAAGAATAGAAAAAGGGAGTGATGAAAAAGTGATTTTTGAAGAAGTGAGTTAATTTTTTGAGAATTGAAGAGACACGAATTCTCATACTTAAAGTAGGCTCTATATACAAATCAAAAGAAACATAAATCTACACACAGATATATCAGATACATAACAACTGAGGAACCAATCCTATAAGCTAGAAAGAAAACAAAGTAGAACTTAAGGCAAAATAGTAATAGCACTAAGAGAAAGTGCATGACAATTAAAGAAAAATCAAAAAAGAAGATAATTTTTATGCAACTGATAATAGAGTCTCAAAATATGAAAAGATAAAACAAACAGAATGAAAATTTGAAATTGACATGTCTATGAACATAGTGAAATATTTCAAAACATCTCTAGCAAAAACGAATAGGTCAAGCAGACCAAAAATTAACTAGGATGTAAAAGATTTAAATGTGGAAAATAACAAGTTAGATTCAATGGGAGGATCAGATTTGAATAGCCTCAGACTCCAGAATATTTGAAGAAATTTTCAGCAAAATCAAGGTGAAGTCCCTGACTTAAGTTTTCCTAGTAGATGAATCCTGCTTTAATCAATAGTGAATTGTCATTAGTACTTCACATTTGTCTATCACGGACTCGGAAAAGCCAAAAGGAAGTAATGGCCTAAGCATTCACACAAATGGCATACATATTTCATATATCTTCCAAAAAGATTGTATATTCTCTACTTGTTAGATGACAATATTTTCAGATACAGAGAAACTGAACAGATTTATTACCAGCCAAAACACACACACACACACACACACACACACACACAGAACCTTAATGGAAATAAATGGTACATGATCATCTAATATGTGTGGAAGTAAAAGTGATCCAAAGAGAGAATATATACATATTTATAAGCAATGGCCAATGGCTTACTCATTTAATTAGGAGCCTGAAAGGCAAAGGATTGGAAGATGAAAGACAAGAAAGTCTGGGGTAGAGGCATATAGATGGATGTATGGGAACAGGCACTAAGTAGAAAGATTTTTGCACCATATGTTAATGTCAAGCAGAAAGCATCCACATGGTATATCCACAAGAACAAATATGTAGATAAAATAATTTGGTAGAAACTTGAGTATATTGGGTGTCTTCTAACCTGTAAGGGTCAGTAGCTCATCCACCAGGGAGAAATGTTTATTCTTGGTATGGATTTACCTTTGTCTTCCCACAAGACCTCAGGCAGCCACACTTCCTTCGGTCTAGGAAAGTACCTGATATGAGATGTGGGAGTGGTTCCATGGGTCCATGGCCACAGGATTCACTGGTTATATCATATTACACAGTCTAGAATCAGCCACTATGAAGAATGTTCAAATGACTTTTTTTCATTTGTTGTAACAGGTGTCTTTATGTTTTTTATTAAATTTTGATCTCAGTATATTTAACATACAGTGTTATATTAGTTTCATTGTACAATATAGTGATTCAACTATCCCATACATCACCAAGTACCCATCATGATAAGTGCACTCCTTAATTCCCATCACCTATTTCACCCATCCTCCTATTCACATCCCTGCTGGTAGCCATCAAAATTTGTTCTTAATAGTTAAGAGTCTGTTTCTTAGTCCCTCTCTCTCTCTCTCTCTTTCTCTCTCTCACACACACACATACACACACTTTCCCTTTACTCATTGTTTTTTTTTTCTTAATTTCCACATATGAGTGAAATCATATATTTGTCTTTCTCTGGCTTATTTCATGTAGCATAATACTCTCTAGCCCCATCCATGTCATTTCAATGACAAGATTTCATTCTCTTTTATGGCTGAGAAATATTCCATCATATACATGTATGGAATACACACACACACACACACACACACACACACACCAGGTCTTTACCCATTCATCAGTCCATGGACACTTGTGCTGTTTATATAATTTGGCTACTGTAGACAATGCTGCTATAAACATCATCATGCATGTATCCTTTTGAAGTAGTATTCTTGTATTTTTTGGATAAATACCTAGTAGTGTGATTGCTGGATCATAGGGTAGTTATATTTTTAACTTTCTGAGGAACCTCTATACAGTTTTAAATAGTGGCTGCACCAGTTTGCACTCCTACCAACAGTGCAAAAGCGTTCCCCTTCCTCCATGTCTTCGACAACACCTATTATTTCCTGAGTTGTTAATTTTAGCCATTCTGACAGGTGTGAGGTGATATCTCATTTTAATTTCCATTTGCATTTCTCTGATGATGTGTAATGTTGAGCATCTTTTCATGTGTCTGTTGGCCATCTCCATATTTGCTTTGGAGAAATGTCTGTTCATGTCTTCTTCCCACTTTTAAATTGAATTATTTGTTTTTTGGGTGTTGATCTGTGTAAGTTCTTTATATATTTTGGATAGTAACCTTTTATCAGATATATTATTTGCAAGTGTCTTCTAGGTTGCCTTTTAATTTTGTTGATTGTTTCCTTCTTGTGGGGAATAAGCTTAGAAATTCCCTGGGTTTACACCAATGGGTTAACAAGGCATACATAAATACAAAGCCATAGGATGTTCACACCTGGGATGGGGTAAACAAGATTGGCACCCCAAGAATAAGGAGGTGCAAAGGCACCCCAGAATAGAGGGGGAGGTGCAAAGGCCCCCCAAATAGAGAGGGGCACAAAGGTGCCAAATATATAAGTATATGAAATAAACAAGATTAGATAGTCAGGGTTGAAGCACCCCCAATTTAGTACTATAGAAGAAAACTGATTTCACAGGATGAAAGGACCAAGTTAGGTAAACAGGTAAATTGTGCTATAGACCACTGCGCTTCAGGTGTAGCAGCCTAGAGTGGAGATGATTAACAGAAGAAAGGTACTTTGTTAACTCTGAGATTATTTTCCCTATCTGCCTCATCCCCTAGACCGGCTAAGATAAACAGACATGGTCCCTCCTGTCTGCTGTTAACAGCCATCTACCCACCTGCCCAGTGCCAGGAATTTGTTTTATATTGACCCAAACCCCAAACACTGTGTATCTTCAAAATCCCCCTTTTCCCTCATGTCCCCAAATTAATGTTCACAGTTTCTTTGTCTCTGTGAACACCATCACGTTTTTAAACCTTCTGATCTTAATAAGTGTGGGCAAGGACCCTTATTTGGGGCTCTAGTCTTTTTCTGGACATTAGCCATCTCTAGCTTTTTATCCTGCATCCCGCTGTCTTGCTAGATAAGAAAGAACTTTATACCCAGAGTCTATGACCCTTTTGTTGTACAGAAGCTTTTTATTTTTATGTAGTCCCAATAGTTTATTTTTGCTTTTATTTTCCTTGCCTCAGGAGATATAGATAGATAGATAGATAGATAGATAATGTCCAAGATATTATTGACTGTTCTAGGACTTTTATGGTTGCAGGTCTCAAATTTAGGTCTTCACTCCGTTTTGAATTTATTTTTATATGTAGTGTAAGAGAGTTGTCCAGTTTCTTTTATATGTAGCTAACCAATTTTCCTAACAACATTTGTTGAAAAGACTGTCTTTTTCCACTTGGGTATTATTTACTACTTTGTTGAAGATTAATTGATATATAATTATAGGTTTTTTGTTGAGTTTTTTGAAATGACTAATTTAATGTACAGGTGAAGTAACTATTCGAAGGCAATGTCACACAAGTACAAGATTCCATACATTAGGGCAAAGTATAATTGTCCTATATATAGTTGGAGACCTCTATTGTAGAGTGACCCCATTAGAAATAAAACATGGTTCTGGGTACCAAGTAATGTAAACAAAAGTGGATCCCTTTACAGCCACTCTAAGTGACCCACTATAAGACTTTGTGTTTTTGTTTTCTTAATTCTGGGGTCTTCATTATTAGATGTTCTTATCCCTAATGGATTTTTTCTGGGATTACAGAAATTGTACTACTGAACTAGATGTAACAACTTCTACCTTTGTTCTTTGGGCCTCTTATGACCAGGAACCAGCAGATGAAGAGTCAACATTGTGGCAAGGGTCATTGACCATGGTAAGCAGGAGGAGATTGGGCTCCTTTCATATAACAGTAGCAGAGAGAAAAATGTGTGTAATTTAGGTGATACATTTGATCACCATTTGGCACTTACATGATTATTGGTCACGTAATACAACTCCAGTCTGCAAATGAATTAAGGGCTCTTACATGATTATTGGTCACCTAATACAACTCCAGTCTGCAAATGAATTAAGGGCTCAGTGACCTTAGGAAGTTTTGGATCACATTATTAAGCAATACCTATCAAGACCTACTAAGATTACATCTGAGATGGGAAATGAGTATCATTTTTGGCCTGACACCAAATACAGTGATGAAATCAGTAGTTTTCCTCACTATTTTCCTTTTTCTATGCTTTATCACAGAAATTAAGGCCCACAGGAACCATAGAGGAGATGCTTAATGAAAATATGTGTAGAAACATAAATGTGCAGTGCAAATGGTATAATGTACCATAGATGTGCCACTCAGATCTCTTTCAAAAGAATCAGAGGTTCTTAGTTTCCACTCCTTAACCCATGAATTCTAAGATCATACTTTCCAGAGCTTCTCCTAGTCAATGAAGAAGTACAATGGGGGTACAAGTCCTGGTCCATTCCTTCCCTTGGAGACTCCATATAAGTTTGCTGAAATTATATCACAACTTCACTGTGATATAAGGATATTTTTGTTCAAGCCCTTCTTCTCTCATTTCTCTCACAGGCTCAAACTTGAATCACAATCTGAAAACTCTCTGGTTACTCATGATCTCTCCCCATTATTCATAGACGTCTCACAAATAAAGTTCTTTCACATCTAATACTATCTTGATATCTATTTCTCAGAAGATGAGAAAAGACATACAGACCATGACAATTACTCTCCTATCTATGCTGAGTAAATATTTATCATATTAACCCTTCTGCTAGTAAATAAAAAAAACCCTAATACATAAAAAATAATATTAAGGAACTAAATAACTCTCAGGATTATGATCCATGTTCACATGGATTCACAACTCAAGACATTTTTTCAATTCATAAGTGATGACTAAGAGGTCAAAAGCCTGAACCGTGATTTCAGATATCTAAAGGAACTGGTGAAGTGAAAGTTAAAGTTTGGGATCGGGGCGCCTGGGTGGCGCAGTCGGTTAAGCGTCCGACTTCAGCCAGGTCACGATCTCGCGGTCCGTGAGTTCGAGCCCCGCGTCGGGCTCTGTGCTGACTGCTCAGAGCCTGGAGCCTGTTTCCGATTCTGTGTCTCCCTCTCTCTCTGTCCCTCCCCCGTTCATGCTCTGTCTCTCTCTGTCCCAAAAAATAAATAAACGTTGAAAAAAAAATTAAAAAAAAAAAATAAAGTTTGGGATCAAGCAAGACGGAAAATAACACCCCAGGTTTGAGTTGGATCCTCTATGTGAATAGACCCAAGACTAAGAGTGAAAACCAGAAATGAATAAGCCTTTACCAATATTAAAAGCCATATGTCATTGGGCAAAATTAGTGATTGAATTAAGATAGTAGATTTCCACTCTAACCACCTAGCAGGAGCAAAAGTTAGTCTTCTTTATAAGAATATATAATAATCAAGGGGTGCCTGGGTGGATCAGTTGGTTAAGCATGTGACCTTTATTTTGGCTCAGGTCATAATCTCACAGTCTGTGGTATCAACCCTCATTGGGCTCAGTGCTGACAGATTTGTAGTTATTTTTAGAGAATGTATTGTAAGCCCTGGGAAAGTGAATAGGGCAATTGGTGAAACATCAATGATGTCCTGGTCTCAAGGCTGTTGAACACAATAGCACTATAAGATCCAGAACTTCATGATCCACCCAGAAGCCAGTTAAGGAACAGGCCCATTTTAATTGTCTAGCAGTCCTTAAAACTGCACAACTTCCCTGCATGCTTTCATGTAGATACTAGATGTGTGTTTGGTCTATGTCTAGAGGCTCTTTGTGTTTTCCTCCAATGCTTTGACATTCTTTGATGTTTATGCCTGGCAAAATAAAATAAAGACTATGTGCAGTTTGCTGTTGCTGCTATTTCACTGACAGAGGCAGCCCTGAACATTTGCTCAATCTAAATGACTAAAAACCTTGAGGGGCGCCTTGGTGGCTCAGTTGGTTAAGTGTCCAATTTCAGCTCAGGTCATGATCTCACAGTTCATGAGTTCAAGCCCCATGTCAAGCTTTATGCTGACAGCTCAGAGCCTGGAGCCTGCTTTGGATTCTGTGTCTCCCTATCTCTCTGCCTCTCCCCTGCTCACACACTGTCTCTCTCTCTCTTTCAAAAATAAATAAACATTAAAAATTTAAATATCTAAAGCCTTTTTCTTCAATGCATGGCTACACAGTGTGGAGCCTGTTTGGTATTCTCTTTATCCCTCTCTTTCTTACACTTCTCAACTCATACTCTCTCTCTCTCTAAAAATAAATAAATAAACTTGAAAAAAGAATATAAAATAATCAAAAGCTTCAAATTGTCTTTACAAATTTTTAAATACAATGTATAGGATTCAAATAAAGTTATAAGATATAATGGATTTTTAAGTCACCAAACTGCAAGAGTAAAGTATTCAAAGGGAACCAATCCACATGAGTTGCAGATATGAGAATTATCAGAAAAAAATACAAATAACTATAATAAATTGTGTTAAAAAGTGGATAAAGTGTAGAATTGCAGCAGACAACCAGAATAAATAAAAAAGGACCAAATGCAAATTCTATAACTGAATAACTAAAATTAAGAATTTCCTGAATGTGTTTTACAGTAGTGAGTGAAAAATCTAATTAGTGAAATGGAACATAAGTCACAGAAAATATCCAGACTAAAGCATGAGAGGAAAAAAAGGTGAAAAACTCAAAGAGTGAGAATAAGAGATCTATATGATATCATGGAAAGATATATCTTTTCTTGGTGCCCCAAAGGGAAAGGATAAAGTGAGACAGAGGCAATATTTTAATAGATAATTCAAGAGGTAACAGTGAATAATTTTCCTAAACTGAAGAAAAATATCATGCCACAGATTCAATGAGTACTAAAAACTCAAACAAGATGCATACAAATAAAACAACATCTAAGTATGTTCATAGCAAAAATGCAAAAACAAAATTGAAAGAGAAAAAGTCTTAAACTTCCAGAGAGAAAAACACAACACTTCTGAAGGAAATCAAAAGAAGCCAGAAGAGAATGACAGAATATTTTCAAAAAACTGAAATAATTTTCAAGAAAAAAATCCAACAGTCATTGAACTTATTCTTTTTAAGTAGAGACAAAATAAAGATATTTCACGTAAAGAAAAACAGAATTCATCACCAGTCAACACAAAACCCTAATTAATGGCAATAATCAATTTATATAGGCAGAAGGAATATGATTCCAGATGTAAAGAAAGAAATTAAAGAGAAGAGAGGGAAGAACTACATCAAAAAAAGTGTGGGGTTATTATGTGAGTAAATTAAAATGAAATATCGACTTTACAAGTAATTTTAATGATGTCTTTTGAAGTTTAAAATATTGGAAGATTTAAACACCAAAATGGAGTTATCAGGAGGAAGATGGCGGTGTAGGAGGACGCTGGGTTCACCGTGTCCTGCTGACCACTTAGATTCCACCCACATCTGCCTAAATAACCCAGAAAACCACCAGAAGACTAGCAGAATGGACTCTCTGGAGCCAAGCGTAGACAAGAGCCCCACGAAGAGGGTAGGAAGGGTGGAGAGGCGGTACATGCTACACGGACTGGTGGGAAGGAGGCGGGGCAGTGGAGGGGCAGCTAGCCCACATGCAAGGCAGAGCCTCCAAGTCTGGCTTGCAAAAGCAGAAGGGCCAGACAGAGTGTGTTCTGACAGCCATTAGGACTTAACATCTGGAATGTTATAAGTCAACAGGTCTGCTCTGAGAGCGGGGGGGGGGGGGCGGCTAGAGGACAACCGGAAGGGAGAGTTGTTCAGCCCCAGAGGACAGAGCTCAGCTTGGCGGGGAACAAAGGTGCTCGCCAGTGCCATCTCCCTCACCGATCCCCCAGCCAAAATCCCAAAGGGGACCAGTTCCCATCAGGGAACTTGCTTGCACTGCACAAACACCCAAAACTGTGCTTCTGTGGATCCATCCCTCTGACTAGTCTGCCTCCATCCTGGTGCCACAGGGCCCCTCCCTAAGTGGACCACTGAAGGCAAGGCAAGCTGAGTCTGCCCCTCCTGCTCCTGTGCACTTTGCAGATCCACCCCGGCTAATATGCCAGATCCCATCGAAGCAGCACCACAAGCCTGGCAGTGTGCAAGTAGCCCAGACAGGGGCCACACCACTTCACAATGAGTCCTGCCCCTGGGGGAGGGGATGATAAGGTACACACCAGTCTGACTGTGGCCCCAGCGGTGGGCTGGGGCAGACATCAGGTCTGACTGTGTCCCCGTCCACCAACACAAGTTACTCCAGAGCACAGGGGAAGAGCCCTGCAGTTCCACGCCACTCCAGGGACTATCCAAAATGATGAAACGGAACAATTCTCCTCAAAAGAAACTCCAAAAAGTAGCGACAGCTAACGAACTGATCAAAAATGATTTAAGCAATGTAACAGAAAATGAATTTAAAATAATAGTCATAAAATTAATTGCTGGCTTGAAAAAAGTATAGAGGACAGCAGAGAATATATTAATACAGAGATCAAGGTACTAAGAAATAGTCAGGAGGAGCTAAAAAATGCTATAAATGAAGTGACAAATAAAATGGAGGCCACCACAGCTCGGATTGAAGAGGCAGAGGAGAGAATAGGTGAATTAGAAGATAAAATTATGGAAAAAGAGGAAGCTGAGAAAAAGAGAGAAAAATATCCAGGAGTATGAGGGGAGAATTAGAGAACTAAATGACACAATTAAATGTAATAACACGCATAATTGGGACTACAGAGGAGGAAGAGAGGGAAAGGTACTGAAGGTGTACTTGAAGAAATCATAGCTGAGAACGTTCCTGATCTGGGGAAGGAAAAAGGCATTGAAATCCAAGAGGCACAGAGAACTCCCTTCAGACGTAACTTGAATCGATCTTCTGCACTACATATCATAGTCAAACCAGAAAAATACAAGGATAAAGAGAGAATTCTAAAAGCACCGAGGGATACACATGCTCCAACATATAAAGGGAGACCAATAAGACTACTGAAGGATTTATCTGTTGAAACTTGGAAGGCCAGAAAGGAATGGCAGGAAATCTTCAATGTGATGAACAGAAAAATATGCAGCCGAGAATCCTTTATCCAACAAGTCTGTCATTTAGAATGGAAAGAGAGATAAAGGTCTTCCCAAACAAAAACTGAAGGAATTCATCACCACTAAACCAGCCCTACAAGAGATCCTAAGGGGGATCCTGTGAGACAAAGTACCAGAGACATCGGTACAAGCATAAAACATACAGACATCACAATGACTCTAAACCTGTATCTTTCTATACTAACACTGAATGTAAATGGATTAAGTGTGCCAACCAAAAGACATAGGGTATCAGAATGGATAAAAAAAACAAGACCCATCTATTTGCTGTCTACAAGAGACTCAGTTTAGACCTGAGGACACCTTTAGATTGAGAGTGAGGGGATGGAGAACTATTTATCATGCTACTGGAAGCCAAAAGAAAGCTGGAGTAGCCATACTTATATCAGACAAACTAGACTTTAAATTAAAAGTTGTAACAAGATATGAAGGAGGGCATTATTTAATAATTACAGGGTCTATCCATCAGGAAGAGCTAACAATTATAAATGTCCATGCTCCTAATACAGGAGCCCCCCAATATAGAAAACAATTAAGCACAAACACAAGCAACCTTACTGATAAGGATGTGGTAATTTCAGGGGACTTTAATACTCCACTTACAACAAGGGATAGATCATCTAGACACAGGATCAGTAAAGAAACAAGGGCTCTGAATGATACATTGGATCAGATGGACTTGACAGATATATTTAGAACTCTACATCCCAAAGCAACACAATATACTTTCTTCTCGAGTGCACATGGAACATTCTCCAAGATAGATCACATACTGGGTCACAAAGCAGCCCTTCATAAGTATACAAGAATTGAGATCATACCATGCATACTTTCAGACCACAATGCTATGAAGCTTGAAATCAACCACAGGAAAAATTCTGGAAAACCTCCAAAAGCATGGAGGTTAAAGAACACCCTACTAAGGAATGAATGGGTCAACCAGGCAATTAGAGAAGAAATTTTAAAAATATACAGAAACAAATAACAATGAAAAGACAACAATCCAAACACTTTGGGATGCAGCAAAGGCAGTCCTGAGAGGAAAATACATTGCAATCCAGGCCTATCTCAAGAAACAAGAAAAATCCCAAATACAAAATCTAACCACACTCCTAAAGGGGATATAAACAGAATAGCAAAGACACCCAACCCAGCAGAAAAAGAGAAATAGTAAAGATCAGAGCAGAAATAAACAATATATAATCTAAAAAAACTGTAGAGCAGATCAGCGAAACCAAGAGTTGGTTTTTTGAAAAAATAAACAATATTGATAAACCTCTAGCCAAGCTTCTCAAAAAGGAAAGGGAGATGACCCAAATAGATAAAATCATGAATTGAAATGGAATTATGACAACCAATCCCTCAGAAATACAAGCAATTATCAGGGAATACTATGAAAAAATGTATGCCAACAAACTGGACAACCTGGAAGATATGGACAAATTCCTAAACACCCACACACTTCCAAAATTCAAACAGGAATAAATAGAAAGCCTGAACACCTATAACCAGTGAAGAAATTGAATCAGTTATCAAAAATCTCCCAACACATAAGAATCCAGGATCAGATGGCTTCCCAGGGGAATTCTACCAGACATTTAAAGCACACATAACACCTATCATTCTGAAGCTATTCCAACAAATAGAAAGGGAAGGAAAACTTCCAGGCTCATTCTATGAAGCCAGCATTACTTTGATTCCTAAACCAGACAGAAACCCAGTAAAAAAAGAGAACTACAGGCCAATATCCCTGATGAATATGGACGCAAAAATTCTCAACAGGATACTAGCAAATCGAAATCAACAGCATATACAAAGAATTATTCACCATGATGAAGTGGGATTTATTCTTGGGCTGCAGGGCTGGTTCCATATTCGCAAATCAATCATTGTGATACATCACATTAATAAAAGAAAAGATAAGAACCATATGATCCTGTCAATCGATGCAGAAAAGGCCTTTGACAAAATCCAGCACCATTTCTTAATAAAAACCCTTGAGAAAGTCGGGATAGAAGGAACATACTAAAACATCATAAAAGCCATTTATGAAAAACCCACAGCTAATATCCTCAATGGGGAAAAAACTGAGAGCTTTCTCCCTGAGATCACGAAGACGCCAGGGATGTCCACTCTCACCGCTGTTGTTTAACATACTGTTGGAAGTGCTAGCATCAGCAATCAGACAACAAAAGGAAATCAAAGGCATCAAAATTTGCAAAGATGAAGTCAAGCTTTCACTTTTTGCAGATGACATGATACTATACATGGAAAATCCGATAGACTCCACCAAAAGTCTGCTATAACTGATACATGAATTCAGCAAAGTTGCAGGATACAAAATCAATGTACAGAAATCAGTTGCATTCTTATACACTAACAATTAAGCAACAGAAAGACAAATAAAGAAACTTATCCCATTCACAATTGCACCAAGAAGCATAAAATACCATGGAATCAACCTAACCAAAGATGTAAAAGATCTGTATGATGAAAACTATAGAAAGCTTATGAAGGAAATTGAAGAAGATATAAAGAAATGGAAAAACATTCCATGCTCATGGATTGGAAGAATAAATATTGTTAAAATGTCAATACTACCCAAAGCTATCTACACATTCAATGCAATCCCAATCAAAATTGCACCTGCATTCTTCTCGAAGCTCGAACAAGCAATCCTAAAATTTGTATTGAACCACAAAAGACCCCAAATAGCCAAGGTAATTTTGAAGAAGGAGACCAAAGCAGGAGGCATCACAATCCCAGACTTTAGCCTCTACTACAAAGCTGTCATCATCAAGACAGCATGGTATTGGCACAAAAACAGACACATAGACCAATGGAATAGAATAGAAACCCCAGAACTAGACCCAAAAAAGTATGGCCAACTAATCTTTGACAAAGCAGGAAAGAATATCCAATGGAAAAAAGACAGTCTCTTTAACAAATGGTGCTGGGAGAACTAGACAGCAACATGCAGAAGGATGAAACTAGACCACTTTCTTACATCATTCACAAAAACAAACTCAAAATGGATAAAGGACCTGAATGTGAGACAGGAAACCATCAAAACCCTAGAGGATAAAGCAGGAAAAAACCTCTCGATCTCAGCCGCAGCAATTTCTTACTTGACACAACCCCAAAGGCAAGGGAATTAGAAGCATACCATGTTTACACCCCATTTGACCCCGAGGCACCAGAAAGTCAACAAATGGTAAATGCCTCTTTTGTGGCATAGGCTGCCCCAGATATCAGAAGAAAATTCCACAAGTTGGGAGGCTTTGCCAGGATGAATATCACTCAGCTGATAGAGGTCACCAATACAGTTTTCATAAAGAGAAAAGTCACAGCATAAAGAGAAGCAGAGAGAAGACTAAAAAATAAGGCCACCCTTCTTGCTGCCACACCAAAAGAAACAGATGCTTCAAAGATGGGAAGACCCCAACCACCAAAAGGGGGGGAAGCCCAGAGCCCCCTTAGCAAAGGACCAATGTTAATACTGCAAAGAGAAGAGACACTGGAAGAATTAACGTCCGAATTGGAAGGGGCCCTCAAAACCTAACCAATATCAGGAGGAACCTTGAGGCAAGAACCTCATTGGTCTGGCCGGGATAGAATAAGACTGAGGGGGATGGGACTCTTTCTCTCTTTTCCCCCATGAGCCTATGGTCAAAATGAAGGTAGGGGGCAGAACAATAACTTTCTTGGTTGACACTGGGGCTGAATACTCCATTGTTACTTCCCTGGTGGTGCCCTTAAGCCAAAAGATGGCAAACATAATTGGGGCCACTGTGGCACAGGCAATGCAACAGCCCTTCTGTCAAGCTCTACAATGTGAACTTGGGGGTCACAAGGTCCAGCATGAGTTCCTCTACTTGCCTGACTGCCCGATTCGTCTCCTGGGCCGGGATCTGCTCTCCAAACTTGGGGCCCAGATAACTTTTGAACCCACCAGACACACTAGCCTCCAATTAAACCCAAGGCAGAGGGAAACCCTGGTCTTGGCGATTACCCAGCCAAAGGAAAAAGAATGGAGACTGTTCTGCACCCAGGCCCTACCCTGTAGCCCCTCAGGATTCAGGCTTACATTCCCCTCTATATGGGCTGAAGATAACCCACCTGGACTAGCTTGAAGTCAGACCCCCATCATTGTTGACCTGATCCCTGGAGCCCAACCTAAGAGACAAAGGCAGTACCCCCTTCCACTCGAGGCTAGAATGGGTCTACAAGAGAACCTTACCAAGCTCAGAGAAGCAGGTATTCTAATTGAGTGCCAATCGGCTTGGAATACCCTGCTCTTGCCAGTCAAGAAGCCAGGAGGAGGATACCGACCGGTACCAGATTTGAGGGCCATTAACAAAGTGACTGTTTCCTTACACCCAGTGGTTCTGAACCTGTATCCCCTCCTCAGCCAAATTCTGGGGTCAGCCAGATGGTTTGCATGCCTCGACCTAAAGGATGCTTTCTTTTGCCTCCACCTGGCTCCTCAAAGTCAACCATTGTTTGCCTTTAAAAAATTTTTTTAACATTTATTTATTTTCAAGAGGCAGAGAGAGACAGAGTGCAAGTGGGGGAGGAGCAGAGAGGGAGATACAGAACCGGAAACAGGCTCCAAGCCCATAGCTGTCAGCACAGAGCCCGACACGGGCTTGAACCCACCAACAGTGAGATCATGACCTGACCTGAAGTCAGTCGCTTAATGGACTGAGCCACGCAGGCACCCCCAACCATTGTTTCCCTTTGAATTGATTGAGCCCGTTAAAGGGCACCAGGTGCAGCTGAGCTGGACACGACTTCCCCAAGGTTTTAAGAACTCACCCACTCTTTTTGGGGAAGCCCTAGCTACAGACCTTGCCAACTTTCTGAGGGAAACCACAGAGTGTGTCCTCCAATATGTAGATGACCTCCTCCTTGCCAGCGACACCCAAGAAGACTGTATGGAAGGTACCAAGGCCCTCCTGAATCTCCTATCCTACACGGGTACCGGGCCTCTTGGAAAAAGACACAGATTTGTCAGCAGCAGGTCTGATAACTAGGCTTTCTCCTCACAAAAGGAAAAAGAGAACTAGGACCGGAAAGGAAGAAAGTTATCACCACACTGCCACAGCCCCAAACAAAAGGAGGTTTGTGTGAAATTTTAGGGGCTGCAGGGTTCTATCGCATTTGGATTCCCAGATTCTCAGCCATAGCGAGGCCCCTTTATGACCTGTTGGGAGGGCCAGACTGGGAACCCCTCCCATGGACTGAGGAGGCAAGGGCCACTTTCACAGAAATAAAGTTGGCTCTGGGATGAGCCCTAGCCCTGGGTTTTCCTGACATAGAAAGGCCCTTTAATCTCTTCATATGCAAAAATGACAAAATAGCCCTTGGAGTGCTCATTCCTAGCATGGGGCCTTGGCAACAGCCAGTAGCCTACCTGTAAAAAAAAAAAAAAAACTTGATACTGTGGCTGCAGGATGGCCACAGTGCCTCAGAGCGCTGGCAGCCACAGTCCTGCTTATCAAGGAGGCAGACAAACTCACACTGGGACAAACACTTAATGTTAAGGTCCCACATGTGTTCATGGCCTTCATGAGCACCCAAGGATATTGTTTTCTCTCCAATTCTCAGCTGACACAATACCAAGGCCTTCTCTATGAAAACCCAAGGGTCACTCTCAAAACAGTAAGAACACTAAACCTGGCCACCTTCCATCCCACAGAGGAGGGAGAACCAGACCATGACTGTTTTGAAGTACTGGATGAAGTCTACACCAACCACCTGGACCTCCAAGACCAGGCTATTACAAGCCCAGAGATCACCCTGTTCAGTGATGGGAGCAGCTATTTACAAGTAGGCAGCCAAAGAGCTGGATATGCGGTAACCACAACCACTGAAATTCTGGAAGCCAAGGCCTTGCCAGAAGGATGTCAGCACAACAAGCTGAACTGTATGCCTTAAACCAAGCTCTCATCTTTAGCAAAGGTAAACGAGTTAACATCTACATTGATTCCTGGTATGCCTTCACTACTGTGCATGTACATGGACCCATGTATAAAGAAAGAGGCCTCCTTACTGCTGCAGGGAGAACTATCAAAAGCAAGGAAAAAATACTAAAGTTTCTTGAGGCCATATGGCTGCCAGACAAGGTAGCTATCCTACACTGTAAGGGACATCAGAAAGGAGACGACCCCATAACTCAAAGAAATCACCTGGCTGACAAAACAGCCAGAGCAGCCGCTATGGTGACCCAGGCGAAGCTCCTACCTACACTATGACTCTTGTGCCCCAGAGGGAAGCCTCCCCGCCCCTGTACACAAATGAAGAAAGAAGTTGGGCCTCTACAGAAAGGGGCACACTAAGCAAAGATGGATGGTTGGTCATGCCAAATGGACACATCTTTGTCCCGTCGTCTATGGGAAAACACCTAGTGAAGGCATATCACCAATCATGCACCTAGGGAAAACTGCAATAGAAGTCATCCTCAAAAAGAACTACTATGTCAGCCAGCTGCCGGCATTATGCCGAGCTGTCAGTGAACAATGTGTAATGTGTGCCAAATCAATGCTTGGTCTGCCCCAGGGTCCCCACCTTGCACACATAGGATGGGGGCTGCAACTTTCGAAGACTTAGAGGTGGATTTTACCAACATACAACCAAATAAGGCGTTCAGGTACCTTCTTGTAATAATCTGCACATATTCGGGATGGGTCAAGGCATTCCTGATCAAAACAGAAAGAAGTCACGAGGTGGCCAAAGCTCTTCTAAGGGAGATTGTGCCTTGGTTTGGTCACCCTTAACCATACACAGTGATAATGGACCTGCATTTGTGGCAGACATTATACAAACCCTGACAAAGTCCCTCAACATTACCTGGAAACTGCACACTGCTTACTGACCCTGGAGCTCAGGGAAAGTAGAGGGGATGAATCACACCCTCAAGGAAACCCTGGCTAAATTCCACCAAGAGACTAATCTCCCATGGCAAGATTTACTACTGCTGGCCCTCCTGTGTGCCTGATGCATGCCTGGGGCACTAGGACTCTCCCTTCTTCAATTATTATATGGGCGCCCCCCCCCCATGTTTAGGAAAACCCCCAGGAGACCTACACCAGATTGGAGACAAGGGAATAAGAAAACAGCTCCAGACCTTGGGGGAAGTCCCAAACAAGTTACAGAGATACACCACAGAGAGGGCCCCAATCACCCCTTTCTGCCAGGAGACTCTGTGTGGGTCAAAGATTGGAAGAGGGAACCTCTTAGGCCGCGGAGGACTCATATTGTTATTGACAATAACTCATATTGTTATTCTAACTCCTACAGCACTTAATGTTTCAGGTATCACCCCATGGGTCCATCACTCCAGAGATAAGAAGGCCAACTCAGAAGAACCCACACCTGGTAGAGTGATCCAGATCCAGTCAACCTGCTTAAACTGACCCTCAAAAGAGAGACTGGCCCCTGAGACCTCCAGCCCTGCTCCAGCCACACCCTGGAAGCTGACTGGCCTGTGCACAGCAGAAGCCTGAGGAATCAACACATGAACCTAGCCCAGGGGTTTGGATGCAACTCTGCCAGCCTTTGCCCCTTACTGCTGTCATAGCCCTGATCTTACTTCTTCCTATTAGACTGATAGAAACTGAACCAACAAGCTGGACATGGGACAAATGATGCATGCTGGGTCTCTCATGCCTCCTCTGGATGGGAGGATTATTAAGTATTGCCTGTATATTATGATAACCTCTCTCACCCTCACAACTGCTGCTTACCACTTTGCCCCCAGGAATGTTATATGACAATAAGGGGGTCAAGGGCATTCAGCACCTTCACCTCCCTCCAAAAAGATTGCTACAAGGGAAAAACACCCACTCTGTCAGTCACCTGGTGCCTCAAGGACTAAACATTGGACCGTAGAGATAATCCAAAATGTCAGGAACCCATGTCACAACAAGGGCCTCCAGAGAGGGAAGCGAGCTTGCTACACTTACCTTACTTAATAGGGGATCTCAGATGGGGGAGGGGTGGAAGAGAGGGCCCTTCAAAAAGTTATAAAGGATACCCAGGATAGGGTAATACAAGCCATAAAGGCGACCACTCCCCTGGCAGCCTACAAGGGTTTGAATCTTTCAGCCCTCAATCAAATGCTTACCAATTCTCCACTCCAGCCTTGGGCCAACACTACTCTACATATCCTCCATAAAAAAGATAATCACTCCCAAACCTGCTGGATGTGCTTGCCCCTTAGCTGAATGGCTTACTTAGCCACTCCCATCCCTTTGACCTGGGAAGCTCCTGAAAATCTCAAACCCAACACCTCTGTCTTAATTGGACCCCTGACCACTGGGGTCTGTCTCACAAATGCGGACACTCAAATCTGTACAGTCCCAGAAGGTATGAACGGTACCTCTCTATGCGGACGAAATATAACCTTAAAGAGGAATACAACCCTATATTCAACCCCTGGGGTGTTCTATCTGTATTCTAATTCAGCCTACCAATGCTTAAAGGCCAAGTGGACTCAGATATGTTATTCTGTCTTCCTAACCCCTGAGATATCTGTATACACTGAAGATCAGTTCCTAACAGCCTTTAGCCCCAAGTCCCGGGCTAAACAGGCATTCCTGCTACTAGTTCTGATAGGCGGAGGAATTGAGACAGGAATAGGAACTGGAATAGGGGGCATAGGTTCATCCGTAGGACTATACCATAGACTATCTCAAGAGCTAAATGAAGACATGGGATGGGTGGCAGATTCTCTGGTAACCTTACAAAGCCAAATAAACTCTCTGGCATCAATGACCCTCCAAAATAGGTGAGCCCTTGACCTCCTCACTTCAGAAAAAGGAGGGACTTGCATCTTTCTGGGGGAGGAATGTTGCTGTTTTTAAACCAGTCAGGAATAGTTACAATTAAGGTTAAGGAACTCAAGGAAAGAATTCAACATAGACAACAGGAAAGTATCAATCAGTGAGAAGGATGGGATCTCACAGATTGGGCATCCTGGCTTCCTGACCTGGCCGGGCCCCTCCTCTCCATAATTTTACTTGTATCCATCAGCCCCTGTATATTGAATGCTGTGGTACATTTTATTGAAAACACTGTTGCTCACCAAACTGCAGCACCTATCTTAGCCTTCTGAGAGTACCAACCTGTAAAACTGAAAGGTGATGCCTACTAAAAGTTTTTTTCTAAATGGCATCAAAGGGGGGGGATGTTGGAGAAGTGACTAAAGTATGCCAAAGATGGTCGATGGGGCTAAAATAGACTCTAGTCTCTAGCTTAGAGACCCCTCCTCTGGGTTCTTCTTCCTTTGTTTGCTGCACACACGAAACCCCCCACATATATGGAAGCTGACGACTATAAATTACCTTTGCATTCAATGTTCAGATCTTTGGAGAAATAGTTTCCTCTGAGCCCGCTGGTGTTAAATAAATCTCTGATCCACCAAGATCTCCAAGTGCCGCTTGGTTTTTCTGCCAGCATTCCAGCCTGGTTCCGTAACATGAGTACTGAAAAAAATCACACATATTGGGCTTATATTCCAAATCCAGCTCTTAATAGATTCATTAAATGGGATGATCCCTCTTTCCCAGTTTATGTAAATGATTCACTCTGGTTGCCTGTACCTTATGAGAATAAAGGTCCATTTAAACCAGAAGAAGAAGGAAAAGTAACCCCTAAATATCCCATAGGTGCAGATGGGCCATGTATATGCTTTGGAACAGGTCAACACTGTGTTACATTTCGTTCACAGGCATGGATAGCAAAAATACCCAATGGGACTAACGTCTCTATATTGTACTTGCCACAGGGAGTCTCCATGAGGAGTCAAAGAATTACATACTATCACCTTCCTAAATTGCCTCGATGTCAATTAAGAAAGATCATAAATCTTGAGTAATGGGTTAACTGGGAGCTCTGTAGAGGAGATGTTGGTAGAGTTCTTCTTAATACTTCCAAAGGAAGCGTCATTAATTGGGCCTCTGTAGGGTCTGTTCGGACCAAATACTCCAAAAGAGAGCTCCTATGGCGTCGATATCAAGACAACATCATTTCAGATGTAACATCTGTACCCATTGTATGGCATGAAGGAGGGATGTCTCCCCCCAGCCCACGTTTACCTGATGCGCCAGTTCATTCAGAACTTTGGAAAATTGGTACTGTATTATTAGGCATGGCCAATTGGAAAGGACACTTAATGAATATTTCAAATAAATTCTCCATCTCTTTTAGATTAAATGAGACTCATAAAATTCAAGTATGTGTAAGACTTCCTTTTCTGTTTGTTAGGCATGCCTCATTGGGACCCTGATAACAATCTTCTGACTTGCCATAATTGTTCTTTTTATACTTGTCTTAATTCTATTACTTTTAACAAGGAAAAACAAAACCTATATACCCTTAAGGCACATAATGGGGTTTGGATGCCTGTAATCATGGATCAGTCTTGGCAACACTCCCCTGAAAAGCTTCTCATAGATGAAATATTGAAATGTATCTTACACTGCACCCGACGGTTTAGTAGCTTTACTGATAACTGCTGGGATTATAGCTATAGGGATTATAGCTATTACAGCTGCAGCAGCAACAGTCAGTTTTGTGCTGCATCAGACTGTACAAACCACCCACTTTGTACAAAACTGGCATCAAGATTCAGAAAGGCTGTGGAACAGCCAATGGCTGATTGATAGCCGAATAGAGAGCCAATTATCTGACTTGAAACAAGCTGTTCTTTTTCTAGGAGATCAATTGATTAGTTTACAACAACACATAAAACTTCACTGTGGAACATAACCACCTTTTGTGTCACCCCCCATTCATCTAATCAATCTAAGATATCATGGGACCTGGTGAGTCAACACCTTCTTAATCAAAGTAACACCTCTGCTGATATAGTTCAATTGCAAAAGGACATCTATGAAACATTCAAAAATAAACTTGAGGTAATTTCTGGTGGTCCTTCTCTATCTGAGATAACTAACCGAATTTCGGAATTGAATCCAATGAATGATACAAAACCCTTAAGCTTTTCTGCGGTTGTTTTTTTTTTTTTATATATATATTAATCTTTGTCTTACTACTTTTCATATACCTAGTCTGGAGTAGAGGACAGCAATAAAGCCAAGAACATGTCTCAGGAGACTTTATGTTTGCCCTCCAGTTTTGCCAAATGAAAGAAAAAGGGGGAGTTGTGGAAGATGCAGGAGAGAAGCATCAAAGGAAAAGACTTCAAAAGGGAAGGGCTGGAGAAGCTGCAAGGCCTTAGGACATGTTTACACACCTGAATGTGGCTGCAGCTCATAAGGAATGCCTAGAGCCATTAACATTGTCCAAGCCTGGATCCTCCTTCACACTTGACCCTTCCTAGTGTTATAGAAACCAATGAATTTGAAATTCAACCTTGAAAAGCTAAACCATTAGATTGATTAACGCACTTGCTTAGCTGAATTTATGCACGTAATCTTTAGCAATTATCCTAATAAAAGGAAGCTTTGTTCTGGAGTCAGGGCCTCATTTCGACTCATATATGAGGACCTTTACTTAACTGCACTTTGCGGACTCATCTTTTGTGACTCTGGCCATAATCCCTACGACAGAGCCCAGCTGTGCAGTTTTTTTTTTTTTTTTTTAAGTACCATTAGTTTTTTGTTTCTTTTTTTCTTTTTTTAGCTTTTATTTCCCTTGCCTCAGGGGACATATCTAGAATAAAGTTGCTATGGCCAATGTTGAAGAAGTTACTACCTGTATTCTCTTCTAGGATTTTTAGTTTCAGATCTAACATTTAGGCCTTTAATCTATTTTAAAAAATGTTTAATATTTTTGAGAGAGAGAGTGAGACAGAGTGAAAGTGGGGAAGGGACAGAGAGAGATGGTGACACAGAACCTGAAGCAGGCTCCAGGCTCTGAGCTGTCAGCACAGAGCCCGATGCGGGTCTGGAACCCACGAACTGCGAGATCATGACCTGAGCCAAAGTCAGATGCTTAACCAACTGAACCACCCAGGCGCCCCTAGGCCTTTAATCTATTTAGACTTTATTTTTGGGTATGGTGTAATTTTAGCCATTATGACTTGTGTGAAGTGATACCTCATTGTAGCTTTTTAAATGTTGTTTTGATTTGTATTTCCCTAATGATGAGTGATGTTGAACATCTGACATGTGTCTGTTAGCTATCTAGATGTCTTCTTTGGAAAAACTGTCTATTAATGTATTCTGTCTATTTTTAACTGGATTATTTGTTTTTTGGGTTTTGAGTTTGATAAGTTCTTCATAGATTTTGGATACTAACCCTTTATCAGGTATGTCATTTGCAAATATTATCTCCCATTTCCTAGGTTGTCTTTTAGCTTTGTTGATTGTTTCACTGTGCAGAAGCTTTTTGTCTCAAAGAATTCCCATAGTTCATTTTTGCTTTTGTTTCCCTTACCTCAGGAGACATATCTAGTAAGAAGTTGGGATGGTTAATGTCAAAGAAATTACTGCCTTTGTTCTCTTCTACAAGTTTGATGGTTTCCTGTTTCACATTTAGGCCTTTCATCCATTTTGAATTTATTTTTGTGTATAGTGCTCCAGTTTCCTTTGTTTGCGTGTTGCTGTCCACTTTTTCCAACACCATTTGTTGAAGACACTGTCTTTTTCTCACTGGATATTCTTTCCTGTTTTGCCAAACATTAATTTAACACACAGTTGTAGGTTTATTTCTAGGTTTTCTATTCTGTTTTATTGATCTATGTGTCTATTTTGGTAGCAGTACCATAATGTTTTGATTACTACAGCTTTGTAATATAACTTGAAGTCTAGAATTGTGATGAAAATACACAGTTTAAGTAAGGCTCTGAGCACTTAAGAGAGGGTGTTTTAACTGCTTCCATTTACCCCATTGGTGAGGAACACCCTGGAGTTGTTTTCATTGCCAAAACAAAACAACCAACACTGGAGAGATGAAATGAACGATAGTTTATTTGTCACATATACTCACAGCCCAGGGAAAGAGGACACACCACATACCTCATAGGAGAATATGTGTGTTTCAATCAGGAAGAGAATGAATAAGACGGCTGTATAAAGCAGTTGGATCGGGGGGGGGGTGGTGGTGAGAAGATGAAATTGGCTTATTTGAATAATTCCATAAGCTGGCAGGGAACTGAAACCCACTACTCAGGGATTAGCAGGAAATGGGAAGGTACCCTTGATAAGGAGGGTTTTCTGAATAGGAGACTTTATCCACAAAAGCAGAAGACAGGGAAGTTTGTAGTTAGGCTATTTGAGGCTCTTCTGGTTTCAGATGTCAAGGCATCATAATATCGAGCCTTAATTTTAGGCTTCACATCAAAGGGGACATTGAAAAAAGATATGAGTGAAAGCTGCTCTGTTTCTCAGGCCATATCATTTAGCAGATATAATGGTGTTGGAGGAATCAATCTATAGTGGATGGGGATCCTCTGACTCCAATTAGAGAGGTATAGCACAGACTTCAGTGATTATGGAACAAGGCCATGACTTCTGTGGCCTTGATGCTTGAAAAGTAGATTTGAATGTACTACTAGACCCTATTAGAGACTAAGTACATGACCAAGTGACTAAACCACTAGAGCTAACCATCACGAGCTGTTTATTAGATCTACCAATTCAATAGCAATCCATCATGCAATAGACTGGTCCCAAAGTTCCAAATAAGTTACACAAATAGAAACCCCAGACTGCATATGAGATATGAGTTACTTCTGTTGCACTGATGCCTCTATATTATATGTTTTGTTTATATATATATATATATATATATATATATATATATATATATATATTCATTCTAGGGTCTGCTTCATGGTTAGGTAGGCTCAGTATGTTGTTGTGAACCAAAAGTAGCCTGCTGCTGCATCTACCAGCCACATGCATAGGTGTCCCTAACGGACAGAAATAAGTGGAAATACTCCCAGTTGGCAAGGTTTTCAGTAGTACATCTGGTTATCAACTTGATGTGCATAATAAATTTATTGTAAAAATGACTGCAATTCTTTATCCTGTTCCTTCTGACTTTTCAACTCCTCCCACTAAAAGGTGGAGTCTGTTTCTTCACTCCTGAAAATGGGATGGCCTTGTGTTTGGTTTGGCCTATTGGATACAGCATTATGCACCTCATACTCAAGAGCCATGTGAACGACCTATAGGAATGGGAAAACCATGAGGAAATTTATAACACACATTAATGTTAAGGACATCTTTAACATCCAAGTGAACATGATAATTCATCCTATAGATATTAGCCAGCTGCTCTTCTAGGCTATCGTCCCAGTGTTTTTGTAATAGGACCATGAATAAATTGACTTATGATGGCAAGAATAAGAGCTATGCAAGTACTTCTTTTTTTACCAAGCTTTATAAGCCTACCTCTGTGACCAAATGCCCAATCTGCTAGCAGCATCTGAGGTCTTGATATAGATATCCTTCAAAGACACCAACTAACCACTATGTTGCTGGTCAATTACAAAAGCCATATTCCATCTAGGACCTACTAGTTCTACCATATATCACATTATCTAGAATCATCAAGCCTAAGTAAATGCCCTAGTAAAGGCTCAGTAAGGGCCCATTTGGCAGCTATACCCTCAGAACTGAGGTGTGATCCTCCAGTATAAAGTATATTTATTGAGCCAGTAGCTGATATATGGCTCTATATCCTTAATAGATAGAATAAATTGGTCCAGGAAATAATGAGATTCGCTCTTCTCTCTAACACTTGTAGGCTATGGCTTTCCATACCCAAATTCTTAGGATTTTCCAGCTTTAAAGCTCTTATATTTTGTAATGTTTATTTATTTTTGAGAGAGACAGAGTGTGTGTGAGCTGGGATGGGAAAAGAGAGATGTAGACACAGAATCTGAAGCAGGCTTCAGGCTCCAAGCTGTCAGCACAGAGCCTGATGTGAGGCTCGAACTCATGAACCATGAGATTGTGACCTGAGACAAAGTCAGACACTTAACGAACTAAGTCACCCAGGCGCCCCTAAAGCCCTTGTATTGATGGGGAAGAATGCTTCAAAAAAAAGAGAATGTAGGGTTCCATTTTACATAGAGCTGCAACACCCACTTGGTCATTTAAAACTTCTCAGAAAAGTGGATGAGCAGGTAATAAATGAATTAATATGAATGGGGGAAACCAATTCCATTACCATGAAGAGCTAAGATTACTCTTACACAATCAAGGTAAGGAGAAATTTCTAGAACCCAGAGAATTTACTAGGGTTTCTCTTTGTGCTTTCATGCCTTATGATAATGATTAATAAACAATTATATTTACCACAGCCTGGCAAGCAAAAGTCCACTAAGGACTCAGACCCTTTAAGGCTGAAATTTGGGTCATCCCATCAGATAAACAATCTATATTAGCAAAAGTACTAGTGGAGATAACTAGAGTTAAATAAAAACTTTAAAAATTACTAGTTAAGAGTGAGGGGAAAATAGACTGAAAGTAAAGGAGTCAAACAATGAATATCAATATGGACTTGGGACCAGTTTTAGTAGCAGAGACAATGGTGGCATGTTCTATTCATCTTTCTCATGTCTTGTCTTTTGTAGGGAGTGTAGTTGGAAATTTCATTTAAAAATGTAATGGAAATAATGAGAAGCAGTAGTAAGTGGTGCAATGAATGGACTCTATGACCCGTCTTGAGTACCACTTCACAGCTTCTCACCCTCAGGGCTGATTTCAGACATGTTTGACAAAAGCTATTGTGCAGGTTACAATCCCACTTCATGCTGACAGTACCTCATCTCAAACTGGCCCTATGTATTGTGCACTTTCTTTTCCAGGGCTTCTCTGACACCACAATATGGAATGACTCTAAGATCTCATTCTGCATTCACACATGCTCAATCTTAAAATTACTAGGATTTAACAGCCAATAGCACAATCCTCACCTAAATGACAGCCAGGAGTAAATGGGTAGACAATACTCTTTAGGCAGGTCATTCTGAGGTTAATTCTATATATCTTCTCAAAATGGCCCATCTAGATTGAATATCAACTATCCACAGCAGTAGCCAGCTTGATTCTGCATGATTGGATTTTTTTCCTTCCCTGGTTCATCACTCCCACTGTCTAGGATCATTACTCAAATAAACTATAAGGAAGCAAGACTTTTGAATCAGGATCAGCTTTCAAGGTAACCCAGGTTAAGAGGTATATTTTGTTCTTGCTGTATTTTTCTCGTTCTTGTACCTTCTTGTCTCAGGGGAGGCTTGAAATTCAGCGCTAAAAGCAGAAGTTGCTTTCAGACAATATAATATTCTTAGCTTTTGTTTTCCAGCAGCCTAAGAAACCTGAGGTGATTAGACTTAGAAACACAGAATGGAATGTATGAATTTGAGGAGAGAGAAGTATGAGCGGTGAAAGATCATGAAATTTCCCAAGACCAGAAAGGGATTATGGTTTGGAGTCCCATAAGTAGCAGAGGGAGTCATACCCTGAATCTGAGTGCCTCTGAGAGATGCCATAAACTCCTGGAAGTGGGGATGTGGTAATCTAGCGAATCTGGGGCCTGGGCAGGACAGCTTCAAAACTTGGCAAAGAAAGTCATGCCAAAGTTTGACACAAATACAGCTGGTCTTCAAGGTACCGTGTAGATTCAGACAACAAATATGTCAGTAGTATACATGTTTCAGCAAAGACAAGGTCTTCAGGAACTGTATACAACCTCCAGAGTTTAGAGATTTTAAGAGAAGCTCCTTAAACACAGACACACAGACACACACACAGACACACACACACAGGCACACACACACACACACCATCTTTACCACACTTCCACCTGTACCAAAAAGAAGTCTAAACATATTTAAATATTTCATATATATGAAACAGAAATATTTACAACCAGAGGGCTATATTATAAAAATACATATACAGGGGCGCCTGGGTGGCTCAGTCGGTTGAGCGTCCGACTTCGGCTCAGGTCATGATCTCACAGTCTGTGAGTTTGAGCCCTGCATTGGGCTCTGTGCTGATGGCTCAGAGCCTGGAGCCTGCTTCCAATTCTGTGTCTCCTTCGCTCTCTGCCCCTTCCCTGCTCATGCTCTGTCTCTCTCTGTCTCAAAAATAAATAAAAACATTAAGAAAAAAATTTAAAAATAAATATACAGTAAAACCTTGGATTAGGAGTAACATTCTGTGAGTGTTCCACAAGAGAAGCAAACATTGCTAATAAATTTTAACTTCATAAACGGGTGATGTCTTGCAATATGAGTAATACATGATGCAGAACACCATGTGATCACAACTGAGTCAATGGTTCTTGAAATTCTCTTTGATGTACAAGTACTTTGGATTACAAGCATGTTTCAGGAATTGAATTATGCTCACAAACCAAAGTTTTACTGTAATTCATTTTTTCAAATGGAATACAATGTTTATAAACTCCAACTCAACCTGTCCAAAATTGGATACATTACCTCATATTTTTTTTTCACTCTAAGCATGAGTTTCTTCCATATTCTCTAAATCAGCTAACAGTAACACTGTCACTCATGCTAGAAACCTGGAAGATATTCTTGACAATTCTCCTTTATATTATACATTTAACTTATCACTAAATTCTGTTAATTTCATTTTTTACGTTTATCATATCTATGTCCTCTTCATTTTCACTTTATTAATTCATGGCCTCAATATCTGTCCCTGTAACCAGAGTAATACCCTCCTAAAAGCTCTTCCTGTGTCTGGTTTTATCATCTTCCAAACCATTTAATATATCGCTTTCCATATTTACCTTTCTAAAATAGCAAATTTATAATGTAATTTCCTGCTTAAAACACGTTATTGACTCTCAATAAGGAAGAGTGTAAAGCTCAGGCATACAAAATAAAATTTGGTCATTACTTCACTTGTACCCACCTCTAGACTCTTATTTCCTACCACTTTCTTCCTGTGATTTTATGCTTTTATTATACCAAAATGTTTGTGATTTCTTTTATGAAATATGCTATTTGTCACCTCTGTGCTATGGTCATATTTTTATTTTGCTCTAGGAATGCCATTCCTACCCTTTTTCTTCTGGATATTTTTTTTTATTTATTCTTCAAGATGCAGTTTATATGTCATTTTCTTTTTTATTCATTTAAATTTTAGTTAGCCAACATACAGTGCACTATTGGTATCAGGAGTATAATTCAGTGATTCATCACTTACATACCACACCCAGTGCTCATCACAAGCGCCCTCCTTAATAGCCACCACTCATCTATCCCATCTCCCACCCATCTAGAATGTCATTTTCTATAGGAAATAAAGTTGTATTAAGTCTCCTCACTCAGTGTCCCTTATCACACCATGCATGCCCCTATAACTATATTCCATTTGTTATATATTTTTTTCAACGTTTTTATTTATTTTTGGGACAGAGAGAGACAGAGCATGAACGGGGGAGGGGCAGTGAGAGAGGGAGACACAGAATCGGAAACAGGCTCCAGGCTCCGAGCCATCAGCCCAGAGCCCGACGCGGGGCTCGAACTCACGGACCGCGAGATCGTGACCTGGCTGAAGTCGGACGCTTAACCGACTGCGCCACCCAGGCGCCCCCCATTTGTTATATTAAAATTATCTGTATTCCTTACTTCCCCCTCCCCATGCGATAATGTGAGCACCTTCAGGGCAATGACTTATTAATTCATAGACCTTTAGTTCCTAGCATAGTGCCTAGCACATATAAGTTTTTCTAAACATTTCTTGAACTAAATAGTTAAATGACCTACCTCTCCAGGCATATGTTGTACCATTGCCTTTTACATACACTATAGCCTTGCTGTTTTTTAAAGTTAAAATACCATAAGCTACCATAATAAAATAAAATACCATAAGCTACCAGAGCAGGAACCCACAAGCAGAAACCCCTTGTGGGACAAGTACCAGGGTAGGAAAACAACACTTTAATTGACAAATAGCTTGGAGGATCAGTGTGGACAAGTATAAGATTTAATAACTCTGGGAGAGTATAGAAGGGTTATCAGGCTTTTTTGAGTTTTAGCTCAAGGCCAACAAAGAAGAGAAAAGTCCCCTTCTGCTTTCTGCAGGAGGAGAAGAAAAGTAACCTTTTTGAAATACATCACAGCATTCTATTTTTCTTAAGGAAGGCTGTCCTCAAGAGAAACTATTTTACCAGAGCCTAAGCTACTAGGAGTCTAACAAATATCAGTGAACTCCGGTCCTCTCTAGCCTTCCACAAGGAGGAAGAGAAATATCCAACTACTTCCCATGGCAGCTATTCTGTCTCGTCTAAAAGGGGAAAGGAATAAACTAAGTACTTGTGAGGTGTACAGTCCAGAGACACACGCTCACTGAAAGACTGAGACCTAAACATTATAGACCACTTACTTTCCCCCATACCTTACAAATATACAACCAAAGGCCTATAATCACCACTTATTTTACCTAGTGTATCACTTCTAGATTTCAAAAATTCAAAAATCATACTAATAGGCAAAAAAAATGCAGTTTGAAAAGACAGAGCAAATATCAGAATCAGACTCAGATATCGCTAGGATATTGAAATTATCGAATTAAAAACAACTATGATTAAGATTAAAGGAAAAAGACAAAATGCAAGAACAATAATTATTAGGGAAGATATGAAAATTTTTTCAAGTATTTTTTTATTTCAAGGTTTTATTTAAATTCTAGTTAGTTAGCATACATGGAAAAATGGTTTCAGGTGTAGAAAATTAGTGACTCAACATTTACATGTGACACCCAGAACTTATCACAACTGTCCTCCTTAACCCATTAAACAATTAGCCCATCCCCCACCCACCTGCCTCCATCAACTTGCAATTTGTTTTCTATACTTAAGAGTCTCTTATGGTTTGCTTCCCTCTTTTTCCCCCTTCCCCTGTTCATCTGTTATGTTTCTTAAATTTCACATATGAGTGAAATGATATGATATTTGTCTTTCTCTGCCTGACATATTTCACTTAGTATAATAGGCTCCAGATCTATCAAAATCATAGCAAATGGCAAGATTTCATTCTTTTTGATGGCTGAATAATATTCCATTGTACATATATGCCAGAGCTTCTTCTTTTTTTTTTTTTTTTGGAGTTTATTTATTTATTTATTTATTTTTATATGAAATTTATTGACAAATTGGTTTCCATACAACACCCAGTGCTCATCCCAAAAGGTGCCCTCCTCAATACCCATCACCCACCCTCCCCTCCCTCCCACCCCCCATCAACCCTCAGTTTGTTCTCAGTTTTTAAGAGTCACTTATGCTTTGGCTCTCTCCCACTCTAACCTCTTTTTTTTTTTTCCCTTCCCCTCCCCCATGGGTTTCTGTTAAGTTTCTCAGGATCCACATAAGAGTGAAACCATATGGTATCTGTCTTTCTCTGTATGGCTTATTTCACTTAGCATTACACTCTCCAGTTCCATCCAAGTTGCTACAAAAGGCCATATTTCATTTTTTCTCATTGCCACGTAGTATTCCATTGTGTATATATACCACAATTTCTTTATCCATTCATCAGTTGATGGACATTTAGGCTCTTTCCATAATTTTGCTATTGTTGAGAGTGCTGCTATGAACATTGGGGTACAAGTGCCCCTATGCATCAGTACTCCTGTATCCCTTGGATAAATTCCTAGCAGTGCTATTGCTGGGTCATAGGGTAGGTCTATTTTTAATTTTCTGAGGAACCTCCACACTGCTTTCCAGAGCGGCTGCACCAATTTGCATTCCCACCAACAGTGCAAGAGGGTTCCCATTTCTCCACATCCTCTCCAGCATCTATAGTCTCCTGATTTGTTCATTTTGGCCACTCTGACTGGCGTGAGGTGATACCTGAGTGTGGTTTTGATTTGTATTTCCCTGATAAGGAGCGACGCTGAACATCTTTTCATGTGCCTATTGGCCATCTGGATGTCTTCTTTAGAGAAGTGCCTATTCATGTTTTCTGCCCATTTCTTCACTGGGTTATTTGTTTTTCGGGTGTGGAGTTTGGTGAGCTCTTTATAGATTTTAGATACTAGCCCTTTGTCCGATATGTCATTTGCAAATATCTTTTCCCATTCCGTTGGTTGCCTTTTAGTTTTGTTGGTTGTTTCCTTTGCTGTGCAGAAGCTTTTTATCTTCATAAGGTCCCAGTAATTCACTTTTGCTTTTAATTCCCTTGCCTTTGGGGATGTGTCGAGTAAGAGATTGCTACGGCTGAGGTCAGAGAGGTCTTTTCCTGCTTTCTCCTCTAAGGTTTTGATGGTTTCCTGTCTCACATTTAGGTCCTTTATCCATTTTGAGTTTATTTTTGTAAATGGTGTGAGAAAGTGGTCTAGTTTCAACCTTCTGCATGTTGCTGTCTAGTTCTCCCAGCACCATTTGTTAAAGAGGCTGTCTTTTTTCCATTGGATGTTCTTTCCTGCTTTGTCAAAGATAAGTTGGCCATACGTTTGTGGGTCTAGTTCTGGGGTTTCTATTCTATTCCATTGGTCTGTGTGTCTGTTTTTGTGCCAATACCATGCTGTCTTGATGATGACAGCTTTGTAGTAGAGGCTAAAGTCTGGGATTGTGATGCCTCCTGCTTTGGTCTTCTTCTTCAAAATTCCTTTGGCTATTCGGGGCCTTTTGTGGTTCCATATGAATTTTAGGATTGCTTGTTCTAATTTCAAGAAGAATGCTGGTGCAATTTTGATTGGGATTGCATTGAATGTGTAGATAGCTTTGGGTAGTATTGACATTTTGACAATATTTATTTTTCCAATCCATGAGCAGGGAATGTCTTTCCATTTCTTTAAATCTTCTTCAATTACCTTCATAAGCTTTCTATAGTTTACAGCATACAGATCCTTTACATCTTTGGTTAGATTTATTCCTAGGTATTTTATGCTTCTTGGTGCAATTGTGAATGGGATCAGTTTCTTTATTTGTCTTTCTGTTGCTTCGTTGTTAGTGTATAAGAATGCAACTGATTTCTGTACATTGATTTTGTATCCTGCAACTTTGCTGAATTCATGTATCAGTTCTAGCAGACTTTTGGTGGAGTCTATCGGATTTTCCATGTATAATATCATGTCGTCTGCAAAAAGCGAAAGCTTGACTTCATCTTTGCCAATTTGGATGCCTTTGATTTCCTTTTGTTGTCTGATTGCTGATGCTAGAACTTCCAGCACTATGTTAAACAACAGCGGTGAGAGTGGGCATCCCTGTCGTGTTCCTGATCTCAGGGAAAAAGCTCTCAGTTTTTCCCCGTTGAGGATGATGTTAGCTGTGGGCTTTTCATAAATGGCTTTTATGATCTTTAAGTATGTTCCTTCTATCCCGACTTTCTCAAGGGTTTTTATTAAGAAAGGGTGCTGGATTTTGTCAAAGGCCTTTTCTGCATCGATTGACAGGATCATATGGTTCTTCTCTTTTTTTTTGTTAATGTGATGTATCACGTTGATTGATTTGCGAATGTTGAACCAGCCCTGCATCCCAGGAATGAATCCCACTTGATCATGGTGAATCATTCTTTTTATATGCTGTTGAATTCGATTTGCTAGTATCTTATTGAGAATTTTTGCATCCATATTCATCAGGGATATTGGCCTGTAGTTCTCTTTTTTTACTGGGTCTCTGTCTGGTTTAGGAATTAAAGGAATACTGGCTTCATAGAATGACTCTGGAAGTTTTCCTTCCCTTTCTATTTCTTGGAATAGCTTGAGAAGGATAGGTATTATCTCTGCTTTAAACGTCTGGTAGAACTCCCCTGGGAAGCCATCTGGTCCTGGACTCTTATTTGTTGGGAGATTTTTGATAACCTATTCAATTTCTTCGCTGGTTATGGGTCTGTTCAAGCTTTCTCTTTCCTCCTGATTGAGTTTTGGAAGAGTGTGGGTGTTCAGGAATGTGTCCATTACTTGCAGGTTGTCCAATTTGTTGGCATATAATTTTTCATAGTATTCCCTGATAATTGTTTGTATCTCTGAGGGATTGGTTGTAATAATTCCATTTTCATTCATGATTTTATCTATTTGGGTCATCTCCCTTTTCTTTTTGAGAAGCCTGGCTAGCGGTTTGTCAATTTTGTTTATTTTTTCAAAAAACCAACTCTTGGTTTCGTTGATCTGCTCTACAGTTTTTTTAGATTCTATATTGTTTATTTCTGCTCTGATCTTTATTATTTCTCTTCTTCTGCTGGGTTTAGGCTGCCTTTGCTGTTCTGCTTCTATTTCCTTTAGGTGTGCTGTTAGATTTTGTATTTGGGATTTTTCTTGTTTCTTGAGATAGGCCTGGATTGCAATGTATTTCCCTCTCAGGACTGCCTTCGCTGCGTCCCAGAGCGTTTGGACTGTTGTATTTTCATTTTCGTTTGTTTCCATATATTTTTTGATTTCTTCTCTAATTGCCTGGTTGACCCATTCATTCGTTAGTAGGGTGTTCTTTAACCTCCATGCTTTTGGAGGCTTTCCAGACTTTTTCCTGTGGTTGATTTCAAGCTTCACAGCATTGTGGTCTGAAAGTATGCATGGTATAATTTCAATTCTTGTAAACTTATGAAGGGCTGTTTTGTGACCCAGTATATGATCTATCTTGGAGAATGTTCCATGTGCCCTCGAGAAGAAAGTATATTCTGTTGCTTTGGGATGCAGAGTTCTAAATATATCTGTCAAGTCCATCTGATCCAATGTCTCATTCAGGGCCCTTGTTTCTTTACTGACCATGTGTCTAGATGATCTATCCTTTTCTGTAAGTGGGGTGTTAAAGTCCCCAGCAATTACCACATTCTTATCAATAAGTTTGCTTATGTTTATCAGTAATTGTTTTATATATTTGGGGGCTCCGGTATTCGGCGCATAGACATTTATAATTGTTAGCTCTTCCTGATGGATAGACCCTGTAACTATTATATAATGTCCTTCTTCATCTCTTGTTACAGCCTTTAATTTAAAGTCTAGTTTGTCTGATATAAGTATGGCTACTCCAGCTTTCTTTTGGCTTCCAGTAGCATGAGAAATAGTTCTCCATCCCCTCACTCTGAATCTAAAGGTGTCCTCCGGTCTAAAATGAGTCTCTTGTAGACAGCAAATAGATGGGTCTTGTTTTTTTATCCATTCTGATACCCTATGTCTTTTGGTTGGCGCATTTAATCCATTTACATTCAGTGTTATTATAGAAAGATACGGGTTTAGAGTCATTGTGATGTCTGTATGTTTTATGCTTGTAGTGATGTCTCTGGTACTTTGTCTCACAGGGTCCCCCTTAGGATCTCTTGTAGGGCTGGTTTAGTGGTGACAAATTCCTTCAGTTTTGTTTGTTTGGGAAGACCTTTATCTCTCCTTCTATTCTAAATGACAGACTTGCTGGATAAAGGATTCTCGGCTGCATATTTTTGCTGTCTAGCACCCTGAAAATCTCGTGCCAATTCTTTCTGGCCTGCCAAGTTTCAAAAGAGAGATCAGTCACGAGTCTTATAGGTCTCCCTTTATATGTGAGGGCACGTTTACCCCTTGCTGCTTTCAGAATTTTCTCTTTATCCTTGTATTTTGCCAGTTTCACTATGATATGTCGTGCAGAAGATCGATTCAAGTTACGTCTGAAGGGAGTTCTCTGTGCCTCTTGGATTTCAATGCCTTTTTCCTTCCCCAGTTCAGGGAAGTTCTCAGCTATGATTTCTTCATGTACCCCTTCAGCACTTTTCCCTCTCTCTTCCTCCTCTGGGATACCAATTATGTGTATATTATTTCTTTTTAGTGTATCACTTAGTTCTCTAATTTTCCCCTCATACTCCTGGATTTTTTTATCTCTCTTTTTCTCAGCTTCCTCTTTTTCCATAACTTTATCTTCTAGTTCACCTATTCTCTCCTCTGCCTCTTCCATCCGAGCCGTGGTGGTTTGCATTTTGTTTTGCATTTCCTTTAAAGCGTTTTTCAGCTCCTCGTGACTGTTCCTTAGTCCCTTGATCTCTGTAGCAAGAGATTCTCTGCTGTCCTGTATACTGTTTTCCAGCCCAGCGATTAATTTTATGACTATTATTCTAAATTCACTTTCTGTTATATTATTTAAATCCTTTTTGATCAGCTCATTAGCTGTTGTTATTTCCTGGAGATTCTTCTGAGGGGAATTCTTCCGCTTGGTCATTTTGGATAGTCGCTAGTGTGGTGAAGACCTGCAGGGCACTTCCCCTGTGCTGTGGTGTATAACTGGAGTTGGTGGGCGGGGCCGCAGTCAGTCCTGATGTCTGCCCCCAGCCCACCGCTGGGGCCACAGTCAGACTGGTGTGTGCCTTCTCTTCCCCTTTCCTAGGGGCGGGATTCCCTGTGGGGTGATGTGGCCCATCTGGGCTACTTGCACACTGCCAGGCTTGTGGTGCTGGGGATCTGGCGTATTAGCTGGGGTGGATAGGCAAGGTGCACGGCGCAGGGGGGGGCAGGCTTAGCTCGCTTCTCCTTAGGTGATCCACTTCAGGAGGGGCCCTGTGGCAGCCGGAGGGAGTCAGATCCGCTGCCGGAGGTTTGGCTCCGCAGAAGCACAGAGTTGGGTGTTTGCGCGGAGCGAGCAATTTCCCTGGCCGGAACCGGTTCCCTTTGGGATTTTGGCTGGGGGATGGGCGGGGGAGATGGCGCTGGCGAGCGCCTTTGTTCCCGCCAAACTGAGCTCTGTCGTCTGGGGGCTCCGCAGCTCACCTTCCCTTTGTCCTCCAGCCTTCCCGCTTTCCGAGCAGAGCTGTTAACTTATGACCTCCCAGACGCTAAGTCGCGCTTGCTGTCGGAACACAGTCCGTCAGGCCCCTCCGCTTTTGCAAGCCGGACTCGGGGGCTCTGCTTGGCTGGCGAGCCGCCCCTCCACCCCGGCTCCCTCCCGCCAGTCCGTGGAGCGCGCACCGCCTCGCCGCCCTTCCTACCCTCTTCCGTGGGCCTCTCGTCTGCACTTGGTCCGGTGACTCTGTTCTGCTAATCCTCTGGCGGTTTTCTGGGTTATTTAGGCAGGTGTAGGTGGAATCTAAGTGATCAGCAGGACGCGCGGTGAGCCCAGCGTCCTCCTATGCCGCCATCTTCCCAGAATCCCCCTACCAGACGTTTAAAGCAGAGATAATACCTATCTTTCTCAAGCTATTCCAAGAAATAGAAAGGGAAGGAAAACTTCCAGACTCATTCTATGAAGCCAGTATTCCTTTGATTCCTAAACCAGACAGAGACCCAGTAAAAAAAGAGAATTACAGGCCAATATCCCTGATGAATATGGATGCAAAAATTCTCAATAAGATACTAGCAAATCGAATTCAACAGCATATAAAAAGAATGATTCACCATGATCAAGTGGGATTCATTCCTGGGATGCAGGGCTGGTTCAACATTCGCAAATCAATCAACGTGATACATCACATTAACAAAAAAAAAGAGAAGAACCATATGATCCTGTCAATCGATGCAGAAAAGGCCTTTGACAAAATCCAGCACCCTTTCTTAATAAAAACCCTTGAGAAAGTCGGGATAGAAGGAACATACTTAAAGATCATAAAAGCCATTTATGAAAAGCCCACAGCTAACATCATCCTCAACGGGGAAAAACTGAGAGCTTTTTCCCTGAGATCAGGAACACGACAGGGATGCCCACTCTCACCGCTGTTGTTTAACATAGTGCTGGAAGTTCTAGCATCAGCAATCAGACAACAAAAGGAAATCAAAGGCATCCAAATTGGCAAAGATGAAGTCAAGCTTTCGCTTTTTGCAGACGACATGATATTATACATGGAAAATCCGATAGACTCCACCAAAAGTCTGCTAGAACTGATACATGAATTCAGCAAAGTTGCAGGATACAAAATCAATGTACAGAAATCAGTTGCATTCTTATACACTAACAACGAAGCAACAGAAAGACAAATAAAGAAACTGATCCCATTCACAATTGCACCAAGAAGCATAAAATACCTAGGAATAAATCTAACCAAAGATGTAAAGGATCTGTATGCTGTAAACTATAGAAAGCTTATGAAGGTAATTGAAGAAGATTTAAAGAAATGGAAAGACATTCCCTGCTCATGGATTGGAAAAATAAATATTGTCAAAATGTCAATACTACCCAAAGCTATCTACACATTCAATGCAATCCCAATCAAAATTGCACCAGCATTCTTCTTGAAATTAGAACAAGCAATCCTAAAATTCATATGGAACCACAAAAGGCCCCGAATAGCCAAAGGAATTTTGAAGAAGAAGACCAAAGCAGGAGGCATCACAATCCCAGACTTTAGCCTCTACTACAAAGCTGTCATCATCAAGACAGCATGGTATTGGCACAAAAACAGACACACAGACCAATGGAATAGAATAGAAACCCCAGAACTAGACCCACAAACGTATGGCCAACTTATCTTTGACAAAGGAGGAAAGAACATCCAATGGAAAAAAGACAGCCTCTTTAACAAATGGTGCTGGGAGAACTAGACAGCAACATGCAGAAGGTTGAAACTAGACCACTTTCTCACACCATTTACAAAAATAAACTCAAAATGGATAAAGGACCTAAATGTGAGACAGGAAACCATCAAAACCTTAGAGGAGAAAGCAGGAAAAGACCTCTCTGACCTCAGCCGTAGCAATCTCTTACTCGACACATCCCCAAAGGCAAGGGAATTAAAAGCAAAAGTGAATTACTGGGACCTTATGAAGATAAAAAGCTTCTGCACAGCAAAGGAAACAACCAACAAAACTAAAAGGCAACCAACGGAATGGGAAAAGATATTTGCAAATGACATATCGGACAAAGGGCTAGTATCTAAAATCTATAAAGAGCTCACCAAACTCCACACCCGAAAAACAAATAACCCAGTGAAGAAATGGGCAGAAAACATGAATAGGCACTTCTCTAAAGAAGACATCCAGATGGCCAATAGGCACATGAAAAGATGTTCAGCGTCGCTCCTTATCAGGGAAATACAAATCAAAACCACACTCAGGTATCACCTCACGCCAGTAAGAGTGGCCAAAATGAACAAATCAGGAGACTATAGATGCTGGAGAGGATGTGGAGAAATGGGAACCCTCTTGCACTGTTGGTGGGAATGCAAATTGGTGCAGCCGCTCTGGAAAGCAGTGTGGAGGTTCCTCAGAAAATTAAAAATAGACCTACCCTATGACCCAGCAATAGCACTGCTAGGAATTTATCCAAGGGATACAGGAGTACTGATGCATAGGGGCACTTGTACCCCAATGTTCATAGCAGCACTCTCAACAATAGCAAAATTATGGAAAGAGCCTAAATGTCCATCAACTGATGAATGGATAAAGAAATTGTGGTATATATACACAATGGAATACTACGTGGCAATGAGAAAAAATGAAATATGGCCTTTTGTAGCAACGTGGATGGAACTGGAGAGTGTAATGCTAAGTGAAATAAGCCATACAGAGAAAGACAGATACCATATGGTTTCACTCTTATGTGGATCCTGAGAAACTTAACATGAACCCATGGGGGAGGGGAAGGAAAAAAAAAAAAAAAGAGGTTAGAGTGGGAGAGAGCCAAAGCATAAGAGACTGTTAAAAACTGAGAACAAACTGAGGGTTGATGGGGGGTGGGAGGGAGGGGAGGGTGGGTGATGGGTATTGAGGAGGGCACCTTTTGGGATGAGCACTGGGTGTTGTATGGAAACCAATTTGTCAATAAATTTCATATAAAAAAAAAAAGAAAAAAAAAAAAGAATTAAAAATGCCAAAAACCTTAGCATTACGTTGAAGTATGAACCTTGAAGAATTAGCTGTGGGATGAAGTATGCATTTGACAGATTAAAAAAAAACTTTTTTAAAGAGATACAGAAAAAAAATAAATAAATAAACGTCTGGTAGAACTCCCCTGGGAAGCCATCTGGTCCTGGACTCTTATTTGTTGGGAGATTTTTGATAACCGATTCAATTTCTTCGCTGGTTATGGGTCTGTTCAAGCTTTCTCTTTCCTCCTGATTGAGTTTTGGAAGAGTGTGGGTGTTCAGGAATTTGTCCATTTCTTCCAGGTTGTCCAATTTGTTGGCATATAATTTTTCATAGTATTCCCTGATAATTGTTTGTATCTCTGAGGGATTGGTTGTAATAATTCCATTTTCATTCATGATTTTATCTATTTGGGTCATCTCCCTTTTCTTTTTGAGACGCCTGGCTAGAGGTTTGTCCATTTTGTTTATTTTTTCAAAAAACCAACTCTTGGTTTCGTTGATCTGCTCTACAGTTTTTTTAGATTCTATATTGTTTATTTCTGCTCTGATCTTTATTATTTCTCTTCTTCTGCTGGGTTTAGGCTGCCTTTGCTGTTCTGCTTCTATTTCCTTTAGGTGTGCTGTTAGATTTTGTATTTGGGATTTTTCTTGTTTCTTGAGATAGGCCTGGATTGCAATGTATTTTCCTCTCAGGACTGCCTTCGCTGCGTCCCAGAGCGTTTGGATTGTTGTATTTTCATTTTCGTTTGTTTCCATATATTTTTTGATTTCTTCTCTAATTGCCTGGTTGACCCACTCATTCGTTAGTAGGGTGTTCTTTAACCTCCATGCTTTTGGAGGCTTTCCAGACTTTTTCCTGTGGTTGATTTCAAGCTTCATAGTATTGTGGTCTGAAAGTATGCATGGTATAATTTCAATTCTTGTAAACTTATGAAGGGCTGTTTTGTGACCCAGTATATGATCTATCTTGGAGAATGTTCCATGTGCACTCGAGAAGAAAGTATATTCTGTTGCTTTGGGATGCAGAGTTCTAAATATATCTGTCAAGTCCATCTGATCCAATGTCTCATTCAGGGCCCTTGTTTCTTTATTGACTGTGTGTCTAGATGATCTATCCATTTCTGTAAGTGGGGTGTTAAAGTCCCCAGCAATTACCACATTCTTATCAATAAGGTTGCTTATGTTTATCAGTAATTGTTTTATATATTTGGGGGCTCCGGTATTCGGCGCATAGACATTTATAATTGTTAGCTCTTCCTGATGGATAGACCCTGTAACTATTATATAATGTCCTTCTTCATCTCTTGTTACAGCCTTTAATTTAAAGTCTAGTTTGTCTGATATAAGTATGGCTACTCCAGCTTTCTTTTGGCTTCCAGTAGCATGAGAAATAGTTCTCCATCCCCTCACTCTGAATCTAAAGGTGTCCTCCGGTCTAAAATGAGTCTCTTGTAGACAGCAAATAGATGGGTCTTGTTTTTTTATCCATTCTGATACCCTATGTCTTCTGGTTGGCGCATTTAATCCATTTACATTCAGTGTGATTATAGAAAGATAGGGGTTTAGAGTCATTGTGATGTCTGTATGTTTTATGCTTGTAGTGATGTCTCTGGTACTTTGTCTCACAGGGTCCCCCTTAGGATCTCTCGTAGGGCTGGTTTAGTGGTGACAAATTCCTTCAGTTTTTGTTTGTTTGGGAAGACCTTTATATCTCCTTCTATTCTAAATGACAGACTTGCTGGATAAAGGATTCTCGGCTGCATATTTTTGCTGTCTAGCACCCTGAAAATCTCATGCCAATTCTTTCTGACCTGCCAGGTTTCAAAAGAGAGATCAGTCACGAGTCTTATAGGTCTCCCTTTATATGTGAGGGCACGTTTACCCCTTGCTGCTTTCAGAATTTTCTCTTTATCCTTGTATTTTGCCAGTTTCACTATGATATGTCGTGCAGAAGATCGATTCAAGTTACGTCTGAAGGGAGTTCTCTGTGCCTCTTGGATTTCAATGCCTTTTTCCTTCCCCAGTTCAGGGAAGTTCTCAGCTATGATTTCTTCAAGTACCCCTTCAGCACCTTTCCCTCTCTCTTCCTCCTCTGGAATACCAATTATGCGTATATTATTTCTTTTTAGTGTATCACTTAGTTCTCTAATTTTGCCCTCATACTCCCGGATTTTTTTATCTCTCTTTTTCTCAGCTTCCTCTTTTTCCATAACTTTATCTTCTAGTTCACCTATTCTCTCCTCTGCCTCTTCCATCCGAGCCGTGGTGGTTTGCATTTTATTTTGCATTTCCTTTAAAGCGTTTTTCAGCTCCTCGTGACTGTTCCTTAGTCCCTTGATCTCTGTAGCAAGAGATTCTCTGCTGTCCTGTATACTGTTTTCCAGCCCAGCGATTAATTTTATGACTATTATTCTAAATTCACTTTCTGTTATATTATTTAAATCCTTTTTGATCAGCTCATTAGCTGTTGTTATTTCCTGGAGATTCTTCTGAGGGGAATTCTTCCGCTTGGTCATTTTGGATAGTCCCTGGTGTGGTGAGGACCTGCAGGGCACTTCCCCTGTGCTGTGGTGTATAACTGGAGTTGGTGGGCGGGGCCGCAGTCAGTCCTGATGTCTGCCCCCAGCCCACCGCTGGGGCCACAGTCAGACTGGTGTGTGCCTTCTCTTCCCCTCTCCTAGGGGCGGGATTCACTGTGGGGTGGCGTGGCCCGTCTGGGCTACTTGCACACTGCCAGGCTTGTGGTGCTGGGGATCTGGCATATTAGCTGGGGTGGGAAGGCAAGGTGCACGGCGGCAGGGGGGGCAGGCTTAGCTCGTTTCTCCTTAGGTGATCCACTTCAGGAGTGGTCCTGTGGCAGCCGGAGGGAGTCAGATCCGCTGCCGGAGGTTTGGCTCCGCAGAAGCACAGAGTTGGGTGTTTGCGGGGAGCGAGCAATTTCCCTGGCCGGAACCGGTTCCCTTTGGGATTTTGGCTGGGGGATGGGCGGGGGAGATGGCGCTGGCGAGCGCCTTTGTTCCCCGCCAAACTGAGCTCTGTCGTCCGGGGGCTCTGCAGCTCACCCTCCCTTTGTCCTCCAGCCTTCCCGCTTTCCGAGCAGAGCTGTTAACTTATGACCTCCCAGACGCTAAGTCGCGCTTGCTGTCGGAGCACAGTCCGTCAGGCCCCTCCGCTTTTGCAAGCCGGACTCGGGGGCTCTGCTTGGCTGGCGAGCCGCCCCTCCGCCCCGGCTCCCTCCCGCCAGTCCGTGGAGCGCGCACCGCCTCGCCGCCCTTCCTACCCTCTTCCGTGGGCCTCTCGTTGCACTTGGGTCTGGTGACTCCGTTCTGCTAATCCTCTGGCGGTTTTCTGGGTTATTTAGGCAGGTGTAGGTGGAATCTAAGTGATCAGCAGGACGCGCGGTGAGCCCAGCGTCCTCCTACGCCGCCATCTTTCTTTTTACCCAGAGCTTCTTTATTCATTCATCAATCAATGGACATATGTGCTCTTTCCACAGTCTGACTATTGTTGATAGTGTTGCTATACACATTGGGGTGCATGTAGCACTTTGAATCTGTATGTTGTATCTTTGCAAAAACATGTACTAGTACAATGTCTGGGTGGTATAGTTCTAGGTTTACATACTTCAGGAACCTTTATATTGTTTTCCAGAATGATGAAACCAGTTTCCATTCATACAGTGTCTCTGCATTGTCACCAACATCTGTTGTTTCCTGCGTTGTTAATTTTAGCAATTCTGACAGCTATGAGGTGGTATCTCATCATGGTTTTGATTGTTATTTCCCTGATGATGAGTGATATTGAGCTTTTTCTCATGTGTCTGTTAGCCATCTGAATGTCTTCTTTACTTTTTTTAAAATTTTTAACATTTATTAATTTTTTAAGAGACAGAGAAAGACAGAGCATGACTGGGGGAGGGGCAGAGAGAGAGGGAAACACAGAATCCAAAGCAAGCTCCAGGGTCTGAACTGAGGGCACAGAGCCCGATGTGGCGCTTGAACTCAGGGAGTGTGAGATCATGACCTGAGCTGAAGTCAGACACCCAATAGACTGGGCCACCCAGGCACCCCTGGATGTCTTCTTTAGAAAAATGTCTATTCATGTCTTATTCCCATTTCTTAACTGGATTCTTTGTTTATTGGGTGTTGAATTTGGTAAGTTCTTTATGTATTCTGGATACTAATCATTTATCATATATGTCATTTGCAAATATCTTCTCTCATTCCCTAGTTTGTCTTTTAGTTTTGTTGATTATTTCCTTCACTGTGCAGGAGCTGTTTATTTTCATGAAGACCCAATAGTTCGTTTTTGCTTTTGTTTACCTTGCCTCAAGAGACGTGTCTAGTAAGAAGTTGATATGGCCAAGGTCAAAGAGGTTGTTGCCAGTGATTTCCTCCAGGATTTTAATGGCTTCCTGTCTCACGTTTAGGTCTTTTATCCATTTTGAATTTATTTTTGTGTATGGTGAAAAAAAGTGGTCTAGTTTCATTCTTCTGCATGTTGCTGTCCAGTTTACTTACACCATTTGCTGAAGAGACTGTCTTTTTTCCATTGGATATTATTTCCTGCTTTGTCAAAGATTAGTTGACCATAGGATTGTGGGTCTGTTTCTGACTTTTCTATTCTGTTCCATTGACTTATGTGTCTGTTTTCGTGCCAATATCATACTCTCTTGATGACTACAGATTTGTGATATAGCTTGAGGTCCAGAATTGTGATGCATCCAGCTTTGCTTTCCTTTTTCAAGAGTACTTTGGATATACAAGGTCTTTTGTGGTCTCATACAAATTCTAGAATTGTTTATTCTAGCTCTGTGAAAAATGCTGATGTTATTTTGATAGTGATTGCATTAAATATATAGGTTACTTTGGGTAGTGTAGGCTTTTTAACAATATTTGTTCTTCCAATCCATGAGCATGGGATGTTTATCCATTTTGTTGTGTCATCTTCAATTTCTTTCATAAGTGTTCTATAGTTTTCAGAGCTCAGATTTACCTCTTTGATTAGGTTTATTCTTAGGTGTCTTATGGGTTTTGGTGCAATTGTAAATGAGATTGATTCCTTCATTTCTCTTTATGCTGCTTAATTATTGGCAAATAGAAATGCAACACATTTGTATACATTGATTTTATATCCTTTGCTGAATTAATGAGTAAGTTCTAGTAATTTTTTTTGTGCAGTCTTTCATGTTCTCTACATAGTGTCATGTCATCATGAGTAGTGAAAGATTGACCTCCTCTTGGTGAATTTGTAAGCGTTTTATTTTTTATTTTTTGTCTGATTGCTGAGCTAGCACTTTCACTACTATATTAAATAGCAATGGTGAAAGTGGACATGCCTGTCTTGTTTCTAAGTGTAGAGTAAAAGCTCTCAGTTTTTCCTCATTGAGGATGATATTCGCTGTGGGTCTTTCATAGATGGCCTTTATGTTTTTGAGGTATGTTCCATCTGTCCCTACTTTGTTGAAAGTTTTTATCAAGAATGTGTGCTGCACTTTATCAAATGCTTTATCTGCATCTATTGAGAGTACAATATGGTTCTTACCTTTCTTTTTATTAATGTGATGTATCAGATTGACTGATTTGCAAATATTGTACCACCCCTGCACTTCAGGAATATATCCCGCTTGATGGTGGGGAATAATTGTTTAATGTACTGTTGGATTCTATTTCTTAGTGTCTTCTTGAGAGCTTTTGTATCCATGGTCATCAGAGATATTGGCCTGTAATTCTCCTTTTTTAGTGGGTCTTTGTCTAGTTTTGGAATCAAGGTAATGGTGGGTTTGTAGAATGAGTTTGCAAATTTTCTTTCTATTTCCATGTTTTCAGTTTGAGATGAATAGGTATTAACTCTTCTTTAAATTTCTGGTAGAATTCCCCTGGAAAGCCATCTGGCCCTGGACTTTGTTTGTTGGGATATATTTGATTACTGATTCAATTTCTTTGCTTCTTATGTGTCGTTTCAAATTTTCTATTTCTTCCTGTTTCAGTTATGGTAGTTTGTATATTTCTAGGAATTTGTCCATTTCTTCCAGATTTCCCAGTTTGTTGGCATATAATTTTTCATAATAATCTCTTATAATTGTATTTCTTGGTGTTTTTTGTGATCTTTCCTCTTTTATCCATGATTTTATTTATTTGTGTCCTTTCCTTTTCTTTTTGATAAGTCTGGCTAGGGGCTTTTCAATTTTATTAATTCGTTCAAAGAACCAGCTCTTAGTTTCATTGATCTGTTCTACTGTTTTGTTTTTGTTGTTGCTATCTCACTTATTTATTTTCTAGTCTTTATTATTTCTCTTCCTCTGATGGCTTCAGGCTTTATTTGCTGTTCCTTTTCTAGTTCCTTTAGGTGTAAAGTTAGGTTGTGTTTGAAACTTTTCTTGCTTCTAGAGTAGACCTGTATTACTATATACTTCCCACTTACAAATTTCTTTGTTGCATCCCACAGGTTCTGGACTGTCATATTCTCATTTTCATTTGCTTTCATGTATTTTTTTAAATTTATTCTTTAATTTTTCTGGTTAACCTATTCATTCTTTGTAAGATGTTCTTTAACCTCCATGTATTTGTGTTTTTTTCCAATTTTTTTCTTGTGGTGGACTTCAAGTTTCATAGTGTTGCTGTCTGAAAACATGAATTGTATGATCTTACTCTTTTTGTACTTCTTGAGGCCTGATTTATGACCCAATATATGATCTATTCTGGAGAGGGTTCAATGTGGACTCGAAAAGAATGTGTATTCTGCTGCTTTGGGATGAAATGTTCGGTATATATCTGTTAAGTCCATCTGGTCCAGTGTGTCATTCAAAGCCATTGTTTCCTTGTTGATTTCCTGCTTAGATAATCTGTCCATTGTTGTAAGTGGGCTTTTAATGTTCCCCAGTATTATTGTATTATCAATGAGTTTCTTTATGTTTGTTATTAATTGATTTATATATTTGGGTTTTTCAAGTTGGGGGCATAAATATTTACAATGATCAGATTTATTGGATGGGCCAGTTAATTATGATATAGTGCCCTTCTCTTGTTACAGCTTTTGTTTTAAAATCTAGTTTTTCTGATATAAGTATGACTACTCTGGCTTTCTTTTGACATTCATTAACATGATAGATGTTTCTCCATCTCCTCACTTTCATTCTGCAGGTGTCAGTAGGTCTGAGTCTCTTGAAGGCAGCATGGATCTTGTTTTTATTTATTTTTTAGTTTTTTAACGCTTATTCATTTTTGAGGGACAGAGACAGAGCATGAGTGGGGGAGGGTCAGATAGGGAGACAGAATCTGAAGCAGGTTCCAGGCTCTGAGCTATCAGCACAGAGCCTGAAACAGGGCTTGAGCCCATTAACTGTGAGATCATGACCTGAGCTGAAGTCAGAGGCTTAACTGACTGAGCCACCCAGGCACCCTTAGATGGATTTTATTTTTTTATCCACTCTGATACCTTATGTCTTTTGATTGGAGCATTTAGTTTATTTAGATTCAGATTATTGATAGATATAAATTTACTGTCATTGTATTACCTGTAAAGTTGGTGTTTCTGGAGATTTTTCTGTTCCTTTCTAGGCTTTTTAGCTTTGGGCCTTTCACAGTCAAAAATTCCCATTTAATATTTCTTTCATGGCTGGTTTAGTGGTCATGAACTCCTTTAGTTTTTGTTTGTCTGAGAAACTCTTTATTTCTCCTTTTATTCTGAATGGCAGACTTGCTGGATAAAGTATTCTTGGCTGCATATTTTTTATTATTCAGCACATTGTATATATCATGCCATGCCCTTCTGGCATACCAAGTTTTTCTGGAGAGATCTGCTGTGAACAATATTTGTATCCTCTTGTAGGATGAAAACCTTTTCTCCTTTGATGCTTTCAGGATCTTTCTTTCTGTAATTTCAACTTTTCCTATGATGTGTCTTGGTGTTGTCTGGCTTTTGTTGATTTTGATGGGAATTCTCTGTGTTTCCTGGATTTGGATGCCTGTTTCCTTCCCCAGACTAGGGATGTTTTCAGCTATAATTTGCTCAAATAATCCTTCTGCCCCCTTTACCCTCTCTTCTTCCAGGATTCCTATGTTTTGAATGTAATTATGGTTTATGGAGTCACTGAGTTCCCTAAGTCTACATTCATGATCCAGTACTGTTCTTTCCCTCTTTTTCAAGCTTATTTTCCATATTTTTATCTTCTATATCTAATTCCTTCCTCTGTTACTTCCATCCTTGTCAATACATCAGTCAGTTTTGCATCTCAGTTATAACATTTTTTGGGGGCTGACTAGTCTTTGTTCCTTTATCAGTGCAGAAAGGGACTCCCTATGTCTTCTCTGTTTTTCCCAAGCTGAGCTAGTATCCTTATGATTATTGTTTTAATTCTCATTCAGGAATGTTACTTATATCTGTTTTGATTAGATCTTTGGCTGTGAGCTCTTCCTGTTCTTTCTTTCTCTTCTAGGAAAAAATTTGAAAACAGAATTCCTCCATCTTACCTACACCTCTGTCTCCTGTGTGTTTTCCTGTTACACTTGCTGCTCCTGAATGTAATGACTATATTAAATACTGTCCAGTGCATGACACTTCAGGAAGGTTTTTTCTGTTCTTTGGGTTTTTTTTTTTTTGGTGTCTACTATGTGTACTCTGGTGTTGTGTTTTGGATGCTATTCCCCTCAGATCCATCCTGTGCAGTTTCCCCTTGCCTTCAGTGGGGAGTGTTTGGACCTGTTCCAGTGTTGATGAGTCTTAACCAGGTGTGTTTGGGTCTGCTTGTTAGAAAAGGCTAGATTCTATTTCCCATAGAGCTGTAACTTTGCAGCACTCTATGATAAGGAGAATTGGTGGGTGCAGAAGTTTTGTGTTGGTCTTCTGCTGGGGGGGGAGGTCGGTGGGCGGCTGCACTTGTTCTCAGGCTGACTTACCTTAGTAAAGATGCATCCGTATGGTGCAGTGGGGTGGGGCTTGGTGTAAGCAGCTCCAGCCTATACTGGGGTTGCTGTGTTGTTAACTGAAGGCTATCCCTGCTGATGGACAGGGGTAAAATGGTGTCACCCCATCCTCTTATACTCAGAGATGGGAGTTTGCACCTGCCATTGTTCAGAAAGCCTTCAGGGAACAGCAAAAAAATCTCCTTTCTTGTGTCCCAAGCTTCCACCAGAGCCCTGACTTCACCCTGTGTTTGAGCCATCTATCTTCCTGGTGGTATATTGCTCCTGTGTTTTATCTCAGACCCATGGTTGGGTTTCAAAACTCCAAATTTTAGGGACCTGGTGAGAACCGCCCATGCTGATCCTCTGGAGGAGGGTTTCACTGCACTGTGGCTGCTGCCAGTTTGTCCTATAAAAGCTATTGTACTACCACATAGTGGGTCAGAGTTTATGTTAAAGTGCAACCAAAAGCTGGTTTCTAGGTCAGCTGCCATCAACAGGTGCTCTGCTGCTGTGCTAATTAATGGGACTGCATAATGGCACCCACCATCTCTTTATCCCCTGAGAGGCAGTTCTGCCTCTCCCAAATGCACTCTGAGAACAACTGTCTCTCCCGGTGTGACAGAGATCCTCAGACCATGCTGCCTGCTCCTCAGCCTCTGAGCTCCTTCCCCATAGCAGCATTGCTAAGCCTGACAGGCACAACTTGGGGAATGGCATACACTTCTGAAACTTCACACTTTGAGCTCAACTGCTTATAAAAACTTGTGATAATCAGCCCCTCACTTTTCCCAGTCAATAGTTTTGGGGAAGAGTTTTTCTTGTGCAATCTCTTGCATATTTTTTTCACTGTTTCTCTGTCTCTCTCTTCTCTCTGTGATCAGGGCTCCCTCCCCTCCATAGCACCCACAATTCTTTTATTCTCCAAATCAACTCTCCACAGTTCCTGTCTTCCAAGATGTGGCTGTTTTTTTTTCCCTCTAGTTGTGCAGTTTGCTCTCTCAGTCTTTAGATTGATTTCTTGGGTGTTCAGAATAATTTGATATTATCTAGCTATGTTTGAGGGACAAGGCAAGCGTAAGGTCCCCCTACTACTCCACCATCTTAACTCCTCTCCCCAAAAGAGATAAAAATTATATGAAAGAAATAAGAAAGAATTGGTAGAAATAAAAAACAGTAACAGAAACAATGAAAGGCTTTGATGACCAAATTACTAGCATGGCCACAGCTGAGGAAAGAATCTCTGAGCTTGAAGATAGGACATAGAAACTTTAAAAACTGAAATACAAAAGAAAAAAGACTGAAAAAAGGGGAACAGAATATCTGTGAAATGGACAGCTTAAAAAGTATATATAGGATTATGAGAATAGAGAAAATATCACAAGATTTTTCTGAACAATAACAAAGAAGAATTAATGTCTCACATTAATCTAAGAGCTCCATGAAGCTCAGAATACACCAGAGAATACATACCAAAAATCTACACATAGGCATAGAATATTCAAACTGCAGAAAATCAAAGATAAGGAAAATATCTTGAAGGAAGCCAGAGGACTACAACATCTTACCTATTGAAGAGCAAAGAGAAGAATTACACCTGACTTTTCAGAAACCACGTACGCAAGAATAAAGGGTATCAAAATGTTTAAAGTGTTGAGAAAGTGAAAAAAAAAGACCTAAAATCCTGTGTCTTGCTACATTACCCTTAAAAATAAAGGAGAAATACTTCCACTGACAAACAACTATTGAAAGAATTTGCTGCCAGTAGGTCTATTTAACAAGAAATTTTTAAAAACAATCTTCGAAAAGAAAGAAAGAAAATTATATATGTTAGAAACTCAGGTATTTATGAAGAAAGATCATTGGAGAAGGAATAAAATAAAACTTTTTATTTTTTTCTTATTCTTAATTAATCTAATGGATAACATTTTGCTCAAAATAACAAGAATTAAATTATATATTCTTATTAGTACAATATAAATGTTAAATATATATTCATGTATATTTATTTATATATATTATATATTTATGTTATGTTTATTTTTATTATATATAATATAGTAGTAATATATTAATTTACTACTATTAATTATATATTATATTAATTTGAATATTATATATTTATATAATATACTTATAAATCTAATTAATTATATTTAAAATAATATAAATACATAAATATATAAATATAATTTACATATGTATGTTTACATGTAAGTGAAAATAGTAACAACAATAATACAAAGAATAAAAGGTGTGGCCATGCACTGAAAAAGTTCTCAGACTCCAGACTGAGTGGACATGCAGGACTGGCTGTGTGAGAAAAGCAGCAGCAGTTGACTGCACATAGCCTTTATTTTATATTTCATTAGATATAAGTATCAAAGTGTATCAAAACATGGAAAGAGAACACAAAGGATCTTTATACATTAACCAGACATACATCTGGTGGCTACGTGAAGTCATGAAGGAAGTACATGCAGTTTCAAGGAGTGTCAGGGAGTTACAGTGGGTTTTGTATTTTAACTGTCTTTGGAGAGATCATGGGGCTCTGTATCTCATGATGCTATCACGTTTGACAGCCTTGAGACCAGAACATTGCTGATGTTTCAGCTATTGCCCCATTCACCCTCCATGACTTATAATACATTCTCTAGAAATAACTCCACAGGGAAGAAGGAATTAAGAATATTTTTAAGTAAAAAGAAGGAACAATAATTGATATAAGAAAGAAAAGTAAATGGAATCATATAGAATTTTTAACTAAAACCACAAAATGCAAAAGAAAGTCAAGAGTGGAAAACAAAAATGAGAACAAGGAAGAAGGGCTATGAATAGAAAATAATATTAAATATGGTAAATTTTACAAAATTATATCAATAATCACTTGAAATATTAACATAATAAATGTACCAATTAAAACATAGAAACTGTCAAAGTGGACTGAAAAGACCAAATATAGATGCCTAAAAACAGAACATGAAAACATGTAAGAAAAAAATTGATAGAACTGCAAGGAGAAATAGAAACCTACTATTACAGTTAAAGAATTTAACATCCCTAAAAGAAATCAGGTATGACAAAAAGCAGATGAATGAAACATTCAAAATACTAAAAATGAAATATATCAACCAAGAATACCATATTCAGCAAAACTATTCTTCAAAAATAAAGACTAAATTAAGATTTTTCTAGAAAAAAATTAAAAACAGAGAATTTCTCACCACCAGAATTCCCCTTACAATAAGTAATAAAGAGTTCTTCTGGCTGAAATAAAAAGATACTAGACTACAACCAAATCCATACAAAAATATAATGAGCTCTGATAAGGAAACGTGTAGTTTAAAAAAATGAGTACAAAGTAGTGTTTTGTTTATTAATCTTTTATATGCCTGATTAAAAATAAAGCTGCATAAGGCAAAAATTATAAATTTGTGCTGATTAGCTTATAATTTTTTAAATGTGATTTGTATGAAATAATAGTACAAAGAATGAGAAGGAATATGCCTATGTTGACACAAAGTTCTTGCCTACTATTGAAATTAACTTGGTATTAATCTGAACTACATTGTGATAAATTAATATGTTAACTGTAATCTCCAGGATAACCACTAAGAAAATACTTTAAAATATTGTAAAGGAAATGGCAAAAGAATTAAAATATTACATCAGAACATATCTATTTAACAAAGAAGACAATAATGTAGGGATAGAGAAATAATATAAGGAATAAGACATGTAGAAAACAAAAAAGCAAAATGATAAATATAAATGCTACCTAATGAGTTATTATGATAAATGTACATGGATTAATACATCGGTCAAATTGCAGAGATGAGCCCAATGGGTTGAAAAACATGACCTAACTATATTTGTCTATAAGAGACATACCTTCAATTCAAGGAAAGAAATAGTTTTTTTTAAAAAAGAATAAAATAACTTATACCCCATGAACAGTAACCAAAAACAAAAAAAAAAAAAAAAAGCCGGCCTGGCTACACTAACATCTGACAAAAGTCATTAGGACAAAAGTTGTTACTAAAGGAAAAAAAAAGGCATTTTATGACAACAAAATAATCTACCAAGAAGATGTAACAATTATAAACATATATACACCTAACAACAAAGTCTCAAAATACATGAAGGAACTATGAATTAAACGACGACTTAATAATAATAGTTGGATATATCCATGCTGCACTTTTAATAGAGATAAAAGAGGTAGACAGAATATAAACAAATAAGTTGAAGATTTTAACAACTGTATAAACCATCTAGGCTTAACAGACTTCTATGGATCTCTCTATCCAACAGCAGAATATACATGTACTCTCAAGTACACATGCAGTCTTCAGGATCGATTATATGTTAGGCCATAAAACAGGGTTCAGTAAATTTTAGAGCATTTAAATCATATAAAACATGTTCTCCATCAACAACCTAATGACATTAGAAATTAATAACAGGAGGAAATTTTGGACACTCACAAATATGTGAAAAGTAATCAACACAGTCCTAAATAGGCAATGAACTGAAGAAGAAATCACAAGAGGAATTAGAAAATATTTTAAATCGACGTAAACAAAAACACAACATACCAACAATCTAAGATGCAATAAAAAATAGCATTTAAGCAGGGAACTTTTAGTTTTAATTGCTTTATTCAAACAAGGGGAAAGATCTCAAATTAGTGTCTGAACCCTACACCTTAAGAAACTAAAACCCCTCTTATATGGTCAATTAATCTATAACAAATGAGGCAAAAAAAATGCTATCAAGAAAATATAGGGTTTTCAATAAATGGTGTTGGAAACTGGACAGCTATATGCAAAGAATGAAACTAGACTGCTTTATACACCATACCCAAAAAATAAGCTTAAATAGATTAAAGTCCAAAATGTGGTACTTAAAACCATAAAATTCCTTAAAAGAAAGCATAGATAGTAATCTGGACATTGGCCTTAGCAACATTTATCTGAGTATGTCTCCTTAGGCAAGGGAAACAAATGCAAAAATAATCTGGGATTACACCCCAAAATAAAAAGCTTTTGCACAGTGAAGGAAACCATCAACTAAATGAAAAGGCAACCTACTGAATGGGAGGAAATCATATATCTGACAAAGGGTTAATATCCTTTCTATGAATGATCTTTCTTCCCCTTATGTAATTTTTAATTTTCAGTTAACAGAATCCAGAGTTGGATAAGACTTCAGAAAACAGCTAGTCTCATGAATGTGGGGAATAAGCTGAGGGATTCCCTGAGCCTTCACTGATGGGTTAACAAGGCATGAAGAATTAGAAAGCCATAGGATGTTCACACCCAAGTTTGGGTAAACAAGATTAGATAAATACTGTAGAGAGGGCAGGACAAAGGCCCCAATACAAAGGTATATGAGGTAAGTATGATTAGGTATTCAGGGTGGATATGCACCCCCCCCCAAAATTAGTACTATAGCAGAAAGCTGCTTTCACAGAAAGGAAGGACTAAATTAGGTAAACAGGTAAATAGGGCTATACACTGCTGCGGGGTGAAGTTGCCCAGAGCAGAGCTAATTAGCAAAAGAAAGGTGCCTTGTTGAAACTGAGGTTGCATGCTCTGTCTTATCCCCTAGGCTAGCTAAGATAGACAGGCACCTCACACTCCGTGTCTGCCATTAACAACCATCTGCCCTTTGCCAGGATTTTGTTTTATATTGACCCAAACCCCTAACACCGTATATCCTCAAAACCGCTTTCCCTCATGCCCATGAGTTAATGTTCAAAGATTTATTGTCTCTTTGTGCATGTCCATCACCATGTTTGTAAACATTCTGATCCTAAAAAAAAAAAAGAGCAAGGACCCTTAATCGAGGCTCTTGTCTTCCCCCAGACATAGCCATCTCTCGCATTTTAATCCTGCCTTCTGTTTTCTTGCTAGACAATAAAGAACTCTAGACCCAGAGTCTATGACACATGAACTCTTCTTAACTCTATCTAACCTTTCCTTGAATATCCCCAGTGACATAGAAATTCATAATTCACTGTAAAACCTATTATATTTTGATGTTCTAATTGTTCAAATGATTTTTAATGATCCAAAATCTATCTCTAATGTCCATGAATTGGCCTTAATTCTGGCCTCATTAATTTATTTATTATCATAATAAATATATGGTTGACACCATACTAGGTAGTGACATTGCAACAAGACAAGGGAACAAGACAGTATAGTGGGTCAAGACAGACATTAAACATTGATCAAGTACCATGGTCTTTCCCTGGCTTCTATGAAGTCATTGACTTGTAAAGGAATGTAAGAGAAAGTACAAGTACCTAGTTGGCAAGAGAACTATTGAAATAGTGAATGAAAATGAAAATAGAAGAAGACTATTTAGATACCAGCAAGTTAGAGACATCAATGGACCAGAAGGTAAAGAACAATTATGATGGGAATGACTGAACAAACAACCTGGGAAGATAGGTAGGAAACTGTGGTGAGAAAATAGGATGCTTAATGTGGATTAGAGAATTTTGGGGTGATGACCGTGCTGATGTAGAATAACCATGGGAGAAAAAAATGACAGTATTTTAGGAAGAAAGACTTTGACCCGTATATTATGGTATTATATGAAAGAGAGAAGTAGCCATGGCACAGGAGAAAATGGTGTAGAAAAATGACATGTGGCTCAAAGATGCAGGGGTATTCTATGAGAGAATAGGAAACTATTGGGTTGGAAGAAGGAATGGGGAACAAATGAGTACCAAACCACCTCCTGGGGTGCCTTGGTGGCTCAGTCGGTTAAGCATCTGACTGGCTCAGGTCATGATCTCACGGTTCATGGATTTGGGTCCCATGTCAGGCTTGTGCTTAGAGCTCAGGGCCTGGAGCCTGCTTCGGATTCCCTGTTTCTATGCACCTCCCCCTCCCACTCTCTCTCTTGCTCTCTCTCTCTCTCTAAAACATAAATAAATATTAAAAAAAAATTTAAACCACCTCCTGATCCTGAAGAAGCAATGCTTGCAAGGAAGAACACAGACTCAGGTAAGATAAGGAGATGGCTGGAACATTCCCAGAAGAAGCTGGATTTCTGGATAAATTTGCCAATTATGAAGCAGAATCTTTTGAAGTTACAGTGATAGGAAATTGAGTGAAGAAAACATTGATCAAAATCAAGGAAATACAACAAAATATAAGTTTGAGAGTGCCTTAGAACTCTAGGTGACAAAGTACAGTCTGCAGAGCTAGGGATTGAGGGCATTGCTGAGAGGTGAGCAAAATTACACAATACATCCATTAAAGAGTAGAAAGAAAATATTAGAGATTCTATTTATATTGTTGATTCTTTTCAAGGATTTTTTAACTCCTTCAAAAACTACTGCCATAGAGAATATGTGGCTATGCCTTCTACTTTATGTTTTTAATGATAAACAAAGAATTAGAGGCATAGAAAAATAGTCCCCAAAGTCTCCATGAGAAGCATGGGCACTGAACTCAACAACTACTAAGCTTTAAGTGATGTGATTCAACAATTGCAGATGCAGTATTCATTACTTAAAACCAGGTACTTCTGCACACCTCTTATACAATGGAGCCCATTTTAAAAAGAAAAAAAAAATAAGACATACAACTTCAGTGCAAACCACCATTTAATTACCAATTTATACTTTATCCATTTTACTGAATCTGGTATAGAATATAAATATTTGAAATCCATATTCTAGGACAAAATTTTTTTGAAATATTACACATATTATGAAATATAACACATGAAATATAACACATAATATTACATTAATTTCAGGTATATGATGCAGTTATACAACTCTATACATTCTGTTATTTCCACCACAAGTGTAGCTACCATCTATTACCATACAGCACTATTAAAATTGTACTGACTATATTTCCTATGCTATACCTTTCATCTCTGTGACTCATTTCATAACTGAAAGCCTATACCAGGGGAGAAGATGGCAGCATAGGAGGATGCTGGGCTCACCGCCTCATGCTGATCACTTAGATTGCACCCACACCTGCCTAAATAACCCAGAAAACTGCCAGAAGACTAGCAAAATGGACTCTTGGGAGCCAAGAGTAGACAAGAGGCCCACAGAAGAGGGTGGAAAGGCGGAGAGGTGGTGCATGCTACATGAACTGGTGGGAGGGAGTCAGACAGTGGAAGGGCAGCCTGCCCAGCAAGGCAGAGCCTCAGATTCTGGCTTGCAAAAGCAGAGGGGCCAGACTCCATGAGTTCTAACAGCCAGTGGGATGTAATATCTGGAATGTTATAAGTCAATAGCTCTGTTTGGAGAGAGGGAGGGCGAGATGACACCGGGAGGGAGAGATGTTGAGCCCCCAGAGACAGAGCTCAGCTCGGCGGTGAACAAAGGAAATGGCCAGTGCCATCTCCCTCTCCAATCCCCCAGCTGAAATCACAAAGGGAACCAGTTCCCTTCACTGAAATGGCTGGCACCACGCAAACACCTAATGCTGTGCTTCTGTGGATCCATCCCTCTGACAGGTCTGCCTCCCTCCTGGTGCTGCTGGGCCCCTCCCACAGGGGACCAGTGATGGCAAAGTGAGCTCAGCCTGTCCCTCCCACCCATGTGCACCTTGCGTATCGACCCTGGCTAATATGCCAGATCCCATAAAAGCAGCATCACAAGCCTGGCAGTGTGCAAGTAGCCCAGACAGGGGCCACACCACTCCACAGTGAGTCCTGCCCCTGGGAGAGGGGAAGATAAGGCACACACCAGTCTGACTGTGGCCCCAGCAGTGGGCTGAGGACAGACATTGGGTCTGACTGCAACCTTGCCCACCAACACAACTTACTCCAGACAGCCCAGGGGAAGTGCCCTGCAGTTCCGTGCCACTCCAGGGACTATCCAAAATGACCAAATGGAAGAATTCTCTTCTAAGGAAACTCCAGGAATTAGCAACAGCTAACGAATTGATCCAAAACGATTTAAGCAATATAATGGACCATGAATTTAGAATAGTAGTCATAAAATCAATCTCTGGGCTTGAAAAAGTACAGAGGACAGCAGAGAATCTATTGCTACAGACATCAAGGGACCAAGAGACAGTCAGGAGGAGCTAAAAAATGCTATAAATGAGCTGCAAAATAAAATGGAGGCAACCCAAGCTCGGATTGAAGAGGCGGAGGAGAGAATAGGTGATTTAGAAGATAAAATTATGGAAAAAGATGAAGCTGAGAAAAAGAGAGATTAAAAAAAAAATCCAGGAGAATGAGGGAAGAATTAGAGAACTAAGTGATGAAATCAAGTGCAACAATATCCGTATAATAGGAATTCCAGAAGAGGAAGAGACAGAGAAAGGGGCTAAAGGTGTACTTGAACAAATCATAGCCAAGAACTTCCCTGATCTGGGGAAGAAAAAGGCATTGAAATCCAAGAGACACAGAGAACTCCCTTCAGAGGTAACTTGAATAAATCTTCTGTGCCACATCTCATAGTGAAACTGGGAAAATACAAGGATAAAGGGAAAATTCTGAAAGCAGCTAGGGATAAACACGCTCTAACATATAAAGGGAGACCAATAAGACTAGTGACAGATCTATCTACTGAAACTTGGCAGGCCAGAAAGGAATGGTAGGAAATCTTCAATGTGATGAACAGAAAAATATGCAGCTGAGAATCCTTTATCCAGCAAGTCTGTCATTCAGAATAGAAGGAGAGATAAAGGTTTTCCCAAACAAACAAAAAATGAAGGAATTCATCACCACTAAACCAGCCCTACAAGAGATCCTAAGTGGGATTTTGTGAGTGAAATGTTGCAAGGACCACAAAATACCAGAGACATCACTACGAGCATGAAATCTACAGACATCACAATGACTCTAAACCCATATCTTTCTAGAATAACACTGAATGTAAATGGACTAAATGCTCCAACCAAAAGACATAGGGTAACAGAATGGATAAAAAAAAAAAACAGGACCCATCTATTTGCTGTCTACAAGAGACTCATTTTACCTGAGGACACGTTCAGGTTGAAAGTGAGGGGAAGGAAAAATATCTATCATGCTACTGGAGGTCAAAAGAAAGCTGGAGTAGCCATACTTATATCACACAAACTAGACTGTAAATTAAAGTCTGGAACAAGAGATGAAGAAGTGCATTATTTAATAATTACAGGGTATCTCCATCAGGAAAAGCTAACAATTATAAATATCTATGTGCTGAATATGGGAGACCCAAATATATAAAACAATCATAAACATAAGCAACCTTATTGATAAGAATGTGGTAATTGCAAGGGACGTTAATACTCCACTTACAACAATGGATAGATCATCTAGATACAGGATGAATAAAGAAACAAGGGCCCTGAATGATACATTGGAGCAGATGGACTTGACAGATATATTTAGAACTCTGCATCCGAAAGCAATAGAATATACTTTCTTCTCGAGTGCACATGGAACATTCTCCAAGATAGATCACATACTGGGTCACAAAACAGCCCTTCATAAGTATACAAGAATTGATATCATACCATGCATACTTTCAGACCACAATGCTATGAAGCTTGAAATCAACCACAGGAAAAAGTCTGAAAAACCTCCAAAAGCATGGAGGTTAAAGAACACCCTACTAAAGAATGACTGGGTCAATCAGGCAATTAGAGAAGAAATTTAAAAATATATGGAAACAAATGAAAATGAAAAGACAACAATCCAAACACTTTGGGATGCAGCGAAGGCAGTCCTGAAAGGAAAGTATATTGCAATCCAGGCATATCTCAAGAAACAAGAAAAATCACAAATACAAAATCTAACAGCACACCTAAAGGAAATAGAAGCAGAACATCAATGACGCCCCAAACCCAGCAGAAGAAGAGAAATAATAAAGAGCAGAGCAGAAATAAACAATATAGAATCTAAAAAAACTGTAGAGCAGATCAATGAAACCAAGAGTTGGTTTTTTGAAAATATAAACCAAATGGATAAACCTCTAGTCAGGCTTCTCAAAAGGAAAAGGGAGATGTCCCAAATAGATAAAATCATGAATGAAAATGGAATTATTACAACCAATCCCTCAGAAATACAAGCAATTATCAGGGAATAGTAGGAAAAATTATATGCCAACAAACTGAAAAACCTGGAAGAAATGGACAAATTTCTAAGCACCCATGCACTTCCAAAACTCACACAGGAAGAAATAGAACACTTGAACAGACCCATTACCAGTGAAAAAATTGAATCAGTTATCAAAAATCTCCCAACAAATAAGAGTCCAGGACCAGATGGCTTCCCTGGGGAATTCTACCAGACATTTAAAGCAGAGATAATACCTATCCTTCTCAAGCTGTTCCAAAAAATAGAAAGGGAAGGAAAACTTCCAGACTCATTCTATGAAGCCAGCATTACTTTGGTTCCTAAACCAGGTAGAGACCCAGTAAAAAAAGAGAACTACAAGCCAATATCCCTGATGAATATGGATGCAAAAATTCTCAATAAGATACTAGCAAATCAAATTCAATAGCTTATAAAAAGAATTACACACCATGATCAAGTGGGATTCATTCCTTGAACCAGCAGGGCTGGTTCAATATTCGTAAATCAATCAATGTGATACATCACATTAATAAAAGAACAGATTAGAAGCATGTTATCCTGTCAATCGATGAAGAAAAAGCATTTGACAAAATTCAGCATCCTTTCTTAATAAAAACCCTTGAGAAAGTCAGGATAGAAGGAACATACTTAAACATCATAAAAGCCATTTATGAAAAGCCCACAGCTGATATCATCCTCAATGGGGAAAAACTGAGAGCTTTCCCCCTGAGATCAGGAACACGACAGGGATGTCCACTCTCACTGCTGTTGTTTAACATAGTGTTGGAAGTGCTAGCATCAGGAATCAGACAACAAAAGGAAATCAAAGGCATCAAAGTTGGCAATGATAATGTCAAGCATTCACATTTTTCAGATTACATGATATTAGACATGGAAAACCTGATAGACTCCACCAAAAGTCTGCTAGAACTGATACATGAATTAAGCAAAGTCTCAGGATACAAAATCAATGTACAGAAATCAGTCACATTCCTTTACACTAATAATGAAGCAACAGAAAGACAAATAAAGAAACTGATCCCATTCACTATCGCACCAAGAAGCATAAGATACCTAGGAATAAACCTACCAAAGATGTCAAAGATCTGTATGCTGAAATCTATAGAAAGCTTATGAAGGAAATTGAAGAAGACATAAAGAAATGGAAAAACATTCCGTGCTCATGAATTGGAAGAATAAATATTATGAAAATGTCAATACTACCCAAAGCTATCTACACATTTGATGCAATCCCAATGAAAATTGCACCAGCATTCTTCTCAAAGCTCAAACAAGCAATCCTCAAATTTGTATGGAACCACAAAAGACCCCAAATAGCCAAAGTAATTTTGAAGAAGGAGACCAAAGCAGGAGGCATCACAATCCCAGACTTTAGCCTCTACTACAAAGCTGCAATCAACAAGATAGCATGGTATTGGCACAAAAGCAGACAAGTAGACCAATGGAATACAATCAAAAGCCCAGAATTAGACCCACAAAGTATGGCCAACTAATCTTTGACAAAGCAGCAAAGAATATCCAATGGAAAAAAGATAGTCTCTTTAACAAATGGTGCGGGTGAATTGGACAGCAACATGCAGAAGGATGAAACTAGACCACTTCCTACACCATTCACAAAAACAAACTCAAAATGGATAAAGGACCTGGATATGAGACAGGAAACCATCAAAACCCTAGAGGAGAAAGCAGGCAAAAACCTCTCTGACCTCAGCCACAGCAATTTCTTACTTGACACATCCCCAAAGGCAAGGGAATTAAAAGTAAAAATGAACTATTGGGACCCTATGAAGATAAAAAGCTTCTGGACTACAAAGGAAACAATTCCTGAAACTAAAAGGCAACCAATGGAATGGGCAAAGATATTTGCAACTGACATATGGGACAAAGGGCTAGTATCCAAAATCTATAAAGAGCTCACCAAACTCCACACCCAAAAAACAAATAATCCAGTGAAGAAATGGGCAGAAAACATGAATAAACACTTCTCTAAAGAAGACATCCAGAGGGCCAACAGGCACATGAAAAGATGCTCAATGTTGCTCTTCATCAGGGAAATACAAATCAAAACCACACTCAGATACCACCTCACGCAGGTCAGAGTGGCTAAAATGAACAAATCAGGAGACTATAGATGCTGGCGAAGATGTGGAGAAATGGGAACCCTCTTGCACTGTTGGTGGGAATGCAATCTGGTGCAGCCTCTCTGAAAAACAGTGTGGAAGTTCCTCAGAAAATTAAAAGTAGATCTACCTTATGACCCAGCAATAGCACTGCTAGGAATTTACCCAAGGGATACAGGAGTGCTGATGCATAGGGGCACTTGTACCCCAATGTTTATAGCAGCACTCTCAACAATAGCCAAATTATGGAAAGAGCCTAAATGTCCATCAACTGATGAATGGATAAAGAAATTGTGGTTTATATACACAATGGAATACTATGTGGCAATCAGAAAGAATGAAATATGGCCTTTTGTAGCAACTTGGATGGAACTGGAGAGTGTTATGCTAAGTGAAATAAGCCATACAGAGAAAGACAGATACCATATGTTTTCACTCTTATGTGGATCCTGAGAAACTTGACAGAAGACCATGGGGGAGGGGAAGGAAAAACAAAGAGGTTAGAGAGGGAGGGAGCCAAAACATAA